>NW_028126561.1:0-741836 GCF_965194825.1 Balaenoptera physalus
AGAAAAAACCGTGAGTACAATATAGCTCTTGAAATTGTCTTCTTCGAAGGTTGTCCTCTTCTGAATTTTTTGGTCGATTTTTGACCCCAGAAATTTTCTGGAGGGCAGGTGCCGTTTACAGAACTGCAAGTTGGTGAAAATTTAGTGCCCTTTTGCAGTGGGTTCAAAGCTGCTGTTGTGGGAAACGGCCACAAGGAGGTAGCACTTCTCCATTCCCCAATCTGGGTACTAGGGCAGCAGAGCCTTTCTGGAAGTCATTGTCCTAGTTTGCAAATTAGAATGGAATTTGCCAGGAGAAATCCCCATAAGTTTATGTCTCATTACTTCTTCTTGGTTTTTAAAATTTTTTTAATCTCTGTAAAGTTTAGAATATTGTTTGTCCTAGGTGTACACAATCTGGTTCATTTGTACATTATGTATGTCTATTAATGTACAGATCCTCTTCCCATGTAAAATATTACAGTGTTCCGTCGACCTCCCTTGCTATATGTTCGGTCTCTTTGATACATGTATATAATATGTATGTGTATATGTATAGTAACACTAATCTTCATTTCTCAATTTCCCCCCTCCTTTCCTTTCAGATGAGCATAGTTTGTTTTCTAAGCCTGTGAGTGTCTTTCTCTTTGGAAATATGTTCATCTGTGTCAGTTATTAGATAATGCCATAAGTGACAATATAGGATATAGGTGTTTTGCCTTCCGACCTACTTCATGTTTTGTGATTATCTCCAGGCTCATGTACGGTGCCTCAAAGAGCAGTGCTTCAATGTTTTCCATGGCTAATATTCCATTGTGTGCATGGACCACTTCTTCTTGGTTCATTCCTCTGTTGATGGACATTTTCGTTGCTTCCAAGTGTTGCCTCTGGTAAATATTGCTGGAGTGCAGGATTGCCAGCCTGTGATTTTGGATTTTCATTTTCTCAGGTGATAGACCCAGCAGTGGGTATGATTGATTGACTGGTATGGTAGCTCAACGTTTACCTTTTCAAGGCACCTCAATTGTGTTTTCATTAGTGGCTCTTACCATGTCCCCCTTAGAATCGAGGGTATGCATTTCTCCACAATCACGTCAGCATTTATTGTTTGCAGCATTTTTGTTGATGGCCATTCTGACTGGTGTGAGCTGATAGGTTTTTGTAATTTGGGTTTACATGTCTGTAAAAATTCCTACAATTCATCATTTCTCCACGGCCTTTTCTTTTCTGTTAAAAGAAAAAAGCAAAAAAGGGTTAGTATAATATACCTCTTCCAATTTTCCTTTTGGGAGGTTGCACTCTAGAAATTTTTGGTCGATTTTCGACCTCAGCATTTTTTGGAGGGCCGGTGTCATTTACAGACCTGCAGTTGGTGAATATTTAGTGACCTTTTGCAGTGGGTTTAAAGCTGCTGTTGTGGGAAACGGCCACAAGGATGCAGCATTTCTCCATTCCCAAATCTGGGTACTAGGGCAGCAGAGCCGTTCTGGAAGTCGTTTGCCTAGGTTGTAAATTTGAATGGAATGTGCCAGGAAAACCCCCCATAAGTTTATGTCTCATTACTCCTAGTTCGTTGTTTTAATTTTTTCAATTGGGGTAATGGTTAGAATGTTGCTTGTCCAAGGTGTACACACTCTGGTTCATCTACATATTCTATATACCTATTTATGTAGAGATCCTCTTCCCGTGTAAATTATTACAGAGTGTTCCGTCAACCTTCCTTGCTATATGGTCGGTCTTTTTGATATATGTATATCATATGTATTTGTATACATATGGTAAGACTAATCTTCATTTATCCATTTCCCCCACCTTTCCTTTTAGATAAGCATAGTTTTTTTTTAATAAGTCTGTGATTGACTTTCTCTGTGGAAATATGTTCATTTGTGTCAGTTATTAGATAACGCCTATAAGTGATATCATAGGATATAGGACTTTTACTTTCCGACTTACCTCATGTTCTGTGATTATCTCTAAGATCATCTATGGTGCCTCAAAGAGCACTGTTTCATTGTTTTCCATGGCTAGTTTTCATTGTGTACATGGACCACTTCTTCTTTATCCTTTCATCTGTTGATGGACATTTTGGTTGCTTCACTGTCTTGTCTATTGTGAATAAGGCTGCAGTGCAGCTTTTGCAGCCCGGGTCTTCTTCATTCTGGTCTTCTCAGGTGAGAGGCCCATTGGTGCACCTGCTGGATTGAATGATACCTCAATTTTTCCTTTTAAACGCAGCTCCTTTCTGTTCTCATTATTAGCGTTTAACCCTTTTACATCTCACCAGCAGCTAGAGGGTACACAGTTCTCTGAAACCTCTTCAGCATTTATTGTTTGTAGACTTTTTGCCAATGGTCAGTCGACTGGTGCGAGTTGAAAACCTTTTGTAGATTAGATTGCATGAGTCTAATACTTCCTGAGGCTGAGCTTTTATCCGTTTTCCTTTCTTTAAAAAGAGAGTGAGTAAAACTTACCTCTTCATAGTATCTTCTTGAAAATTTTGCCTGTTTTGAATTTTTTTTTATCCATTCCCTACCTCAGCACAATTTTGAGGGCAGGTGTCCTTTACAGCCCTGAGTCCTTGTGAATGGTACGTGACCATTAGCTGTGGGTTAAAAGCTGCTCTTGCGGGAATCGGCCACAAGGCGGCAGCATTTCTCCTTTACCAAATCTGGTTACTAGGGCAACAGAGCCTTACTGGAAGTGGTGTTCTAGGTTGTAAATTAGAATGGAATGTGCGAGGAAAAAGCCCTTTAAGTTTATGTCTCATTACTTCTTGTTGGTATTTTTAACTTAATTTTTATTTTTTATCACAGCAAACTTGATTACAATGTTTTGTTTGTTCTCGGTGTGCAAGATGTGGTTCTTTCACACATATACATATATCTATTCTCTTCGGATCCTTTTCCCATGTAGGTTATGACACAATGTTGAGTAGTGTTCTCTTGGTATTGCGTAGGTGTTTGGTGATTATATATTTCACATGTGTTTGTTTCTCTCTGTTAACCTCAATATGGTAAGGTATCCAATCCTCACACCTTTCTATTTGGTGAACCACAAGTTTTTTTAATGAATCTATGATAGTGTTTCTCTGTGGAAATATGTTTGTTTGTATCATTTTTTAGGTAACCCCTATATGTGATATGATAGGATATGTGTCTTTCTCTTTCTCACTTGCTCCAAATTGCGTGATTATTTCTAGACACATCTATGGTGCTGCAAATGGCATTGTTTCATTTTTTCACTAGCTCATATTCCATCTGTACAGGTAGCAGTTCTTCTTTGTCCACCCATCTGTCGGTGGACCTTTTGGTTACTTCCATATCTTGGCTATTGTAATACTATGCAATGCAGATTTGCGTGCCTGTGTCCTTCCAATTCTGTCTTCTTAGTTTATAGGTCCAGGAATAGGTCTGCTGGATCATATTGTAGCTCAATGTTGACCTTTTAAAGGCACCTCTGTTCTGTTCTCCTTAGTGGCTCTTTCCAGGTTACGTCCCACTTAAAGTGGAGGGTATGTATATCTTCCCAGCACCTTCAGCATTTATTCTTTGTAGTTTCTGCTGATGGTTATTCTGAGTGGTGTGAGCTGATACCTCTTTGTGGTTGAATTTGCATGTGTCTCATAATGCGTAGAAATTGAGCTTTAAGACATGTGCTTTTTATTTTTCCAGCTGTGATTAGAGCTTATTTCTTCAAAGTGTTTTCTTAAAGTATGTGTCACCACTTGAAATATTTTGGCCATTATCTCCCTCAAGACATTTTGAGGGCAGGTTTCATTTACAGCCCTGCAGTACTTGTTCGTATGAAGTGACCATTAGCTCAGGCTTTAAACCTGCTTTTGCAGGTATCGGCCAAAGAGCGGCAGCCTTTCTACGTTCCCCTTGCTGGTACTAGGGAAACAGACCTACCGGCCAGTGGTGTACTTCGGTTATAAATTAGAGTGCAATGTGCCCGGATAAACCCACAAATGTTGATGTCTCCTTGCTTTGGTTTGTTTTTAAATTGAGTTTATATTTATTATTAGAGTAATATTCCATTGTGTACGTGGACCACTTCTTCTTGGTGCATTCCTCGGTTGATGGACATTTTCATTGCTTCCAAGTGCTGGCTATGGTAAATCTTGCTGGCGTACAGGTGTGCCAGCCTGTGACTTTTGGATTCTCATTTTTGCAGGTGCTAGGCCAAGCAGTGGTTGTGATTGATTGACTGGTAGCTCAATGTTTCCCTTTCCAAAGCACCTACACTGTGTTTTCATTAGTGGCTCTTTACATGCCCCCCCTTACAACCGAGGGTACGCATTTCTCCACACTCCCTTCACCATTTGTTTTTTGCAGCATTTTTCCTAATGGCCATTCTGACTGCTGTGAGCTGATAGGTTTTTGTAATATGGGTATGCATGTCATTAAAATTCGTCATATTCCTATGCTTTTTTCTTTTCTCTTAAAAGAAAAAACCGTGAGTACAATATAGCTCTTGAAATTGTCTTCTTCGAAGGTTGCCCTCTTCTGAATTTTTTGGTCGATTTTTGACCCCAGAAATTTTCTGGAGGGCAGGTGCCATTTACAGAACTGCAAGTTGGTGAAAATTTAGTGACCTTTTGCAGTGGGTTCAAAGCTGCTATTGTGGGAAACGGCCACAAGGAGGTAGCATTTCTCCATTCCCCAATCTGGGTACTAGGGCAGCAGAGCCTTTCTGGAAGTCATTGTCCTAGGTTGCAAATTAGAATGGAATTTGCCAGGAGAAATCCCCATAAGTTTATGTCTCATTACTTCTTCTTGGTTAATCTGGGTAAAGTTTAGAATATTGTTTGTCCTAGGTGTACACAATCTGGTTCATTTGTACATTATGTATGTCTATTAATGTACAGATCCTCTTCCCATGTAAAATATTACAGTGTTCCTTGGACCTCCCTTGCTATATGTTCGGTCTCTTTGATACATGTATATAATATGTATGTGTATATGTATAGTAACACTAATCTTCATTTCTCAATTTCCCCCCTGCTTTCCTTTCAGATGAGCATAGTTTGTTTTCTAAGCCTGTGAGTGTCTTTCTCTTTGGAAATATGTTCATCTGTGTCAGTTATTAGATAATGCCATAAGTGACAATATAGGATATAGGTGTTTTGCCTTCCGACCTACTTCATGTTTTGTGATTATCTCCAGGCTCATGTACGGTGCCTCAAAGAGCAGTGCTTCAATGTTTTCCATGGCTAATATTCCATTGTGTGCATGGACCACTTCTTCTTGGTTCATTCCTCTGTTGATGGACATTTTCGTTGCTTCCAAGTGTTGCCTCTGGTAAATATTGCTGGAGTGCAGGATTTCCAGCCTGTGATTTTGGATTTTCATTTTCTCAGGTGATAGACCCAGCAGTGGGTATGATTGATTGACTGGTATGGTAGCTCAACGTTTACCTTTTCAAGGCACCTCAATTGTGTTTTCATTAGTGGCTCTTACCATGTCCCCCTTAGAATCGAGGGTATGCATTTCTCCACAATCACGTCAGCATTTATTGTTTGCAGCATTTTTGTTGATGGCCATTCTGACTGGTGTGAGCTGATAGGTTTTTGTAATTTGGGTTTACATGTCTGTAAAAATTCCTACAATTCATCATTTCTCCACGGCCTTTTCTTTTCTGTGAAAAGAAAAAAGCAAAAAAGGGTTAGTATAATATACCTCTTCCAATTTTCCTTTTGGGAGGTTGCACTCTAGAGATTTTTGGTCGATTTTCGACCTCAGCATTTTTTGGAGGGCCGGTGTCATTTACAGACCTGCAGTTGGTGAATATTTAGTGACCTTTTGCAGTGGGTTTAAAGCTGCTGTTGTGGGAAACGGCCACAAGGATGCAGCATTTCTCCATTCCCAAATCTGGGTACTAGGGCAGCAGAGCCGTTCTGAAAGTCGTTTGCCTAGGTTGTAAATTTGAATGGAATGTGCCAGGAAAACCCCCCATAAGTTTATGTCTCATTACTCCTAGTTCGTTGTTTTAATTTTTTCTATTGGGGTAATGGTTAGAATGTTGCATGTCCAAGGTGTACACACTCTGGTTCATCTACATATTCTATATACCTATTTATGTAGAGATCCTCTTCCCTTGTAAATTATTACAGAGTGTTCCGTAAACCTTCCTTGCTATATGGTCGGTCTTTTTGATATATGTATATCATATGTATTTGTATACGTATGGTAAGACTAATCTTCATTTATCCATTTCCCACACCTTTCCTTTCAGATAAGCATAGTTTTTTTTTTTGAGTAAGTCTGTGATTGACTTTCTCTGTGGAAATATGTTCATTTGTGTCAGTTATTAGATAACGCCTATAAGTGATATCATAGGATATAGGACTTTTACTTTCCGACTTACCTCATGTTCTGTGATTATCTCCAAGATCATCTATGGTGCCTCAAAGAGCACTGTTTCATTGTTTTCCATGGCTAGTTTTCATTGTGTACATGGACCACTTCTTCTTTATCCTTTCATCTGTTGATGGACATTTTGGTTGCTTCACTGTCTTGTCTATTGTGAATAAGGCTGCAGTGCAGCTTTTGCAGCCCGGGTCTTCTTCATTCTGGTCTTCTCAGGTGAGAGGCCCATTGGTGCACCTGCTGGATTGAATGATACCTCAATTTTTCCTTTTAAACGCAGCTCCTTTCTGTTCTCATTATTAGCGTTTAACCCTTTTACATCTCACCAGCAGCTAGAGGGTACACAGTTCTCTGAAACCTCTTCAGCATTTATTGTTTGTAGACTTTTTGCCAATGGTCAGTCGACTGGTGCGAGTTGAAAACCTTTTGTAGATTAGATTGCATGAGTCTAATACTTCCTGAGGCTGAGCTTTTATCCGTTTTCCTTTCTTTAAAAAGAGAGTGAGTAAAACTTACCTCTTCATAGTATCTTCTTGAAAATTTTGCCTGTTTTGAATTTTTTTTTATCCATTCCCTACCTCAGCACAATTTTGAGGGAAGGTGTCCTTTACAGCCCTGAGTCCTTGTGAATAGTAAGTGACCATTAGCTTTGGGTTAAAAGCTGCTCTTGCGGGAATCGGCCACAAGGCGGCAGCATTTCTCCTTTACCAAATCTGGTTACTAGGGCAACAGAGCCTTACTGGAAGTGGTGTTCTAGGCTGTAAATTAGAATGGAATGTGCGAGGAAAAAGCCCTTTAAGTTTATGTCTCATTACTTCTTGTTGGTATTTTTAACTTAATTGTTATTTTTTATCACAGCAAACTTGATTACAATGTTTTGTTTGTTCTCGGTGTGCAAGATGTGGTTCTTTCACACATATACATATATCTATTCTTCTTCGGATCCTTTTCCCATGTAGGTTATGACACAATGTTGAGTAGTCTTCTCTTGGTATTGCGTAGGTCTTTGGTGATTATATATTTCACATGTGTTTGTATCTCTCTGTTAACCTCAATATGGTAAGGTATCCAATCCTCACACCTTTCTATTTGGTGAACCATAAGTTTTTTTAATGAATCTATGATAGTGTTTCTCTGTGGAAATATGTTTGTTTGTATCATTTTTTAGGTAACCCCTATATGTGATATGATAGGATATGTGTCTTTCTCTTTCTCACTTGCTCCAAATTGCGTGATTACTTCTAGACTCATCTATGGTGCTGCAAATGGCATTGTTTCATTTTTTCACTAGCTCATATTCCATCTGTACAGGTAGCAGTTCTTCTTTGTCCACCCATCTGTCGGTGGACCTTTTGGTTACTTCCATATCTTGGCTATTGTAATACTATGCAATGCAGATTTGCGTGCCTGTGTCCTTCCAATTCTGTCTTCTTAGTTTATAGGTCCAGGAATAGGTCTGCTGGATCATATGGTCGCTCAATGTTGACCTTTTAAAGGCACCTCTGTTCTGTTCTCCTTAGTGGCTCTTTCCAGGTTACGTCCCACTTAAAGTGGAGGGTATGTATTTCTTTCCCAGCACCTTCAGCATTTATTCTTTGTAGTTTCTGCTGATGGTTATTCTGAGTGGTGTGAGCTGATACCTCTTTGTGGTTGAATTTGCATGTGTCTCATAATGCGTAGAAATTGAGCTTTAAGACATGTGCTTTTTATTTTTCCAGCTGTGATTAGAGCTTATTTCTTCAAAGTGTTTTCTTAAAGTATGTGTCACCACTTGAAATATTTTGGCCATTATCTCCCTCAAGACATTTTGAGGGCAGGTTTCATTTACAGCCCTGCAGTACTTGTTCGTATGAAGTGACCATCAGCTCAGGCTTTAAACCTGCTTTTGCAGGTATCGGCCAAAGAGTGGCAGCCTTTCTACGTTCCCCTTGCTGGTACTAGGGAAACAGACCTACCGGCCAGTGGTGTACTTCGGTTATAAATTAGAGTGCAATGTGCCCGGATAAACCCACAAATGTTGATGTCTCCTTGCTTTTGTTTGTTTTTAAATTGAGTTTATATTTATTATTAGAGTAATATTCCATTGTGTACGTGGACCACTTCTTCTTGGTGCATTCCTCGGTTGATGGACATTTTCATTGCTTCCAAGTGCAGGCTATGGTAAATCTTGCTGGCGTACAGGTGTGCCAGCCTGTGACTTTTGGATTCTCATTTTTGCAGGTGCTAGGCCAAGCAGTGGTTGTGATTGATTGACTGGTAGCTCAATGTTTCCCTTTCCAAAGCACCTACACTGTGTTTTCATTAGTGGCTCTTTACATGCCCCCCCTTACAACCGAGGGTACGCATTTCTCCACACTCCCTTCACCATTTGTTTTTTGCAGCATTTTTCCTAATGGCCATTCTGACTGCTGTGAGCTGATAGGTTTTTGTAATATAGGTATGCATGTCATTAAAATTCGTCATATTCCTATGCTTTTTTCTTTTCTCTTAAAAGAAAAAACCGTGAGTACAATATAGCTCTTGAAATTGTCTTCTTCGAAGGTTGCCCTCTTCTGAATTTTTTGGTCGATTTTTGACCCCAGAAATTTTCTGGAGGGCAGGTGCCATTTACAGAACTGCAAGTTGGTGAAAATTTAGTGACCTTTTGCAGTGGGTTCAAAGCTGCTGTTGTAGGAAACGGCCACAAGGAGGTAGTACTTCTCCATTCCCCAGTCTGGGTACTAGGGCAGCAGAGCCTTTCTGGAAGTCATTGTCCTAGGTTGCAAATTAGAATGGAATTTGCCAGGAGAAATCCCCATAAGTTTATGTCTCATTACTTCTTCTTGGTTAATCTGGGTAAAGTTTAGAATATTGTTTGTCCTAGGTGTACACAATCTGGTTCATTTGTACATTATGTATGTCTATTAATGTACAGATCCTCTTCCCATGTAAAATATTACAGTGTTCCGTCGACCTCCCTTGCTATATGTTCGGTCTCTTTGATACATGTATATAATATGTATGTGTATATGTATAGTAACACTAATCTTCATTTCTCAATTTCCCCCCTCCTTTCCTTTCAGATGAGCATAGTTTGTTTTCTAAGCCTGTGAGTGTCTTTCTCTTTGGAAATATGTTCATCTGTGTCAGTTATTAGATAATGCCATAAGTGACAATATAGGATATAGGTGTTTTGCCTTCCGACCTACTTCATGTTTTGTGATTATCTCCAGGCTCATGTACGGTGCCTCAAAGAGCAGTGCTTCAATGTTTTCCATGGCTAATATTCCATTGTGTGCATGGACCACTTCTTCTTGGTTCATTCCTCTGTTGATGGACATTTTCGTTGCTTCCAAGTGTTGCCTCTGGTAAATATTGCTGGAGTGCAGGATTGCCAGCCTGTGATTTTGGATTTTCATTTTCTCAGGTGATAGACCCAGCAGTGGGTATGATTGATTGACTGGTATGGTAGCTCAACGTTTACCTTTTCAAGGCACCTCAATTGTGTTTTCATTAGTGGCTCTTACCATGTCCCCCTTAGAATCGAGGGTATGCATTTCTCCACAATCACGTCAGCATTTATTGTTTGCAGCATTTTTGTTGATGGCCATTCTGACTGGTGTGAGCTGATAGGTTTTTGTAATTTGGGTTTACATGTCTGTAAAAATTCCTACAATTCATCATTTCTCCACGGCCTTTTCTTTTCTGTTAAAAGAAAAAAAGCAAAAAAGGGTTAGTATAATATACCTCTTCCAATTTTCCTTATGGGAGGTTGCACTCTAGAAATTTTTGGTCGATTTTCGACCTCAGCATTTTTTGGAGGGCCGGTGTCATTTACAGACCTGCAGTTGGTGAATATTTAGTGACCTTTTGCAGTGGGTTTAAAGCTGCTGTTGTGGGAAAAGGCCACAAGGATGCAGCATTTCTCCATTCCCAAATCTGGGTACTAGGGCAGCAGAGCCGTTCTGGAAGTCGTTTGCCTAGGTTGTAAATTTGAATGGAATGTGCCAGGAAAACCCCCCATAAGTTTATGTCTCATTACTCCTAGTTCGTTGTTTTAATTTTTTCAATTGGGGTAATGGTTAGAATGTTGCTTGTCCAAGGTGTACACACTCTGGTTCATCTACATATTCTATATACCTATTTATGTAGAGTTCCTCTTCCCGTGTAAATTATTACAGAGTGTTCCGTAAACCTTCCTTGCTATATGGTCGGTCTTTTTGATATATGTATATCATATGTATTTGTATACATATGGTAAGACTAATCTTCATTTATCCATTTCCCCCACCTTTCCTTTCAGATAAGCATAGTTTTCTTTTTTTTGAGTAAGTCTGTGATTGACTTTCTCTGTGGAAATATGTTCATTTGTGTCAGTTATTAGATAACGCCTATAAGTGATATCATAGGATATAGGACTTTTACTTTCCGACTTACCTCATGTTCTGTGATTATCTCCAAGATCATCTATGGTGCCTCAAAGAGCACTGTTTCATTGTTTTCCATGGCTAGTTTTCATTGTGTACATGGACCACTTCTTCTTTATCCTTTCATCTGTTGATGGACATTTTGGTTGCTTCAGTGTCTTGTCTATTGTGAATAAGGCTGCAGTGCAGCTTTTGCAGCCCGGGTCTTCTTCATTCTGGTCTTCTCAGGTGAGAGGCCCATTGGTGCACCTGCTGGACTGAATGATACCTCAATTTTTCCTTTTAAACGCAGCTCCTTTCTGTTCTCATTATTAGCGTTTAACCCTTTTACATCTCACCAGCAGCTAGAGGGTACACAGTTCTCTGAAACCTCTTCAGCATTTATTATTTGTAGACTTTTTGCCAATGGTCAGTCGACTGGTGCGAGTTGAAAACCTTTTGTAGATTAGATTGCATGAGTCTAATACTTCCTGAGGCTGAGCTTTTATCCGTTTTCCTTTCTTTAAAAAGAGAGTGAGTAAAACTTACCTCTTCATAGTATCTTCTTGAAAATTTTGCCTGTTTTGAATTTTTTTTTATCCATTCCCTACCTCAGCACAATTTTGAGGGCAGGTGTCCTTTACAGCCCTGAGTCCTTGGGAATGGTAAGTGACCATTAGCTGTGGGTTAAAAGCTGCTCTTGTGGGAATCGGCCACAAGGCGGCAGCATTTCTCCTTTACCAAATCTGGTTACTAGGGCAACAGAGCCTTACTGGAAGTGGTGTTCTAGGTTGTAAATTAGAATGGAATGTGCGAGGAAAAAGCCCTTTAAGTTTATGTCTCATTACTTCTTGTTGGTATTTTTAACTTAATTGTTATTTTTTATCACAGCAAACTTGATTACAATGTTTTGTTTGTTCTCGGTGTGCAAGATGTGGTTCTTTCACACATATACATATATCTATTCTTCTTCGGATCCTTTTCCCATGTAGGTTATGACACAATGTTGAGTAGTCTTCTCTTGGTATTGCGTAGGTCTTTGGTGATTATATATTTCACATGTGTTTGTATCTCTCTGTTAACCTCAATATGGTAAGGTATCCAATCCTCACACCTTTCTATTTGGTGAACGACAAGTTTTTTTAATGAATCTATGATAGTGTTTCTCTGTGGAAATATCTTTGTTTGTATCATTTTTTAGGTAACCCCTATATGTGATATGATAGGATATGTGTCTTTCTCTTTCTCACTTGTTCCAAATTGCGTGATTACTTCTAGACTCATCTATGGTGCTGCAAATGGCATTGTTTCATTTTTTCACTAGCTCATATTCCATCTGTACATGTAGCAGTTCTTCTTTGTCCACCCATCTGTCGGTGGACCTTTTGGTTACTTCCATATCTTGGCTATTGTAATACTATGCAATGCAGATTTGCGTGCCTGTGTCTTTCCAATTCTGTCTTCTTAGTTTATAGGTCCAAGAATAGGTCTGCTGGATCATATGGTAGCTTAATGTTGACCTTTTCAAGGCACCTCTGTTCTGTTCTCCTTAGTGGCTCTTTCCAGGTTACGTCCCACTTAAAGTGGAGGGTATGTATTTCTTCCCAGCACCTTCAGCATTTATTCTTTGTAGTTTCTGCTGATGGTTATTCTGAGTGGTGTGAGCTGATACCTCTTTGTGGTTGAATTTGCATGTGTCTCATAATGCGTAGAAATTGAGCTTTAAAACATGTGCTTTTTATTTTTCCAGCTGTGATTAGAGCTTATTTCTTCAAAGTGTTTTCTTAAAGTATGTGTCACCACTTGAAATATTTTGGCCATTATCTCCCTCAAGACATTTTGAGGGCAGGTTTCATTTACAGCCCTGCAGTACTTGTTCGTATGAAGTGACCATCAGCTCAGGCTTTAAACCTGCTTTTGCAGGTATCGGCCAAAGAGCGGCAGCCTTTCTACGTTCCCCTTGCTGGTACTAGGGAAACAGACCTACCGGCCAGTGGTGTACTTCGGTTATAAATTAGAGTGCAATGTGCCCGGATAAACCCACAAATGTTGATGTCTCCTTGCTTTTGTTTGTTTTTAAATTGAGTTTATATTTATTATTAGAGTAATATTCCATTGTGTACGTGGACCACTTCTTCTTGGTGCATTCCTCGGTTGATGGACATTTTCATTGCTTCCAAGTGCAGGCTATGGTAAATCTTGCTTGCGTACAGGTGTGCCAGCCTGTGACTTTTGGATTCTCATTTTTGCAGGTGCTAGGCCAAGCAGTGGTTGTGATTGATTGACGGGTAGCTCAATGTTTCCCTTTCCAAAGCACCTACACTGTGTTTTCATTAGTGGCTCTTTACATGCCCCCCCTTACAACCGAGGGTACGCATTTCTCCACACTCCCTTCACCATTTGTTTTTTGCAGCATTTTTCCTAATGGCCATTCTGACTGCTGTGAGCTGATAGGTTTTTGTAATATGGGTATGCATGTCATTAAAATTCGTCATATTCCTATGCTTTTTTCTTTTCTCTTAAAAGAAAAAACCGTGAGTACAATATAGCTCTTGAAATTGTCTTCTTCGAAGGTTGCCCTCTTCTGAATTTTTTGGTCGATTTTTGACCCCAGAAATTTTCTGGAGGGCAGGTGCCATTTACAGAACTGCAAGTTGGTGAAAATTTAGTGACCTTTTGCAGTGGGTTCAAACCTGCTGTTGTGGGAAACGGCCACAAGGAGGTAGTACTTCTCCATTCCCCAATCTGGGTACTAGGGCAGCAGAGCCTTTCTGGAAGTCATTGTCCTAGGTTGCAAATTAGAATGGAATTTGCCAGGAGAAATCCCCATAAGTTTATGTCTCATTACTTCTTCTTGGTTAATCTGGGTAAAGTTTAGAATATTGTTTGTCCTAGGTGTACACAATCTGGTTCATTTGTACATTATGTATGTCTATTAATGTACAGATCCTCTTCCCATGTAAAATATTACAGTGTTCCTTGGACCTCCCTTGCTATATGTTCGGTCTCTTTGATACATGTATATAATATGTATGTGTATATGTATAGTAACACTAATCTTCATTTCTCAATTTCCCCCCTGCTTTCCTTTCAGATGAGCATAGTTTGTTTTCTAAGCCTGTGAGTGTCTTTCTCTTTGGAAATATGTTCATCTGTGTCAGTTATTAGATAATGCCATAAGTGACAATATAGGATATAGGTGTTTTGCCTTCCGACCTACTTCATGTTTTGTGATTATCTCCAGGCTCATGTACGGTGCCTCAAAGAGCAGTGCTTCAATGTTTTCCATGGCTAATATTCCATTGTGTGCATGGACCACTTCTTCTTGGTTCATTCCTCTGTTGATGGACATTTTCGTTGCTTCCAAGTGTTGCCTCTGGTAAATATTGCTGGAGTGCAGGATTTCCAGCCTGTGATTTTGGATTTTCATTTTCTCAGGTGATAGACCCAGCAGTGGGTATGATTGATTGACTGGTATGGTAGCTCAACATTTACCTTTTCAAGGCACCTCAATTGTGTTTTCATTAGTGGCTCTTACCATGTCCCCCTTAGAATCGAGGGTATGCATTTCTCCACAATCACGTCAGCATTTATTGTTTGCAGCATTTTTGTTGATGGCCATTCTGACTGGTGTGAGCTGATAGGTTTTTGTAATTTGGGTTTACATGTCTGTAAAAATTCCTACAATTCATCATTTCTCCACGGCCTTTTCTTTTCTGTGAAAAGAAAAAAGCAAAAAAGGGTTAGTATAATATACCTCTTCCAATTTTCCTTTTGGGAGGTTGCACTCTAGAAATTTTTGGTCGATTTTCGACCTCAGCCTTTTTTCGAGGGCCGGTGTCATTTACAGCCCTGCAGTTGGTGAATATTTAGTGACCTTTTGCAGTGGGTTTAAAGCTGCTGTTGTGGGAAACGGCCACAAGGATGCAGCATTTCTCCATTCCCAAATCTGGGTACTAGGGCAGCAGAGCCGTTCTGGAAGTCGTTTGCCTAGGTTGTAAATTTGAATGGAATGTGCCAGGAAAACCCCCCATAAGTTTATGTCTCATTACTCCTAGTTCGTTGTTTTAATTTTTTCAATTGGGGTAATGGTTAGAATGTTGCATGTCCAAGGTGTACACACTCTGGTTCATCTACATATTCTATATACCTATTTATGTAGAGATCCTCTTCCCTTGTAAATTATTACAGAGTGTTCCGTAAACCTTCCTTGCTATATGGTCGGTCTTTTTGATATATGTATATCATATGTATTTGTATACATATGGTAAGACTAATCTTCATTTATCCATTTCCCCCACCTTTCCTTTCAGATAAGCATAGTTTTTTTTTTTTTTGAGTAAGTCTGTGATTGACTTTCTCTGTGGAAATATGTTCATTTGTGTCAGTTATTAGATAACGCCTATAAGTGATATCATAGGATATAGGACTTTTACTTTCCGACTTACCTCATGTTCTGTGATTATCTCCAAGATCATCTATGGTGCCTCAAAGAGCACTGTTTCATTGTTTTCCATGGCTAGTTTTCATTGTGTACATGGACCACTTCTTCTTTATCCTTTCATCTGTTGATGGACATTTTGGTTGCTTCAGTGTCTTGTCTATTGTGAATAAGGCTGCAGTGCAGCTTTTGCAGCCCGGGTCTTCTTCATTCTGGTCTTCTCAGGTGAGAGGCCCATTGGTGCACCTGCTGGATTGAATGATACCTCAATTTTTCCTTTTAAACGCAGCTCCTTTCTGTTCTCATTATTAGCGTTTAACCCTTTTACATCTCACCAGCAGCTAGAGGGTACACAGTTCTCTGAAACCTCTTCAGCATTTATTGTTTGTAGACTTTTTGCCAATGGTCAGTCGACTGGTGCGAGTTGAAAACCTTTTGTAGATTAGATTGCATGAGTCTAATACTTCCTGAGGCTGAGCTTTTATCCGTTTTCCTTTCTTTAAAAAGAGAGTGAGTAAAACTTACCTCTTCATAGTATCTTCTTGAAAATATTGCCTGTTTTGAATTTTTTTTTATCCATTCCCTACCTCAGCACAATTTTGAGGGCAGGTGTCCTTTACAGCCCTGAGTGCTTGTGAATGGTAAGTGACCATTAGCTGTGGGTTAAAAGCTGCTCTTGCGGGAATCGGCCACAAGGCGGCAGCATTTCTCCTTTACCAAATCTGGTTACTAGGGCAACAGAGCCTTACTGGAAGTGGTGTTCTAGGTTGTAAATTAGAATGGAATGTGCGAGGAAAAAGCCCTTTAAGTTTATGTCTCATTACTTCTTGTTGGTATTTTTAACTTAATTGTTATTTTTTATCACAGCAAACTTGATTACAATGTTTTGTTTGTTCTCAGTGTGCAAGATGTGGTTCTTTCACACATATACATATATCTATTCTTCTTCGGATCCTTTTCCCATGTAGGTTATGACACAATGTTGAGTAGTCTTCTCTTGGTATTGCGTAGGTCTTTGGTGATTATATATTTCACATGTGTTTGTATCTCTCTGTTAACCTCAATATGGTAAGGTATCCAATCCTCACACCTTTCTATTTGGTGAACCATAAGTTTTTTTAATGAATCTATGATAGTGTTTCTCTGTGGAAATATCTTTGTTTGTATCATTTTTTAGGTAACCCCTATATGTGATATGATAGGATATGTGTCTTTCTCTTTCTCACTTGCTCCAAATTGCGTGATTACTTCTAGACTCATCTATGGTGCTGCAAATGGCATTGTTTCATTTTTTCACTAGCTCATATTCCATCTGTACAGGTAGCAGTTCTTCTTTGTCCACCCATCTGTCGGTGGACCTTTTGGTTACTTCCATATCTTGGCTATTGTAATACTATGCAATGCAGATTTGCGTGCCTGTGTCCTTCCAATTCTGTCTTCTTAGTTTATAGGTCCAGGAATAGGTCTGCTGGATCATATGGTCGCTCAATGTTGACCTTTTAAAGGCACCTCTGTTCTGTTCTCCTTAGTGGCTCTTTCCAGGTTACGTCCCACTTAAAGTGGAGGGTATGTATTTCTTTCCCAGCACCTTCAGCATTTATTCTTTGTAGTTTCTGCTGATGGTTGTTCTGAGTGGTGTGAGCTGATACCTCTTTGTGGTTGAATATGCATGTGTCTCATAATGCGTAGAAATTGAGCTTTAAGACATGTGCTTTTTATTTTTCCAGCTGTGATTAGAGCTTATTTCTTCAAAGTGTTTTCTTAAAGTATGTGTCACCACTTGAAATATTTTGGCCATTATCTCCCTCAAGACATTTTGAGGGCAGGTTTCATTTACAGCCCTGCAGTACTTGTTCGTATGAAGTGACCATCAGCTCAGGCTTTAAACCTGCTTTTGCAGGTATCGGCCAAAGAGCGGCAGCCTTTCTACGTTCCCCTTGCTGGTACTAGGGAAACAGACCTACCGGCCAGTGGTGTACTTCGGTTATAAATTAGAGTGCAATGTGCCCGGATAAACCCACAAATGTTGATGTCTTCTTGCTTTTGTTTGTTTTTAAATTGAGTTTATATTTATTATTAGAGTAATATTCCATTGTGTACGTGGACCACTTCTTCTTGGTGCATTCCTCGGTTGATGGACATTTTCATTGCTTCCAAGTGCTGGCTATGGTAAATCTTGCTGGCGTACAGGTGTGCTAGCCTGTGACTTTTGGATTCTCATTTTTGCAGGTGCTAGGCCAAGCAGTGGTTGTGATTGATTGACTGGTACCTCAATGTTTCCCTTTTCCAAAGCACCTACACTGTGTTTTCATTAGTGGCTCTTTACATGCCCCCCCTTACAACCGAGGGTACGCATTTCTCCACACTCCCTTCACCATTTGTTTTTTGCAGCATTTTTCCTAATGGCCATTCTGACTGCTGTGACCTGATAGGTTTTTGTAATATGGGTATGCATGTCATTAAAATTCGTCATGTTCCTATGCTTTTTTTCTTTTCCCTTAAAAGAAAAAAACGTGAGTACAATATAGCTCTTGAAATTGTCTTCTTCGACGGTTGCCCTCTTCTGAATTTTTTGGTCGATTTTTGACCCCAGAAATTTTCTGGAGGGCAGGTGCCATTTACAGAACTGCAAGTTGGTGAAAATTTAGTGACCTTTTGCAGTGGGTTCAAAGCTGCTGTTGTCGGAAACGGCCACAAGGAGGTAGCATTTCTCCATTCCCCAATCTGGGTACTAGGGCAGCAGAGCCTTTCTGGAAGTCATTGTCCTAGGTTGCAAATTAGAATGGAATTTGCCAGGAGAAATCCCCATAAGTTTATGTCTCATTACTTCTTCTTGGTTTTTAAAATTTTTTTAATCTGGGTAAAGTTTAGAATATTGTTTGTCCTAGGTGTACACA
The DNA here is from genome assembly GCF_965194825.1 of Balaenoptera physalus. Taxonomy (NCBI): domain Eukaryota; kingdom Metazoa; phylum Chordata; class Mammalia; order Artiodactyla; family Balaenopteridae; genus Balaenoptera; species Balaenoptera physalus. The sequence continues at coordinate 18,071 of NW_028126561.1, forward strand.
ATCTGGTTCATTTGTACATTATGTATGTCTATTAATGTACAGATCCTCTTCCCATGTAAAATATTACAGTGTTCCGTCGACCTCCCTTGCTATATGTTCGGTCTCTTTGATACATGTATATAATATGTATGTGTATATGTATAGTAACACTAATCTTCATTTCTCAATTTCCCCCCTGCTTTCCTTTCAGATGAGCATAGTTTGTTTTCTAAGCCTGTGAGTGTCTTTCTCTTTGGAAATATGTTCATCTGTGTCAGTTATTAGATAATGCCATAAGTGACAATATAGGATATAGGTGTTTTGCCTTCCGACCTACTTCATGTTTTGTGATTATCTCCAGGCTCATGTACGGTGCCTCAAAGAGCAGTGCTTCAATGTTTTCCATGGCTAATATTCCATTGTGTGCATGGACCACGTCTTCTTGGTTCATTCCTCTGTTGATGGACATTTTCGTTGCTTCCAAGTGTTGCCTCTGGTAAATATTGCTGGAGTGCAGGATTTCCAGCCTGTGATTTTGGATTTTCATTTTCTCAGGTGATAGACCCAGCAGTGGGTATGATTGATTGACTGGTATGGTAGCTCAACATTTACCTTTTCAAGGCACCTCAATTGTGTTTTCATTAGTGGCTCTTACCATGTCCCCCTTAGAATCGAGGGTATGCATTTCTCCACAATCACGTCAGCATTTATTGTTTGCAGCATTTTTGTTGATGGCCATTCTGACTGGTGTGAGCTGATAGGTTTTTGTAATTTGGGTTTACATGTCTGTAAAAATTCCTACAATTCATCATTTCTCCACGGCCTTTTCTTTTCTGTGAAAAGAAAAAAGCAAAAAATGGTTAGTATAATATACCTCTTCCAATTTTCCTTTTGGGAGGTTGCACTCTAGAAATTTTTGGTCGATTTTCGACCTCAGCCTTTTTTCGAGGGCCGGTGTCATTTACAGCCCTGCAGTTGGTGAATATTTAGTGACCTTTTGCAGTGGGTTTAAAGCTGCTGTTGTGGGAAACGGCCACAAGGATGCAGCATTTCTCCATTCCCAAATCTGGGTACTAGGGCAGCAGAGCCGTTCTGGAAGTCGTTTGCCTAGGTTGTAAATTTGAATGGAATGTGCCAGGAAAACCCCCCATAAGTTTATGTCTCATTACTCCTAGTTCGTTGTTTTAATTTTTTCAATTGGGGTAATGGTTAGAATGTTGCATGTCCAAGGTGTACACACTCTGGTTCATCTACATATTCTATATACCTATTTATGTAGAGATCCTCTTCCCTTGTAAATTATTACAGAGTGTTCCGTAAACCTTCCTTGCTATATGGTCGGTCTTTTTGATATATGTATATCATATGTATTTGTATACATATGGTAAGACTAATCTTCATTTATCCATTTCCCCCACCTTTCCTTTCAGATAAGCATAGTTTTTTTTTTTTTTGAGTAAGTCTGTGATTGACTTTCTCTGTGGAAATATGTTCATTTGTGTCAGTTATTAGATAACGCCTATAAGTGATATCATAGGATATAGGACTTTTACTTTCCGACTTACCTCATGTTCTGTGATTATCTCCAAGATCATCTATGGTGCCTCAAAGAGCACTGTTTCATTGTTTTCCATGGCTAGTTTTCATTGTGTACATGGACCACTTCTTCTTTATCCTTTCATCTGTTGATGGACATTTTGGTTGCTTCAGTGTCTTGTCTATTGTGAATAAGGCTGCAGTGCAGCTTTTGCAGCCCGGGTCTTCTTCATTCTGGTCTTCTCAGGTGAGAGGCCCATTGGTGCACCTGCTGGATTGAATGATACCTCAATTTTTCCTTTTAAACGCAGCTCCTTTCTGTTCTCATTATTAGCGTTTAACCCTTTTACATCTCACCAGCAGCTAGAGGGTACACAGTTCTCTGAAACCTCTTCAGCATTTATTGTTTGTAGACTTTTTGCCAATGGTCAGTCGACTGGTGCGAGTTGAAAACCTTTTGTAGATTAGATTGCATGAGTCTAATACTTCCTGAGGCTGAGCTTTTATCCGTTTTCCTTTCTTTAAAAAGAGAGTGAGTAAAACTTACCTCTTCATAGTATCTTCTTGAAAATATTGCCTGTTTTGAATTTTTTTTTATCCATTCCCTACCTCAGCACAATTTTGAGGGCAGGTGTCCTTTACAGCCCTGAGTGCTTGTGAATGGTAAGTGACCATTAGCTGTGGGTTAAAAGCTGCTCTTGCGGGAATCGGCCACAAGGCGGCAGCATTTCTCCTTTACCAAATCTGGTTACTAGGGCAACAGAGCCTTACTGGAAGTGGTGTTCTAGGTTGTAAATTAGAATGGAATGTGCGAGGAAAAAGCCCTTTAAGTTTATGTCTCATTACTTCTTGTTGGTATTTTTAACTTAATTGTTATTTTTTATCACAGCAAACTTGATTACAATGTTTTGTTTGTTCTCAGTGTGCAAGATGTGGTTCTTTCACACATATACATATATCTATTCTTCTTCGGATCCTTTTCCCATGTAGGTTATGACACAATGTTGAGTAGTCTTCTCTTGGTATTGCGTAGGTCTTTGGTGATTATATATTTCACATGTGTTTGTATCTCTCTGTTAACCTCAATATGGTAAGGTATCCAATCCTCACACCTTTCTATTTGGTGAACCATAAGTTTTTTTAATGAATCTATGATAGTGTTTCTCTGTGGAAATATCTTTGTTTGTATCATTTTTTAGGTAACCCCTATATGTGATATGATAGGATATGTGTCTTTCTCTTTCTCACTTGCTCCAAATTGCGTGATTACTTCTAGACTCATCTATGGTGCTGCAAATGGCATTGTTTCATTTTTTCACTAGCTCATATTCCATCTGTACAGGTAGCAGTTCTTCTTTGTCCACCCATCTGTCGGTGGACCTTTTGGTTACTTCCATATCTTGGCTATTGTAATACTATGCAATGCAGATTTGCGTGCCTGTGTCCTTCCAATTCTGTCTTCTTAGTTTATAGGTCCAGGAATAGGTCTGCTGGATCATATGGTCGCTCAATGTTGACCTTTTAAAGGCACCTCTGTTCTGTTCTCCTTAGTGGCTCTTTCCAGGTTACGTCCCACTTAAAGTGGAGGGTATGTATTTCTTTCCCAGCACCTTCAGCATTTATTCTTTGTAGTTTCTGCTGATGGTTGTTCTGAGTGGTGTGAGCTGATACCTCTTTGTGGTTGAATTTGCATGTGTCTCATAATGCGTAGAAATTGAGCTTTAAGACATGTGCTTTTTATTTTTCCAGCTGTGATTAGAGCTTATTTCTTCAAAGTGTTTTCTTAAAGTATGTGTCACCACTTGAAATATTTTGGCCATTATCTCCCTCAAGACATTTTGAGGGCAGGTTTCATTTACAGCCCTGCAGTACTTGTTCGTATGAAGTGACCATCAGCTCAGGCTTTAAACCTGCTTTTGCAGGTATCGGCCAAAGAGCGGCAGCCTTTCTACGTTCCCCTTGCTGGTACTAGGGAAACAGACCTACCGGCCAGTGGTGTACTTCGGTTATAAATTAGAGTGCAATGTGCCCGGATAAACCCACAAATGTTGATGTCTTCTTGCTTTTGTTTGTTTTTAAATTGAGTTTATATTTATTATTAGAGTAATATTCCATTGTGTACGTGGACCACTTCTTCTTGGTGCATTCCTCGGTTGATGGACATTTTCATTGCTTCCAAGTGCTGGCTATGGTAAATCTTGCTGGCGTACAGGTGTGCTAGCCTGTGACTTTTGGATTCTCATTTTTGCAGGTGCTAGGCCAAGCAGTGGTTGTGATTGATTGACTGGTACCTCAATGTTTCCCTTTTCCAAAGCACCTACACTGTGTTTTCATTAGTGGCTCTTTACATGCCCCCCCTTACAACCGAGGGTACGCATTTCTCCACACTCCCTTCACCATTTGTTTTTTGCAGCATTTTTCCTAATGGCCATTCTGACTGCTGTGACCTGATAGGTTTTTGTAATATGGGTATGCATGTCATTAAAATTCGTCATGTTCCTATGCTTTTTTTCTTTTCCCTTAAAAGAAAAAAACGTGAGTACAATATAGCTCTTGAAATTGTCTTCTTCGACGGTTGCCCTCTTCTGAATTTTTTGGTCGATTTTTGACCCCAGAAATTTTCTGGAGGGCAGGTGCCATTTACAGAACTGCAAGTTGGTGAAAATTTAGTGACCTTTTGCAGTGGGTTCAAAGCTGCTGTTGTCGGAAACGGCCACAAGGAGGTAGCATTTCTCCATTCCCCAATCTGGGTACTAGGGCAGCAGAGCCTTTCTGGAAGTCATTGTCCTAGGTTGCAAATTAGAATGGAATTTGCCAGGAGAAATCCCCATAAGTTTATGTCTCATTACTTCTTCTTGGTTTTTAAAATTTTTTTAATCTGGGTAAAGTTTAGAATATTGTTTGTCCTAGGTGTACACAATCTGGTTCATTTGTACATTATGTATGTCTATTAATGTACAGATCCTCTTCCCATGTAAAATATTACAGTGTTCCGTCGACCTCCCTTGCTATATGTTCGGTCTCTTTGATACATGTATATAATATGTATGTGTATATGTATAGTAACACTAATCTTCATTTCTCAATTTCCCCCCTCCTTTCCTTTCAGATGAGCATAGTTTGTTTTCTAAGCCTGTGAGTGTCTTTCTCTTTGGAAATATGTTCATCTGTGTCAGTTATTAGATAATGCCATAAGTGACAATATAGGATATAGGTGTTTTGCCTTCCGACCTACTTCATGTTTTGTGATTATCTCCAGGCTCATGTACGGTGCCTCAAAGAGCAGTGCTTCAATGTTTTCCATGGCTAATATTCCATTGTGTGCATGGACCACGTCTTCTTGGTGCATTCCTCTGTTGATGGACATTTTCGTTGCTTCCAAGTGTTGCCTCTGGTAAATATTGCTGGAGTGCAGGATTGCCAGCCTGTGATTTTGGATTTTCATTTTCTCAGGTGATAGACCCAGCAGTGGGTATGATTGATTGACTGGTATGGTAGCTCAACGTTTACCTTTTCAAGGCACCTCAATTGTGTTTTCATTAGTGGCTCTTACCATGTCCCCCTTAGAATCGAGGGTATGCATTTCTCCACAATCACGTCAGCATTTATTGTTTGCAGCATTTTTGTTGATGGCCATTCTGACTGGTGTGAGCTGATAGGTTTTTGTAATTTGGGTTTACATGTCTGTAAAAATTCCTACAATTCATCATTTCTCCACGGCCTTTTCTTTTCTGTGAAAAGAAAAAAGCAAAAAAGGGTTAGTATAATATACCTCTTCCAATTTTCCTTTTGGGAGGTTGCACTCTAGAAATTTTTGGTCGATTTTCGACCTCAGCATTTTTTGGAGGGCCGGTGTCATTTACAGACCTGCAGTTGGTGAATATTTAGTGACCTTTTGCAGTGGGTTTAAAGCTGCTGTTGTGGGAAACGGCCACAAGGATGCAGCATTTCTCCATTCCCAAATCTGGGTACTAGGGCAGCAGAGCCGTTCTGGAAGTCGTTTGCCTAGGTTGTAAATTTGAATGGAATGTGCCAGGAAAACCCCCCATAAGTTTATGTCTCATTACTCCTAGTTCGTTGTTTTAATTTTTTCAATTGGGGTAATGGTTAGAATGTTGCTTGTCCAAGGTGTACACACTCTGGTTCATCTACATATTCTATATACCTATTTATGTAGAGATCCTCTTGCCATGTAAATTATTACAGAGTGTTCCGTAAACCTTCCTTGCTATATGGTCGGTCTTTTTGATATATGTATATCATATGTATTTGTATACATATGGTAAGACTAATCTTCATTTATCCATTTCCCCCACCTTTCCTTTTAGATAAGCATAGTTTTTTTTTTTTTTTAATAAGTCTGTGATTGACTTTCTCTGTGGAAATATGTTCATTTGTGTCAGTTATTAGATAACGCCTATAAGTGATATCATAGGATATAGGACTTTTACTTTCCGACTTACCTCATGTTCTGTGATTATCTCTAAGATCATCTATGGTGCCTCAAAGAGCACTGTTTCATTGTTTTCCATGGCTAGTTTTCATTGTGTACATGGACCACTTCTTCTTTATCCTTTCATCTGTTGATGGACATTTTGGTTGCTTCACTGTCTTGTCTATTGTGAATAAGGCTGCAGTGCAGCTTTTGCAGCCCGGGTCTTCTTCATTCTGGTCTTCTCAGGTGAGAGGCCCATTGGTGCACCTGCTCGATTGAATGATACCTCAATTTTTCCTTTTAAACGCAGCTCCTTTCTGTTCTCATTATTAGCGTTTAACCCTTTTACATCTCACCAGCAGCTAGAGGGTACACAGTTCTCTGAAACCTCTTCAGCATTTATTGTTTGTAGACTTTTTGCCAATGGTCAGTCGCCTGGTGCGAGTTGAAAACCTTTTGTAGATTAGATTGCATGAGTCTAATACTTCCTGAGGCTGAGCTTTTATCCGTTTTCCTTTCTTTAAAAAGAGAGTGAGTAAAACTTACCTCTTCATAGTATCTTCTTGAAAATTTTGCCTGTTTTGAATTTTTTTTTATCCATTCCCTACCTCAGCACAATTTCTAGGGCAGGTGTCCTTTACAGCCCTGAGTCCTTGTGAATGGTAAGTGACCATTAGCTGTGGGTTAAAAGCTGCTCTTGCGGGAATCGGCCACAAGGCGGCAGCATTTCTCCTTTACCAAATCTGGTTACTAGGGCAACAGAGCCTTACTGGAAGTGGTGTTCTAGGTTGTAAATTAGAATGGAATGTGCGAGGAAAAAGCCCTTTAAGTTTATGTCTCATTACTTCTTGTTGGTATTTTTAACTTAATTTTTATTTTTTATCACAGCAAACTTGAATACAATGTTTTGTTTGTTCTCGGTGTGCAAGATGTGGTTCTTTCACACATATACATATATCTATTCTTCTTCGGCTCCTTTTCCCATGTAGGTTATGACACAATGTTGAGTAGTCTTCTCTTGGTATTGCGTAGGTCTTTGGTGATTATATATTTCACATGTGTTTGTATCTCTCTGTTAACCTCAATATGGTAAGGTATCCAATCCTCACACCTTTCTATTTGTGAACCATAAGTTTTTTTAATGAATCTATGATAGTGTTTCTCTGTGGAAATATCTTTGTTTGTATCATTTTTTAGGTAACCCCTATATGTGATATGATAGGATATGTGTCTTTCTCTTTCTCACTTGCTCCCAATTGCGTGATTACTTCTAGACTCATCTATGGTGCTGCAAATGGCATTGTTTCATTTTTTCACTAGCTCATATTCCATCTGTACAGGTAGCAGTTCTTCTTTGTCCACCCATCTGTCGGTGGACCTTTTGGTTACTTCCATATCTTGGCTATTGTAATACTATGCAATGCAGATTTGCGTGCCTGTGTCCTTCCAATTCTGTCTTCTTAGTTTATAGGTCCAGGAATAGGTCTGCTGGATCATATGGTCGCTCAATGTTGACCTTTTAAAGGCACCTCTGTTCTGTTCTCCTTAGTGGCTCTTTCCAGGTTACGTCCCACTTAAAGTGGAGGGTATGTATTTCTTTCCCAGCACCTTCAGCATTTATTCTTTGTAGTTTCTGCTGATGGTTATTCTGAGTGGTGTGAGCTGATACCTCTTTGTGGTTGAATTTGCATGTGTCTCATAATGCGTAGAAATTGAGCTTTAAAACATGTGCTTTTTCTTTTTCCAGCTGTGATTAGAGCTTATTTCTTCAAAGTGTTTTCTTAAAGTATGTGACACCACTTGAAATATTTTGCCCATTATCTCCCTCAAGACATTTTGAGGGCAGGTTTCATTTACAGCCCTGCAGTATTTGTTCGTATGAAGTGACCATTAGCTCAGGCTTTAAACCTGCTTTTGCAGGTATCGGCCAAAGAGCGGCAGCCTTTCTACGTTCCCCTTGCTGGTACAAGGGAAACAGACCTACCGGCCAGTGGTGTACTTCGGTTATAAATTAGAGTGCAATGTGCCCGGATAAACCCACAAATGTTGATGTCTCCTTGCTTTGGTTTGTTTTTAAATTGAGTTTATATTTATTATTAGAGTAATATTCCATTGTGTACGTGGACCACTTCTTCTCGGTGCATTCCTCGGTTGATAGACATTTTCATTGCTTCCAAGTGCTGGCTATGGTAAATCTTGCTGGCGTACAGGTGTGCCAGCCTGTGACTTTCGGATTCTCATTTTTGCAGGTGCTAGGCAAAGCAGTGGTTGTGATTGATTGACTGGTAGCTCAATGTTTCCCTTTCCAAAGCACCTACACTGTGTTTTCATTAGTGGCTCTTTACATGCCCCCCCTTACAACCGAGGGTACGCATTTCTCCACACTCCCTTCACCATTTGTTTTTTGCAGCATTTTTCCTAATGACCATTCTGACTGCTGTGAGCTGATAGGTTTTTGTAATATGGGTATGCATGTCATTAAAATTCGTCATATTCCTATGCTCTTTTCTTTTCTCTTAAAAGAAAAAACCGTGAGTACAATATAGCTCTTGAAATTGTCTTCTTCGAAGGTTGCCCTCTTCTGAATTTTTTGGTCGATTTTTGACTCCAGAAATTTTCTGTAGGGCAGGTGCCATTTACAGAACTGCAAGTTGGTGAAAATTTAGTGACCTTTTGCAGTGGGTTCAAAGCTGCTGTTGTGGGAAACGGCCACAAGGAGGTAGCATTTCTCCATTCCCCAATCTGGGTACTAGGGCAGCAGAGCCTTTCTGGAAGTCATTGTCCTAGGTTGCAAATTAGAATGGAATTTGCCAGGAGAAATCCCCGTAAGTTTATGTCTCATTACTTCTTCTTGGTTTTTAAAATTTTTTTAATCTGGGTAAAGTTTAGAATATTGTTTGTCCTAGGTGTACACAATCTGGTTCATTTGTACATTATGTATGTCTATTAATGTACAGATACTCTTGCCATGTAAAATATTACAGTGTTCCGTTGACCTCCCTTGCTATATGTTCGGTCTTTTTGATACATGTATATAATATGTATGTGTATATGTATAGTAACACTAATCTTCATTTCTCAATTTCCCCCTCCTTTCCTTTCAGATGAGCATAGTTTGTTTTCTAAGCCTGTGAGTGTCTTTCTCTTTGGATATATGTTCATCTGTATCACTTATTAGATAATGCCATAAGTGATAATATAGGATATAGGTGTTTTGCCTTCCGACCTACTTTATGTTTTGTGATTATCTCCAGGCTCATGTACGGTGCCTCAAAGAGCAGTGCTTCAATGTTTTCCATGGCTAATATTCCATTGTGTGCATGGACCACTTCTTCTTGGTGCATTCCTCTGTTGATGGACATTTTCCTTGGTTCCAAGTGTTGCCTATGGTAAATATTGCTGGAGTGCAGGATTGCCAGCCTGTGATTTTTGATTTTCATTTTCTCTGGTGATAGTCCCAGCAGTGGGTATGATTGATTGACTGATATGGTAGCTCAACGTTTACCTTTTCAAGGCACCTCAATTGTGTTTTCATTAGTGGCTCTTACCATGTCCCCCTTAGAATCGAGGGTATGCATTTCTCCACAATCAGGTCAGCATTTATTGTTTGCAGCATTTTTGTTGATGGCCATTCTGACTGGTGTGAGCTGATAGGTTTTTGTAATTTGGGTTTACATGTCTGTAAAAATTCCTACAATTCCTCATTTCTCCACGGCTTTTTCTTTTCTGTTAAAAGAAAAAAGCAAAAAAGGGTTAGTATAATATACCTCTTCCAATTTTCCTTTTGGGAGGTTGCACTCTAGAAATTTTTGGTCGATTTTCGACCTCAGCATTTTTTGGAGGGCCGGTGTCATTTACAGACCTGCAGTTGGTGAATATTTAGTGACCTTTTGCAGTGGGTTTAAAGATGCTGTTGTGGGAAACGGCCACAAGGATGCAGCATTTCTCCATTCCCAAATCTGGGTACTAGGGCAGCAGAGCCGTTCTGGAAGTCGTTTGCCTAGGTTGTAAATTTGAATGGAATGTGCCAGGAAAACCCCCCATAAGTTTATGTCTCATTACTCCTAGTTCGTTGTTTTAATTTTTTCAATTGGGGTAATGGTTAGAATGTTGCTTGTCCAAGGTGTACACACTCTGGTTCATCTACATATTCTATATACCTATTTATGTAGAGATCCTCTTGCCGTGTAAATTATTACAGAGTGTTCCGTAAACCTTCCTTGCTATATGGTCGGTCTTTTTGATATATGTATATCATATGTATTTGTATACATATGGTAAGACTAATCTTCATTTATCCATTTCCCCCACCTTTTGTTTTAGATAAGCATAGTTTTTTTTTTTTTTAATAAGTCTGTGATTGACTTTCTCTGTGGAAATATGTTCATTTGTGTCAGTTATTAGATAACGCCTATAAGTGATATCATAGGATATAGGACTTTTACTTTCCGACTTACCTCATGTTCTGTGACTAACTCTAAGATCATCTATGGTGCCTCAAAGAGCACTGTTTCATTGTTTTCCATGGCTAGTTTTCATTGTGTACATGGACCACTTCTTCTTTATCCTTTCATCTGTTGATGGACATTTTGGTTGCTTCACTGTCTTGTCTATTGTGAATAAGGCTGCAGTGCAGCTTTTGCAGCCCGGGTCTTCTTCATTCTGGTCTTCTCAGGTGAGAGGCCCATTGGTGCACCTGCTGGATTGAATGATACCTCAATTTTTCCTTTTAAACGCAGCTCCTTTCTGTTCTCATTATTAGCGTTTAACCCTTTTACATCTCACCAGCAGCTAGAGGGTACACAGTTCTCTGAAACCTCTTCAGCATTTATTGTTTGTAGACTTTTTGCCAATGGTCAGTCGCCTGGTGCGAGTTGAAAACCTTTTGTAGATTAGATTGCATGAGTCTAATACTTCCTGAGGCTGAGCTTTTATCCGTTTTCCTTTCTTTAAAAAGAGAGTGAGTAAAACTTACCTCTTCATAGTATCTTCTTGAAAATTTTGCCTGTTTTGAATTTTTTTTTATCCATTCCCTACCTCAGCACAATTTTGAGGGCAGGTGTCCTTTACAGCCCTGAGTCCTTGTGAATGTTAAGTGACCATTAGCTGTGGGTTAAAAGCTGCTCTTGCGGGAATCGGCCACAAGGCGGCAGCATTTCTCCTTTACCAAATCTGGTTACTAGGGCAACAGAGCCTTACTGGAAGTGGTGTTCTAGGTTGTAAATTAGAATGGAATGTGCGAGGAAAAAGCCCTTTAAGTTTATGTCTCATTACTTCTTGTTGGTATTTTTAACTTAATTTTTATTTTTTATCACAGCAAACTTGATTACAATGTTTTGTTTGTTCTCGGTGTGCAAGATGTGGTTCTTTCACACATATACATATATCTATTCTTCTTCGGATCCTTTTCCCATGTAGGTTATGACACAATGTTGAGTAGTGTTCTCTTGGTATTGCGTAGGTCTTTGGTGATTATATATTTCACATGTGTTTGTATCTCTCTGTTAACCTCAATATGGTAAGGTATCCAATCCTCACACCTTTCTATTTGGTGAACCGCAAGTTTTTTTAATGAATCTATGATAGTGTTTCTCTGTGGAAATATCTTTGTTTGTATCATTTTTTAGGTAACCCCTATATGTGATATGATAGGATATGTGTCTTTCTCTTTCTCACTTGCTCCAAATTGCGTGATTACTTCTAGACTCATCTATGGTGCTGCAAATGGCATTGTTTCATTTTTTCACTAGCTCATATTCCATCTGTACAGGTAGCAGTTCTTCTTTGTCCACCCATCTGTCGGTGGACCTTTTGGTTACTTCCATATCTTGGCTATTGTAATACTATGCAATGCAGATTTGCGTGCCTGTGTCCTTCCAATTCTGTCTTCTTAGTTTATAGGTCCAGGAATAGGTCTGCTGGATCATATTGTAGCTCAATGTTGACCTTTTAAAGGCACCTCTGTTCTGTTCTCCTTAGTGGCTCTTTCCAGGTTACGTCCCACTTAAAGTGGAGGGTATGTATTTCTTCCCAGCACCTTCAGCATTTATTCTTTGTAGTTTCTGCTGATGGTTATTCTGAGTGGTGTGAGCTGATACCTCTGTGTGGTTGAATTTGCATGTGTCTCATAATGCGTAGAAATTGAGCTTTAAGACATGTGCTTTTTATTTTTCCAGCTGTGATTAGAGCTTATTTCTTCAAAGTGTTTTCTTAAAGTATGTGTCACCACTTGAAATATTTTGGCCATTATCTCCCTCAAGACATTTTGAGGGCAGGTTTCATTTACAGCCCTGCAGTACTTGTTCGTATGAAGTGACCATTAGCTCAGGCTTTAAACCTGCTTTTGCAGGTATCGGCCAAAGAGCGGCAGCCTTTCTACGTTCCTCTTGCTGGTACTAGGGAAACAGACCTACCGGCCAGTGGTGTACTTCGGTTATAAATTAGAGTGCAATGTGCCCGGATAAACCCACAAATGTTGATGTCTCCTTGCTTTTGTTTGTTTTTAAATTGAGTTTATATTTATTATTAGAGTAATATTCCATTGTGTACGTGGACCACTTCTTCTTGGTGCATTCCTCGGTTGATGGACATTTTCATTGCTTCCAAGTGCTGGCTATGGTAAATCTTGCTGGCGTACAGGTGTGCCAGCCTGTGACTTTTGGATTCTCATTTTTGCAGGTGCTAGGCCAAGCAGTGGTTGTGATTGATTGACTGGTAGCTCAATGTTTCCCTTTCCAAAGCACCTACACTGTGTTTTCATTAGTGGCTCTTTACATGCCCCCCCTTACAACCGAGGGTACGCATTTCTCCACACTCCCTTCACCATTTCTTTTTTGCAGCATTTTTCCTAATGGCCATTCTGACTGCTGTGACCTGATAGGTTTTTGTAATATGGGTATGCATGTCATTAAAATTCGTCATGTTCCTATGCTTTTTTTCTTTTCTCTTAAAAGAAAAAAACATGAGTACAATATAGCTCTTGAAATTGTCTTCTTCGAAGGTTGCCCTCTTCTGAATTTTTTGGTCGATTTTTGACCCCAGAAATTTTCTGGAGGGCAGGTGCCATTTACAGAACTGCAAGTTGGTGAAAATTTAGTGACCTTTTGCAGTGGGTTCAAAGCTGCTGTTGTCGGAAACGGCCACAAGGAGGTAGCATTTCTCCATTCCCCAATCTGGGTACTAGGGCAGCAGAGCCTTTCTGGAAGTCATTGTCCTAGGTTGCAAATTAGAATGGAATTTGCCAGGAGAAATCCCCATAAGTTTATGTCTCATTACTTCTTCTTGGTTTTTAAAATTTTTTTAATCTGGGTAAAGTTTAGAATATTGTTTGTCCTAGGTGTACACAATCTGGTTCATTTGTACATTATGTATGTCTATTAATGTACAGATCCTCTTCCCATGTAAAATATTACAGTGTTCCGTGGACCTCCCTTGCTATATGTTCGGTCTCTTTGATACATGTATATAATATGTATGTGTATATGTATAGTAACACTAATCTTCATTTCTCAATTTCCCCCCTCCTTTCCTTTCAGATGAGCATAGTTTGTTTTCTAAGCCTGTGAGTGTCTTTCTCTTTGGAAATATGTTCATCTGTGTCAGTTATTAGATAATGCCATAAGTGACAATATAGGATATAGGTGTTTTGCCTTCCGACCTACTTCATGTTTTGTGATTATCTCCAGGCTCATGTACGGTGCCTCAAAGAGCAGTGCTTCAATGTTTTCCATGGCTAATATTCCATTGTGTGCATGGACCACTTCTTCTTGGTGCATTCCTCTGTTGATGGACATTTTCGTTGCTTCCAAGTGTTGCCTCTGGTAAATATTGCTGGAGTGCAGGATTGCCAGCCTGTGATTTTGGATTTTCATTTTCTCAGGTGATAGACCCAGCAGTGGGTATGATTGATTGACTGGTATGGTAGCTCAACGTTTACCTTTTCAAGGCACCTCAATTGTGTTTTCATTAGTGGCTCTTACCATGTCCCCCTTAGAATCGAGGGTATGCATTTCTCCACAATCACGTCAGCATTTATTGTTTGCAGCATTTTTGTTGATGGCCATTCTGACTGGTGTGAGCTGATAGGTTTTTGTAATTTGGGTTTACATGTCTGTAAAAATTCCTACAATTCCTCATTTCTCCACGGCTTTTTCTTTTCTGTTAAAAGAAAAAAGCAAAAAAGGGTTAGTATAATATACCTCTTCCAATTTTCCTTTTGGGAGGTTGCACTCTAGAGATTTTTGGTCGATTTTCGACCTCAGCATTTTTTGGAGGGCCGGTGTCATTTACAGACCTGCAGTTGGTGAATATTTAGTGACCTTTTGCAGTGGGTTTAAAGCTGCTGTTGTGGGAAACGGCCACAAGGATGCAGCATTTCTCCATTCCCAAATCTGGGTACTAGGGCAGCAGAGCCGTTCTGGAAGTCGTTTGCCTAGGTTGTAAATTTGAATGGAATGTGCCAGGAAAACCCCCGATAAGTTTATGTCTCATTACTCCTAGTTCGTTGTTTTAATTTTTTCAATTGGGGTAATGGTTAGAATGTTGCTTGTCCAAGGTGTACACACTCTGGTTCATCTACATATTCTATATACCTATTTATGTAGAGATCCTCTTGCCGTGTAAATTATTACAGAGTGTTCCGTAAACCTTCCTTGCTATATGGTCGGTCTTTTTGATATATGTATATCATATGTATTTGTATACATATGGTAAGACTAATCTTCATTTATCCATTTCCCCCACCTTTCCTTTCAGATAAGCATAGTTTTTTTTTTTTTTTGAGTAAGTCTGTGATTGACTTTCTCTGTGGAAATATGTTCATTTGTGTCAGTTATTAGATAACGCCTATAAGTGATATCATAGGATATAGGACTTTTACTTTCCGACTTACCTCATGTTCTGTGATTATCTCCAAGATCATCTATGGTGCCTCAAAGAGCACTGTTTCATTGTTTTCCATGGCTAGTTTTCATTGTGTACATGGACCACTTCTTCTTTATCCTTTCATCTGTTGATGGACATTTTGGTTGCTTCACTGTCTTGTCTATTGTGAATAAGGCTGCAGTGCAGCTTTTGGAGCCCGGGTCTTCTTCATTCTGGTCTTCTCAGGTGAGAGGCCCATTGGTGCACCTGCTGGATTGAATGATACCTCAATTTTTCCTTTTAAACGCAGCTCCTTTCTGTTCTCATTATTAGCGTTTAACCCTTTTACATCTCACCAGCAGCTAGAGGGTACACAGTTCTCTGAAACCTCTTCAGCAATTATTGTTTGTAGACTTTTTGCCAATGGTCAGTCGACTGGTGCGAGTTGAAAACCTTTTGTAGATTAGATTGCATGAGTCTAATACTTCCTGAGGCTGAGCTTTTATCCGTTTTCCTTTCTTTAAAAAGAGAGTGAGTAAAACTTACCTCTTCATAGTATCTTCTTGAAAATTTTGCCTGTTTTGAATTTTTTTTTATCCATTCCATACCTCAGCACAATTTTGAGGGCAGGTGTCCTTTACAGCCCTGAGTCCTTGTGAATAGTAAGTGACCATTAGCTGTGGGTTAAAAGCGGCTCTTGCGGGAATCGGCCACAAGGCGGCAGCATTTCTCCTTTACCAAATCTGGTTACTAGGGCAACAGAGCCTTACTGGAAGTGGTGTTCTAGGTTGTAAATTAGAATGGAATGTGCGAGGAAAAAGCCCTTTAAGTTTATGTCTCATTACTTCTTGTTGGTATTTTTAACTTAATTTTTATTTTTTATCACAGCAAACTTGAATACAATGTTTTGTTTGTTCTCGGTATGCAAGATGTGGTTCTTTCACACATATACATATATCTATTCTTCTTCGGATCCTTTTCCCATGTAGGTTATGACACAATGTTGAGTAGTGTTCTCTTGGTATTGCGTAGGTCTTTGGTGATTATATATTTCACATGTGTTTGTATCTCTCTGTTAACCTCAATATGGTAAGGTATCCAATCCTCACACCTTTCTATTTGGTGAACCACAAGTTTTTTTAATGAATCTAAGATAGTGTTTCTCTGTGGAAATATCTTTGTATCATTTTTTAGGTAACCCCTATATGTGATATGATAGGATATGTGTCTTTCTCTTTCTCACTTGTTCCAAATTGCGTGATTACTTCTAGACTCATCTATGGTGCTGCAAATGGCATTGTTTCATTTTTTCACTAGCTCATATTCCATCTGTACAGGTAGCAGTTCTTCTTTGTCCACCCATCTGTCGGTGGACCTTTTGGTTACTTCCATATCTTGGCTATTGTAATACTATGCAATGCAGATTTGCGTGCCTGTGTCCTTCCAATTCTGTCTTCTTAGTTTATAGGTCCAGGAAAAGGTCTACTGGATCATATGGTCGCTCAATGTTGACCTTTTAAAGGCACCTCTGTTCTGTTCTCCTTAGTGGCTCTTTCCAGGTTACTTCCCACTTAAAGTGGAGGGTATGTATTTCTTTCCCAGCACCTTCAGCATTTATTCTTTGTAGTTTCTGCTGATGGTTATTCTGAGTGGTGTGAGCTGATACCTCTTTGTGGTTGAATTTGCATGTGTCTCATAATGCGTAGAAATTGAGCTTTAAGACATGTGCTTTTTATTTTTCCAGCTGTGATTAGAGCTTATTTCTTCAAAGTGTTTTCTTAAAGTATGTGTCACCACTTGAAATATTTTGGCCATTATCTCCCTCAAGACATTTTGAGGGCAGGTTTCATTTACAGCCCTGCAGTACTTGTTCGTATGAAGTGACCATCAGCTCAGGCTTTAAACCTGCTTTTGCAGGTATCGGCCAAAGAGCGGCAGCCTTTCTACGTTCCCCTTGCTGGTACTAGGGAAACAGACCTACCGGCCAGTGGTGTACTTCGGTTATAAATTAGAGTGCAATGTGCCCGGATAAACCCACAAATGTTGATGTCTCCTTGCTTTTGTTTGTTTTTAAATTGAGTTTATATTTATTATTAGAGTAATATTCCATTGTGTACGTGGACCACTTCTTCTTGGTGCATTCCTCGGTTGATGGACATTTTCAGTGCTTCCAAGTGCTGGCTATGGTAAATCTTGCTGGCGTACAGGTGTGCCAGCCTGTGACTTTTGGATTCTCATTTTTGCAGGTGCTAGGCCAAGCAGTGGTTGTGATTGATTGACTGGTAGCTCAATGTTTCCCTTTCCAAAGCACCTACACTGTGTTTTCATTAGTGGCTCTTTACATGCCCACCCTGACAACCGAGGGTACGCATTTCTCCACACTCCCTTCACCATTTGTTTTTTGCAGCATTTTTCCTAATGGCCATTCTGACTGCTGTGAGCTGATAGGTTTTTGTAATATGGGTATGCATGTCATTAAAATTTTTAAAATTCGTCATATTCCTATGCTTTTTTCTTTTCTCTTAAAAGAAAAAACCGTGAGTACAATATAGCTCTTGAAATTGTCTTCTTCGAAGGTTGCCCTCTTCTGAATTTTTTGGTCGATTTTTGACCCCAGAAATTTTCTGGAGGGCAGGTGCCATTTACAGAACTGCAAGTTGGTGAAAATTTAGTGACCTTTTGCAGTGGGTTCAAAGCTGCTGTTGTCGGAAACGGCCACAAGGAGGTAGCATTTCTCCATTCCCCAATCTGGGTACTAGGGCAGCAGAGCCTTTCTGGAAGTCATTGTCCTAGGTTGCAAATTAGAATGGAATTTGCCAGGAGAAATCCCCATAAGTTTATGTCTCATTACTTCTTCTTGGTTTTTAAAATTTTTTTAATCTGGGTAAAGTTTAGAATATTGTTTGTCCTAGGTGTACACAATCTGGTTCATTTGTACATTATGTATGTCTATTAATGTACAGATCCTCTTCCCATGTAAAATATTACAGTGTTCCGTCGACCTCCCTTGCTATATGTTCGGTCTCTTTGATACATGTATATAATATGTATGTGTATATGTATAGTAACACTAATCTTCATTTCTCAATTTCCCCCCTCCTTTCCTTTCAGATGAGCATAGTTTGTTTTCTAAGCCTGTGAGTGTCTTTCTCTTTGAAAATATGTTCATCTGTGTCAGTTATTAGATAATGCCATAAGTGACAATATAGGATATAGGTGTTTTGCCTTCCGACCTACTTCATGTTTTGTGATTATCTCCAGGCTCATGTACGGTGCCTCAAAGAGCAGTGCTTCAATGTTTTCCATGGCTAATATTCCATTGTGTGCATGGACCACTTCTTCTTGGTGCATTCCTCTGTTGATGGACATTTTCGTTGCTTCCAAGTGTTTCCTCTGGTAAATATTGCTGGAGTGCAGGATTGCCAGCCTGTGATTTTGGATTTTCATTTTCTCTGGTGATAGTCCCAGCAGTGGGTATGATTGATTGACTGGTATGGTAGCTCAACGTTTACCTTTTCAAGGCACCTCAATTGTGTTTTCATTAGTGGCTCTTACCATGTCCCCCTTAGAATCGAGGGTATGCATTTCTCCACAATCACGTCAGCATTTATTGTTTGCAGCATTTTTGTTGATGGCCATTCTGACTGGTGTGAGCTGATAGGTTTTTGTAATTTGGGTTTACATGTCTGTAAAAATTCCTACAATTCCTCATTTCTCCACGGCCTTTTCTTTTCTGTGAAAAGAAAAAAGCAAAAAAGGGTTAGTATAATATACCTCTTCCAATTTTCCTTTTGGGAGGTTGCACTCTAGAGATTTTTGGTCGATTTTCGACCTCAGCAATTTTTGGAGGGCCGGTGTCATTTACAGACCAGCAGTTGGTGAATATTTAGTGACCTTTTGCAGTGGGTTTAAAGCTGCTGTTGTGGGAAACGGCCACAAGGATGCAGCATTTCTCCATTCCCAAATCTGGGTACTAGGGCAGCAGAGCCGTTCTGGAAGTCGTTTGCCTAGGTTGTAAATTTGAATGGAATGTGCCAGGAAAACCCCCCATAAGTTTATGTCTCATTACTCCTAGTTCGTTGTTTTAATTTTTTCAATTGGGGTAATGGTTAGAATGTTGCTTGTCCAAGGTGTACACACTCTGGTTCATCTACATATTCTATATACCTATTTATGTAGAGATCCTCTTGCCGTGTAAATTATTACAGAGTGTTCCGTAAACCTTCCTTGCTATATGGTCGGTCTTTTTGATATATGTATATCATATGTATTTGTATACATATGGTAAGACTAATCTTCATTTATCCATTTCCCCCACCTTTCGTTTTAGATAAGCATAGTTTTTTTTTTTTTTAATAAGTCTGTGATTGACTTTCTCTGTGGAAATATGTTCATTTGTGTCAGTTATTAGATAACGCCTATAAGTGATATCATAGTATATAGGACTTTTACTTTCCGACTTACCTCATGTTCTGTGACTAACTCTAAGATCATCTATGGTGCCTCAAAGAGCACTGTTTCATTGTTTTCCATGGCTAGTTTTCATTGTGTACATGGACCACTTCTTCTTTATCCTTTCATCTGTTGATGGACATTTTGGTTGCTTCACTGTCTTGTCTATTGTGAATAAGGCTGCAGTGCAGCTTTTGCAGCCCGGGTCTTCTTCATTCTGGTCTTCTCAGGTGAGAGGCCCATTGGTGCACCTGCTGGATTGAATGATACCTCAATTTTTCCTTTTAAACGCAGCTCCTTTCTGTTCTCATTATTAGCGTTTAACCCTTTTACATCTCACCAGCAGCTAGAGGGTACACAGTTCTCTGAAACCTCTTCAGCATTTATTGTTTGTAGACTTTTTGCCAATGGTCAGTCGACTGGTGCGAGTTGAAAACCTTTTGTAGATTAGATTGCATGAGTCTAATACTTCCTGAGGCTGAGCTTTTATCCGTTTTCCTTTCTTTAAAAAGAGAGTGAGTAAAACTTACCTCTTCATATTATCTTCTTGAAAATTTTGCCTGTTTTGAATTTTTTTTTATCCATTCCCTACCTCAGCACAATTTTGAGGGCAGGTGTCCTTTACAGCCCTGAGTCCTTGTGAATGGTAAGTGACCATTAGCTGTGGGTTAAAAGCTGCTCTTGCGGGAATCGGCCACAAGGCGGCAGCATTTCTCCTTTACCAAATCTGGTTACTAGGGCAACAGAGCCTTACTGGAAGTGGTGTTCTAGGTTGTAAATTAGAATGGAATGTGCGAGGAAAAAGCCCTTTAAGTTTATGTCTCATTACTTCTTGTTGGTATTTTTAACTTAATTTTTATTTTGTATCACAGCAAACTTGATTACAATGTTTTGTTTGTTCTCGGTGTGCAAGATGTGGTTCTTTCACACATATACATATATCTATTCTTCTTCGGATCCTTTTCCCATGTAGGTTATGACACAATGTTGAGTAGTCTTCTCTTGGTATTGCGTAGGTCTTTGGTGATTATATATTTCACATGTGTTTGTATCTCTCTGTTAACCTCAATATGGTAAGGTATCCAATCCTCACACCTTTCTATTTGGTGAACCACAAGTTTTTTTAATGAATCTATGATAGTGTTTCTCTGTGGAAATATCTTTGTTTGTATCATTTTTTAGGTAACCCCTATATGTGATATGATAGGATATGTGTCTTTCTCTTTCTCACTTGCTCCAAATTGCGTGATTACTTCTAGACACATCTATGGTGCTGCAAATGGCATTGTTTCATTTTTTCACTAGCTCACATTCCATCTGTACAGGTAGCAGTTCTTCTTTGTCCACCCATCTGTCGGTGGACCTTTTGGTTACTTCCATATCTTGGCTATTGTAATACTATGCAATGCAGATTTGCGTGCCTGTGTCCTTCCAATTCTGTCTTCTTAGTTTATAGGTCCAGGAATAGGTCTGCTGGATCATATTGTAGCTCAATGTTGACCTTTTAAAGGCACCTCTGTTCTGTTCTCCTTAGTGGCTCTTTCCAGGTTACGTCCCACTTAAAGTGGAGGGTATGTATTTCTTTCCCAGCACCTTCAGCATTTATTCTTTGTAGTTTCTGCTGATGGTTATTCTGAGTGGTGTGAGCTGATACCTCTTTGTGGTTGAATTTGCATGTGTCTCATAATGCGTAGAAATTGAGCTTTAAGACATGTGCTTTTTATTTTTCCAGCTGTGATTAGAGCTTATTTCTTCAAAGTGTTTTCTTAAAGTATGTGTCACCACTTGAAATATTTTGGCCATTATCTCCCTCAAGACATTTTGAGGGCAGGTTTCATTTACAGCCCTGCAGTACTTGTTCGTATGAAGTGACCATCAGCTCAGGCTTTAAACCTGCTTTTGCAGGTATCGGCCAAAGAGCGGCAGCCTTTCTACGTTCCCCTTGCTGGTACTAGGGAAACAGACCTACCGGCCAGTGGTGTACTTCGGTTATAAATTAGAGTGCAATGTGCCCGGATAAACCCACAAATGTTGATGTCTCCTTGCTTTTGTTTGTTTTTAAATTGAGTTTATATTTATTATTAGAGTAATATTCCATTGTGTACGTGGACCACTTCTTCTTGGTGCATTCCTCAGTTGATGGACATTTTCATTGCTTCCAAGTGCTGGCTATGGTAAATCTTGCTGGCGTACAGGTGTGCCAGCCTGTGACTTTTGGATTCTCATTTTTGCAGGTGCTAGGCCAAGCAGTGGTTGTGATTGATTGACTGGTAGCTCAATGTTTCCCTTTCCAAAGCACCTACACTGTGTTTTCATTAGTGGCTCTTTACATGCCCCCCCTTACAACCGAGGGTACGCATTTCTCCACACTCCCTTCACCATTTGTTTTTTGCAGCATTTTTCCTAATGGCCATTCTGACTGCTGTGAGCTGATAGGTTTTTGTAATATGGGTATGCATGTCATTAAAATTCGTCATATTCCAATGCTTTTTTCTTTTCTGTTAAAAGAAAAAACCGTGAGTACAATATAGCTCTTGAAATTGTCTTCTTCGAAGGTTGCCCTCTTCTGAATTTTTTGGTCGATTTTTGACCCCAGAAATTTTCTGGAGGGCAGGTGCCATTTACAGAACTGCAAGTTGGTGAAAATTTAGTGACCTTTTGCAGTGGGTTCAAAGCTGCTGTTGTGGGAAACGGCCACAAGGAGGTAGCATTTCTCCATTCCCCAATCTGGGTACTAGGGCAGCAGAGCCTTTCTGGAAGTCATTGTCCTAGGTTGCAAATTAGAATGGAATTTGCCAGGAGAAATCCCCATAAGTTTATGTCTCATTACTTCTTCTTGTTTTTTAAAATTTTTTTAATCTGGGTAAAGTTTAGAATATTGTTTGTCCTAGGTGTACACAATCTGGTTCATTTGTACATTATGTATGTCTATTAATGTACAGATACTCTTGCCATGTAAAATATTACAGTGTTCCGTCGACCTCCCTTGCTATATGTTCGGTCTTTTTGATACATGTATATAATATGTATGTGTATATGTATAGTAACACTAATCTTCATTTCTCAATTTCCCCCTCCTTTCCTTTCAGATGAGCATAGTTTGTTTTCTAAGCCTGTGAGTCTCTTTCTCTTTGGAAATATGTTCATCTGTGTCAGTTATTAGATAATGCCATAAGTGATAATATAGGATATAGGTGTTTTGCCTTCCGACCTACTTTATGTTTTGTGATTATCTCCAGGCTCATGTACGGTGCCTCAAAGAGCAGTGCTTCAATGTTTTCCATGGCTAATATTCCATTGTGTGCATGGACCATTCCTTCTTGGTGCATTCCTCTGTTGATGGACATTTTCGTTGCTTCCAAGTGTTGCCTATGGTAAATATTGCTGGAGTGCAGGATTGCCAGCCTGTGATTTGTGATTTTCATTTTCTCAGGTGATAGTCCCAGCAGTGGGTATGATTGATTGACTGGTATGGTAGCTCAACGTTTACCTTTTCAAGGCACCTCAATTGTGTTTTCATTAGTGGCTCTTACCATGTCCCCCTTAGAATCGAGGGTATGCATTTCTCCACAATCACGTCAGCATTTATTGTTTGCAGCATTTTTGTTGATGGCCATTCTGACTGGTGTGAGCTGATAGGTTTTTGTAATTTGGGTTTACATGTCTGTAAAAATTCCTACAATTCCTCATTTCTCCACGGCCTTTTCTTTTCTGTTAAAAGAAAAAAGCAAAAAAGGGTTAATATAATATACCTCTTCCAATTTTCCTTTTGGGAGGTTGCACTCTAGAAATTTTTGCTCGAATTTCGACCTCAGCATTTTTTGGAGGGCCGGTGTCATTTACAGACCTGCAGTTGGTGAATATTTAGTGACCTTTTGCAGTGGGTTTAAAGCTGCTGTTGTGGGAAACGGCCACAAGGATGCAGCATTTCTCCATTCCCAAATCTGGGTACTAGGGCAGCAGAGCCGTTCTGGAAGTCGTTTGCCTAGGTTGTAAATTTGAATGGAATGTGCCAGGAAAACCCCCCATAAGTTTATGTCTCATTACTCCTAGTTCGTTGTTTTAATTTTTTCAATTGGGGTAATGGTTAGAATGTTGCTTGTCCAAGGTGTACACACTCTGGTTCATCTACATATTCTATATACCTATTTATGTAGAGATCCTCTTCCCATGTAAATTATTACAGAGTGTTCCGTCAACCTTCCTTGCTATATGGTCGGTCTTTTTGATATATGTATATCATATGTATTTGTATACATATGGTAAGACTAATCTTCATTTATCCATTTTCCCCACCTTTCCTTTCAGATAAGCATAGTTTTTTTTTTTTTTTAATAAGTCTGTGATTGACTTTCTCTGTGGAAATATGTTCATTTGTGTCAGTTATTAGATAACGCCTATAAGTGATATCAAAGGATATAGGACTTTTACTTTCCGACTTACCTCATGTTCTGTGATTATCTCCAAGATCATCTATGGTGCCTCAAAGAGCACTGTTTCATTGTTTTCCATGGCTAGTTTTCATTGTGTACATGGACCACTTCTTCTTTATCCTTTCATCTGTTGATGGACATTTTGGTTGCTTCACTGTCTTGTCTATTGTGAATAAGGCTGCAGTGCAGCTTTTGCAGCCCGGGTCTTCTTCATTCTGGTCTTCTCAGGTGAGAGGCCCATTGGTGCACCTGCTGGATTGAATGATACCTCAATTTTTCCTTTTAAACGCAGCTCCTTTCTGTTCTCATTATTAGCGTTTAACCCTTTTACATCTCACCAGCAGCTAGAGGGTACACAGTTCTCTGAAACCTCTTCAGCATTTATTGTTTGTAGACTTTTTGCCAATGGTCAGTCGACTGGTGCGAGTTGAAAACCTTTTGTAGATTAGATTGCATGAGTCTAATACTTCCTGAGGCTGAGCTTTTATCCGTTTTCCTTTCTTTAAAAAGAGAGTGAGTAAAACTTACCTCTTCATAGTATCTTCTTGAAAATTTTGCCTCTTTTGAATTTTTTTTTATCCATTCCCTACCTCAGCACAATTTTGAGGGCAGGTGTCCTTTACAGCCCTGAGTCCTTGTGAATGGTAAGTGACCATTAGCTGTGGGTTAAAAGCTGCTCTTGCGGGAATCGGCCACAAGGCGGCAGCATTTCTCCTTTACCAAATCTGGTTACTAGGGCAACAGAGCCTTACTGGAAGTGGTGTTCTAGGTTGTAAATTAGAATGGAATGTGCGAGGAAAAAGCCCTTTAAGTTTATGTCTCATTACTTCTTGTTGGTATTTTTAACTTAATTTTTATTTTTTATCACAGCAAACTTGATTACAATGTTTTGTTTGTTCTCGGTGTGCAAGATGTGGTTCTTTCACACATATACATATATCTATTCTTCTTCGGATCCTTTTCCCATGTAGGTTATGACACAATCTTGAGTAGTGTTCTCTTGGTATTGCGTAGGTCTTTGGTGATTATATATTTCACATGTGTTTGTATCTCTCTGTTAACCTCAATATGGTAAGGTATCCAATCCTCACACCTTCTATTTGGTGAACCACAAGTTTTTTTAATGAATCTATGATAGTGTTTCTCTGTGGAAATATCTTTGTTTGTATCATTTTTTAGGTAACCCCTATATGTGATATGATAGGATATGTGTCTTTCTCTTTCTCACTTGCTCCAAATTGCGTGATTACTTCTAGACTCATCTATGGTGCTGCAAATGGCATTGTTTCATTTTTTCACTAGCTCATATTCCATCTGTACAGGTAGCAGTTCTTCTTTGTCCACCCATCTGTCGGTGGACCTTTTGGTTACTTCCATATCTTGGCTATTGTAATACTATGCAATGCAGATTTGCGTGCCTGTGTCCTTCCAATTCTGTCTTCTTAGTTTATACGTCCAGGAATAGGTCTGCTGGATCATATGGTAGCTCAATGTTGACCTTTTAAAGGCACCTCTGTTCTGTTCTCCTTAGTGGCTCTTTCCAGGTTACGTCCCACTTAAAGTGGAGGGTATGTATTTCTTCCCAGCACCTTCAGCATTTATTCTTTGTAGTTTCTGCTGATGGTTATTCTGAGTGGTGTGAGCTGATACCTCTTTGTGGTTGAATTTGCATGTGTCTCATAATGCGTAGAAATTGAGCTTTAAGACATGTGCTTTTTATTTTTCCAGCTGTGATTAGAGCTTATTTCTTCAAAGTGTTTTCTTAAAGTATGTGTCACCACTTGAAATATTTTGGCCATTATCTCCCTCAAGACATTTTGAGGGCAGGTTTCACTTACAGCCCTGCAGTACTTGTTCATATGAAGTGACCATTAGCTCAGGCTTTAAACCTGCTTTTGCAGGTATCGGCCAAAGAGCGGCAGCCTTTCTACGTTCCCCTTGCTGGTACTAGGGAAAGAGACCTACCGGCCAGTGGTGTTCTTCGGTTATAAATTAGAGTGCAATGTGCCCGGATAAACCCACAAATGTTGATGTCTCCTTGCTTTTGTTTGTTTTTAACTTGAGTTTATATTTATTATTAGAGTAATATTCCATTGTGTACGTGGACCACTTATTCTTGGTGCATTCCTCGGTTGATGGACATTTTCATTGCTTCCAAGAGCTGGCTATGGTAAATCTTGCTGGCGTATAGGATGGCCGGCCTGTGACTTTTGGATTCTCATTTTTTCAGGTGCTAGGCCAAGCAGTGGTTGTGATTGATTGACTGGTAGCTCAATGTTTCCCTTTCCAAAGCACCTACACTTTGTTTTCATTAGTGGCTTTTTACATGCCCCCCCTTACAACCGAGGGTACGCATTTCTCCACACTCCCTTCACCATTTGTTTTTTGCAGCATTTTTCCTAATGGCCATTCTGACTGCTGTGAGCTGATAGGTTTTTGTAATATGGGTATGCATGTCATTAAAATTTTTTAAATTCGTCATATTCCTATGCTTTTTTCTTTTCTCTTAAAAGAAAAAAACGTGAGTACAATATAGCTCTTGAAATTGTCTTTCGAAGGTTGCCCTCTTCTGAATTTTTTGGTCGATTTTTGACCCCAGAAATTTTCTGGAGGGCAGGTGCCATTTACAGAACTGCAAGTTGGTGAAAATTTAGTGACCTTTTGCAGTGGGTTCAAAGCTGCTGTTGTGGGAAACGGCCACAAGGAGGTAGCACTTCTCCATTCCCCAATCTGGGTACTAGGGCAGCAGAGCCTTTCTGGAAGTCATTGTCCTAGGTTGCAAATTAGAATGGAATTTGCCAGGAGAAATCCCCATAAGTTTATGTCTCATTACTTCTTCTTGGTTAATCTGGGTAAAGTTTAGAATATTGTTTGTCCTAGGTGTACACAATCTGGTTCATTTGTACATTATGTATGTCTATTAATGTACAGATCCTCTTCCCATGTAAAATATTACAGTGTTCCGTCGACCTCCCTTGCTATATGTTCGGTCTCTTTGATACATGTATATAATATGTATGTGTATATGTATAGTAACACTAATCTTCATTTCTCAACTTCCCCCCTCCTTTCCTTTCAGATGAGCATAGTTTGTTTTCTAAGCCTGTGAGTGTCTTTCTCGTTGGAAATATGTTCATCTGTGTCAGTTATTAGATAATGCCATAAGTGACAATATAGGATATAGGTGTTTTGCCTTCCGACCTACTTCATGTTTTGTGATTATCTCCAGGCTCATGTATGGTGCCTCAAAGAGCAGTGCTTCAATGTTTTCCATGGCTAATATTCCATTGTGTGCATGGACCACTTCTTCTTGGTGCATTCCTCTGTTGATGGACATTTTCGTTGCTTCCAAGTGTTGCCTCTGGTAAATACTGCTGGAGTGCAGGATTGCCAGCCTGTGATTTTGGATTTTCATTTTCTCAGGTGATAGACCCAGCAGTGGGTATGATTGATTGACTGGTATGGTAGCTCAACGTTTACCTTTTCAAGGCACCTCAATTGTGTTTTCATTAGTGGCTCTTACCATGTCCCCCTTAGAATCGAGGGTATGCATTTCTCCACAATCACGTCAGCATTTATTGTTTGCAGCATTTTTGTTGATGGCCATTCTGACTGGTGTGAGCTGATAGGTTTTTGTAATTTGGGTTTACATGTCTGTAAAAATTCCTACAATTCCTCATTTCTCCACGGCCTTTTCTTTTCTGTTAAAAGAAAAAAGCAAAAAAGGGTTAATATAATATACCTCTTCCAATTTTCCTTTTGGGAGGTTGCACTCTAGAAATTTTTGCTCGAATTTCGACCTCAGCATTTTTTGGAGGGCCGGTGTCATTTACAGACCTGCAGTTGGTGAATATTTAGTGACCTTTTGCAGTGGGTTTAAAGCTGCTGTTGTGGGAAACGGCCACAAGGATGCAGCATTTCTCCATTCCCAAATCTGGGTACTAGGGCAGCAGAGCCGTTCTGGAAGTCGTTTGCCTAGGTTGTAAATTTGAATGGAATGTGCCAGGAAAACCCCCCATAAGTTTATGTCTCATTACTCCTAGTTCGTTGTTTTAATTTTTTCAATTGGGGTAATGGTTAGAATGTTGCTTGTCCAAGGTGTACACACTCTGGTTCATCTACATATTCTATATACCTATTTATGTAGAGATCCTCTTCCCATGTAAATTATTACAGAGTGTTCCGTCAACCTTCCTTGCTATATGGTCGGTCTTTTTGATATATGTATATCATATGTATTTGTATACATATGGTAAGACTAATCTTCATTTATCCATTTTCCCCACCTTTCCTTTCAGATAAGCATAGTTTTTTTTTTTTTTTAATAAGTCTGTGATTGACTTTCTCTGTGGAAATATGTTCATTTGTGTCAGTTATTAGATAACGCCTATAAGTGATATCAAAGGATATAGGACTTTTACTTTCCGACTTACCTCATGTTCTGTGATTATCTCCAAGATCATCTATGGTGCCTCAAAGAGCACTGTTTCATTGTTTTCCATGGCTAGTTTTCATTGTGTACATGGACCACTTCTTCTTTATCCTTTCATCTGTTGATGGACATTTTGGTTGCTTCACTGTCTTGTCTATTGTGAATAAGGCTGCAGTGCAGCTTTTGCAGCCCGGGTCTTCTTCATTCTGGTCTTCTCAGGTGAGAGGCCCATTGGTGCACCTGCTGGATTGAATGATACCTCAATTTTTCCTTTTAAACGCAGCTCCTTTCTGTTCTCATTATTAGCGTTTAACCCTTTTACATCTCACCAGCAGCTAGAGGGTACACAGTTCTCTGAAACCTCTTCAGCATTTATTGTTTGTAGACTTTTTGCCAATGGTCAGTCGACTGGTGCGAGTTGAAAACCTTTTGTAGATTAGATTGCATGAGTCTAATACTTCCTGAGGCTGAGCTTTTATCCGTTTTCCTTTCTTTAAAAAGAGAGTGAGTAAAACTTACCTCTTCATAGTATCTTCTTGAAAATTTTGCCTCTTTTGAATTTTTTTTTATCCATTCCCTACCTCAGCACAATTTTGAGGGCAGGTGTCCTTTACAGCCCTGAGTCCTTGTGAATGGTAAGTGACCATTAGCTGTGGGTTAAAAGCTGCTCTTGCGGGAATCGGCCACAAGGCGGCAGCATTTCTCCTTTACCAAATCTGGTTACTAGGGCAACAGAGCCTTACTGGAAGTGGTGTTCTAGGTTGTAAATTAGAATGGAATGTGCGAGGAAAAAGCCCTTTAAGTTTATGTCTCATTACTTCTTGTTGGTATTTTTAACTTAATTTTTATTTTTTATCACAGCAAACTTGATTACAATGTTTTGTTTGTTCTCGGTGTGCAAGATGTGGTTCTTTCACACATATACATATATCTATTCTTCTTCGGATCCTTTTCCCATGTAGGTTATGACACAATCTTGAGTAGTGTTCTCTTGGTATTGCGTAGGTCTTTGGTGATTATATATTTCACATGTGTTTGTATCTCTCTGTTAACCTCAATATGGTAAGGTATCCAATCCTCACACCTTCTATTTGGTGAACCACAAGTTTTTTTAATGAATCTATGATAGTGTTTCTCTGTGGAAATATCTTTGTTTGTATCATTTTTTAGGTAACCCCTATATGTGATATGATAGGATATGTGTCTTTCTCTTTCTCACTTGCTCCAAATTGCGTGATTACTTCTAGACTCATCTATGGTGCTGCAAATGGCATTGTTTCATTTTTTCACTAGCTCATATTCCATCTGTACAGGTAGCAGTTCTTCTTTGTCCACCCATCTGTCGGTGGACCTTTTGGTTACTTCCATATCTTGGCTATTGTAATACTATGCAATGCAGATTTGCGTGCCTGTGTCCTTCCAATTCTGTCTTCTTAGTTTATACGTCCAGGAATAGGTCTGCTGGATCATATGGTAGCTCAATGTTGACCTTTTAAAGGCACCTCTGTTCTGTTCTCCTTAGTGGCTCTTTCCAGGTTACGTCCCACTTAAAGTGGAGGGTATGTATTTCTTCCCAGCACCTTCAGCATTTATTCTTTGTAGTTTCTGCTGATGGTTATTCTGAGTGGTGTGAGCTGATACCTCTTTGTGGTTGAATTTGCATGTGTCTCATAATGCGTAGAAATTGAGCTTTAAGACATGTGCTTTTTATTTTTCCAGCTGTGATTAGAGCTTATTTCTTCAAAGTGTTTTCTTAAAGTATGTGTCACCACTTGAAATATTTTGGCCATTATCTCCCTCAAGACATTTTGAGGGCAGGTTTCACTTACAGCCCTGCAGTACTTGTTCATATGAAGTGACCATTAGCTCAGGCTTTAAACCTGCTTTTGCAGGTATCGGCCAAAGAGCGGCAGCCTTTCTACGTTCCCCTTGCTGGTACTAGGGAAAGAGACCTACCGGCCAGTGGTGTTCTTCGGTTATAAATTAGAGTGCAATGTGCCCGGATAAACCCACAAATGTTGATGTCTCCTTGCTTTTGTTTGTTTTTAACTTGAGTTTATATTTATTATTAGAGTAATATTCCATTGTGTACGTGGACCACTTATTCTTGGTGCATTCCTCGGTTGATGGACATTTTCATTGCTTCCAAGAGCTGGCTATGGTAAATCTTGCTGGCGTATAGGATGGCCGGCCTGTGACTTTTGGATTCTCATTTTTTCAGGTGCTAGGCCAAGCAGTGGTTGTGATTGATTGACTGGTAGCTCAATGTTTCCCTTTCCAAAGCACCTACACTTTGTTTTCATTAGTGGCTTTTTACATGCCCCCCCTTACAACCGAGGGTACGCATTTCTCCACACTCCCTTCACCATTTGTTTTTTGCAGCATTTTTCCTAATGGCCATTCTGACTGCTGTGAGCTGATAGGTTTTTGTAATATGGGTATGCATGTCATTAAAATTTTTTAAATTCGTCATATTCCTATGCTTTTTTCTTTTCTCTTAAAAGAAAAAAACGTGAGTACAATATAGCTCTTGAAATTGTCTTTCGAAGGTTGCCCTCTTCTGAATTTTTTGGTCGATTTTTGACCCCAGAAATTTTCTGGAGGGCAGGTGCCATTTACAGAACTGCAAGTTGGTGAAAATTTAGTGACCTTTTGCAGTGGGTTCAAAGCTGCTGTTGTGGGAAACGGCCACAAGGAGGTAGCACTTCTCCATTCCCCAATCTGGGTACTAGGGCAGCAGAGCCTTTCTGGAAGTCATTGTCCTAGGTTGCAAATTAGAATGGAATTTGCCAGGAGAAATCCCCATAAGTTTATGTCTCATTACTTCTTCTTGGTTAATCTGGGTAAAGTTTAGAATATTGTTTGTCCTAGGTGTACACAATCTGGTTCATTTGTACATTATGTATGTCTATTAATGTACAGATCCTCTTCCCATGTAAAATATTACAGTGTTCCGTCGACCTCCCTTGCTATATGTTCGGTCTCTTTGATACATGTATATAATATGTATGTGTATATGTATAGTAACACTAATCTTCATTTCTCAACTTCCCCCCTCCTTTCCTTTCAGATGAGCATAGTTTGTTTTCTAAGCCTGTGAGTGTCTTTCTCTTTGGAAATATGTTCATCTGTGTCAGTTATTAGATAATGCCATAAGTGACAATATAGGATATAGGTGTTTTGCCTTCCGACCTACTTCATGTTTTGTGATTATCTCCAGGCTCATGTATGGTGCCTCAAAGAGCAGTGCTTCAATGTTTTCCATGGCTAATATTCCATTGTGTGCATGGACCACTTCTTCTTGGTGCATTCCTCTGTTGATGGACATTTTCGTTGCTTCCAAGTGTTGCCTCTGGTAAATACTGCTGGAGTGCAGGATTGCCAGCCTGTGATTTTGGATTTTCATTTTCTCAGGTGATAGACCCAGCAGTGGGTATGATTGATTGACTGGTATGGTAGCTCAACGTTTACCTTTTCAAGGCACCTCAATTGTGTTTTCATTAGTGGCTCTTACCATGTCCCCCTTAGAATCGAGGGTATGCATTTCTCCACAATCACGTCAGCATTTATTGTTTGCAGCATTTTTGTTGATGGCCATTCTGACTGGTGTGAGCTGATAGGTTTTTGTAATTTGGGTTTACATGTCTGTAAAAATTCCTACAATTCATCATTTCTCCACGGCCTTTTCTTTTCTGTTAAAAGAAAAAAGCAAAAAAGGGTTAGTATAATATACCTCTTCCAATTTTCCTTTTGGGAGGTTGCACTCTAGAAATTTTTGGTCGATTTTCGACCTCAGCAGTTTTTGGAGGGCCTGTGTCATTTACAGACGTGCAGTTGGTGAATATTTAGTGACCTTTTGCAGTGGGTTTAAAGCTGCTGTTGTGGGAAACGGCCACAAGGATGCAGCATTTCTCCATTCCCAAATCTGGGTACTAGGGCAGCAGAGCCGTTCTGGAAGTCGTTTGCCTAGGTTGTATATTTGAATGGAATGTGCCAGGAAAACCCCCCATAAGTTTATGTCTCATTACTCCTAGTTCGTTGTTTTAATTTTTTCAATTGGGGTAATGGTTAGAATGTTGCTTGTCCAAGATGTACACACACTGGTTCATCTACATATTCTATATACCTATTTATGGAGAGATCCTCTTCCCGTGTAAATTATTACAGAGTGTTCCGTCAACCTTCCTTGCTATATGGTCGGTCTTTTTGATATATGTATATCATATGTATTTGTATACATATGGTAAGACTAATCTTCATTTATTCATTTCCCCCACCTTTCCTTTTAGATAAGCATAGTTTTTTTTTTAATAAGTCTGTGATTGACTTTCTCTGTGGAAATATGTTCATTTGTGTCAGTTATTAGATAACGCCTATAAGTGATATCATAGGATATAGGACTTTTACTTTCCGACTTACCTCATGTTCTGTGATTATCTCCAAGATCATCTATGGTGCCTCAAAGAGCACTGTTTCATTGTTTTCCATGGCTAGTTTTCATTGTGTACATGGACCACTTCTTCTTTATCCTTTCATCTGTTGATGGACATTTTGGTTGCTTCACTGTCTTGTCTATTGTGAATAAGGCTGCAGTGCAGCTTTTGCAGCCCGGGTCTTCTTCATTCTGGTCTTCTCAGGTGAGAGGCCCATTGGTGCACCTGCTGGATTGAATGATACCTCAATTTTTCCTTTTAAACGCAGCTCCTTTCTGTTCTCATTATTAGCGTTTAACCCTTTTACATCTCACCAGCAGCTAGAGGGTACACAGTTCTCTGAAACCTCTTCAGCATTTATTGTTTGTAGAATTTTTGCCAATGGTCAGTCGACTGGTGCGAGTTGAAAACCTTTTGTAGATTAGATTTCATGAGTCTAATACTTCCTGAGGCTGAACTTTTATCCGTTTTCCTTTCTTTACAAAGAGAGTGAGTAAAACTTACCTCTTCATAGTATCTTCTTGAAAATTTTGCCTGTTTTGAATTTTTTTTTATCCATTCCCTACCTCAGCACAATTTTGAGGGCAGGTGTCCTTTACAGCCCTGAGTCCTTGTGAATAGTAAGTGACCATTAGCTGTGGGTTAAAAGCTGCTCTTGCGGGAATCGGCCACAAGGCGGCAGCATTTCTCCTTTACCAAATCTGGTTACTAGGGCAACAGAGCCTTACTGGAAGTGGTGTTCTAGGTTGTAAATTAGAATGGAATGTGCGAGGAAAAAGCCCTTTAAGTTTATGTCTCATTACTTCTTGTTGGTATTTTTAACTTAATTGTTATTTTTTATCACAGCAAACTTGATTACAATGTTTTGTTTGTTCTCGGTGTGCAAGATGTGGTTCTTTCACACATATACATATATCTATTCTTCTTCGGATCCTTTTCCCATGTAGGTTATGACACAATGTTGAGTAGTCTTCTCTTGGTATTGCGTAGGTCTTTGGTGATTATATATTTCACATGTGTTTGTATCTCTCTGTTAACCTCAATATGGTAAGGTATCCAATCCTCACACCTTTCTATTTGGTGAACCATAATTTTTTTTAATGAATCTATGATAATGTTTTTCTGTGGAAATATCTTTGTTTGTATCATTTTTTAGGTAACCCCTATATGTGATATGATAGGATATGTGTCTTTCTCTTTCTCACTTGCTCCAAATTGCGTGATTACTTCTAGACTCATCTATGGTGCTGCAAATGGCATTGTTTCATTTTTTCACTAGCTCATATTCCATCTGTACAGGTAGCAGTTCTTCTTTGTCCACCCATCTGTCGGTGGACCTTTTGGTTACTTCCATATCTTGGCTATTGTAATACTATGCAATGCAGATTTGCGTGCCTGTGTCCTTCCAATTCTGTCTTCTTAGTTTATAGGTCCAGGAATAGGTCTGCTGGATCATATGGTAGCTCAATGTTGACCTTTTAAAGGCACCTCTGTTCTGTTCTCCTTAGTGGCTCTTTCCAGGTTACGTCCCACTTAAAGTGGAGGGTATGTATTTCTTCCCAGCACCTTCAGCATTTATTCTTTGTAGTTTCTGCTGATGGTTATTCTGAGTGGTGTGAGCTGATACCTCTTTGTGGTTGAATTTGCATGTGTCTCATAATGCGTAGAAATTGAGCTTTAAGACATGTGCTTTTTATTTTTCCAGCTGTGATTAGAGCTTATTTCTTCAAAGTGTTTTCTTAAAGTATGTGTCACCACTTGAAATATTTTGGCCATTATCTCCCTCAAGACATTTTGAGGGCAGGTTTCATTTACAGCCCTGCAGTACTTGTTCGTATGAAGTGACCATTAGCTCAGGCTTTAAACCTGCTTTTGCAGTTATCGGCCAAAGAGCGGCAGCCTTTCTACGTTTCCCTTGCTGGTACTAGGGAAACAGACCTGCCGGCCAGTGGTGTACTTCGGTTATAAATTAGAGTGCAATGTGCCCGGATAAACCCACAAATGTTGATGTCTCCTTGCTTTTGTTTGTTTTTAACTTGAGTTTATATTTATTATTAGAGTAATATTCCAGTGTGTACGTGGACCACTTCTTCTTGGTGCATTCCTCGGTGGATGGACATTTTCATTGCTTCCAAGTGCTGGCTATGGTAAATCTTGCTGGCGTACAGGTGTGCCAGCCTGTGACTTTTGGATTCTCATTTTTGCAGGTGCTAGGCCAAGCAGTGGTTGTGATTGATTGACTGGTAGCTCAATGTTTCCCTTTCCAAAGCACCTACACTGTGTTTTCATTAGTGGCTCTTTACATGCCCCCCCTTACAACCGAGGGTACGCATTTCTCCACACTCCCTTCACCATTTGTTTTTTGCAGCATTTTTCCTAATGGCCATTCTGACTGCTGTGAGCTGATAGGTTTTTGTAATATGGGTATGCATGTCATTAAAATTTTTAAAATTCGTCATATTCCTATGCTTTTTTCTTTTCTCTTAAAAGAAAAAACCGTGAGTACAATATAGCTCTTGAAATTGTCTTCTTCGAAGGTTGCCCTCTTCTGAATTTTTTGGTCGATTTTTGACCCCAGAAATTTTCTGGAGGGCAGGTGCCATTTACAGAACTGCAAGTTGGTGAAAATTTAGTGACCTTTTGCAGTGGGTTCAAAGCTGCTGTTGTGGGAAACGGCCACAAGGAGGTAGCACTTCTCCATTCCCCAATCTGGGTACTAGGGCAGCAGAGCCTTTCTGGAAGTCATTGTCCTAGGTTGCAAATTAGAATGGAATTTGCCAGGAGAAATCCCCATAAGTTTATGTCTCATTACTTCTTCTTGGTTAATCTGGGTAAAGTTTAGAATATTGTTTGTCCTAGGTGTACACAATCTGGTTCATTTGTACATTATGTATGTCTATTAATGTACAGATCCTCTTCCCATGTAAAATATTACAGTGTTCCGTCGACCTCCCTTGCTATATGTTCGGTCTCTTTGATACATGTATATAATATGTATGTGTATATGTATAGTAACACTAATCTTCATTTCTCAACTTCCCCCCTCCTTTCCTTTCAGATGAGCATAGTTTGTTTTCTAAGCCTGTGAGTGTCTTTCTCTTTGGAAATATGTTCATCTGTGTCAGTTATTAGATAATGCCATAAGTGACAATATAGGATATAGGTGTTTTGCCTTCCGACCTACTTCATGTTTTGTGATTATCTCCAGGCTCATGTATGGTGCCTCAAAGAGCAGTGCTTCAATGTTTTCCATGGCTAATATTCCATTGTGTGCATGGACCACTTCTTCTTGGTGCATTCCTCTGTTGATGGACATTTTCGTTGCTTCCAAGTGTTGCCTCTGGTAAATATTGCTGCAGTGCAGGATTGCCAGCCTGTGATTTTGGATTTTCATTTTCTCAGGTGATAGACCCAGCAGTGGGTATGATTGTTTGACTGGTATGGTAGCTCAACGTTTACCTTTTCAAGGCACCTCAATTGTGTTTTCATTAGTGGCTCTTACCATGTCCCCCTTAGAATCGAGGGTATGCATTTCTCCACAATCACGTCAGCATTTATTGTTTGAAGCAATTTTGTTGATGGCCATTCTGACTGGTGTGAGCTGATAGGTTTTTGTAATTTGGGTTTACATGTCTGTAAAAATTCCTACAATTCATCATTTCTCCACGGCCTTTTCTTTTCTGTTAAAAGAAAAAAGCAAAAAAGGGTTAGTATAATATACCTCTTCCAATTTTCCTTTTGGGAGGTTGCACTCTAGAAATTTTTGGTCGATTTTCGACCTCAGCATTTTTTGGAGGGCCGGTGTCATTTACAGACCTGCAGTTGGTGAATATTTAGTGACCTTTTGCAGTGGGTTTAAAGCTGCTGTTGTGGGAAACGGCCACAAGGATGCAGCATTTCTCCATTCCCAAATCTGGGTACTAGGGCAGCAGAGCCGTTCTGGAAGTCGTTTGCCTAGGTTGTAAATTTGAATGGAATGTGCCAGGAAAACCCCCCATAAGTTTATGTCTCATTACTCCTAGTTCGTTGTTTTAATTTTTTCAATTGGGGTAATGGTTAGAATGTTGCTTGTCCAAGGTGTACACACTCTGGTTCATCTACATATTCTATATACCTATTTATGTAGAGATCCTCTTCCCGTGTAAATTATTACAGAGTGTTCCGTCAACCTTCCTTGCTATATGGTCGGTCTTTTTGATATATGTATATCATATGTATTTGTATACATATGGTAAGACTAATCTTCATTTATCCATTTCCCCCACCTTTCCTTTTAGATAAGCATACTTTTTTTTTTTTTAATAAGTCTGTGATTGACTTTCTCTGTGGAAATATGTTCATTTGTGTCAGTTATTAGATAACGCCTATAAGTGATATCATAGGATATAGGACTTTTACTTTCCGACTTACCTCATGTTCTGTGATTATCTCCAAGATCATCTATGGTGCCTCAAAGAGCACTGTTTCATTGTTTTCCATGGCTAGTTTTCATTGTGTACATGGACCACTTCTTCTTTATCCTTTCATCTGTTGATGGACATTTTGGTTGCTTCACTGTCTTGTCTATTGTGAATAAGGCTGCAGTGCACCTTTTGCAGCCCGGGTCTTCTTCATTCTGGTCTTCTCAGGTGAGAGTCCCATTGGTGCACCTGCTGGATTGAATGATACCTCAATTTTTCCTTTTAAACGCAGCTCCTTTCTGTTCTCTTTATTAGCGTTTAACCCTTTTACATCTCACCAGCAGCTAGAGGGTACACAGTTCTCTGAAACCTCTTCAGCATTTATTGTTTGTAGACTTTTTGCCCATGGTCAGTCGACTGGTGCGAGTTGAAAACCTTTTGTAGATTAGATTGCATGTGTTTAATACTTCCTGAGGCTGAGCTTTTATCCGTTTTCCTTTCTTTAAAAAGAGAGTGAGTAAAACTTACCTCTTCATAGTATCTTCTTGAAAATTTTGCGTCTTTTGAATTTTTTTTATCCATTCCCTACCTCAGCACAATTTTGAGGGCAGGTGTCCTTTACAGCCCTGAGTCCTTGTGAATGGTAAGTGACCATTAGCTGTGGGTTAAAAGCTGCTCTTGCGGGAATCGGCCACAAGGAGGCAGCATTTCTCCTTTACCAAATCTGGTTACTAGGGCAACAGAGCCTTACTGGAAGTGGTGTTCTAGGTTGTAAATTAGAATGGAATGTGCGAGGAAAAAGCCCTTTAAGTTTATGTCTCATTACTTCTTGTTGGTATTTTTAACTTAATTTTTATTTTGTATCACAGCAAACTTGATTACAATGTTTTGTTTGTTCTCGGTGTGCAAAATGTGGTTCTTTCACACATATACATATATCTATTCTTCTTCGGCTCCTTTTCCCATGTAGGTTATGACACAATCTTGAGTAGTCTTCTCTTGGTATTGCGTAGGTCTTTGGTGATTATATATTTCACATGTGTTTGTATCTCTCTGTTAACCTCAATATGGTAAGGTATCCAATCCTCACACCTTCTATTTGGTGAACCACAAGTTTTTTTAATGAATCTATGATAGTGTTTCTCTGTGGAAATATCTTTGTTTGTATCATTTTTTAGGTAACCCCTATATGTGATATGACAGGATATGTGTCTTTCTCTTTCTCACTTGCTCCAAATTGCGTGATTACTTCTAGACTCATCTATGGTGCTGCAAATGGCATTGTTTCATTTTTTCACTAGCTCATATTCCATCTGTACAGGTAGCAGTTCTTCTTTGTCCACCCATCTGTCGGTGGACCTTTTGGTTACTTCCATATCTTGGCTATTGTAATACTATGCAATGCAGATTTGCGTGCCTGTGTCCTTCCAATTCTCTCTTCTTAGTTTATACGTCCAGGAATAGGTCTGCTGGATCATATGGTAGCTCAATGTTGACCTTTTAAAGGCACCTCTGTTCTGTTCTCCTTAGTGGCTCTTTCCAGGTTACGTCCCACTTAAAGTGGAGGGTATGTATTTCTTCCCAGCACCTTCAGCATTTATTCTTTGTAGTTTCTGCTGATGGTTATTCTGAGTGGTGTGAGCTGATACCTCTTTGTGGTTGAATTTGCATGTGTCTCATAATGCGTAGAAATTGAGCTTTAAGACATGTGCTTTTTATTTTTCCAGCTGTGATTAGAGCTTATTTCTTCAAAGTGTTTTCTTAAAGTATGTGTCACCACTTGCAATATTTTGGCCATTATCTCCCTCAAGACATTTTGAGGGCAGGTTTCATTTACAGCCCTGCAGTACTTGTTCCTATGAAGTGACCATTAGCTCAGGCTTTAAACCTGCTTTTGCAGGTATCGGTCAAAGAGCGGCAGCCTTTCTACGTTCCCCTTGCTGGTACTAGGGAAACAGACCTACCGGCCAGTGGTGTACTTCGGTTATAAATTAGAGTGCAATGTGCCCGGATAAACCCACAAATGTTGATGTCTCCTTGCTTTTGTTTGTTTTTAAATTGAGTTTATATTTATTATTAGAGTAATATTCCATTGTGTACGTGGACCACTTCTTCTTGGTGCATTCCTCGGTTGATGGACATTTTCATTGCTTCCAAGTGCTGGCTATGGTAAATCTTGCTGGCGTACAGGTGTGCCAGCCTGTGACTTTTGGATTCTCATTTTTGCAGGTGCTAGGCCAAGCACTGGTTGTGATTGATTGACTGGTAGCTCAATGTTTCCCTTTCCAAAGCACCTACACTGTGTTTTCATTAGTGGCTCTTTACATGCCCCCCCTTACAACCGAGGGTACGCATTTCTCCACACTCCCTTCACCATTTGTTTTTTGCAGCATTTTTCCTAATGGCCATTCTGACTGCTGTGAGCTGATAGGTTTTTGTAATATGGGTATGCATGTCATTAAAATTTTTAAAATTCGTCATATTCCTATGCTTTTTTCTTTTCTCTTAAAAGAAAAAACCGTGAGTACAATATAGCTCTTGAAATTGTCTTCTTCGAAGGTTGCCCTCTTCTGAATTTTTTGGTCGATTTTTGACCCCAGAAATTTTCTGGAGGGCAGGTGCCATTTACAGAACTGCAAGTTGGTGAAAATTTAGTGACCTTTTGCAGTGGGTTCAAAGCTGCTGTTGTGGGAAACGGCCACAAGGAGGTAGCACTTCTCCATTCCCCAATCTGGGTACTAGGGCAGCAGAGCCTTTCTGGAAGTCATTGTCCTAGGTTGCAAATTAGAATGGAATTTGCCAGGAGAAATCCCCATAAGTTTATGTCTCATTACTTCTTCTTGGTTAATCTGGGTAAAGTTTAGAATATTGTTTGTCCTAGGTGTACACAATCTGGTTCATTTGTACATTATGTATGTCTATTAATGTACAGATCCTCTTCCCATGTAAAATATTACAGTGTTCCGTCGACCTCCCTTGCTATATGTTCGGTCTCTTTGATACATGTATATAATATGTATGTGTATATGTATAGTAACACTAATCTTCATTTCTCAACTTCCCCCCTCCTTTCCTTTCAGATGAGCATAGTTTGTTTTCTAAGCCTGTGAGTGTCTTTCTCTTTGGAAATATGTTCATCTGTGTCAGTTATTAGATAATGCCATAAGTGACAATATAGGATATAGGTGTTTTGCCTTCCGATCTACTTCATGTTTTGTGATTATCTCCAGGCTCATGTACGGTGCCTCAAAGAGCAATGCTTCAATGTTTTCCATGGCTAATATTCCATTGTGTGCATGGACCACTTCTTCTTGGTGCATTCCTCTGTTGATGGACATTTTCGTTGCTTCCAAGTGTTGCCTCTGGTAAATATTGCTGGAGTGCAGGATTGCCAGCCTGTGATTTTTGATTTTCATTTTCTCAGGTGATAGACCCAGCAGTGGGTATGATTGATTGACTGGTATGGTAGCTCAACGTTTACCTTTTCAAGGCACCTCAATTGT
This sequence comes from Balaenoptera physalus, assembly GCF_965194825.1. Taxonomy (NCBI): domain Eukaryota; kingdom Metazoa; phylum Chordata; class Mammalia; order Artiodactyla; family Balaenopteridae; genus Balaenoptera; species Balaenoptera physalus. The sequence continues at coordinate 58,536 of NW_028126561.1, forward strand.
GTTTTCATTAGTGGCTCTTACCATGTCCCCCTTAGAATCGAGGGTATGCATTTCTCCACAATCACGTCAGCATTTATTGTTTGCAGCATTTTTGTTGATGGCCATTCTGACTGGTGTGAGCTGATAGGTTTTTGTAATTTGGGTTTACATGTCTGTAAAAATTCCTACAATTCATCATTTCTCCACGGCCTTTTCTTTTCTGTTAAAAGAAAAAAGCAAAAAAGGGTTAGTATAATATACCTCTTCCAATTTTCCTTTTGGGAGGTTGCACTCTAGAAATTTTTGGTCGATTTTCGACCTCAGCATTTTTTGGAGGGCCGGTGTCATTTAAAGACCTGCAGTTGGTGAATATTTAGTGACATTTTGCAGTGGGTTTAAAGCTGCTGTTGTGGGAAACGGCCACAAGGATGCAGCATTTCTCCATTCCCAAATCTGGGTACTAGGGCAGCAGAGCCGTTCTGGAAGTCGTTTGCCTAGGTTGTATATTTGAATGGAATGTGCCAGGAAAACCCCCCATAAGTTTATGTCTCATTACTCCTAGTTCGTTGTTTTAATTTTTTCAATTGGGGTAATGGTTAGAATGTTGCTTGTCCAAGGTGTACACACTCTGGTTCATCTACATATTCTATATACCTATTTATGTAGAGATCCTCTTCCCGTGTAAATTATTACAGAGTGTTCCGTCAACCTTCCTTGCTATATGGTCGGTCTTTTTGATATATGTATATCATATGTATTTGTATACATATGGTAAGACTAATCTTCATTTATCCATTTCCCCCACCTTTCCTTTTAGATAAGCATAGTTTTTTTTTTTTTAATAAGTCTGTGATTGACTTTCTCTGTGGAAATATGTTCATTTGTGTCAGTTATTAGATAACGCCTATAAGTGATATCATAGGATATAGGACTTTTACTTTCCGACTTACCTCATGTTCTGTGATTATCTCTAAGATCATCTATGGTGCCTCAAAGAGCACTGTTTCATTGTTTTCCATGGCTAGTTTTCATTGTGTACATGGACCACTTCTTCTTTATCCTTTCATCTGTTGATGGACATTTTGGTTGCTTCACTGTCTTGTCTATTGTGAATAAGGCTGCAGTGCAGCTTTTGCAGCCCGGGTCTTCTTCATTCTGGTCTTCTCAGGTGAGAGGCCCATTGGTAGACCTGCTGGATTGAATGATAACTCAATTTTTCCTTTTAAACGCAGCTCCTTTCTGTTCTCATTATTAGCATTTAACCCTTTTCCATCTCACCAGCAGCTAGAGGGTACACAGTTCTCTGAAACCTCTTCAGCATTTATTGTTTGTAGACTTTTTGCCCATGGTCAGTCGACTGGTGCGAGTTGAAAACCTTTTGTAGATTAGATTGCATGCGTCTAATACTTCCTGAGGCTGAGCTTTTATCCGTTTTCCTTTCTTTAAAAAGAGAGTGAGTAAAACTTACCTCTTCATAGTATCTTCTTGAAAATTTTGCCTCTTTTGAATTTTTTTTATCCATTCCCTACCTCAGCACAATTTTGAGGGCAGGTGTCCTTTACAGCCCTGAGTCCTTGTGAATGGTAAGTGACCATTAGCTGTGGGTTAAAAGCTGCTCTTGCGGGAATCGGCCACAAGGCGGCAGCATTTCTCCTTTACCAAATGTGGTTACTAGGGCAACAGAGCCTTACTGGAAGTGGTGTTCTAGGTTGTAAATTAGAATGGAATGTGCGAGGAAAAAGCCCTTTAAGTTTATGTCTCATTACTTCTTGTTGGTATTTTTAACTTAATTTTTATTTTTTATCACAGCAAACTTGATTACAATGTTTTGTTTGTTCTCGGTGTGCAAGATGTGGTTCTTTCACACATATAAATATATCTATTCTTCTTCGGCTCCTTTTCCCATGTAGGTTATGACACAATCTTGAGTAGTCTTCTCTTGGTATTGCGTAGGTCTTTGGTGATTATATATTTCACATGTGTTTGTATCTCTCTGTTAACCTCAATATGGTAAGGTATCCAATCCTCACACCTTCTATTTGGTGAACCACAAGTTTTTTTAATGAATCTATGATAGTGTTTCTCTGTGGAAATATCTTTGTTTGTATCATTTTTTAGGTAACCCCTATATGTGATATGACAGGATATGTGTCTTTCTCTTTCTCACTTGCTCCAAATTGCGTGATTACTTCTAGACTCATCTATGGTGCTGCAAATGGCATTGTTTCATTTATTCACTAGCTCATATTCCATCTGTACAGGTAGCAGTTCTTCTTTGTCCACCCATCTGTCGGTGGACCTTTTGGTTACTTCCATATCTTGGCTATTGTAATACTATGCAATGCAGATTTGCGTGCCTGTGTCCTTCCAATTCTCTCTTCTTAGTTTATACGTCCAGGAATAGGTCTGCTGGATCATATGGTAGCTCAATGTTGACCTTTTAAAGGCACCTCTGTTCTGTTCTCCTTAGTGGGTCTTTCCAAGTTACGTCCCACTTAAAGTGGAGGGTATGTATTTCTTCCCAGCACCTTCAGCATTTATTCTTTGTAGTTTCTGCTGATGGTTATTCTGAGTGGTGTGAGCTGATACCTCTTTGTGGTTGAATTTGCATGTGTCTCATAATGCGTAGAAATTGAGCTTTAAGACATGTGCTTTTTATTTTTCCAGCTGTGATTAGAGCTTATTTCTTCAAAGTGTTTTCTTAAAGTATGTGTCACCACTTGAAATATTTTGGCCATTATCTCCCTCAAGACATTTTGAGGGCAGGTTTCATTTACAGCCCTGCAGTACTTGTTCGTATGAAGTGACCATTAGCTCAGGCTTTAAACCTGCTTTTGCAGGTATCGGCCAAAGAGCGGCAGCCTTTCTACGTTCCCCTTGCTGGTACTAGGGAAACAGACCTACCGGCCAGTGGTGTACTTCGGTTATAAATTAGAGTGCAATGTGCCCGGGTAAACCCACAAATGTTGATGTCTCCTTGCTTTTGTTTGTTTTTAAATTGAGTTTATATTTATTATTAGAGTAATATTCCATTGTGTACGTGGACCACTTCTTCTTGGTGCATTCCTCGGTTGATGGACATTTTCATTGCTTCCAAGTGCTGGCTATGGTAAATCTTGCTGGCGTACAGGTGTGCCAGCCTGTGACTTTTGGATTCTCATTTTTGCAGGTGCTAGGCCAAGCAGTGGTTGTGATTGATTGACTGGTAGCTCAATGTTTCCCTTTCCAAAGCACCTACACTGTGTTTTCATTAGTGGCTCTTTACATGCCCCCCCTTACAACCGAGGGTACGCATTTCTCCACACTCCCTTCACCATTTGTTTTTTGCAGCATTTTTCCTAATGGCCATTCTGACTGCTGTGAGCTGACTGGTTTTTGTAATATGGGTATGCATGTCATTAAAATTTTTTAAATTCGTCATATTCCTCTGCTTTTTTCTTTTCTCTTAAAAGAAAAAACCGTGAGTACAATATAGCTCTTGAAATTGTCTTCTTCGAAGGTTGCCCTCTTCTGAATTTTTTGATCGATTTTTGACCCCAGAAAATTTCTGGAGGGCAGGTGCCATTTACAGAACTGCAAGTTGGTGAAAATTTAGTGACCTTTTGCAGTGGGTTCAAAGCTGCTGTTGTGGGAAACGGCCACAAGGAAGTAGCACTTCTCCATTCCCCAATCTGGGTACTAGGGCAGCAGAGCCTTTCTGGAAGTCATTGTCCTAGGTTGCAAATTAGAATGGAATTTGCCAGGAGAAATCCCCATAAGTTTATGTCTCATTACTTCTTCTTGGTTAATCTGGGTAAAGTTTAGAATATTGTTTGTCCTAGGTGTACACAATCTGGTTCATTTGTACATTATGTATGTCTATTAATGTACAGATCCTCTTCCCATGTAAAATATTACAGTGTTCCGTCGACCTCCCTTGCTATATGTTCGGTCTCTTTGATACATGTATATAATATGTATGTGTATATGTATAGTAACACTAATCTTCATTTCTCAACTTCCCCCCTCCTTTCCTTTCAGATGAGCATAGTTTGTTTTCTAAGCCTGTGAGTGTCTTTCTCTTTGGAAATATGTTCATCTGTGTCAGTTATTAGATAATGCCATAAGTGACAATATAGGACATAGGTGTTTTGCCTTCCGACCTACTTCATGTTTTGTGATTATCTCCAGGCTCATGTACGGTGCCTCAAAGAGCAGTGCTTCAATGTTTTCCATGGCTAATATTCTATTGTGTGCATGGACCACTTCTTCTTGGTGCATTCCTCTGTTGATGGACATTTTCGTTGCTTCCAAGTGTTGCCTATGGTAAATATTGCTGGAGTGCAGGATTGCCAGCCTGTGATTTTTGATTTTCATTTTCTCAGGTGATAGACCCAGCAGTGGGTATGATTGATTGACTGGTATGGTAGCTCAACGTTTACCTTTTCAAGGCACCTCAATTGTGTTTTCATTAGTGGCTCTTACCATGTCCCCCTTAGAATCGAGGGTATGCATTTCTCCACAATCACGTCAGCATTTATTGTTTGCAGCATTTTTGTTGATGGCCATTCTGACTGGTGTGAGCTGATAGGTTTTTGTAATTTGGGTTTACATGTCTGTAAAAATTCCTACAATTCATCATTTCTCCACGGCCTTTTCTTTTCTGTTAAAAGAAAAAAGCAAAAAAGGGTTAGTATAATATACCTCTTCCAATTTTCCTTTTGGGAGGTTGCACTCTAGAAATTTTTGGTCGATTTTCGACCTCAGCATTTTTTGGAGGGCCAGTGTCATTTACAGACCTGCAGTTGGTGAATATTTAGTGACCTTTTGCAGTGGGTTTAAAGCTGCTGTTGTGGGAAACGGCCACAAGGATGCAGCATTTCTCCATTCCCAAATCTGGGTACTAGGGCAGCAGAGCCGTTCTGGAAGTCGTTTGCCTAGGTTGTAAATTTGAATGGAATGTGCCAGGAAAACCCCCCATAAGTTTATGTCTCATTACTCCTAGTTCGTTGTTTTAATTTTTTCAATTGGGGTAATGGTTAGAATGTTGCTTGTCCAAGGTGTACACACTCTGGTTCATCTACATATTCTATATACCTATTTATGTAGAGATCCTCTTCCCGTGTAAATTATTACAGAGTGTTCCGTCAACCTTCCTTGCTATATGGTCGGTCTTTTTGATATATGTATATCATATGTATTTGTATACATATGGTAAGACTAATCTTCATTTATCCATTTCCCCCACCTTTCCTTTTAGATAAGCATAGTTTTTTTTTTTTTAATAAGTCTGTGATTGACTTTCTCTGTGGAAATATGTTCATTTGTGTCAGTTATTAGATAACGCCTATAAGTGATATCATAGGATATAGGACTTTTACTTTCTGACTTACCTCATGTTCTGTGATTATCTCTAAGATCATCTATGGTGCCTCAAAGAGCACTGTTTCATTGTTTTCCATGGCTAGTTTTCATTGTGTACATGGACCACTTCTTCTTTATCCTTTCATCTGTTGATGGACATTTTGGTTGCTTCACTGTCTTGTCTATTGTGAATAAGGCTGCAGTGCAGCTTTTGCAGCCCGGGTCTTCTTCATTCTGGTCTTCTCAGGTGAGAGGCCCATTGGTGCACCTGCTGGATTGAATGATACCTCAATTTTTCCTTTTAAACGCAGCTCCTTTCTGTTCTCATTATTAGCGTTTAACCCTTTTCCATCTCACCAGCAGCTAGAGGGTACACAGTTCTCTGAAACCTCTTCAGCATTTATTGTTTGTAGACTTTTTGCCCATGGTCAGTCGACTGGTGCGAGTTGAAAACCTTTTGTAGATTAGATTGCATGCGTCTAATACTTCCTGAGGCTGAGCTTTTATCCGTTTTCCTTTCTTTAAAAAGAGAGTGAGTAAAACTTACCTCTTCATAGTATCTTCTTGAAAATTTTGCCTCTTTTGAATTTTTTTTATCCATTCCCTACCTCAGCACAATTTTGAGGGCAGGTGTCCTTTACAGCCCTGAGTCCTTGTGAATGGTAAGTGACCATTAGCTGTGGGTTAAAAGCTGCTCTTGCGGGAATCGGCCACAAGGAGGCAGCATTTCTCCTTTACCAAATCTGGTTACTAGGGCAACAGAGCCTTACTGGAAGTGGTGTTCTAGGTTGTAAATTAGAATGGAATGTGCGAGGAAAAAGCCCTTTAAGTTTATGTCTCATTACTTCTTGTTGGTATTTTTAACTTAATTTTTATTTTTTATCACAGCAAACTTGATTACAATGTTTTGTTTGTTCTCGGTGTGCAAGATGTGGTTCTTTCACACATATACATATATCTATTCTTCTTCGGCTCCTTTTCCCATGTAGGTTATGACACAATCTTGAGTAGTCTTCTCTTGGTATTGCGTAGGTCTTTGGTGATTATATATTTCACATGTGTTTGTATCTCTCTGTTAACCTCAATATGGTAAGGTATCCAATCCTCACACCTTCTATTTGGTGAACCACAAGTTTTTTTAATGAATCTATGATAGTGTTTCTCTGTGGAAATATCTTTGTTTGTATCATTTTTTAGGTAACCCCTATATGTGATATGACAGGATATGTGTCTTTCTCTTTCTCACTTGCTCCAAATTGCGTGATTACTTCTAGACTCATCTATGGTGCTGCAAATGGCATTGTTTCATTTTTTCACTAGCTCATATTCCATCTGTACAGGTAGCAGTTCTTCTTTGTCCACCCATCTGTCGGTGGACCTTTTGGTTACTTCCATATCTTGGCTATTGTAATACTATGCAATGCAGATTTGCGTGCCTGTGTCCTTCCAATTCTGTCTTCTTAGTTTATAGGTCCAGGAATAGGTCTGCTGGATCATATGGTAGCTCAATGTTGACCTTTTAAAGGCAACTCTGTTCTGTTCTCCTTAGTGGCTCTTTCCAGGTTACGTCCCACTTAAAGTGGAGGGTATGTATTTCTTCCCAGCACCTTCAGCATTTATTCTTTGTAGTTTCTGCTGATGGTTATTCTGAGTGGTGTGAGCTGATACCTCTTTGTGGTTGAATTTGCATGTGTCTCATAATGCGTAGAAATTGAGCTTTAAGACATGTGCTTTTTATATTTCCAGCTGTGATTAGAGCTTATTTCTTCAAAGTGTTTTCTTAAAGTATGTGTCACCACTTGAAATATTTTGGCCATTATCTCCCTCAAGACATTTTGAGGGCAGGTTTCATTTACAGCCCTGCAGTACTTGTTCGTATGAAGTGACCATTAGCTCAGGCTTTAAACCTGCTTTTGCAGGTATCGGCCAAAGAGCGGCAGCCTTTCTACGTTCCCCTTGCTGGTACTAGGGAAACAGACCTACCGGCCAGTGGTGTACTTCGGTTATAAATTAGAGTGCAATGTGCCCGGATAAACCCACAAATGTTGATGTCTCCTTGCTTTTGTTTGTTTTTAAATTGAGTTTATATTTATTATTAGAGTAATATTCCATTGTGTACGTGGACCACTTCTTCTTGGTGCATTCCTCGGTTGATGGACATTTTCATTGCTTCCAAGTGCTGGCTATGGTAAATCTTGCTGGCGTACAGGTGTGCCAGCCTGTGACTTTTGGATTCTCATTTTTGCAGGTGCTAGGCCAAGCAGTGGTTGTGATTGATTGACTGGTAGCTCAATGTTTCCCTTTCCAAAGCACCTACACTGTGTTTTCATTAGTGGCTCTTTACATGCCCCCCCTTACAACCGAGGGTACGCATTTCTCCACACTCCCTTCACCATTTGTTTTTTGCAGCATTTTTCCTAATGGCCATTCTGACTGCTGTGAGCTGATAGGTTTTTGTAATATGGGTATGCATGTCATTAAAATTTTTAAAATTCGTCATATTCCTATGCTTTTTTCTTTTCTCTTAAAAGAAAAAACCGTGAGTACAATATAGCTCTTGAAATTGTCTTCTTCGAAGGTTGCCCTCTTCTGAATTTTTTGGTCGATTTTTGACCCCAGAAATTTTCTGGAGGGCAGGTGCCATTTACAGAACTGCAAGTTGGTGAAAATTTAGTGACCTTTTGCAGTGGGTTCAAAGCTGCTGTTGTGGGAAACGGCCACAAGGAGGTAGCACTTCTCCATTCCCCAATCTGGGTACTAGGGCAGCAGAGCCTTTCTGGAAGTCATTGTCCTAGGTTGCAAATTAGAATGGAATTTGCCAGGAGAAATCCCCATAAGTTTATGTCTCATTACTTCTTCTTGGTTAATCTGGGTAAAGTTTAGAATATTGTTTGTCCTAGGTGTACACAATCTGGTTCATTTGTACATTATGTATGTCTATTAATGTACAGATCCTCTTCCCATGTAAAATATTACAGTGTTCCGTCGACCTCCCTTGCTATATGTTCGGTCTCTTTGATACATGTATATAATATGTATGTGTATATGTATAGTAACACTAATCTTCATTTCTCAACTTCCCCCCTCCTTTCCTTTCAGATGAGCATAGTTTGTTTTCTAAGCCTGTGAGTGTCTTTCTCTTTGGAAATATGTTCATCTGTGTCAGTTATTAGATAATGCCATAAGTGACAATATAGGACATAGGTGTTTTGCCTTCCGACCTACTTCATGTTTTGTGATTATCTCCAGGCTCATGTACGGTGCCTCAAAGAGCAGTGCTTCAATGTTTTCCATGGCTAATATTCTATTGTGTGCATGGACCACTACTTCTTGGTGCATTCCTCTGTTGATGGACATTTTCGTTGCTTCCAAGTGTTGCCTATGGTAAATATTGCTGGAGTGCAGGATTGCCAGCCTGTGATTTTTGATTTTCATTTTCTCAGGTGATAGACCCAGCAGTGGGTATGATTGATTGACTGGTATGGTAGCTCAACGTTTACCTTTTCAAGGCACCTCAATTGTGTTTTCATTAGTGGCTCTTACCATGTCCCCCTTAGAATCGAGGGTATGCATTTCTCCACAATCACGTCAGCATTTATTGTTTGCAGCATTTTTGTTGATGGCCATTCTGACTGGTGTGAGCTGATAGGTTTTTGTAATTTGGGTTTACATGTCTGTAAAAATTCCTACAATTCATCATTTCTCCACGGCCTTTTCTTTTCTGTTAAAAGAAAAAAGCAAAAAAGGGTTAGTATAATATACCTCTTCCAATTTTCCTTTTGGGAGGTTGCACTCTAGAAATTTTTGGTCGATTTTCGACCTCAGCATTTTTTGGAGGGCCAGTGTCATTTACAGACCTGCAGTTGGTGAATATTTAGTGACCTTTTGCAGTGGGTTTAAAGCTGCTGTTGTGGGAAACGGCCACAAGGATGCAGCATTTCTCCATTCCCAAATCTGGGTACTAGGGCAGCAGAGCCGTTCTGGAAGTCGTTTGCCTAGGTTGTAAATTTGAATGGAATGTGCCAGGAAAACCCCCCATAAGTTTATGTCTCATTACTCCTAGTTCGTTGTTTTAATTTTTTCAATTGGGGTAATGGTTAGAATGTTGCTTGTCCAAGGTGTACACACTCTGGTTCATCTACATATTCTATATACCTATTTATGTAGAGATCCTCTTCCCGTGTAAATTATTACAGAGTGTTCCGTCAACCTTCCTTGCTATATGGTCGGTCTTTTTGATATATGTATATCATATGTATTTGTATACATATGGTAAGACTAATCTTCATTTATCCATTTCCCCCACCTTTCCTTTTAGATAAGCATAGTTTTTTTTTTTTTTAATAAGTCTGTGATTGACTTTCTCTGTGGAAATATGTTCATTTGTGTCAGTTATTAGATAACGCCTATAAGTGATATCATAGGATATAGGACTTTTACTTTCTGACTTACCTCATGTTCTGTGATTATCTCTAAGATCATCTATGGTGCCTCAAAGAGCACTGTTTCATTGTTTTCCATGGCTAGTTTTCATTGTGTACATGGACCACTTCTTCTTTATCCTTTCATCTGTTGATGGACATTTTGGTTGCTTCACTGTCTTGTCTATTGTGAATAAGGCTGCAGTGCAGCTTTTGCAGCCCGGGTCTTCTTCATTCTGGTCTTCTCAGGTGAGAGGCCCATTGGTGCACCTGCTGGATTGAATGATACCTCAATTTTTCCTTTTAAACGCAGCTCCTTTCTGTTCTCATTATTAGCGTTTAACCCTTTTCCATCTCACCAGCAGCTAGAGGGTACACAGTTCTCTGAAACCTCTTCAGCATTTATTGTTTGTAGACTTTTTGCCCATGGTCAGTCGACTGGTGCGAGTTGAAAACCTTTTGTAGATTAGATTGCATGCGTCTAATACTTCCTGAGGCTGAGCTTTTATCCGTTTTCCTTTCTTTAAAAAGAGAGTGAGTAAAACTTACCTCTTCATAGTATCTTCTTGAAAATTTTGCCTCTTTTGAATTTTTTTTATCCATTCCCTACCTCAGCACAATTTTGAGGGCAGGTGTCCTTTACAGCCCTGAGTCCTTGTGAATGGTAAGTGACCATTAGCTGTGGGTTAAAAGCTGCTCTTGCGGGAATCGGCCACAAGGAGGCAGCATTTCTCCTTTACCAAATCTGGTTACTAGGGCAACAGAGCCTTACTGGAAGTGGTTTTCTAGGTTGTAAATTAGAATGGAATGTGCGAGGAAAAAGCCCTTTAAGTTTATGTCTCATTACTTCTTGTTGGTATTTTTAACTTAATTTTTATTTTTTATCACAGCAAACTTGATTACAATGTTTTGTTTGTTCTCGGTGTGCAAGATGTGGTTCTTTCACACATATACATATATCTATTCTTCTTCGGCTCCTTTTCCCATGTAGGTTATGACACAATCTTGAGTAGTCTTCTCTTGGTATTGCGTAGGTCTTTGGTGATTATATATTTCACATGTGTTTGTATCTCTCTGTTAACCTCAATATGGTAAGGTATCCAATCCTCACACCTTCTACTTGGTGAACCACAAGTTTTTTTAATGAATCTATGATAGTGTTTCTCTGTGGAAATATCTTTGTTTGTATCATTTTTTAGGTAACCCCTATATGTGATATGACAGGATATGTGTCTTTCTCTTTCTCACTTGCTCCAAATTGCGTGATTACTTCTAGACTCATCTATGGTGCTGCAAATGGCAGTGTTTCATTTTTTCACTAGCTCATATTCCATCTGTACAGGTAGCAGTTCTTCTTTGTCCACCCATCTGTCGGTGGACCTTTTGGTTACTTCCATATCTTGGCTATTGTAATACTATGCAATGCAGATTTGCGTGCCTGTGTCCTTCCAATTCTCTCTTCTTAGTTTATACGTCCAGGAATAGGTCTGCTGGATCATATGGTAGCTCAATGTTGACCTTTTAAAGGCACCTCTGTTCTGTTCTCCTTAGTGGCTCTTTCCAGGTTACGTCCCACTTAAAGTGGAGGGTATGTATTTCTTCCCAGCACCTTCAGCATTTATTCTTTGTAGTTTCTGCTGATGGTTATTCTGAGTGGTGTGAGCTGATACCTCTTTGTGGTTGAATTTGCATGTGTCTCATAATGCGTAGAAATTGAGCTTTAAGACATGTGCTTTTTATTTTTCCAGCTGTGATTAGAGCTTATTTCTTCAAAGTGTTTTCTTAAAGTATGTGTCACCACTTGAAATATTTTGGCCATTATCTCCCTCAAGACATTTTGAGGGCAGGTTTCATTTACAGCCCTGCAGTACTTGTTCATATGAAGTGACCATTAGCTCAGGCTTTAAACCTGCTTTTGCAGGTAACTGCCAGAGGGTGGCAGCCTTTCTACGTTCCCCACTCTGGTAACTAGTGAAACAGTCCTTCTGGCCAGTGGTGGTCCTGGGTTATAAATTAGCATGGAATGGTCCCCGATAAACCCAGAAAAGCTGATGTCTCCTTACTTTTGTTTGTTTTTTAAATTTAATTTTTTTTATTGGAGTAATATTCCATTATGTACATGGAGCACATCTTCTTTGTGCATTCCTCTGGTGATGCATGTATTCATTGCTTCCAAATATTGGCTATGGTAAATGTTGCTGGAGTGCAGGATTGCCAACTCCTGTGTTTTTGATCCTCATCTTCTCAGGTGATAGCCCCTGCGGTGGGCATGGAAAAATGCTCAACATCTTGAATTAATAAAGACATGCTAATCCAATCTACAAAAACATTTACCTCACAACAGTCAGAATGATCATCACCAAAAAATCTACAAACGATAAATGCTGAACGGGTATTAGAAAACTGTGTACCCTCTAGCAGCTGATTGGATGTAAACTAGTAACAGTCAGTAGTGAGAACGTAATGGAGGTGAGTTTAAAGGTAAACATTGAGCTACTATATGATCTGGAAAGCCCACTGCTGGGACTATCACCTTAGAAAACCAGAATCAAAAAGACACAGGCTGGCAATCCTGCACTGCAGCAATATTTACCATAGCCAAAACTTGGAAACAACCAAAATGTCCTTCAACAGATGAATGCACAAAGAAGAAGTTTTCATTGTACACAGTCGAATATTAGCCATGGAAAAGAGTGAAACAGTGACGTTTGCAACACCATAGAAAGACCTAGAGATAATCACACAACTTGAAGTAACGAAGAAACTGAAAGACAAATATCCTATGATATCACTTTTAGGTTCTACCTAAAAATTGATACACATGAACTTATTTCCAAGACAAGGGCCCTAATGGATGAAGAAAACAAAATTATATTTAACCAAATGGAAAGGTGTGAGGCATGTATAAATTAGGATATGCTGGATGACAGACCTATACTAATACATATGAAAAATATAAATCATAAATCACCAAAACCTAGGCTATACCTACAGAGGTCTACTGAACACTCTGTAATAACCTACGTGGGATAGGATCCAAAGATCTATAGATACATATATATAATGAACCAGATTCTGTACACATAGAAGAAACACAACATTTTAATCAAATTTGCTCTAATAAAAAATAAATTTAAAAATCAAACAGAAAGTAAGGAGATATAAGCTGTTGGGTATTGTCTTGGCACATTCCACTCTAATTTTCAGCCTACTAACACGATTTCCAGGAACGCTCTGTTGCCCAAGTGCCAAGAGTTGGAAATGCTGCCTCCTTGTGGCCATTTAACACAAGACCAACTTTAACCCCACAGTTAATGGTCAGTTAATATTCACAAGGACTCAGGGCTGTAAAGGACACCTGTCCTCAAAAAATGTCCTGGGGCAGGGAATGGGCAAAAAACTCAACACACAGCAAATTTTTCAAGAAGATCATTGGTACGTTTTACACACTTTTTTTTAAGGGGTAAGTTTTACTCACTTTTTTTAAAAAAGGAAAATAGATATAAACTAAACATAAAGAATTATTAGACTAATGCAAATCAAATCTACAAAAAGTTTCAACTCGCACCAGTCAAATAAACATTAACAAAACGTCTACGAACAATAAATGCTGAAGGGGTTTTAGCCAACTCTGTGCCCTGTAGCGGCTGGTGAGATGTAAAGTGGTAAGAGCAAATAATGAGAAGAGAAAGGAGCTGCGTTTAAAAGTAAAAATTGAGCCACCATTTGATCCAGCAGGACCAGAGCTGGGCCTATCACCAGAGAAGAGCAGAATCGAGAAGACACGGGCTGCAAAAGCTGCACTTCAGCAGTATTCACAATAGGAAAGATAAGGAAGCAACCAAAATGCCCATCAACATGAATAGACAAAGAAGAAGTGGCCGGGGTAAACAATGGAATATTTGCCATGGGAAACAATAAAACACTGCTGTTTGCAGCACCGTAGATAAGCCTAGACATAATCACAGAACATGAGGTAATTCGGAAAGCAAAAGAAAAATATCCTATGATATTACTTATAGGTATTATCTAACAACTGACACAAATGAACATATTTCCACAGAGAAAGACACTCACAGAGTTAGAAGACAAACTATGCTTATGTTTAATATAACAGTGAGCATACATATAGAAATACATATTAAATACATATATCAAAAAGACCGACCATATAGAAATGGAGGTCTATGGAACACTCTAAATACTTTACATGAGAAGGTGATCTGTACATGAAGAAACAAATGTAATGTACAACTGAAACAGAATGTGTACACCTAGGAAAAAAATATTCTAAAAATTAAAATAATGAACAAGAAGTAATGAGACATAAACTTCAGGGTCTTTTTCCTGGCACATTTCATTCTAATTTACGACCTAGAACACCACTTCCATTAAGTCTCTGTTTCCCCAGGTACCAAATTTGGTAAAGAAGAAATGCTGCCACCTTGTGGCCGTGTCTTGCAAGAGCAGCTTTAAACTCACAGCTAATGGTTACTTAACATTCACAAGGACTCAAGGCTGTAAAGGACACCTGCCCTAAAAAATTGTGCTGAAGTAGTGAATGGACAAAAAAATTCAAAACAGGCAAATGTTTCAAGAAGAGAGTATGAAGAGTTATGTTTTACTCACGCTCTTTTAAAAAAAAAGGAAAATGGATAGAAGCTCAACCTCAGTGTGTGTTAGACCCCTGCAATCTAATCTACAAAAATTTCAACTTACACCAATCGACTGACCATCAGCAAAAAGTATACGAACAATAAATGCTGAAGGGGTTTTAGAGAACTGTGTACCCTCTACCTGCTGGTGAGACGTAAAGGGGTAACAGCCAATAATGAGAAAAGAAAGGAGCTGTGTTTAGAAGTAAAAATCGAGGTACCATTCAATCCCCAGGCGCACCATTGGACTTCTCACCTGAGAAGACAAGAATCGAGAAGACACAGGCCGCAAAAGTTGCAGTGCAGCCTTATTCACAATAGCCAAGACAGTGAAGCAATCAAAATGTCCAACAACAGGTGAATGGATAAAGAAGAAGTGGTCCATGTACACAATGGAATATTAACCATGGAAAACAACGAACCATTGCTCTTTGAGGCACCACAAATGAGTCTGCAGATAATCATGAAAGATGAGGTAAGTTGGAAAGCAAAAGACCTGTATTCTATGATATCACTTATAGGCGTTATCTAATAACTGACACAAATGAACATATTTCCACAGAGAAAGACACTCACAGATTTAGAAAACAAACTATGCTCATCTAAAACGAAAGGTGGGGGGAATGAATAAATTAAGATTACTGTTACTATATGTATACAAACACATATTATCTATATATCTCAAAAAGACCGACCATATAGCAAGGGAAGTCTGCGGAACCTTCTGTAACATTTTACATGGGAAGAGGATCTGTAGTTGAATAGATATATATAATGAACAAATGAACCAGATTGTGTACACCTAGGACAAACACTATTCTAAGCTTTACCCCAATTAAAAAAAAAATTTAAAACCAAGAAGCAATAATGAGACATAAACTTATGGGGCTTTCTCCATGCACATACAAATGTAATTTACAACCTAGGAACATGACTTCCAGAAAGGCTCTGCTGCCCTAGTACCCAGATTTGGGAATGGAGAAATGCTGCCTGCTTCAGGTCACTTCCCACAACAGGAGATTTAAAACCATTGCTAAAAGTCACTAAATATTCACAAACTTGCACTTCGGTAAATGACACATGCTCTCTAAAAAAAGTCTGAGATGGAAAATCGACCAAAAAATTCAAAAGAGGGCAACCGTCCAACAACACAATATCAAGAGTTATATTGTACTCCCAATTCTTTCCTTTTTTTAACAGAAAAGAAAACGGCGGTGAAAAATGATGAGTTTTACGAATTTTCAAAGCCATGCAAACCCAAATTACAAAACCCTATCAGCTCACAGCAGCCAGTACGGCCATTAGCATAAATGCTGCAAACAAGAAATGCTGAAGCGATTGTGGAGAAATGTGTACCCTCGATTCTAAGGGGGACGTGGTAAGTGCCACTAATGAAAACACAAAGAAGGTGCTTTGAAAAGGGAAAAACAGTGCTACCAGTCAGTCAATCACAACCACTGCTGGGCCTATCACCTGAGAAAATGAGAATCAAAAAGTCACAGGCTGGCAATCCTGCACTCCAACAATATTTACCATAGCCAACACTTGGAAGCAATGAAAATGTCCATCAACCGAGGAATGCACAAAGTAGAAGTAGTCCACGTACACAGTGGAAAATTACTCCAATAAAAAATTAAAATTAAAATTAAAAATCCAACAAAATTAAGGAGACATCAGCTTGTGTGGGTTGGTCCGCGCACACTCCACTCTAATTTATAACTGAGAAACACCACAGGCCGCAAGGGCTTTTCCCTAGTTACCAGGGTGGGGAACACAGAAAGGCTGCCGCCCTCTGGCAGTTACCTGCAAAAGCAGCTTTAAAGCCTGTGCTAATGGTCATTTCATAGGAACAAGAACTGCAGAACTGTAACTGAAACCTGCCCTCAAAATATCTTCAGGGAGGTAATGGCCAAAACATTTCAAAATGTGACACATACTTTAAGAGAATACTTTGAAGAACTAAGGGGTAATCACAGCTTGAAAAATAAAGAGGACATGCCTTCAAGCTCAGTTTCAATGGAATATGAGGCACGTGCGAATTCAGCCACAAAGAGGTATCAGATCACACTTGTCAGAATAACCATCAGTAAGAAAACTACAAACAATAAATGCTGAAGGTGTTGTAGAGAAATGCAAACCCTCAACTTCAAGGGGGACGTAACTTGGAAAGGGCCACGAACTAGAACAGAATGGACGTGCCTTAAAAAGGTAAACATTGAGCTACCATATGATCCAGCAGGCCCACTCCTCCACCTATAATCTAAGAAGAGAGAATTGGAAAGACACAGGCAGGCAAATCTGCATTGCACAGTATTACAATATCCAAGATATGGAAGTAACCAATAAGTCCACCGACAGATGGGTGGACAAAGAAGTACTCCTCCATGTACAGATGGAATATTCGCTAGTCAAAAAAATGAAACAATGCCATTTGCAGCGCCATAGATGAGTCTAGACGTAACCACGCCACCTGTAGTAAGTGAGAAAGCAAAAGACATATATCCTGTTATATCACTTTTAGGAGTTACTTAAAAATTGATACCAATGAAGATCTTTCCACAGAGAAAGGCAATCACAGATTTATTAAAAAACTTATGGTTCACCAAATAGAAAGGGATGAGGATTGGATACATTACCATATTGGGGTTAACAGAGATATACAAACCATGTGAAATATATAATCACCAAAGACGTACGGAAGACCAGGAGAAGACTACTCAACCTTGTGTCATAACCTACATGGGAAAAGGATGCTAGGAAGAATAGATACACGTATATGTGTGAAAGAACCACATCTTGCACACCTAGAACAAACAAACCATTGTAATCAAATTTGCTGGGATAAAAAATAAAAAGTAAATTACAAATATGAACAAGAAGTAATGAGACATAAACTTAAAGGGCTTTTTCCTGGCACATTCCATTCTAATATACAACCTAGAACACCACTTCCATTAAGGCACTGTTTCCCTAGTAACCAAATTTGGCAAAGGAGAAATGCTGCCACCTTGTGGCCGTTTCCTGCAAGAGCATCTTTAAAGTCCCAGCTAATGGTCACTTAACATTCACAAGGACTCAGGGCTGTAAAAGACACTTGCCCTAAAAATTTGTGCTGAAGTAGGGAATGGACAAAAAATTCACAACAGGCAAATGTTTCAAGAAGAGATTATGAAGAGTTAAGTTTTACGCACACTCTTTTTAAAAAAAAGAAAAATGGATAAAAGCTCAACCTCAGGGAGTGTTAGACGCATGCAATCTAATCTACGAAAAGTTTCAACTTACACCAGTCAACTGACCATCAGCAAAAAGTCTACAAACAATAAATGCTGAAGGGGATTTAGAGAACTGTGTACCCTCTACCTGCTGGTGAGACATAAAGGGTTAAAAGCCAATAATGAGAAAAGAAAGGAGCTGTGTTTAAAAGTAAAAATGGAGGTACCATTCAATCCAGCAGGCGTACCAATGGACCTCTCACCTGAGAAGACAAGAATGGAGAAGACACAGGCCGCAAAAGCTGCAGTGCAGCCTTATTCACAATAGCCAAGACAGTGAAGCAATCAAAATATCCAACAAGAGGTGAATGGATAAAGAAGAAGTGGTCCATGTTCACAATGGAATATTAAGCATGGAAAACAACGAACCATTGCTCTCTGAGGCACCACAAAGGAGTCTGGAGATAGTCACGAAACATGAGGTAAGTCGGAAACCAAAAGACCTATATTCTACGATATCACTTATAGGCGTTATCTAATAACTGACACAAATGAACATATTT
The DNA here is from genome assembly GCF_965194825.1 of Balaenoptera physalus. NCBI lineage: Eukaryota > Metazoa > Chordata > Mammalia > Artiodactyla > Balaenopteridae > Balaenoptera > Balaenoptera physalus. Next base: position 76,709 of record NW_028126561.1, read on the forward strand.
CCACAGAGAAAGACACTCACAGACTTAGAAAACAAACTATGCTCACCTAAAAGGAAAGGTGGGGGGATTGGATAAATTAAGATTAGTGTTACTATATGTATACAAACACATATTATATACATATCTCAAAAATACCGACCATATAGCAAGGGAGGTCTGCGGAACCCTCTGTAACATTTTACATGGGAAGAGGATCTGTACTTGAATAGACATATATAATGTACAAATGAACCAGATTGTGTTCACCTAGGACAAAAAATATTCTAAACTTTACCCCAATTAAAACACTTTTAAAAACCAAGAAGAAATAATGAGACATAAACTTATGGGGGTTTCTCCACGCACTTTCTAACGTAATTTACAACCTAGGAACACGACTTCCAGAAAGGCTCTGCTGCCCTACTACCCAGATTTGGGAATGGAGAAATGCTGCCTCCTTGAGGCCACTTCCCACAACAGCAGCTTTAAACCCATTGCTATAGGTCACTAAATATTCACCAAACTTGCAGTTCGGGAAATAAGACCTGCTCTCTAAAAATCTCTGGGGTGGAAAATCGCCCAAAAAATTCAATAGAGGGCAACCTTCCAAGAAGACAATTTAAAGAGTTATATTGTACTCCCAATTGTTTCCTTTTTTCAACAGAAAAGAAAACGGCGGTGAAAAATGATGAGTTTTACGAATTTTCAAAGCCATGCAAACCCAAATTACAAAACCCTATCAGCTCACAACAGCCAGCAGGGCCATTAGCATAAATGCTGCAAACAATAGATACTGAAGCGATTGTGGAGAAATGTGTACCCTCGATTCTAAGGGGGACGTGGTAAGTGCCACTAATGAAAACACAAAGAAGGTGCTTTGAAAAGGGAAAAACGATGCTACCAGTCAGTCAATCACACCCACTGCTGGGGCTATCACCTGAGAAAATGAGAATCAAAAAGTCACAGGCTGGCAATCCTGCACTCCAACAATATTTACCATAGCCAACACTTGGAAGCAATGAAAATGTCCATCAACCGAGGAATGCACAAAGAAGAAGTGGTCCACGAACACAGTGGAAAATTACTCCAATAAAAAATAAAAATTAAATTTAAAAATCCAACAAAACTAAGGAGACATCAGCTTGTGTGGGTTTGTCCGGGCACACTCCACTCTAATTTATAACCGAGAAACACCACAGGCCGCAAGGGCTTTTCCCTAGTTACCAGGGTGGGGAACATAGAAAGGCTGCTGCCCTCTGGCAGTTACCTGCAAAAGCAGTTTTAAAGCCTGTGCTAATGGTCATTTCATAGGAATATGTACTGCAGAAGTGTAAATGAAACCTGCCCTCAAAATGTCTTCAGGGAGGTAATGGCCAAAACATTTCAAAATGTGACACATACTTTAAGAGAACACTTTGAAGAACTAAGGGGAAATCACAGCTTGAAAAATAAAAAGGACATGCCTTAAAGCTCAATTTCAACGGATTATGAGGCACGTGCGAATTCAACCACAAAGAGGTATCAGGTCACACTTGTCAGAATAACCATCAGCAAGAAAACTACAAACAATAAATGCTGAAGGTGTTGTGGAGAAATGCATACCCTCAACTGCAAGTAGGACATAAGTTGGAAAGGGCCACCAACTAGAACAGAATGGGGGCGCCTTAAAAACGTAAACATTGAGCTAACATATGATCCAGCAGGCCCACTCCTCCACCTATAATCTAAGAAGAGAGAATTGGAAAGACACAGGCAGGCAAATCTGCATTGCACAGTATTACAATATCCAAGATATGGAAGTAACCAAAAAGTCCACCAACAGATGGGTGGACAAAGAAGTACTCCTCCATGTACAGATGGAATATTCGCTAGTGAAAAAAATGAAACAATACCATTTGCAGCGCCATAGATGAGTCTAGACGTAATCACGCCACGGGTAGTCAGTGAGAAAGCAAAATACATATATCCTATGATATCACTTTCAGGAGTTACTTAAAAATTGATACCAATGAAGATATTTCCACAGAGAAAGGCAATCACAGTTTCATTAAAAAACTTATGGTTCACCAAATAGAAAGGGATGAGGATTGGATACATTACCATATTGGGGTTAACAGAGATATACAAACCATGTGAAATATATAACCACCAAAGACGTACGGAAGACCAGGAGAAGACTACTCAACATTGTGTCATAACCTACATGGGAAAAGGATGCGAGGAAGAAAAGATTCACGTATATGTGGGAAAGACCCACATCTTGCACACCTAGAGCAAACAAACCAATGTAATCAAATCTGCTGGGATAAAAAATAAAAAGTAAATTACAAACATGAACAAGAAGTAATGAGACATAAACCTAAAGGGCTTTTTCCTGGCCCATTCCATTGTAATTTACAACCTAGAACACCACTTCCATTAAGCCTCTGTTTCCCCAGTTACCAAATTTGGTAAAGAAGAAATGCTGCCACCTTGTGGCCGTGTCCTGCAAGAGCAGCTTTAAACTCACAGCTAATGGTTACTTAACATTCACAAGGACTCAGGGCTGTAAAGGACACCTGCCCTAAAAAATTGTGCTGAAGTAGTGAATGGACAAAAAAATTCAAAACAGGCAGATGTTTCAAGAAGAGAGTATGAAGAGTTATGTTTTACTCACGGTCTTTTAAAAAAAAAAAGAAAATGGATACAAGCTCAACCTCAGGGTGTGTTAGACCCATGCAATCTAATCTACGAAAAGTTTCAACTTACACCAGTCGACTGACCATCAGCAAAAAGTATACGAACAATAAATGCTGAAGGGGTTTTAGAGCACTGTGTACCCTCTACCTGCTGGTGAGACGTAAAAGGGTAACAGCCAATAATGAGAAAAGAAAGGAGCTGTGTTTAAAAGTAAAAATGGAGGTACCATTCAATCCAGCAGGCGCACCATTGGATCTCTCACCTGAGAAGACAAGAATCGAGAAGACACAGGCCGCAAAAGCTGCAGTGCAGCCTTATTCACAATAGCCAAGACAGTGAAGCAATCAAAATGTCCAACAACAGGTGAATGGATAAAGAAGAAGTGGTCCATGTACACAATGGAATATTAGCCATGGGAAACAACGAACCATTGCTCTTTGAGGCACCACAAATGAGTCTGCAGATGATCATGAAAGATGAGGTAAGTTGGAAAGCAAAAGACCTGTATTCTATGATATCACTTATAGGCGTTCTCTAATAACTGACACAAATGAACATATTTCCACAGAGAAAGACACTCACAGACTTAGAAAATAAAACTATGCTCAACTAAAAGGAAAGGTGGGGGAATGGATAAATTAAGATTACTGTTACTATATGTATACAAACACAAATTATATAAATATCTCAAAAATACCGACCATATAGCAAGGGAGGTCTGCGGAACCCTCTGTAACATTTTACATGGGAAGAGGATCTGTACTTGAATAGACATATATAATGTACAAATGAACCAGATTGTGTTCACCTAGGACAAACAATATTCTAAGCTTTACCCCAATTAAAAAAAAAAAATTAAAACCAAGAAGAAATAATGAGACATAAACTTATAGGGCTTTCTCCGTGCACATTCCAATGTAATTTACAACCTAGGAACACGACTTCCAGAAAGGCTCTGCTGCCCTACTACCCAGATTTGGGAATGGAGAAATGCTGCCTGCTTCAGGTCACTTCCCACAACAGGAGCTTTAAAACCATTGCTAAAGGTCACTAAATATTCACAAAACTTGCAGTTCGGTAAATGACACCTGCTCTCTAAAAAGAGTCTCAGGTGGAAAATCGACCAAAAAATTCAAAAGAGGGCAACCTTCCAAGAAGACAATATCAAGAGTTATATTGTACTCCCAATTGTTTCCTTTTTTCAACAGAAAAGAAAACGGCGGTGAAAAATGATGAGTTTTACGAATTTTCAAAGCCATGCAAACCCAAATTACAAAACCCTATCAGCTCACAACAGCCAGCAGGGCCATTAGCATAAATGCTGCAAACAATAGATACTGAAGCGATTGTGGAGAAATGTGTACCCTCGATTCTAAGGGGGACGTGGTAAGTGCCAATAATGAAAACACAAAGAAGGTGCTTTGAAAAGGGAAAAACGATGCTACCAGTCAGTCAATCACACCCACTGCTGGGGCTATCACCTGAGAAAATGAGAATCAAAAAGTCACAGGCTGGCAATCCTGCACTCCAACAATATTTACCATAGCCAACACTTGGAAGCAATGAAAATGTCCATCAACCGAGGAATGCACAAAGAAGAAGTGGTCCACGAACACAGTGGAAAATTACTCCAATAAAAAATAAAAATTAAATTTAAAAATCCAACAAAACTAAGGAGACATCAGCTTCTGTGGGTTTGTCCGGGCACACTCCACTCTAATTTACAACCGAGAAACACCACAGGCCGCAAGGGCTTTTCCCTAGTTACCAGGGTGGGGAACATAGAAAGGCTGCCGCCCTCTGGCAGTTACCTGCAAAAGCAGTTTTAAAGCCTGTGCTAATGGTCATTTCATAAGAATAAGTACTGCAGAAGTGTAAATGAAACCTGCCCTCAAAATGTCTTCAGGGAGGTAAAGGCCAAAACATTTCAAAATGTGACGCATACTTTAAGAGAACACTTTGAAGAACTAAGGGGTAATCACAGCTTGAAAAATAAAAAGGACATGCCTTCAAGCTCAATTTCAACGGATTGTGAGGCACATGCGAATTCAACCACAAAGAGGTATCAGCTCACACTTGTCAGAATAACCATCAGCAAGAAAACTACAAACAATAAATGCTGAAGGTGTTGTGGAGAAATGCATACCCTCAACTTCAAGTGGGACATAAGTTGGAAAGGGCCACGAAATAGAACAGAATTGGGGTGCCTTAAAAACGTAAACATTGAGCTACCATATGATCCAGCAGGCCCACTCCTCCACCTATAATCTAAGAAGAGAGAATTGGAAAGACACAGGCAGGCAAATCTGCCTTGCACAGTATTACAATAGCCAAGATATGGAAGTAACCAAAAAGTCCACCAACAGATGGGTGGACAAAGAAGTACTCCTCCATGTACAGATGGAATATTCGCTAGTCAAAAAAATGAAACAATGCCATTTGCAGCGCCATAGATGAGTGTAGACGTAACCACGCCACGTGTAGTCAGTGAGAAAGCAAAATACATACATCCTATGATATCACTTTCAGGAGTTACTTAAAAATTGATACCAATGAAGCTATTTCCACAGAGAAAGGCAATCGCAGATTCATTAAAAAACTTACGGTTCACCAAATAGAAAGGGATGAGGATTGGATACATTACCATATTGGGGTTAACAGAGATATACAAACCATGTGAAATATATAACCACCAAAGATGTACGGAAGACCAGGAGAAGACTACTCAACATTGTGTCATAACCTACATGGGAAAAGGATGCGAGGAAGAAAAGATACACGTATATGTGTGAAAGACCCACATCTTGCACACCTAGAGCAAACAAACCAATGTAATCAAATCTGCTGGGATAAAAAATAAAAAGTAAATTACAAATATGAACAAGAAGTAATGAGACATAAACTTAAAGGGCTTTTTACTGGCCCATTCCATTCTAATTTACAACCTAGAACACCACTTCCATTAAGCCTCTGTTTCCCCAGGTACCAAATTTGGTAAAGAAGAAATGCTGCCACCTTGTGGCCGTGTCCTGCAAGAGCAGCTTAAACTCACAGCTAATGGTTACTTAACATTCACAAGGACTCAGGGCTGTAAAGGACACCTGCCCTAAAAAATTGTGCTGAAGTAGTGAATGGACAAAAAAATTCAAAACAGGCAGATGTTTCAAGAAGAGACTATGAAGAGTTATGTATTACTCACGCTCTTTTAAAAAAAAGGAAAATGGATACAAGCTCAACCTCAGGGTGTGTTAGACCCATGCAATCTAATCTACGAAAAGTTTCAACTTACACCAGTCGACTGACCATCAGCAAAAAGTATACGAACAATAAATGCTGAAGGGGTTTTAGAGAACTGTGTACCCTCTACCTGCTGGTGAGACGTAAAGGGGTAACAGCCAATAATGAGAAAAGAAAGGAGCTGTGTTTAAAAGTAAAAATGGAGGTACCATTCAATCCAGCAGGCGCACCATTGGATCTCTCACCTGAGAAGACAAGAATCGAGAAGACACAGGCCGCAAAAGCTGCAGTGCAGCCTTATTCACAATAGCCAGGACAGTGAAGCAATCAAAATGTCCAACAACAGGTGAATGGATAAAGAAGAAGTGGTCCATGTACACAATGGAATATTAGCCATGGAAAACAACGAACCATTGCTCTTTGAGGCACCACAAATGAGTCTGCAGATAATCATGAAAGATGAGGTAAGTTGGAAAGCAAAAGACCTGTATTCTATGATATCACTTATAGGCGTTCTCTAATAACTGACACAAATGAACATATTTCCACAGAGAAAGACACTCACAGACTTAGAAAATAAAACTATGCTCAACTAAAAGGAAAGGTGGGGGAATGGATAAATTAAGATTACTGTTACTATATGTATACAAACACAAATTATATAAATATCTCAAAAATACCGACCATATAGCAAGGGAGGTCTGCGGAACCCTCTGTAACATTTTACATGGGAAGAGGATCTGTACTTGAATAGACATATATAATGTACAAATGAACCTGATTGTGTTCACCTAGGACAAACAATATTCTAAGCTTTACCACAATTAAAAAAAAAAATTAAAACCAAGAAGAAATAATGAGACATAAACTTATAGGGCTTTCTCCGTGCACATTCCAATGTAATTTACAACCTAGGAACACGACTTCCAGAAAGGCTCTGCTGCTCTACTACCCAGATTTGGGAATGGAGAAATGCTGCCTGCTTCAGGTCACTTCCCACAACAGGAGCTTTAAAACCATTGCTAAAGGTCACTAAATATTCACAAAACTTGCAGTTCGGTAAATGACACCTGCTCTCTAAAAAGAGTCTCAGGTGGAAAATCGACCAAAAAATTCAAAAGAGGGCAACCTTCCAAGAAGACAATATCAAGAGTTATATTGTACTCCCAATTGTTTCCTTTTTTCAACAGAAAAGAAAACGGCGGTGAAAAATGATGAGTTTTACGAATTTTCAAAGCCATGCAAACCCAAATTACAAAACCCTATCAGCTCACAGCAGCCAGCAGGGCCATTAGCATAAATGCTGCAAAAAATAGATACTAAAGCGATTGTGGAGAAATGTGTACCCTCGATTCTAAGGGGGACGTGGTAAGTGCCACTAATGAAAACACAAAGAAGGTGCTTTGAAAAGGGAAAAACGATGCTACCAGTCAGTCAATCACACCCACTGCTGGGGCTATCACCTGAGAAAATGAGAATCAAAAAGTCACAGGCTGGCAATCCTGCACTCCAACAATATTTACCATAGCCAACACTTGGAAGCAATGAAAATGTCCATCAACCAAGGAATGCACAAAGAAGAAGTGGTCCACGAACACAGTGGAAAATTACTCCAATAAAAAATGAAAATTAAATTTAAAAATCCAACAAAACTAAGGAGACATCAGCTTGTGTGGGTTTGTCCGGGCACACTCCACTGTAATTTATAACCGAGAAACACCACAGGCCGCAAGGGCTTTTCCCTAGTTACCAGGGTGGGGAACATAGAAAGGCTGCTGCCCTCTGGCAGTTACCTGCAAAAGCAGTTTTAAAGCCTGTGCTAATGGTCATTTCATAGGAATAAGTACTGCAGAAGTGTAAATGAAACGTGCCCTCAAAATGTCTTCAGGGAGGTAATGGCCAAAACATTTCAAAATGTGACACATACTTTAAGAGAACACTTTGAAGAACTAAGGGGAAATCACAGCTTGAAAAATAAAAAGGACATGCCTTAAAGCTCAATTTCAACGGATTATGAGGCACGTGCGAATTCAACCACAAAGAGGTATCAGGTCACACTTTTCAGAATAACCATCAGCAAGAAAACTACAAACAATAAATGCTGAAGGTGTTGTGGAGAAATGCATACCCTCAACTGCAAGTAGGACATAAGTTGGAAAGGGCCACCAACTAGAACAGAATGGGGGTGCCTTAAAAACGTAAACATTGAGCTACCATGTGATCCAGCAGGCCCACTCCTCCACCTATAATCTAAGAAGAGAGAATTGGAAAGACACAGGCAGGCAAATCTGCATTGCACAGTATTACAATATCCAAGATATGGAAGTAACCAAAAAGTCCACCAACAGATGGGTGGACAAAGAAGTACTCCTCCATGTACAGATGGAATATTCGCTAGTGAAAAAAATGAAACAATACCATTTGCAGCGCCATAGATGAGTCTAGACGTAATCACGCCACGGGTAGTCAGTGAGAAAGCAAAATACATATATCCTATGATATCACTTTCAGGAGTTACTTAAAAATTGATACCAATGAAGATATTTCCACAGAGAAAGGCAATCACAGTTTCATTAAAAAACTTATGGTTCACCAAATAGAAAGGGATGAGGATTGGATACATTACCATATTGGGGTTAACAGAGATATACAAACCATGTGAAATATATAACCACCAAAGACGTACGGAAGACCAGGAGAAGACTACTCAACATTGTGTCATAACCTACATGGGAAAAGGATGCGAGGAAGAAAAGATACACGTATATGTGTGAAAGACCCACATCTTGCACACCTAGAGCAAACAAACCAATGTAATCAAATCTGCTGGGATAAAAAATAAAAAGTAAATTACAAATATGAACAAGAAGTAATGAGACATAAACTTAAAGGGCTTTTTCCTGGCCCATTCCATTCTAATTTACAACCTAGAACACCACTTCCATTAAGCCTCTGTTTCCCCAGGTACCAAATTTGGTAAAGAAGAAATGCTGCCACCTTGTGGCCGTGTCCTGCAAGAGCAGCTTTAAACTCACAGCTAATGGTTACTTAACATTCACAAGGACTCAGGGCTGTAAAGGACACCTGCCCTAAAAAATTGTGCTGAAGTAGTGAATGGACAAAAAAATTCAAAACAGGCAGATGTTTCAAGAAGAGACTATGAAGAGTTATGTATTACTCACGCTCTTTTAAAAAAAAAGGAAAATGGATACAAGCTCAACCTCAGGGTGTGTTAGACCCATGCAATCTAATCTACGAAAAGTTTCAACTTACACCAGTCGACTGACCATCAGCAAAAAGTATACGAACAATAAATGCTGAAGGGGTTTTAGAGCACTGTGTACCCTCTACCTGCTGGTGAGACGTAAAGGGGTAACAGCCAATAATGAGAAAAGAAAGGAGCTGTGTTTAAAAGTAAAAATGGAGGTACCATTCAATCCAGCAGGCGCACCATTGGATCTCTCACCTGAGAAGACAAGAATCGAGAAGACACAGGCCGCAAAAGCTGCAGTGCAGCCTTATTCACAATAGCCAAGACAGTGAAGCAATCAAAATGTCCAACAACAGGTGAATGGATAAAGAAGAAGTGGTCCATGTACACAATGGAATATTAGGATGGAAAACAACGAACCATTGCTCTTTGAGGCACCACAAATGAGTCTGCAGATAATCATGAAAGATGAGGTAAGTTGGAAAGCAAAAGACCTGTATTCTATGATATCACTTATAGGCGTTCTCTAATAACTGACACAAATGAACATATTTCCACAGAGAAAGACACTCACAGACTTAGAAAATAAAACTATGCTCAACTAAAAGGAAAGGTGGGGGAATGGATAAATTAAGATTACTGTTACTATATGTATACAAACACAAATTATATAAATATCTCAAAAATACCGACCATATAGCAAGGGAGGTCTGCGGAACCCTCTGTAACATTTTACATGGGAAGAGGATCTGTACTTGAATAGACATATATAATGTACAAATGAACCAGATTGTGTTCACCTAGGACAAACAATATTCTAAGCTTTACCCCAATTAAAAAAAAAAATTAAAACCAAGAAGAAATAATGAGACATAAACTTATAGGGCTTTCTCCGTGCACATTCCAATGTAATTTACAACCTAGGAACACGACTTCCAGAAAGGCTCTGCTGCCCTACTACCCAGATTTGGGAATGGAGAAATGCTGCCTGCTTCAGGTCACTTCCCACAACAGGAGCTTTAAAACCATTGCTAAAGGTCACTAAATATTCACAAAACTTGCAGTTCGGTAAATGACACCTGCTCTCTAAAAAGAGTCTCAGGTGGAAAATCGACCAAAAAATTCAAAAGAGGGCAACCTTCCAAGAAGACAATATCAAGAGTTATATTGTACTCCCAATTGTTTCCTTTTTTCAACAGAAAAGAAAACGGCGGTGAAAAATGATGAGTTTTACGAATTTTCAAAGCCATGCAAACCCAAATTACAAAACCCTACCAGCTCACAGCAGCCAGCAGGGCCATTAGCATAAATGCTGCAAACAATAGATACTGAAGCGATTGTGGAGAAATGTGTACCCTCGATTCTAAGGGGGACGTGGTAAGTGCCACTAATGAAAACACAAAGAAGGTGCTTTGAAAAGGGAAAAACGATGCTACCAGTCAGTCAATCACACCCACTGCTGGGGCTATCACCTGAGAAAATGAGAATCAAAAAGTCACAGGCTGGCAATCCTGCACTCCAACAATATTTACCATAGCCAACACTTGGAAGCAATGAAAATGTCCATCAACCGAGGAATGCACAAAGAAGAAGTGGTCCACGAACACAGTGGAAAATTACTCCAATAAAAAATAAAAATTAAATTTAAAAATCCAACAAAACTAAGGAGACATCAGCTTGTGTGGGTTTGTCCGGGCACACTCCACTCTAATTTATAACCGAGAAACACCATAGGCCGCAAGGGCTTTTCCCTAGTTACCAGGGTGGGGAACATAGAAAGGCTGCTGCCCTCTGGCAGTTACCTGCAAAAGCAGTTTTAAAGCCTGTGCTAATGGTCATTTCATAGGAATAAGTACTGCAGAAGTGTAAATGAAACGTGCCCTCAAAATGTCTTCAGGGAGGTAATGGCCAAAACATTTCAAAATGTGACACATACTTTAAGAGAACACTTTGAAGAACTAAGGGGAAATCACAGCTTGAAAAATAAAAAGGACATGCCTTAAAGCTCAATTTCAACGGATTATGAGGCACGTGCGAATTCAACCACAAAGAGGTATCAGGTCACACTTTTCAGAATAACCATCAGCAAGAAAACTACAAACAATAAATGCTGAAGGTGTTGTGGAGAAATGCATACCCTCAACTGCAAGTAGGACATAAGTTGGAAAGGGCCACCAACTAGAACAGAATGGGGGTGCCTTAAAAACGTAAACATTGAGCTACCATATGATCCAGCAGGCCCACTCCTCCACCTATAATCTAAGAAGAGAGAATTGGAAAGACACAGGCAGGCAAATCTGCATTGCACAGTATTACAATATCCAAGATATGGAAGTAACCAAAAAGTCCACCAACAGATGGGTGGACAAAGAAGTACTCCTCCATGTACAGATGGAATATTCGCTAGTGAAAAAAATGAAACAATACCATTTGCAGCGCCATAGATGAGTCTAGACGTAATCACGCCACAGGTAGTCAGTGAGAAAGCAAAATACATATATCCTATGATATCACTTTCAGGAGTTACTTAAAAATTGATACCAATGAAGATATTTCCACAGAGAAAGGCAATCACAGTTTCATTAAAAAACTTATGGTTCACCAAATAGAAAGGGATGAGGATTGGATACATTACCATATTGGGGTTAACAGAGATATACAAACCATGTGAAATATATAAACACCAAAGACGTACGGAAGACCAGGAGAAGACTACTCAACATTGTGTCATAACCTACATGGGAAAAGGATGCGAGGAAGAAAAGATACACGTATATGTGTGAAAGACCCACATCTTGCACACCTAGAGCAAACAAACCAATGTAATCAAATCTGCTGGGATAAAAAATAAAAAGTAAATTACAAATATGAACAAGAAGTAATGAGACATAAACTTAAAGGGCTTTTTCCTGGCCCATTCCATTCTAATTTACAACCTAGAACACCACTTCCATTAAGCCTCTGTTTCCCCAGGTACCAAATTTGGTAAAGAAGAAATGCTGCCACCTTGTGGCCGTGTCCTGCAAGAGCAGCTTTAAACTCACAGCTAATGGTTACTTAACATTCACAAGGACTCAGGGCTGTAAAGGATACCTGCCCTAAAAAATTGTGCTGAAGTAGTGAATGGACAAAAAAATTCAAAACAGGCAGATGTTTCAAGAAGAGACTATGAAGAGTTATGTATTACTCACGCTCTTTTAAAAAAAAAGGAAAATGGATACAAGCTCAACCTCAGGGTGTGTTAGACCCATGCAATCTAATCTACGAAAAGTTTCAACTTACACCAGTCGACTGACCATCAGCAAAAAGTATACGAACAATAAATGCTGAAGGGGTTTTAGAGCACTGTGTACCCTCTACCTGCTGGTGAGACGTAAAGGGGTAAGAGCCAATAATGAGAAAAGAAAGGAGCTGTGTTTAAAAGTAAAAATGGAGGTACCATTCAATCCAGCAGGCGCACCATTGGATCTCTCACCTGAGAAGACAAGAATCGAGAAGACACAGGCCGCAAAAGCTGCAGTGCAGCCTTATTCACAATAGCCAGGACAGTGAAGCAATCAAAATGTCCAACAACAGGTGAATGGATAAAGAAGAAGTGGTCCATGTACACAATGGAATATTAGCCATGGAAAACAACGAACCATTGCTCTTTGAGGCACCACAAATGAGTCTGCAGATAATCATGAAAGATGAGGTAAGTTGGAAAGCAAAAGACCTGTATTCTATGATATCACTTATAGGCGTTCTCTAATAACTGACACAAATGAACATATTTCCACAGAGAAAGACACTCACAGACTTAGAAAATAAAACTATGCTCAACTAAAAGGAAAGGTGGGGGAATGGATAAATTAAGATTACTGTTACTATATGTATACAAACACAAATTATATAAATATCTCAAAAATACCGACCATATAGCAAGGGAGGTCTGCGGAACCCTCTGTAACATTTTACATGGGAAGAGGATCTGTACTTGAATAGACATATATAATGTACAAATGAACCAGATTGTGTTCACCTAGGACAAACAATATTCTAAGCTTTACCCCAATTTAAAAAAAAAATTAAAACCAAGAAGAAATAATGAGACATAAACTTATAGGGCTTTCTCCGTGCACATTCCAATGTAATTTACAACCTAGGAACACGACTTCCAGAAAGGCTCTGCTGCCCTACTACCCAGATTTGGGAATGGAGAAATGCTGCCTGCTTCAGGTCACTTCCCACAACAGGAGCTTTAAAACCATTGCTAAAGGTCACTAAATATTCACAAAACTTGCAGTTCGGTAAATGACACCTGCTCTCTATAAAGAGTCTCAGGTGGAAAATCGACCAAAAAATTCAAAAGAGGGCAACCTTCCAAGAAGACAATATCAAGAGTTATATTGTACTCCCAATTGTTTCCTTTTTTCAACAGAAAAGAAAACGGCGGTGAAAAATGATGAGTTTTACGAATTTTCAAAGCCATGCAAACCCAAATTACAAAACCCTATCAGCTCACAGCAGCCAGCAGGGCCATTAGCATAAATGCTGCAAACAATAGATACTGAAGCGATTGTTCAGAAATGTGTACCCTCGATTCTAAGGGGGACGTGGTAAGTGCCACTAATGAGAACACAAAGAAGGTGCTTTGAAAAGGGAAAAACGATGCTACCAGTCAGTCAATCACACCCACTGCTGGGGCTATCACCTGAGAAAATGAGAATCAAAAAGTCACAGGCTGGCAATCCTGCACTCCAACAATATTTACCATAGCCAACACTTGGAAGCAATGAAAATGTCCATCAACCGAGGAATGCACAAAGAAGAAGTGGTCCACGTACACAGTGGAAAATTACTCCAATAAAAAATAAAAATTAAATTTAAAAATCCAACAAAACTAAGGAGACATCAGCTTGTTTGGGTTTGTCCGGGCACACTCCACTCTAATTTATAACCGAGAAACACCACAGGCCGCAAGGGCTTTTCCCTAGTTACCAGGGTGGGGAACATAGAAAGGCTGCTGCCCTCTGGCAGTTACCTGCAAAAGCAGTTTTAAAGCCTGTGCTAATGGTCATTTCATAGGAATAAGTACTGCAGAAGTGTAAATGAAACGTGCCCTCAAAATGTCTTCAGGGAGGTAATGGCCAAAACATTTCAAAATGTGACACATACTTTAAGAGAACACTTTGAAGAACTAAGGGGAAATCACAGCTTGAAAAATAAAAAGGACATGCCTTAAAGCTCAATTTCAACGGATTATGAGGCACGTGCGAATTCAACCACAAAGAGGTATCAGGTCACACTTTTCAGAATAACCATCAGCAAGAAAACTACAAACAATAAATGCTGAAGGTGTTGTGGAGAAATGCATACCCTCAACTGCAAGTAGGACATAAGTTGGAAAGGGCCACCAACTAGAACAGAATGGGGGTGCCTTAAAAACGTAAACATTGAGCTACCATATGATCCAGCAGGCCCACTCCTCCACCTATAATCTAAGAAGAGAGAATTGGAAAGACACAGGCAGGCAAATCTGCATTGCACAGTATTACAATATCCAAGATATGGAAGTAACCAAAAAGTCCACCAACAGATGGGTGGACAAAGAAGTACTCCTCCATGTACAGATGGAATATTCGCTAGTGAAAAAAATGAAACAATACCATTTGCAGCGCCATAGATGAGTCTAGACGTAATCACGCCACGGGTAGTCAGTGAGAAAGCAAAATACATATATCCTATGATACCACTTTCAGGAGTTACTTAAAAATTGATACCAATGGAGATATTTCCACAGAGAAAGGCAATCACAGTTTCATTAAAAAACTTATGGTTCACCAAATAGAAAGGGATGAGGATTGGATACATTACCATATTGGGGTTAACAGAGATATACAAACCATGTGAAATATATAACCAGCAAAGACGTACGGAAGACCAGGAGAAGACTACTCAACATTGTGTCATAACCTACATGGGAAAAGGATGCGAGGAAGAAAAGATACACGTATATGTGTGAAAGACCCACATCTTGCACACCTAGAGCAAACAAACCAATGTAATCAAATCTGCTGGGATAAAAAGTAAAAAGTAAATTACAAATATGAACAAGAAGTAATGAGACATAAATTTAAAGGGCTTTTTCCTGGCCCATTCCATTTTAATTTACAACCTAGAACACCACTTCCATTAAGCCTCTGTTTCCCCAGGTACCAAATTTGGTAAAGAAGAAATGCTGCCACCTTGTGGCCGTGTCCTGCAAGAGCAGCTTTAAACTCACAGCTAATGGTTACTTAACATTCACAAGGACTCAGGGCTGTAAAGGACACCTGCCCTAAAAAATTGTGCTGAAGTAGTGAATGGACAAAAAAATTCAAAACAGGCAGATGTTTCAAGAAGAGACTATGAAGAGTTATGTATTACTCACGCTCTTTTAAAAAAAAAGGAAAATGGATACAAGCTCAACCTCAGGGTGTGTTAGACCCATGCAATCTAATCTACGAAAAGTTTCAACTTACACCAGTCGACTGACCATCAGCAAAAAGTGTACGAACAATAAATGCTGAAGGGGTTTTAGAGAACTGTGTACCCTCTACCTGCTGGTGAGACGTAAAGGGGTAAGAGCCAATAATGAGAAAAGAAAGGAGCTGTGTTTAAAAGTAAAAATGGAGGTACCATTCAATCCAGCAGGCGCACCATTGGATCTCTCACCTGAGAAGACAAGAATCGAGAAGACACAGGCCGCAAAAGCTGCAGTGCAGCCTTATTCACAATAGCCAAGACAGTGAAGCAATCAAAATGTCCAACAACAGGTGAATGGATAAAGAAGAAGTGGTCCATGTACACAATGGAATATTAGCCATGGAAAACAACGAACCATTGCTCTTTGAGGCACCACAAATGAGTCTGCAGATAATCATGAAAGATGAGGTAAGTTGGAAAGCAAAAGACCTGTATTCTATGATATCACTTATAGGCGTTCTCTAATAACTGACACAAATGAACATATTTCCACAGAGAAAGACACTCACAGACTTAGAAAATAAAACTATGCTCAACTAAAAGGAAAGGTGGGGGAATGGATAAATTAAGATTACTGTTACTATATGTATACAAACACAAATTATATAAATATCTCAAAAATACCGACCATATAGCAAGGGAGGTCTGCGGAACCCTCTGTAACATTTTACATGGGAAGAGGATCTGTACTTGAATAGACATATATAATGTACAAATGAACCAGATTGTGTTCACCTAGGACAAACAATATTCTAAGCTTTACCCAAATTAAAGAAAAAAATTAAAACCAAGAAGAAATAATGAGACATAAACTTATAGGGCTTTCTCCGTGCACATTCCAATGTAATTTACAAGCTAGGAACACGACTTCCAGAAAGGCTCTGCTGCCCTACTACCCAGATTTGGGAATGGAGAAATGCTGCCTGCTTCAGGTCACTTCCCACAACAGAAGCTTTAAAACCATTGCTAAAGGTCACTAAATATTCACAAAACTTGCAGTTCGGTAAATGACACCTGCTCTCTAAAAAGAGTCTCAGGTGGAAAATCGACCAAAAAATTCAAAAGAGGGCAACCTTCCAAGAAGACAATATCAAGAGTTATATTGTACTCCCAATTGTTTCCTTTTTTCAACAGAAAAGAAAACGGCGGTGAAAAATGATGAGTTTTACGAATTTTCAAAGCCATGCAAACCCAAATTACAAAACCCTACCAGCTCACAGCAGCCAGCAGGGCCATTAGCATAAATGCTGCAAACAATAGATACTGAAGCGATTGTGGAGAAATGTGTACCCTCGATTCTAAGGGGGACGTGGTAAGTGCCACTAATGAAAACACAAAGAAGGTGCTTTGAAAAGGGAAAAACGATGCTACCAGTCAGTCAATCACACCCACTGCTGGGGCTATCACCTGAGAAAATGAGAATCAAAAAGTCACAGGCTGGCAATCCTGCACTCCAACAATATTTACCATAGCCAACACTTGGAAGCAATGAAAATGTCCATCAACCGAGGAATGCACAAAGAAGAAGTGGTCCACGAACACAGTGGAAAATTACTCCAATAAAAAATAAAAATTAAATTTAAAAATCCAACAAAACTAAGGAGACATCAGCTTGTGTGGGTTTGTCCGGGCACACTCCACTCTAATTTATAACCGAGAAACACCATAGGCCGCAAGGGCTTTTCCCTAGTTACCAGGGTGGGGAACATAGAAAGGCTGCTGCCCTCTGGCAGTTACCTGCAAAAGCAGTTTTAAAGCCTGTGCTAATGGTCATTTCATAGGAATAAGTACTGCAGAAGTGTAAATGAAACGTGCCCTCAAAATGTCTTCAGGGAGGTAATGGCCAAAACATTTCAAAATGTGACACATACTTTAAGAGAACACTTTGAAGAACTAAGGGGAAATCACAGCTTGAAAAATAAAAAGGACATGCCTTAAAGCTCAATTTCAACGGATTATGAGGCACGTGCGAATTCAACCACAAAGAGGTATCAGGTCACACTTTTCAGAATAACCATCAGCAAGAAAACTACAAACAATAAATGCTGAAGGTGTTGTGGAGAAATGCATACCCTCAACTGCAAGTAGGACATAAGTTGGAAAGGGCCACCAACTAGAACAGAATGGGGGTGCCTTAAAAACGTAAACATTGAGCTACCATATGATCCAGCAGGCCCACTCCTCCACCTATAATCTAAGAAGAGAGAATTGGAAAGACACAGGCAGGCAAATCTGCATTGCACAGTATTACAATATCCAAGATATGGAAGTAACCAAAAAGTCCACCAACAGATGGGTGGACAAAGAAGTACTCCTCCATGTACAGATGGAATATTCGCTAGTGAAAAAAATGAAACAATACCATTTGCAGCGCCATAGATGAGTCTAGACGTAATCACGCCACGGGTAGTCAGTGAGAAACAAAATACATATATCCTATGATATCACTTTCAGGAGTTACTTAAAAATTGATACCAATGAAGATATTTCCACAGAGAAAGGCAATCACAGTTTCATTAAAAAACTTATGGTTCACCAAATAGAAAGGGATGAGGATTGGATACATTACCATATTGGGGTTAACAGAGATATACAAACCATGTGAAATATATAACCACCAAAGACGTACGGAAGACCAGGAGAAGACTACTCAACATTGTGTCATAACCTACATGGGAAAAGGATGCGAGGAAGAAAAGATACACGTATATGTGTGAAAGACCCACATCTTGCACACCTAGAGCAAACAAACCAATGTAATCAAATCTGCTGGGATAAAAAATAAAAAGTAAATTACAAATATGAACAAGAAGTAATGAGACATAAACTTAAAGGGCTTTTTCCTGGCCCATTCCATTCTAATTTACAACCTAGAACACCACTTCCATTAAGCCTCTGTTTCCCCAGGTACCAAATTTGGTAAAGAAGAAATGCTGCCACCTTGTGGCCGTGTCCTGCAAGAGCAGCTTTAAACTCACAGCTAATGGTTACTTAACATTCACAAGGACTCAGGGCTGTAAAGGACACCTGCCCTAAAAAATTGTGCTGAAGTAGTGAATGGACAAAAAAATTCAAAACAGGCAGATGTTTCAAGAAGAGACTATGAAGAGTTATGTATTACTCACGCTCTTTTAAAAAAAAAGGAAAATGGATACAAGCTCAACCTCAGGGTGTGTTAGACCCATGCAATCTAATCTACGAAAAGTTTCAACTTACACCAGTCGACTGACCATCAGCAAAAAGTATACGAACAATAAATGCTGAAGGGGTTTTAGAGCACTGTGTACCCTCTACCTGCTGGTGAGACGTAAAGGGGTAACAGCCAATAATGAGAAAAGAAAGGAGCTGTGTTTAAAAGTAAAAATGGAGGTACCATTCAATCCAGCAGGCGCACCATTGGATCTCTCACCTGAGAAGACAAGAATCGAGAAGACACAGGCCGCAAAAGCTGCAGTGCAGCCTTATTCACAATAGCCAAGACAGTGAAGCAATCAAAATGTCCAACAACAGGTGAATGGATAAAGAAGAAGTGGTCCATGTACACAATGGAATATTAGCCATGGAAAACAACGAACCATTGCTCTTTGAGGCACCACAAATGAGTCTGCAGATAATCATGAAAGATGAGGTAAGTTGGAAAGCAAAAGACCTGTATTCTATGATATCACTTATAGGCGTTATCTAATAACTGACACAAATGAACATATTTCCACAGAGAAAGACACTCACAGTCTTAGAAAATAAAACTATGCTCAACTAAAAGGAAAGGTGGGGGAATGGATAAATTAAGATTACTGTTACTATATGTATACAAACACAAATTATATAAATATCTCAAAAATACCGACCATATAGCAAGGGAGGTCTGCGGAACCCTCTGTAACATTTTACATGGGAAGAGGATCTGTACTTGAATAGACATATATAATGTACAAATGAACCAGATTGTGTTCACCTAGGACAAACAATATTCTAAGCTTTACCCCAATTAAAAAAAAAAAAATTAAAACCAAGAAGAAATAATGAGACATAAACTTATAGGGCTTTCTCCGTGCACATTCCAATGTAATTTACAACCTAGGAACACGACTTCCAGAAAGGCTCTGCTGCCCTACTACCCAGATTTGGGAATGGAGAAATGCTGCCTGCTTCAGGTCACTTCCCACAACAGAAGCTTTAAAACCATTGCTAAAGGTCACTAAATATTCACAAAACTTGCAGTTCGGTAAATGACACCTGCTCTCTAAAAAGAGTCTCAGGTGGAAAATCGACCAAAAAATTCAAAAGAGGGCAACCTTCCAAGAAGACAATATCAAGAGTTATATTGTACTCCCAATTGTTTCCTTTTTTCAACAGAAAAGAAAACGGCGGTGAAAAATGATGAGTTTTACGAATTTTCAAAGCCATGCAAACCCAAATTACAAAACCCTACCAGCTCACAGCAGCCAGCAGGGCCATTAGCATAAATGCTGCAAACAATAGATACTGAAGCGATTGTGGAGAAATGTGTACCCTCGATTCTAAGGGGGACGTGGTAAGTGCCACTAATGAAAACACAAAGAAGGTGCTTTGAAAAGGGAAAAACGATGCTACCAGTCAGTCAATCACACCCACTGCTGGGGCTATCACCTGAGAAAATGAGAATCAAAAAGTCACAGGCTGGCAATCCTGCACTCCAACAATATTTACCATAGCCAACACTTGGAAGCAATGAAAATGTCCATCAACCGAGGAATGCACAAAGAAGAAGTGGTCCACGAACACAGTGGAAAATTACTCCAATAAAAAATAAAAATTAAATTTAAAAATCCAACAAAACTAAGGAGACATCAGCTTGTGTGGGTTTGTCCGGGCACACTCCACTCTAATTTATAACCGAGAAACACCACAGGCCGCAAGGGCTTTTCCCTAGTTACCAGGGTGGGGAACATAGAAAGGCTGCTGCCCTCTGGCAGTTACCTGCAAAAGCAGTTTTAAAGCCTGTGCTAATGGTCATTTCATAGGAATAAGTACTGCAGAAGTGTAAATGAAACGTGCCCTCAAAATGTCTTCAGGGAGGTAATGGCCAAAACATTTCAAAATGTGACACATACTTTAAGAGAACACTTTGAAGAACTAAGGGGAAATCACAGCTTGAAAAATAAAAAGGACATGCCTTAAAGCTCAATTTCAACGGATTATGAGGCACGTGCGAATTCAACCACAAAGAGGTATCAGGTCACACTTTTCAGAATAACCATCAGCAAGAAAACTACAAACAATAAATGCTGAAGGTGTTGTGGAGAAATGCATACCCTCAACTGCAAGTAGGACATAAGTTGGAAAGGGCCACCAACTAGAACAGAATGGGGGTGCCTTAAAAACGTAAACATCGAGCTACCATATGATCCAGCAGGCCCACTCCTCCACCTATAATCTAAGAAGAGAGAATTGGAAAGACACAGGCAGGCAAATCTGCATTGCACAGTATTACAATATCCAAGATATGGAAGTAAGCAAAAAGTCCACCAACAGATGGGTGGACAAAGAAGTACTCCTCCATGTACAGATGGAATATTCGCTAGTGAAAAAAATGAAACAATACCATTTGCAGCGCCATAGATGAGTCTAGACGTAATCACGCCACGGGTAGTCAGTGAGAAAGCAAAATACATATATCCTATGATACCACTTTCAGGAGTTACTTAAAAATTGATACCAATGGAGATATTTCCACAGAGAAAGGCAATCACAGTTTCATTAAAAAACTTATGGTTCACCAAATAGAAAGGGATGAGGATTGGATACATTACCATATTGGGGTTAACAGAGATATACAAACCATGTGAAATATATAACCACCAAAGACGTACGGAAGACCAGGAGAAGACTACTCAACATTGTGTCATAACCTACATGGGAAAAGGATGCGAGGAAGAAAAGATACACGTATATGTGGGAAAGACCCACATCTTGCACACCTAGAGCAAACAAACCAATGTAATCAAATCTGCTGGGATAAAAAATAAAAAGTAAATTACAAACATGAACAAGAAGTAATGAGACATAAACTTAAAGGGCTTTTTCCTGGCCCATTCCATTGTAATTTACAACCTAGAACACCACTTCCATTAAGCCTCTGTTTACCCAGTTACCAAATTTGGTAAAGAAGAAATGCTGCCACCTTGTGGCCGTGTCCTGCAAGAGCAGCTTTAAACTCACAGCTAATGGTTACTTAACATTCACAAGGACTCAGGGCTGTAAAGGACACCTGCTCTAAAAAATTGTGCTGAAGTAGTGAATGGACAAAAAAATTCAAAACAGGCAGATGTTTAAAGAAGAGAGTATGAAGAGTTATGTATTACTCACGCTCTTTTAAAAAAAAAGGAAAACGGATACAAGCTCAACCTCAGGGTGTGTTAGACCCATGCAATCTAATCTACGAAAAGTTTCAACTTACACCAGTCGACTGACCATCAGCAAAAAGTATACGAACAATAAATGCTGAAGGGGTTTTAGATAACTGTGTACCCTCTACCTGCTGGTGAGACGTAAAGGGGTAACAGCCAATAATGAGAAAAGAAAGGAGCTGTGTTTAGAAGTAAAAATAAAGGTACCATTCAATCCCCAGGCGCACCATTGGACCTCTCACCTGAGAAGACAAGAATCGAGAAGACACAGGCCGCAAAAGCTGCAGTGCAGCCTTATTCACAATAGCCAAGACAGTGAAGCAATCAAAATGTCCAACAACAGGTGAATGGATAAAGAAGAAGTGGTCCATGTACACAATGGAATATTAGCAATGGAAAACAACGAACCATTGCTCTTTGAGGCACCACAAATGAGTCTGAAGATAATCATGAAAGATGAGGTAAGTTGGAAAGCAAAAGACCTGTATTCTATGATATCACTTATAGGCGTTATCTAATAACTGACACAAATGTACATATTTCCACAGAGAAAGACACTCACAGACTTAGAAAACAAACTATGCTCAACTAAAAGGAAAGGTGGGGGGAATGGATAAATTAAGATTAGTGTTACTATATGTATACAAAGACATATTATCTATATATCTCAAAAAGACCGACCAGATAGCAAGGGAAGTCTGCGGAACCTTCTGTAACATTTTACATGGGAAGAGGATCTGTAGTTGAATAGATATATATAATGTACAAATGAACCAGATTGTGTACACCTAGGACAAACAATATTCTAAGCTTTACCCCAATTAAAAAAAAAATTAAAACCAAGAAGAAATAATGAGACATAAAGTATGGGGCTTTCTCCATGCACATTCCAATGTAATTTACAACCTAGGAACACGACTTCCAGAAAGGCTCTGCTGCCCTACTACCCAGATTTGGGAATGGAGAAATGCTGCCTGCTTCAGGTCACTTCCCACAACAGGAGCTTTAAAACCATTGCTAAAGGTCACTAAATATTCACAAAACTTGCAGTTCGGTAAATGACACCTGCTCTCTAAAAAAAGTCTCAGGTGGAAAATAGACCAAAAAATTCAAAAGAGGGCAACCTTCCAAGAAGACAATATCAAGAGTTAGATTGTACTCCCAATTGTTTCCTTTTTTTAACAGAAAAGAAAACGGCGGTGAAAAATGATGAGTTTTACTAATTTTCAAAGCCATGCAAACCCAAATTGCAAAACCCTATCAGCTCACAGCAGCCAGAAGGGCCATTAGCATAAATGCTGAAAACAATAAATGCTGAAGCGATTGTGGAGAAATGCGTACCCTCGATTCTGAGGGGGACGTGGTAAGTGCCACTAATGAGAACACAAAGAAGGTACTTTGAAAAGGGAAAAATGGTGCTACCAGTCAGTCAATCACAACCACTGCTGGGCCTATCACCTGAGAAAATGAGAATCAAAAAGTCACAGGCTGGCAATCCTGCACTCCAACAATATTTACCATAGCCAACACTTGGAAGCAATGAAAATGTCCATCAACCGAGGAATGCACAAAGTAGCCGTAGTCCACGTACACAGTGGAAAATTACTCCAATAAATAACAATTAAAATTAAAAATCCAACAAAAGTAAGGAGACATCAGCTTGTGTGGGTTGGTCTGGGCACACACCACTCTAATTTATAATCCAGAAACACCACAGGCCGCAAGGGCTTTTCCCTAGATACCAGGGTGGGGAACATAGAAAGGCTGCCGCCCTCTCGCAGTTACCTGAAAAAGCAGCTTTAAAGCCTGTGCTAATGGTCATTTCATAGGAACAAGTACTGCAGAACTGTAAGTGAAACCTGCCCTCAAAATGTCTTCAGGGAGGTAATGGCCAAAACATTTCAAAATGTGACACATACTTTAAGAGAACACTTTGAAGAACTAAGGGGTAATCACAGCTTGAAAAATAAAAAGGACATGCCTTCAAGCTCAATTTCAATGGATTATGAGGCACGTGCGAATTCAGCCACAAAGAGGTATCAGATCACACTTGTCAGAATAACCATCAGCAAGAAAACTACAAACAATAAATGCTGAAGGTGTTGTAGAGAAATGCAAACCCTCAACTTCAAGGGGGACGTAACTTGGAAAGGGTCACGAACTAGAACAAAATGGGGGTGCCTTAAAAACGTAAACATTGAGCTACCATATGATCCAGCAGGCCCACTCCTCCACCTATAATCTAAGAAGAGAGAATTGGAAAGACACAGGCAGGCAAATCTGCCTTGCACAGTATTACAATAGCCAAGATATGGAAGTAACCAAAAAGTCCACCAACAGATGGGTGGACAAAGAAGTACTCCTCCATGTACAGATGGAATATTCGCTAGTCAAAAAAATGAAACAATGCCATCTGCAGCGCCATAGATGAGTGTAGACGTAACCACGCCACGTGTAGTCAGTGAGAATGCAAAATACATATATCCTATGATATCACTTTCAGGAGTTACTTAAAAATTGATACCAATGAAGCTATTTCCACAGAGAAAGGCAATCACAGATTCATTAAAAAACTTATGGTTCACCAAATAGAAAGGGATGAGGATTGGATACATTACCATATTGGGGTTAACAGAGATATACAAACCATGTGAAATATATAACCACCAAAGACGTACGGAAGACCAGGAGAAGACTACTCAACATTGTGTCATAACCTACATGGGAAAAGGATGCGAGGAAGAAAAGATACATGTATATGTGTGAAAGACCCACATCTTGCACACCTAGAGCAAACAAACCAATGTAATCAAATCTGCTGGGATAAAAAATAAAAAGTAAATTACAAACATGAACAAGAAGTAATGAGACATAAACTTAAAGGGCTTTTTCCTGGCCCATTCCATTCTAATTTACAACCTAGAACACCACTTCCATTAAGCTTCTGTTTCCCCAGTTACCAAATTTGGTAAAGAAGAAATGCTGCCACCTTGTGGCCGTGTCCTGCAAGAGCAGCTTTAAACTCACAGCTAATGGTTACTTAACATTCACAAGGACTCAGGGCTGTAAAGGACACCTGCCCTAAAAAATTGTGCTGAAGTAGTGAATGGACAAAAAAATTCAAAACAGGCAGATGTTTCAAGAAGACAGTATGAAGAGTTATGTTTTGCTCACGGTCTTTTAAAAAAAAAAGAAAATGGATACAAGCTCAACCTCAGGGTGTGTTAGACCCATGCAATCTAATCTACGAAAAGTTTCAACTTACACCAGTCGACTGACCATCAGCAAAAAGTATACGAACAATAAATGCTGAAGGGGTTTTAGAGAACTGTGTACCCTCTACCTGCTGGTGAGACGTAAAGGGGTAACAGCCAATAATGAGAAAAGAAAGGAGCTGTGTTTAAAAGTAAAAATGGAGGTACCATTCAATCCAGCAGGCGCACCATTGGATCTCTCACCTGAGAAGACAAGAATCGAGAAGACACAGGCCGCAAAAGCTGCAGTGCAGCCTTATTCACAATAGCCAAGACAGTGAAGCAATCAAAATGTCCAACAACAGGTGAATGGATAAAGAAGAAGTGGTCCATGTACACAATGGAATATTAGCCATGGAAAACAACGAACCACTGCTCTTTGAGGCACCACAAATGAGTCTGCAGATAATCATGAAAGATGAGGTAAGTTGGAAAGCAAAAGACCTGTATTCTATGATATCACTTATAGGCGTTCTCTAATAACTGACACAAATGAACATATTTCCACAGAGAAAGACACTCACAGTCTTAGAAAATAAAACTATGCTCAACTAAAAGGAAAGGTGGGGGAATGGATAAATTAAGATTACTGTTACTATATGTATACAAACACAAATTATATAAATATCTCAAAAATACCGACCATATAGCAAGGGAGGTCTGCGGAACCCTCTGTAACATTTTACATGGGAAGAGGATCTGTACTTGAATAGACATATATAATGTACAAATGAACCTGATTGTGTTCACCTAGGACAAACAATATTCTAAGCTTTACCACAATTAAAAAAAAAAATTAAAACCAAGAAGAAATAATGAGACATAAACTTATAGGGCTTTCTCCGTGCACATTCCAATGTAATTTACAACCTAGGAACACGACTTCCAGAAAGGCTCTGCTGCTCTACTACCCAGATTTGGGAATGGAGAAATGCTGCCTGCTTCAGGTCACTTCCCACAACAGGAGCTTTAAAACCATTGCTAAAGGTCACTAAATATTCACAAAACTTGCAGTTCGGTAAATGACACCTGCTCTCTAAAAAAAGTCTCAGGTGGAAAATAGACCAAAAAATTCAAAAGAGGGCAACCTTCCAAGAAGACAATATCAAGAGTTAGATTGTACTCCCAATTGTTTCCTTTTTTTAACAGAAAAGAAAACGGCGGTGAAAAATGATGAGTTTTACTAATTTTCAAAGCCATGCAAACCCAAATTGCAAAACCCTATCAGCTCACAGCAGCCAGAAGGGCCATTAGCATAAATGCTGAAAACAATAAATGCTGAAGCGATTGTGGAGAAATGCGTACCCTCGATTCTGAGGGGGACGTGGTAAGTGCCACTAATGAGAACACAAAGAAGGTACTTTGAAAAGGGAAAAATGGTGCTACCAGTCAGTCAATCACAACCACTGCTGGGCCTATCACCTGAGAAAATGAGAATCAAAAAGTCACAGGCTGGCAATCCTGCACTCCAACAATATTTACCATAGCCAACACTTGGAAGCAATGAAAATGTCCATCAACCGAGCAATGCACAAAGTAGCCGTAGTCCACGTACACAGTGGAAAATTACTCCAATAAATAACAATTAAAATTAAAAATCCAACAAAAGTAAGGAGACATCAGCTTGTGTGGGTTGGTCTGGGCACACACCACTCTAATTTATAATCCAGAAACACCACAGGCCGCAAGGGCTTTTCCCTAGATACCAGGGTGGGGAACATAGAAAGGCTGCTGCCCTCTCGCAGTTACCTGAAAAAGCAGCTTTAAAGCCTGTGCTAATGGTCATTTCATAGGAACAAGTACTGCAGAACTGTAAGTGAAACCTGCCCTCAAAATGTCTTCAGGGAGGTAATGGCCAAAACATTTCAAAATGTGACACATACTTTAAGAGAACACTTTGAAGAACTAAGGGGTAATCACAGCTTGAAAAATAAAAAGGACATGCCTTCAAGCTCAATTTCAATGGATTATGAGGCACGTGCGAATTCAGCCACAAAGAGGTATCAGATCACACTTGTCAGAATAACCATCAGCAAGAAAACTACAAACAATAAATGCTGAAGGTGTTGTAGAGAAATGCAAACACTCAACTTCAAGGGGGACGTAACTTGGAAAGGGTCACGAACTAGAACAGAATGGGGGCGCCTTAAAAACGTAAACATTGAGCTACCATATGATCCAGCAGGCCCACTCCTCCACCTATAATCTAAGAAGAGAGAATTGGAAAGACACAGGCAGGCAAATCTGCCTTGCACAGTATTACAATAGCCAAGATATGGAAGTAACCAAAAAGTCCACCAACAGATGGGTGGACAAAGAAGTACTCCTCCATGTACAGATGGAATATTCGCTAGTCAAAAAAATGAAACAATGCCATCTGCAGCGCCATAGATGAGTGTAGACGTAACCACGCCACGTGTAGTCAGTGAGAATGCAAAATACATATATCCTATGATATCACTTTCAGGAGTTACTTAAAAATTGATACCAATGAAGCTATTTCCACAGAGAAAGGCAATCACAGATTCATTAAAAAACTTATGGTTCACCAAATAGAAAGGGATGAGGATTGGATACATTACCATATTGGGGTTAACAGAGATATACAAACCATGTGAAATATATAACCACCAAAGACGTACGGAAGACCAGGAGAAGACTACTCAACATTGTGTCATAACCTACATGGGAAAAGGATGCGAGGAAGAAAAGATACATGTATATGTGTGAAAGACCCACATCTTGCACACCTAGAGCAAACAAACCAATGTAATCAAATCTGCTGGGATAAAAAATAAAAAGTAAATTACAAACATGAACAAGAAGTAATGAGACATAAACTTAAAGGGCTTTTTCCTGGCCCATTCCATTCTAATTTACAACCTAGAACACCACTTCCATTAAGCTTCTGTTTCCCCAGTTACCAAATTTGGTAAAGAAGAAATGCTGCCACCTTGTGGCCGTGTCCTGCAAGAGCAGCTTTAAACTCACAGCTAATGGTTACTTAACATTCACAAGGACTCAGGGCTGTAAAGGACAAGGACACCTGCCCTAAAAAATTGTGCTGAAGTAGTGAATGGACAAAAAAATTCAAAACAGGCAGATGTTTCAAGAAGACAGTATGAAGAGTTATGTTTTGCTCACGGTCTTTTAAAAAAAAAAGAAAATGGATACAAGCTCAACCTCAGGGTGTGTTAGACCCATGCAATCTAATCTACGAAAAGTTTCAACTTACACCAGTCGACTGACCATCAGCAAAAAGTATACGAACAATAAATGCTGAAGGGGTTTTAGAGAACTGTGTACCCTCTACCTGCTGGTGAGACGTAAAGGGGTAACAGCCAATAATGAGAAAAGAAAGGAGCTGTGTTTAAAAGTAAAAATGGAGGTACCATTCAATCCAGCAGGCGCACCATTGGATCTCTCACCTGAGAAGACAAGAATCGAGAAGACACAGGCCGCAAAAGCTGCAGTGCAGCCTTATTCACAATAGCCAAGACAGTGAAGCAATCAAAATGTCCAACAACAGGTGAATGGATAAAGAAGAAGTGGTCCATGTACACAATGGAATATTAGCCATGGAAAACAACGAACCACTGCTCTTTGAGGCACCACAAATGAGTCTGCAGATAATCATGAAAGATGAGGTAAGTTGGAAAGCAAAAGACCTGTATTCTATGATATCACTTATAGGCGTTCTCTAATAACTGACACAAATGAAC
This sequence comes from Balaenoptera physalus, assembly GCF_965194825.1. NCBI lineage: Eukaryota > Metazoa > Chordata > Mammalia > Artiodactyla > Balaenopteridae > Balaenoptera > Balaenoptera physalus. Next base: position 105,687 of record NW_028126561.1, read on the forward strand.
ATATTTCCACAGAGAAAGACACTCACAGTCTTAGAAAATAAAACTATGCTCAACTAAAAGGAAAGGTGGGGGAATGGATAAATTAAGATTACTGTTACTATATGTATACAAACACAAATTATATAAATATCTCAAAAATACCGACCATATAGCAAGGGAGGTCTGCGGAACCCTCTGTAACATTTTACATGGGAAGAGGATCTGTACTTGAATAGACATATATAATGTACAAATGAACCAGATTGTGTTCACCTAGGACAAACAATATTCTAAGCTTTACCCCAATTAAAAAAAAAAAAATTAAAACCAAGAAGAAATAATGAGACATAAACTTATAGGGCTTTCTCCGTGCACATTCCAATGTAATTTACAACCTAGGAACACGACTTCCAGAAAGGCTCTGCTGCCCTACTACCCAGATTTGGGAATGGAGAAATGCTGCCTGCTTCAGGTCACTTCCCACAACAGAAGCTTTAAAACCATTGCTAAAGGTCACTAAATATTCACAAAACTTGCAGTTCGGTAAATGACACCTGCTCTCTAAAAAGAGTCCCAGGTGGAAAATCGACCAAAAAATTCAAAAGAGGGCAACCTTCCAAGAAGACAATATCAAGAGTTATATTGTACTCCCAATTGTTTCCTTTTTTCAACAGAAAAGAAAACGGCGGTGAAAAATGATGAGTTTTACGAATTTTCAAAGCCATGCAAACCCAAATTACAAAACCCTACCAGCTCACAGCAGCCAGCAGGGCCATTAGCATAAATGCTGCAAACAATAGATACTGAAGCGATTGTGGAGAAATGTGTACCCTCGATTCTAAGGGGGACGTGGTAAGTGCCACTAATGAAAACACAAAGAAGGTGCTTTGAAAAGGGAAAAACGATGCTACCAGTCAGTCAATCACACCCACTGCTGGGGCTATCACCTGAGAAAATGAGAATCAAAAAGTCACAGGCTGGCAATCCTGCACTCCAACAATATTTACCATAGCCAACACTTGGAAGCAATGAAAATGTCCATCAACCGAGGAATGCACAAAGAAGAAGTGGTCCACGAACACAGTGGAAAATTACTCCAATAAAAAATAAAAATTAAATTTAAAAATCCAACAAAACTAAGGAGACATCAGCTTGTGTGGGTTTGTCCGGGCACACTCCACTCTAATTTATAACCGAGAAACACCACAGGCCGCAAGGGCTTTTCCCTAGTTACCAGGGTGGGGAACATAGAAAGGCTGCTGCCCTCTGGCAGTTACCTGCAAAAGCAGTTTTAAAGCCTGTGCTAATGGTCATTTCATAGGAATAAGTACTGCAGAAGTGTAAATGAAACGTGCCCTCAAAATGTCTTCAGGGAGGTAATGGCCAAAACATTTCAAAATGTGACACATACTTTAAGAGAACACTTTGAAGAACTAAGGGGAAATCACAGCTTGAAAAATAAAAAGGACATGCCTTAAAGCTCAATTTCAACGGATTATGAGGCACGTGCGAATTCAACCACAAAGAGGTATCAGGTCACACTTTTCAGAATAACCATCAGCAAGAAAACTACAAACAATAAATGCTGAAGGTGTTGTGGAGAAATGCATACCCTCAACTGCAAGTAGGACATAAGTTGGAAAGGGCCACCAACTAGAACAGAATGGGGGTGCCTTAAAAACGTAAACATCGAGCTACCATATGATCCAGCAGGCCCACTCCTCCACCTATAATCTAAGAAGAGAGAATTGGAAAGACACAGGCAGGCAAATCTGCATTGCACAGTATTACAATATCCAAGATATGGAAGTAAGCAAAAAGTCCACCAACAGATGGGTGGACAAAGAAGTACTCCTCCATGTACAGATGGAATATTCGCTAGTGAAAAAAATGAAACAATACCATTTGCAGCGCCATAGATGAGTCTAGACGTAATCACGCCACGGGTAGTCAGTGAGAAAGCAAAATACATATATCCTATGATACCACTTTCAGGAGTTACTTAAAAATTGATACCAATGGAGATATTTCCACAGAGAAAGGCAATCACAGTTTCATTAAAAAACTTATGGTTCACCAAATAGAAAGGGATGAGGATTGGATACATTACCATATTGGGGTTAACAGAGATATACAAACCATGTGAAATATATAACCACCAAAGACGTACGGAAGACCAGGAGAAGACTACTCAACATTGTGTCATAACCTACATGGGAAAAGGATGCGAGGAAGAAAAGATACACGTATATGTGGGAAAGACCCACATCTTGCACACCTAGAGCAAACAAACCAATGTAATCAAATCTGCTGGGATAAAAAATAAAAAGTAAATTACAAACATGAACAAGAAGTAATGAGACATAAACTTAAAGGGCTTTTTCCTGGCCCATTCCATTGTAATTTACAACCTAGAACACCACTTCCATTAAGCCTCTGTTTACCCAGTTACCAAATTTGGTAAAGAAGAAATGCTGCCACCTTGTGGCCGTGTCCTGCAAGAGCAGCTTTAAACTCACAGCTAATGGTTACTTAACATTCACAAGGACTCAGGGCTGTAAAGGACACCTGCTCTAAAAAATTGTGCTGAAGTAGTGAATGGACAAAAAAATTCAAAACAGGCAGATGTTTAAAGAAGAGAGTATGAAGAGTTATGTATTACTCACGCTCTTTTAAAAAAAAAGGAAAACGGATACAAGCTCAACCTCAGGGTGTGTTAGACCCATGCAATCTAATCTACGAAAAGTTTCAACTTACACCAGTCGACTGACCATCAGCAAAAAGTATACGAACAATAAATGCTGAAGGGGTTTTAGATAACTGTGTACCCTCTACCTGCTGGTGAGACGTAAAGGGGTAACAGCCAATAATGAGAAAAGAAAGGAGCTGTGTTTAGAAGTAAAAATAAAGGTACCATTCAATCCCCAGGCGCACCATTGGACCTCTCACCTGAGAAGACAAGAATCGAGAAGACACAGGCCGCAAAAGCTGCAGTGCAGCCTTATTCACAATAGCCAAGACAGTGAAGCAATCAAAATGTCCAACAACAGGTGAATGGATAAAGAAGAAGTGGTCCATGTACACAATGGAATATTAGCAATGGAAAACAACGAACCATTGCTCTTTGAGGCACCACAAATGAGTCTGAAGATAATCATGAAAGATGAGGTAAGTTGGAAAGCAAAAGACCTGTATTCTATGATATCACTTATAGGCGTTATCTAATAACTGACACAAATGTACATATTTCCACAGAGAAAGACACTCACAGACTTAGAAAACAAACTATGCTCAACTAAAAGGAAAGGTGGGGGGAATGGATAAATTAAGATTAGTGTTACTATATGTATACAAAGACATATTATCTATATATCTCAAAAAGACCGACCAGATAGCAAGGGAAGTCTGCGGAACCTTCTGTAACATTTTACATGGGAAGAGGATCTGTAGTTGAATAGATATATATAATGTACAAATGAACCAGATTGTGTACACCTAGGACAAACAATATTCTAAGCTTTACCCCAATTAAAAAAAAAATTAAAACCAAGAAGAAATAATGAGACATAAAGTATGGGGCTTTCTCCATGCACATTCCAATGTAATTTACAACCTAGGAACACGACTTCCAGAAAGGCTCTGCTGCCCTACTACCCAGATTTGGGAATGGAGAAATGCTGCCTGCTTCAGGTCACTTCCCACAACAGGAGCTTTAAAACCATTGCTAAAGGTCACTAAATATTCACAAAACTTGCAGTTCGGTAAATGACACCTGCTCTCTAAAAAAAGTCTCAGGTGGAAAATAGACCAAAAAATTCAAAAGAGGGCAACCTTCCAAGAAGACAATATCAAGAGTTAGATTGTACTCCCAATTGTTTCCTTTTTTTAACAGAAAAGAAAACGGCGGTGAAAAATGATGAGTTTTACTAATTTTCAAAGCCATGCAAACCCAAATTGCAAAACCCTATCAGCTCACAGCAGCCAGAAGGGCCATTAGCATAAATGCTGAAAACAATAAATGCTGAAGCGATTGTGGAGAAATGCGTACCCTCGATTCTGAGGGGGACGTGGTAAGTGCCACTAATGAGAACACAAAGAAGGTACTTTGAAAAGGGAAAAATGGTGCTACCAGTCAGTCAATCACAACCACTGCTGGGCCTATCACCTGAGAAAATGAGAATCAAAAAGTCACAGGCTGGCAATCCTGCACTCCAACAATATTTACCATAGCCAACACTTGGAAGCAATGAAAATGTCCATCAACCGAGGAATGCACAAAGTAGCCGTAGTCCACGTACACAGTGGAAAATTACTCCAATAAATAACAATTAAAATTAAAAATCCAACAAAAGTAAGGAGACATCAGCTTGTGTGGGTTGGTCTGGGCACACACCACTCTAATTTATAATCCAGAAACACCACAGGCCGCAAGGGCTTTTCCCTAGATACCAGGGTGGGGAACATAGAAAGGCTGCCGCCCTCTCGCAGTTACCTGAAAAAGCAGCTTTAAAGCCTGTGCTAATGGTCATTTCATAGGAACAAGTACTGCAGAACTGTAAGTGAAACCTGCCCTCAAAATGTCTTCAGGGAGGTAATGGCCAAAACATTTCAAAATGTGACACATACTTTAAGAGAACACTTTGAAGAACTAAGGGGTAATCACAGCTTGAAAAATAAAAAGGACATGCCTTCAAGCTCAATTTCAATGGATTATGAGGCACGTGCGAATTCAGCCACAAAGAGGTATCAGATCACACTTGTCAGAATAACCATCAGCAAGAAAACTACAAACAATAAATGCTGAAGGTGTTGTAGAGAAATGCAAACCCTCAACTTCAAGGGGGACGTAACTTGGAAAGGGTCACGAACTAGAACAAAATGGGGGTGCCTTAAAAACGTAAACATTGAGCTACCATATGATCCAGCAGGCCCACTCCTCCACCTATAATCTAAGAAGAGAGAATTGGAAAGACACAGGCAGGCAAATCTGCCTTGCACAGTATTACAATAGCCAAGATATGGAAGTAACCAAAAAGTCCACCAACAGATGGGTGGACAAAGAAGTACTCCTCCATGTACAGATGGAATATTCGCTAGTCAAAAAAATGAAACAATGCCATCTGCAGCGCCATAGATGAGTGTAGACGTAACCACGCCACGTGTAGTCAGTGAGAATGCAAAATACATATATCCTATGATATCACTTTCAGGAGTTACTTAAAAATTGATACCAATGAAGCTATTTCCACAGAGAAAGGCAATCACAGATTCATTAAAAAACTTATGGTTCACCAAATAGAAAGGGATGAGGATTGGATACATTACCATATTGGGGTTAACAGAGATATACAAACCATGTGAAATATATAACCACCAAAGACGTACGGAAGACCAGGAGAAGACTACTCAACATTGTGTCATAACCTACATGGGAAAAGGATGCGAGGAAGAAAAGATACATGTATATGTGTGAAAGACCCACATCTTGCACACCTAGAGCAAACAAACCAATGTAATCAAATCTGCTGGGATAAAAAATAAAAAGTAAATTACAAACATGAACAAGAAGTAATGAGACATAAACTTAAAGGGCTTTTTCCTGGCCCATTCCATTCTAATTTACAACCTAGAACACCACTTCCATTAAGCTTCTGTTTCCCCAGTTACCAAATTTGGTAAAGAAGAAATGCTGCCACCTTGTGGCCGTGTCCTGCAAGAGCAGCTTTAAACTCACAGCTAATGGTTACTTAACATTCACAAGGACTCAGGGCTGTAAAGGACACCTGCCCTAAAAAATTGTGCTGAAGTAGTGAATGGACAAAAAAATTCAAAACAGGCAGATGTTTCAAGAAGACAGTATGAAGAGTTATGTTTTGCTCACGGTCTTTTAAAAAAAAAAGAAAATGGATACAAGCTCAACCTCAGGGTGTGTTAGACCCATGCAATCTAATCTACGAAAAGTTTCAACTTACACCAGTCGACTGACCATCAGCAAAAAGTATACGAACAATAAATGCTGAAGGGGTTTTAGAGAACTGTGTACCCTCTACCTGCTGGTGAGACGTAAAGGGGTAACAGCCAATAATGAGAAAAGAAAGGAGCTGTGTTTAAAAGTAAAAATGGAGGTACCATTCAATCCAGCAGGCGCACCATTGGATCTCTCACCTGAGAAGACAAGAATCGAGAAGACACAGGCCGCAAAAGCTGCAGTGCAGCCTTATTCACAATAGCCAAGACAGTGAAGCAATCAAAATGTCCAACAACAGGTGAATGGATAAAGAAGAAGTGGTCCATGTACACAATGGAATATTAGCCATGGAAAACAACGAACCACTGCTCTTTGAGGCACCACAAATGAGTCTGCAGATAATCATGAAAGATGAGGTAAGTTGGAAAGCAAAAGACCTGTATTCTATGATATCACTTATAGGCGTTCTCTAATAACTGACACAAATGAACATATTTCCACAGAGAAAGACACTCACAGTCTTAGAAAATAAAACTATGCTCAACTAAAAGGAAAGGTGGGGGAATGGATAAATTAAGATTACTGTTACTATATGTATACAAACACAAATTATATAAATATCTCAAAAATACCGACCATATAGCAAGGGAGGTCTGCGGAACCCTCTGTAACATTTTACATGGGAAGAGGATCTGTACTTGAATAGACATATATAATGTACAAATGAACCTGATTGTGTTCACCTAGGACAAACAATATTCTAAGCTTTACCACAATTAAAAAAAAAAATTAAAACCAAGAAGAAATAATGAGACATAAACTTATAGGGCTTTCTCCGTGCACATTCCAATGTAATTTACAACCTAGGAACACGACTTCCAGAAAGGCTCTGCTGCTCTACTACCCAGATTTGGGAATGGAGAAATGCTGCCTGCTTCAGGTCACTTCCCACAACAGGAGCTTTAAAACCATTGCTAAAGGTCACTAAATATTCACAAAACTTGCAGTTCGGTAAATGACACCTGCTCTCTAAAAAAAGTCTCAGGTGGAAAATAGACCAAAAAATTCAAAAGAGGGCAACCTTCCAAGAAGACAATATCAAGAGTTAGATTGTACTCCCAATTGTTTCCTTTTTTTAACAGAAAAGAAAACGGCGGTGAAAAATGATGAGTTTTACTAATTTTCAAAGCCATGCAAACCCAAATTGCAAAACCCTATCAGCTCACAGCAGCCAGAAGGGCCATTAGCATAAATGCTGAAAACAATAAATGCTGAAGCGATTGTGGAGAAATGCGTACCCTCGATTCTGAGGGGGACGTGGTAAGTGCCACTAATGAGAACACAAAGAAGGTACTTTGAAAAGGGAAAAATGGTGCTACCAGTCAGTCAATCACAACCACTGCTGGGCCTATCACCTGAGAAAATGAGAATCAAAAAGTCACAGGCTGGCAATCCTGCACTCCAACAATATTTACCATAGCCAACACTTGGAAGCAATGAAAATGTCCATCAACCGAGGAATGCACAAAGTAGCCGTAGTCCACGTACACAGTGGAAAATTACTCCAATAAATAACAATTAAAATTAAAAATCCAACAAAAGTAAGGAGACATCAGCTTGTGTGGGTTGGTCTGGGCACACACCACTCTAATTTATAATCCAGAAACACCACAGGCCGCAAGGGCTTTTCCCTAGATACCAGGGTGGGGAACATAGAAAGGCTGCCGCCCTCTCGCAGTTACCTGAAAAAGCAGCTTTAAAGCCTGTGCTAATGGTCATTTCATAGGAACAAGTACTGCAGAACTGTAAGTGAAACCTGCCCTCAAAATGTCTTCAGGGAGGTAATGGCCAAAACATTTCAAAATGTGACACATACTTTAAGAGAACACTTTGAAGAACTAAGGGGTAATCACAGCTTGAAAAATAAAAAGGACATGCCTTCAAGCTCAATTTCAATGGATTATGAGGCACGTGCGAATTCAGCCACAAAGAGGTATCAGATCACACTTGTCAGAATAACCATCAGCAAGAAAACTACAAACAATAAATGCTGAAGGTGTTGTAGAGAAATGCAAACACTCAACTTCAAGGGGGACGTAACTTGGAAAGGGTCACGAACTAGAACAGAATGGGGGTGCCTTAAAAACGTAAACATTGAGCTACCATATGATCCAGCAGGCCCACTCCTCCACCTATAATCTAAGAAGAGAGAATTGGAAAGACACAGGCAGGCAAATCTGCCTTGCACAGTATTACAATAGCCAAGATATGGAAGTAACCAAAAAGTCCACCAACAGATGGGTGGACAAAGAAGTACTCCTCCATGTACAGATGGAATATTCGCTAGTCAAAAAAATGAAACAATGCCATCTGCAGCGCCATAGATGAGTGTAGACGTAACCACGCCACGTGTAGTCAGTGAGAATGCAAAATACATATATCCTATGATATCACTTTCAGGAGTTACTTAAAAATTGATACCAATGAAGCTATTTCCACAGAGAAAGGCAATCACAGATTCATTAAAAAACTTATGGTTCACCAAATAGAAAGGGATGAGGATTGGATACATTACCATATTGGGGTTAACAGAGATATACAAACCATGTGAAATATATAACCACCAAAGACGTACGGAAGACCAGGAGAAGACTACTCAACATTGTGTCATAACCTACATGGGAAAAGGATGCGAGGAAGAAAAGATACATGTATATGTGTGAAAGACCCACATCTTGCACACCTAGAGCAAACAAACCAATGTAATCAAATCTGCTGGGATAAAAAATAAAAAGTAAATTACAAACATGAACAAGAAGTAATGAGACATAAACTTAAAGGGCTTTTTCCTGGCCCATTCCATTCTAATTTACAACCTAGAACACCACTTCCATTAAGCTTCTGTTTCCCCAGTTACCAAATTTGGTAAAGAAGAAATGCTGCCACCTTGTGGCCGTGTCCTGCAAGAGCAGCTTTAAACTCACAGCTAATGGTTACTTAACATTCACAAGGACTCAGGGCTGTAAAGGACACCTGCCCTAAAAAATTGTGCTGAAGTAGTGAATGGACAAAAAAATTCAAAACAGGCAGATGTTTCAAGAAGACAGTATGAAGAGTTATGTTTTGCTCACGGTCTTTTAAAAAAAAAAGAAAATGGATACAAGCTCAACCTCAGGGTGTGTTAGACCCATGCAATCTAATCTACGAAAAGTTTCAACTTACACCAGTCGACTGACCATCAGCAAAAAGTATACGAACAATAAATGCTGAAGGGGTTTTAGAGAACTGTGTACCCTCTACCTGCTGGTGAGACGTAAAGGGGTAACAGCCAATAATGAGAAAAGAAAGGAGCTGTGTTTAAAAGTAAAAATGGAGGTACCATTCAATCCAGCAGGCGCACCATTGGATCTCTCACCTGAGAAGACAAGAATCGAGAAGACACAGGCCGCAAAAGCTGCAGTGCAGCCTTATTCACAATAGCCAAGACAGTGAAGCAATCAAAATGTCCAACAACAGGTGAATGGATAAAGAAGAAGTGGTCCATGTACACAATGGAATATTAGCCATGGAAAACAACGAACCACTGCTCTTTGAGGCACCACAAATGAGTCTGCAGATAATCATGAAAGATGAGGTAAGTTGGAAAGCAAAAGACCTGTATTCTATGATATCACTTATAGGCGTTCTCTAATAACTGACACAAATGAACATATTTCCACAGAGAAAGACACTCACAGTCTTAGAAAATAAAACTATGCTCAACTAAAAGGAAAGGTGGGGGAATGGATAAATTAAGATTACTGTTACTATATGTATACAAACACAAATTATATAAATATCTCAAAAATACCGACCATATAGCAAGGGAGGTCTGCGGAACCCTCTGTAACATTTTACATGGGAAGAGGATCTGTACTTGAATAGACATATATAATGTACAAATGAACCTGATTGTGTTCACCTAGGACAAACAATATTCTAAGCTTTACCACAATTAAAAAAAAAATTAAAACCAAGAAGAAATAATGAGACATAAACTTATAGGGCTTTCTCCGTGCACATTCCAATGTAATTTACAACCTAGGAACACGACTTCCAGAAAGGCTCTGCTGCTCTACTACCCAGATTTGGGAATGGAGAAATGCTGCCTGCTTCAGGTCACTTCCCACAACAGGAGCTTTAAAACCATTGCTAAAGGTCACTAAATATTCACAAAACTTGCAGTTCGGTAAATGACACCTGCTCTCTAAAAAAAGTCTCAGGTGGAAAATAGACCAAAAAATTCAAAAGAGGGCAACCTTCCAAGAAGACAATATCAAGAGTTAGATTGTACTCCCAATTGTTTCCTTTTTTTAACAGAAAAGAAAACGGCGGTGAAAAATGATGAGTTTTACTAATTTTCAAAGCCATGCAAACCCAAATTGCAAAACCCTATCAGCTCACAGCAGCCAGAAGGGCCATTAGCATAAATGCTGAAAACAATAAATGCTGAAGCGATTGTGGAGAAATGCGTACCCTCGATTCTGAGGGGGACGTGGTAAGTGCCACTAATGAGAACACAAAGAAGGTACTTTGAAAAGGGAAAAATGGTGCTACCAGTCAGTCAATCACAACCACTGCTGGGCCTATCACCTGAGAAAATGAGAATCAAAAAGTCACAGGCTGGCAATCCTGCACTCCAACAATATTTACCATAGCCAACACTTGGAAGCAATGAAAATGTCCATCAACCGAGGAATGCACAAAGAAGAAGTGGTCCACGTACACAGTGGAAAATTACTCCAATAAAAAATAAAAATTAAATTTAAAAATCCAACAAAACTAAGGAGACATCAGCTTGTGTGGGTTTGTCCGGGCACACTCCACTGTAATTTATAACCGAGAAACACCACAGGCCGCAGGGCTTTTCCCTAGTTACCAGGGTGGGGAACATAGAAAGGCTGCCGCCCTCTCGCAGTTACCTGAAAAAGCAGCTTTAAAGCCTGTGCTAATGGTCATTTCATAGGAACAAGTACTGCAGAAGTGTAAGTGAAACCTGCCCTCAAAATGTCTTCAGGGAGGTAATGGCCAAAACATTTCAAAATGTGACACATACTTTAAGAGAACACTTTGAAGAACTAAGGGGTAATCACAGCTTGAAAAATAAAAAGGACATGCCTTCAAGCTCAGTTTCAATGGATTATGAGGCACGTGCGAATTCAGCCACAAAGAGGTATCAGATCACACTTGTCAGAATAACCATCAGCAAGAAAACTACAAACAATAAATGCTGAAGGTGTTGTAGAGAAATGCAAACACTCAACTTCAAGGGGGACGTAACTTGGAAAGGGTCACGAACTAGAACAGAATGGGGGTGCCTTAAAAACGTAAACATTGAGCTACCATATGATCCAGCAGGCCCACTCCTCCACCTATAATCTAAGAAGAGAGAATTGGAAAGACACAGGCAGGCAAATCTGCCTTGCACAGTATTACAATAGCCAAGATATGGAAGTAACCAAAAAGTCCACCAACAGATGGGTGGACAAAGAAGTACTCCTCCATGTACAGATGGAATATTCGCTAGTCAAAAAAATGAAACAATGCCATCTGCAGCGCCATAGATGAGTGTAGACGTAACCACGCCACGTGTAGTCAGTGAGAATGCAAAATACATATATCCTATGATATCACTTTCAGGAGTTACTTAAAAATTGATACCAATGAAGCTATTTCCACAGAGAAAGGCAATCACAGATTCATTAAAAAACTTATGGTTCACCAAATAGAAAGGGATGAGGATTGGATACATTACCATATTGGGGTTAACAGAGATATACAAACCATGTGAAATATATAACCACCAAAGACGTACGGAAGACCAGGAGAAGACTACTCAACATTGTGTCATAACCTACATGGGAAAAGGATGCGAGGAAGAAAAGATACATGTATATGTGTGAAAGACCCACATCTTGCACACCTAGAGCAAACAAACCAATGTAATCAAATCTGCTGGGATAAAAAATAAAAAGTAAATTACAAACATGAACAAGAAGTAATGAGACATAAACTTAAAGGGCTTTTTCCTGGCCCATTCCATTCTAATTTACAACCTAGAACACCACTTCCATTAAGCTTCTGTTTCCCCAGTTACCAAATTTGGTAAAGAAGAAATGCTGCCACCTTGTGGCCGTGTCCTGCAAGAGCAGCTTTAAACTCACAGCTAATGGTTACTTAACATTCACAAGGACTCAGGGCTGTAAAGGACACCTGCCCTAAAAAATTGTGCTGAAGTAGTGAATGGACAAAAAAATTCAAAACAGGCAGATGTTTCAAGAAGACAGTATGAAGAGTTATGTTTTGCTCACGGTCTTTTAAAAAAAAAAGAAAATGGATACAAGCTCAACCTCAGGGTGTGTTAGACCCATGCAATCTAATCTACGAAAAGTTTCAACTTACACCAGTCGACTGACCATCAGCAAAAAGTATACGAACAATAAATGCTGAAGGGGTTTTAGAGAACTGTGTACCCTCTACCTGCTGGTGAGACGTAAAGGGGTAACAGCCAATAATGAGAAAAGAAAGGAGCTGTGTTTAAAAGTAAAAATGGAGGTACCATTCAATCCAGCAGGCGCACCATTGGATCTCTCACCTGAGAAGACAAGAATCGAGAAGACACAGGCCGCAAAAGCTGCAGTGCAGCCTTATTCACAATAGCCAAGACAGTGAAGCAATCAAAATGTCCAACAACAGGTGAATGGATAAAGAAGAAGTGGTCCATGTACACAATGGAATATTAGCCATGGAAAACAACGAACCACTGCTCTTTGAGGCACCACAAATGAGTCTGCAGATAATCATGAAAGATGAGGTAAGTTGGAAAGCAAAAGACCTGTATTCTATGATATCACTTATAGGCGTTCTCTAATAACTGACACAAATGAACATATTTCCACAGAGAAAGACACTCACAGTCTTAGAAAATAAAACTATGCTCAACTAAAAGGAAAGGTGGGGGAATGGATAAATTAAGATTACTGTTACTATATGTATACAAACACAAATTATATAAATATCTCAAAAATACCGACCATATAGCAAGGGAGGTCTGCGGAACCCTCTGTAACATTTTACATGGGAAGAGGATCTGTACTTGAATAGACATATATAATGTACAAATGAACCTGATTGTGTTCACCTAGGACAAACAATATTCTAAGCTTTACCACAATTAAAAAAAAAAATTAAAACCAAGAAGAAATAATGAGACATAAACTTATAGGGCTTTCTCCGTGCACATTCCAATGTAATTTACAACGTAGGAACACGACTTCCAGAAAGGTTCTGCTGCTCTACTACCCAGATTTGGGAATGGAGAAATGCTGCCTGCTTCAGGTCACTTCCCACAACAGGAGCTTTAAAACCATTGCTAAAGGTCACTAAATATTCACAAAACTTGCAGTTCGGTAAATGACACCTGCTCTCTAAAAAGAGTCTCAGGTGGAAAATCGACCAAAAAATTCAAAAGAGGGCAACCTTCCAAGAAGACAATATCAAGAGTTATATTGTACTCCCAATTGTTTCCTTTTTTCAACAGAAAAGAAAACGGCGGTGAAAAATGATGAGTTTTACGAATTTTCAAAGCCATGCAAACCCAAATTACAAAACCCTATCAGCTCACAGCAGCCAGCAGGGCCATTAGCATAAATGCTGCAAAAAATAGATACTGAAGCGATTGTGGAGAAATGTGTACCCTCGATTCTAAGGGGGACGTGGTAAGTGCCACTAATGAAAACACAAAGAAGGTGCTTTGAAAAGGGAAAAACGATGCTACCAGTCAGTCAATCACACCCACTGCTGGGGCTATCACCTGAGAAAATGAGAATCAAAAAGTCACAGGCTGGCAATCCTGCACTCCAACAATATTTACCATAGCCAACACTTGGAAGCAATGAAAATGTCCATCAACCAAGGAATGCACAAAGAAGAAGTGGTCCACGAACACAGTGGAAAATTACTCCAATAAAAAATGAAAATTAAATTTAAAAATCCAACAAAACTAAGGAGACATCAGCTTGTGTGGGTTTGTCCGGGCACACTCCACTGTAATTTATAACCGAGAAACACCACAGGCCGCAAGGGCTTTTCCCTAGTTACCAGGGTGGGGAACAAAGAAAGGCTGCTGCCCTCTGGCAGTTACCTGCAAAAGCAGTTTTAAAGCCTGTGCTAATGGTCATTTCATAGGAATAAGTACTGCAGAAGTGTAAATGAAACCTGCCCTCAAAATGTCTTCAGGGAGGTAATGGCCAAAACATTTCAAAATGTGACACATACTTTAAGAGAACACTTTGAAGAACTAAGGGGAAATCACAGCTTGAAAAATAAAAAGGACATGCCTTAAAGCTCAATTTCAACGGATTATGAGGCACGTGCGAATTCAACCACAAAGAGGTATCAGGTCACACTTTTCAGAATAACCATCAGCAAGAAAACTACAAACAATAAATGCCGAAGGTGTTGTGGAGAAATGCATACCCTCAACTGCAAGTAGGACATAAGTTGGAAAGGGCCACCAACTAGAACAGAATGGGGGTGCCTTAAAAACGTAAACATTGAGCTACCATATGATCCAGCAGGCCCACTCCTCCACCTATAATCTAAGAAGAGAGAATTGGAAAGACACAGGCAGGCAAATCTGCATTGCACAGTATTACAATATCCAAGATATGGAAGTAAGCAAAAAGTCCACCAACAGATGGGTGGACAAAGAAGTACTCCTCCATGTACAGATGGAATATTCGCTAGTGAAAAAAATGAAACAATACCATTTGCAGCGCCATAGATGAGTCTAGACGTAATCACGCCACGGGTAGTCAGTGAGAAAGCAAAATACATATATCCTATGATACCACTTTCAGGAGTTACTTAAAAATTGATACCAATGGAGATATTTCCACAGAGAAAGGCAATCACAGTTTCATTAAAAAACTTATGGTTCACCAAATAGAAAGGGATGAGGATTGGATACATTACCATATTGGGGTTAACAGAGATATACAAACCATGTGAAATATATAACCACCAAAGACGTACGGAAGACCAGGAGAAGACTACTCAACATTGTGTCATAACCTACATGGGAAAAGGATGCGAGGAAGAAAAGATACACGTATATGTGGGAAAGACCCACATCTTGCACACCTAGAGCAAACAAACCAATGTAATCAAATCTGCTGGGATAAAAAATAAAAAGTAAATTACAAACATGAACAAGAAGTAATGAGACATAAACTTAAAGGGCTTTTTCCTGGCCCATTCCATTGTAATTTACAACCTAGAACACCACTTCCATTAAGCCTCTGTTTACCCAGTTACCAAATTTGGTAAAGAAGAAATGCTGCCACCTTGTGGCCGTGTCCTGCAAGAGCAGCTTTAAACTCACAGCTAATGGTTACTTAACATTAACAAGGACTCAGGGCTGTAAAGGACACCTGCTCTAAAAAATTGTGCTGAAGTAGTGAATGGACAAAAAAATTCAAAACAGGCAGATGTTTAAAGAAGAGAGTATGAAGAGTTATGTATTACTCACGCTCTTTTAAAAAAAAAGGAAAACGGATACAAGCTCAACCTCAGGGTGTGTTAGACCCATGCAATCTAATCTACGAAAAGTTTCAACTTACACCAGTCGACTGACCATCAGCAAAAAGTATACGAACAATAAATGCTGAAGGGGTTTTAGAGAACTGTGTACCCTCTACCTGCTGGTGAGACGTAAAGGGGTAACAGCCAATAATGAGAAAAGAAAGGAGCTGTGTTTAGAAGTAAAAATAAAGGTACCATTCAATCCCCAGGCGCACCATTGGACCTCTCACCTGAGAAGACAAGAATCGAGAAGACACAGGCCGCAAAAGCTGCAGTGCAGCCTTATTCACAATAGCCAAGACAGTGAAGCAATCAAAATGTCCAACAACAGGTGAATGGATAAAGAAGAAGTGGTCCATGTACACAATGGAATATTAGCCATGGAAAACAACGAACCATTGCTCTTTGAGGCACCAGAAATGAGTCTGCAGATAATCATGAAAGATGAGGTAAGTTGGAAAGCAAAAGACCTGTATTCTATGATATCACTTATAGGCGTTATCTAATAACTGACACAAATGAACATATTTCCACAGAGAAAGACACTCACAGACTTAGAAAATAAAACTATGCTCAACTAAAAGGAAAGGTGGGGGAATGGATATATTAAGATTACTGTTACTATATGTATACAAACACAAATTATATAAATATCTCAAAAATACCGACCATATAGCAAGGGAGATCTGCGGAACCCTCTGTAACATTTTACATGGGAAGAGGATCTGTACTTGAATAGACATATATAATGTACAATTGAACCAGATTGTGTTCACCTAGGACAAACAATATTCTAAGCTTTACCCCAATTAAAAAAAAAAAATTAAAACCAAGAAGAAATAATGAGACATAAACTTATAGGGCTTTCTCCGTGCACATTCCAATGTAATTTACAACCTAGGAACACGACTTCCAGAAAGGCTCTGCTGCCCTACTACCCAGATTTGGGAATGGAGAAATGCTGCCTGCTTCAGGTCACTTCCCACAACAGGAGCTTTAAAACCATTGCTAAAGGTCACTAAATATTCACAAAACTTGCAGTTCGGTAAATGACACCTGCTCTCTAAAAAGAGTCTCAGGTGGAAAATCGACCAAAAAATTCAAAAGAGGGCAACCTTCCAAGAAGACAATATCAAGAGTTATATTGTACTCCCAATTGTTTCCTTTTTTCAACAGAAAAGAAAACGGCGGTGAAAAATGATGAGTTTTACGAATTTTCAAAGCCATGCAAACCCAAATTACAAAACCCTGTCAGCTCACAGCAGCCAGCAGGGCCATTAGCATAAATGCTGCAAACAATAGATACTGAAGCGATTGTGGAGAAATGTGTACCCTCGATTCTAAGGGGGACGTGGTAAGTGCCACTAATGAAAACACAAAGAAGGTGCTTTGAAAAGGGAAAAACGATGCTACCAGTCAGTCAATCACACCCACTGCTGGGGCTATCACCTGAGAAAATGAGAATCAAAAAGTCACAGGCTGGCAATCCTGCACTCCAACAATATTTACCATAGCCAACACTTGGAAGCAATGAAAATGTCCATCAACCGAGGAATGCACAAAGAAGAAGTGGTCCACGTACACAGTGGAAAATTACTCCAATAAAAAATAAAAATTAAATTTAAAAATCCAACAAAACTAAGGAGACATCAGCTTGTGTGGGTTTGTCCGGGCACACTCCACTGTAATTTATAACCGAGAAACACCACAGGCCGCAGGGCTTTTCCCTAGTTACCAGGGTGGGGAACATAGAAAGGCTGCCGCCCTCTCGCAGTTACCTGAAAAAGCAGCTTTAAAGCCTGTGCTAATGGTCATTTCATAGGAACAAGTACTGCAGAACTGTAAGTGAAACCTGCCCTCAAAATGTCTTCAGGGAGGTAATGGCCAAAACATTTCAAAATGTGACACATACTTTAAGAGAACACTTTGAAGAACTAAGGGGTAATCACAGCTTGAAAAATAAAAAGGACATGCCTTCAAGCTCAGTTTCAATGGATTATGAGGCACGTGCGAATTCAGCCACAAAGAGGTATCAGATCACACTTGTCAGAATAACCATCAGCAAGAAAACTACAAACAATAAATGCTGAAGGTGTTGTAGAGAAATGCAAACACTCAACTTCAAGGGGGACGTAACTTGGAAAGGGTCACGAACTAGAACAGAATGGGGGTGCCTTAAAAACGTAAACATTGAGCTACCATATGATCCAGCAGGCCCACTCCTCCACCTATAATCTAAGAAGAGAGAATTGGAAAGACACAGGCAGGCAAATCTGCCTTGCACAGTATTACAATAGCCAAGATATGGAAGTAACCAAAAAGTCCACCAACAGATGGGTGGACAAAGAAGTACTCCTCCATGTACAGATGGAATATTCGCTAGTCAAAAAAATGAAACAATGCCATCTGCAGCGCCATAGATGAGTGTAGACGTAACCACGCCACGTGTAGTCAGTGAGAATGCAAAATACATATATCCTATGATATCACTTTCAGGAGTTACTTAAAAATTGATACCAATGAAGCTATTTCCACAGAGAAAGGCAATCACAGATTCATTAAAAAACTTATGGTTCACCAAATAGAAAGGGATGAGGATTGGATACATTACCATATTGGGGTTAACAGAGATATACAAACCATGTGAAATATATAACCACCAAAGACGTACGGAAGACCAGGAGAAGACTACTCAACATTGTGTCATAACCTACATGGGAAAAGGATGCGAGGAAGAAAAGATACATGTATATGTGTGAAAGACCCACATCTTGCACACCTAGAGCAAACAAACCAATGTAATCAAATCTGCTGGGATAAAAAATAAAAAGTAAATTACAAACATGAACAAGAAGTAATGAGACATAAACTTAAAGGGCTTTTTCCTGGCCCATTCCATTCTAATTTACAACCTAGAACACCACTTCCATTAAGCTTCTGTTTCCCCAGTTACCAAATTTGGTAAAGAAGAAATGCTGCCACCTTGTGGCCGTGTCCTGCAAGAGCAGCTTTAAACTCACAGCTAATGGTTACTTAACATTCACAAGGACTCAGGGCTGTAAAGGACACCTGCCCTAAAAAATTGTGCTGAAGTAGTGAATGGACAAAAAAATTCAAAACAGGCAGATGTTTCAAGAAGACAGTATGAAGAGTTATGTTTTGCTCACGGTCTTTTAAAAAAAAAAGAAAATGGATACAAGCTCAACCTCAGGGTGTGTTAGACCCATGCAATCTAATCTACGAAAAGTTTCAACTTACACCAGTCGACTGACCATCAGCAAAAAGTATACGAACAATAAATGCTGAAGGGGTTTTAGAGAACTGTGTACCCTCTACCTGCTGGTGAGACGTAAAGGGGTAACAGCCAATAATGAGAAAAGAAAGGAGCTGTGTTTAAAAGTAAAAATGGAGGTACCATTCAATCCAGCAGGCGCACCATTGGATCTCTCACCTGAGAAGACAAGAATCGAGAAGACACAGGCCGCAAAAGCTGCAGTGCAGCCTTATTCACAATAGCCAAGACAGTGAAGCAATCAAAATGTCCAACAACAGGTGAATGGATAAAGAAGAAGTGGTCCATGTACACAATGGAATATTAGCCATGGAAAACAACGAACCACTGCTCTTTGAGGCACCACAAATGAGTCTGCAGATAATCATGAAAGATGAGGTAAGTTGGAAAGCAAAAGACCTGTATTCTATGATATCACTTATAGGCGTTCTCTAATAACTGACACAAATGAACATATTTCCACAGAGAAAGACACTCACAGTCTTAGAAAATAAAACTATGCTCAACTAAAAGGAAAGGTGGGGGAATGGATAAATTAAGATTACTGTTACTATATGTATACAAACACAAATTATATAAATATCTCAAAAATACCGACCATATAGCAAGGGAGGTCTGCGGAACCCTCTGTAACATTTTACATGGGAAGAGGATCTGTACTTGAATAGACATATATAATGTACAAATGAACCTGATTGTGTTCACCTAGGACAAACAATATTCTAAGCTTTACCACAATTAAAAAAAAAAAATTAAAACCAAGAAGAAATAATGAGACATAAACTTATAGGGCTTTCTCCGTGCACATTCCAATGTAATTTACAACGTAGGAACACGACTTCCAGAAAGGTTCTGCTGCTCTACTACCCAGATTTGGGAATGGAGAAATGCTGCCTGCTTCAGGTCACTTCCCACAACAGGAGCTTTAAAACCATTGCTAAAGGTCACTAAATATTCACAAAACTTGCAGTTCGGTAAATGACACCTGCTCTCTAAAAAGAGTCTCAGGTGGAAAATCGACCAAAAAATTCAAAAGAGGGCAACCTTCCAAGAAGACAATATCAAGAGTTATATTGTACTCCCAATTGTTTCCTTTTTTCAACAGAAAAGAAAACGGCGGTGAAAAATGATGAGTTTTACGAATTTTCAAAGCCATGCAAACCCAAATTACAAAACCCTATCAGCTCACAGCAGCCAGCAGGGCCATTAGCATAAATGCTGCAAAAAATAGATACTGAAGCGATTGTGGAGAAATGTGTACCCTCGATTCTAAGGGGGACGTGGTAAGTGCCACTAATGAAAACACAAAGAAGGTGCTTTGAAAAGGGAAAAACGATGCTACCAGTCAGTCAATCACACCCACTGCTGGGGCTATCACCTGAGAAAATGAGAATCAAAAAGTCACAGGCTGGCAATCCTGCACTCCAACAATATTTACCATAGCCAACACTTGGAAGCAATGAAAATGTCCATCAACCAAGGAATGCACAAAGAAGAAGTGGTCCACGAACACAGTGGAAAATTACTCCAATAAAAAATGAAAATTAAATTTAAAAATCCAACAAAACTAAGGAGACATCAGCTTGTGTGGGTTTGTCCGGGCACACTCCACTGTAATTTATAACCGAGAAACACCACAGGCCGCAAGGGCTTTTCCCTAGTTACCAGGGTGGGGAACAAAGAAAGGCTGCTGCCCTCTGGCAGTTACCTGCAAAAGCAGTTTTAAAGCCTGTGCTAATGGTCATTTCATAGGAATAAGTACTGCAGAAGTGTAAATGAAACCTGCCCTCAAAATGTCTTCAGGGAGGTAATGGCCAAAACATTTCAAAATGTGACACATACTTTAAGAGAACACTTTGAAGAACTAAGGGGAAATCACAGCTTGAAAAATAAAAAGGACATGCCTTAAAGCTCAATTTCAACGGATTATGAGGCACGTGCGAATTCAACCACAAAGAGGTATCAGGTCACACTTTTCAGAATAACCATCAGCAAGAAAACTACAAACAATAAATGCCGAAGGTGTTGTGGAGAAATGCATACCCTCAACTGCAAGTAGGACATAAGTTGGAAAGGGCCACCAACTAGAACAGAATGGGGGTGCCTTAAAAACGTAAACATTGAGCTACCATATGATCCAGCAGGCCCACTCCTCCACCTATAATCTAAGAAGAGAGAATTGGAAAGACACAGGCAGGCAAATCTGCATTGCACAGTATTACAATATCCAAGATATGGAAGTAAGCAAAAAGTCCACCAACAGATGGGTGGACAAAGAAGTACTCCTCCATGTACAGATGGAATATTCGCTAGTGAAAAAAATGAAACAATACCATTTGCAGCGCCATAGATGAGTCTAGACGTAATCACGCCACGGGTAGTCAGTGAGAAAGCAAAATACATATATCCTATGATACCACTTTCAGGAGTTACTTAAAAATTGATACCAATGGAGATATTTCCACAGAGAAAGGCAATCACAGTTTCATGAAAAAACTTATGGTTCACCAAATAGAAAGGGATGAGGATTGGATACATTACCATATTGGGGTTAACAGAGATATACAAACCATGTGAAATATATAACCACCAAAGACGTACGGAAGACCAGGAGAAGACTACTCAACATTGTGTCATAACCTACATGGGAAAAGGATGCGAGGAAGAAAAGATACACGTATATGTGGGAAAGACCCACATCTTGCACACCTAGAGCAAACAAACCAATGTAATCAAATCTGCTGGGATAAAAAATAAAAAGTAAATTACAAACATGAACAAGAAGTAATGAGACATAAACTTAAAGGGCTTTTTCCTGGCCCATTCCATTGTAATTTACAACCTAGAACACCACTTCCATTAAGCCTCTGTTTACCCAGTTACCAAATTTGGTAAAGAAGAAATGCTGCCACCTTGTGGCCGTGTCCTGCAAGAGCAGCTTTAAACTCACAGCTAATGGTTACTTAACATTCACAAGGACTCAGGGCAGTAAAGGACACCTGCTCTAAAAAATTGTGCTGAAGTAGTGAATGGACAAAAAAATTCAAAACAGGCAGATGTTTAAAGAAGAGAGTATGAAGAGTTATGTATTACTCACGCTCTTTTAAAAAAAAAGGAAAACGGATACAAGCTCAACCTCAGGGTGTGTTAGACCCATGCAATCTAATCTACGAAAAGTTTCAACTTACACCAGTCGACTGACCATCAGCAAAAAGTATACGAACAATAAATGCTGAAGGGGTTTTAGATAACTGTGTACCCTCTACCTGCTGGTGAGACGTAAAGGGGTAACAGCCAATAATGAGAAAAGAAAGGAGCTGTGTTTAGAAGTAAAAATAAAGGTACCATTCAATCCCCAGGCGCACCATTGGACCTCTCACCTGAGAAGACAAGAATCGAGAAGACACAGGCCGCAAAAGCTGCAGTGCAGCCTTATTCACAATAGCCAAGACAG
Source organism: Balaenoptera physalus (assembly GCF_965194825.1). Lineage (NCBI taxonomy): Eukaryota > Metazoa > Chordata > Mammalia > Artiodactyla > Balaenopteridae > Balaenoptera > Balaenoptera physalus. The sequence goes on from NW_028126561.1 coordinate 128,004, forward strand.
TGAAGCAATCAAAATGTCCAACAACAGGTGAATGGATAAAGAAGAAGTGGTCCATGTACACAATGGAATATTAGCAATGGAAAACAACGAACCATTGCTCTTTGAGGCACCACAAATGAGTCTGAAGATAATCATGAAAGATGAGGTAAGTTGGAAAGCAAAAGACCTGTATTCTATGATATCACTTATAGGCGTTATCTAATAACTGACACAAATGTACATATTTCCACAGAGAAAGACACTCACAGACTTAGAAAACAAACTATGCTCAACTAAAAGGAAAGGTGGGGGGAATGGATAAATTAAGATTAGTGTTACTATATGTATACAAAGACATATTATCTATATATCTCAAAAAGACCGACCAGATAGCAAGGGAAGTCTGCGGAACCTTCTGTAACATTTTACATGGGAAGAGGATCTGTAGTTGAATAGATATATATAATGTACAAATGAACCAGATTGTGTACATCTAGGACAAACAATATTCTAAGCTTTACCCCAATTAAAAAAAAAAAATTAAAACCAAGAAGAAATAATGAGACATAAAGTATGGGGCTTTCTCCATGCACATTCCAATGTAATTTACAACCTAGGAACACGACTTCCAGAAAGGCTCTGCTGCCCTACTACCCAGATTTGGGAATGGAGAAATGCTGCCTGCTTCAGGTCACTTCCCACAACAGGAGCTTTAAAACCATTGCTAAAGGTCACTAAATATTCACAAAACTTGCAGTTCGGTAAATGACACCTGCTCTCTAAAAAAAGTCTCAGGTGGAAAATAGACCAAAAAATTCAAAAGAGGGCAACCTTCCAAGAAGACAATATCAAGAGTTAGATTGTACTCCCAATTGTTTCCTTTTTTTAACAGAAAAGAAAACGGCGGTGAAAAATGATGAGTTTTACTAATTTTCAAAGCCATGCAAACCCAAATTGCAAAACCCTATCAGCTCACAGCAGCCAGAAGGGCCATTAGCATAAATGCTGAAAACAATAAATGCTGAAGCGATTGTGGAGAAATGCGTACCCTCGATTCTGAGGGGGACGTGGTAAGTGCCACTAATGAGAACACAAAGAAGGTACTTTGAAAAGGGAAAAATGGTGCTACCAGTCAGTCAATCACAACCACTGCTGGGCCTATCACCTGAGAAAATGAGAATCAAAAAGTCACAGGCTGGCAATCCTGCACTCCAACAATATTTACCATAGCCAACACTTGGAAGCAATGAAAATGTCCATCAACCGAGCAATGCACAAAGTAGCCGTAGTCCACGTACACAGTGGAAAATTACTCCAATAAATAACAATTAAAATTAAAAATCCAACAAAAGTAAGGAGACATCAGCTTGTGTGGGTTGGTCTGGGCACACACCACTCTAATTTATAATCCAGAAACACCACAGGCCGCAAGGGCTTTTCCCTAGATACCAGGGTGGGGAACATAGAAAGGCTGCCGCCCTCTCGCAGTTACCTGAAAAAGCAGCTTTAAAGCCTGTGCTAATGGTCATTTCATAGGAACAAGTACTGCAGAACTGTAAGTGAAACCTGCCCTCAAAATGTCTTCAGGGAGGTAATGGCCAAAACATTTCAAAATGTGACACATACTTTAAGAGAACACTTTGAAGAACTAAGGGGTAATCACAGCTTGAAAAATAAAAAGGACATGCCTTCAAGCTGAATTTCAATGGATTATGAGGCACGTGCGAATTCAGCCACAAAGAGGTATCAGATCACACTTGTCAGAATAACGATCAGCAAGAAAACTACAAACAATAAATGCTGAAGGTGTTGTAGAGAAATGCAAACACTCAACTTCAAGGGGGACGTAACTTGGAAAGGGTCACGAACTAGAACAGAATGGGGGTGCCTTAAAAACGTAAACATTGAGCTACCATATGATCCAGCAGGCCCACTCCTCCACCTATAATCTAAGAAGAGAGAATTGGAAAGACACAGGCAGGCAAATCTGCCTTGCACAGTATTACAATAGCCAAGATATGGAAGTAACCAAAAAGTCCACCAACAGATGGGTGGACAAAGAAGTACTCCTCCATGTACAGATGGAATATTCGCTAGTCAAAAAAATGAAACAATGCCATCTGCAGCGCCATAGATGAGTGTAGACGTAACCACGCCACGTGTAGTCAGTGAGAATGCAAAATACATATATCCTATGATACCAATTTCAGGAGTTACTTAAAAATTGATACCAATGAAGCTATTTCCACAGAGAAAGGCAATCACAGTTTCATTAAAAAACTTATGGTTCACCAAATAGAAAGGGATGAGGATTGGATACATTACCATATTGGGGTTAACAGAGATATACAAACCATGTGAAATATATAACCACCAAAGACGTACGGAAGACCAGGAGAAGACTACTCAACATTGTGTCATAACCTACATGGGAAAAGGATGCGAGGAAGAAAAGATACATGTATATGTGTGAAAGACCCACATCTTGCACACCTAGAGCAAACAAACCAATGTAATCAAATCTGCTGGGATAAAAAATAAAAAGTAAATTACAAACATGAACAAGAAGTAATGAGACATAAACTTAAAGGGCTTTTTCCTGGCCCATTCCATTCTAATTTACAACCTAGAACACCACTTCCATTAAGCTTCTGTTTCCCCAGTTACCAAATTTGGTAAAGAAGAAATGCTGCCACCTTGTGGCCGTGTCCTGCAAGAGCAGCTTTAAACTCACAGCTAATGGTTACTTAACATTCACAAGGACTCAGGGCTGTAAAGGACACCTGCCCTAAAAAATTGTGCTGAAGTAGTGAATGGACAAAAAAATTCAAAACAGGCAGATGTTTCAAGAAGACAGTATGAAGAGTTATGTTTTACTCCCGGTCTTTTAAAAAAAAAAGAAAATGGATACAAGCTCAACCTCAGGGTGTGTTAGACCCATGCAATCTAATCTACGAAAAGTTTCAACTTACACCAGTCGACTGACCATCAGCAAAAAGTATACGAACAATAAATGCTGAAGGGGTTTTAGAGAACTGTGTACCCTCTACCTGCTGGTGAGACGTAAAGGGGTAACAGCCAATAATGAGAAAAGAAAGGAGCTGTGTTTAAAAGTAAAAATGGAGGTACCATTCAATCCAGCAGGCGCACCATTGGATCTCTCACCTGAGAAGACAAGAATCGAGAAGACACAGGCCGCAAAAGCTGCAGTGCAGCCTTATTCACAATAGCCAAGACAGTGAAGCAATCAAAATGTCCAACAACAGGTGAATGGATAAAGAAGAAGTGGTCCATGTACACAATGGAATATTAGCCATGGAAAACAACGAACCACTGCTCTTTGAGGCACCACAAATGAGTCTGCAGATAATCATGAAAGATGAGGTAAGTTGGAAAGCAAAAGACCTGTATTCTATGATATCACTTATAGGCGTTCTCTAATAACTGACACAAATGAACATATTTCCACAGAGAAAGACACTCACAGTCTTAGAAAATAAAACTATGCTCAACTAAAAGGAAAGGTGGGGGAATGGATAAATTAAGATTACTGTTACTATATGTATACAAACACAAATTATATAAATATCTCAAAAATACCGACCATATAGCAAGGGAGGTCTGCGGAACCCTCTGTAACATTTTACATGGGAAGAGGATCTGTACTTGAATAGACATATATAATGTACAAATGAACCTGATTGTGTTCACCTAGGACAAACAATATTCTAAGCTTTACCACAATTAAAAAAAAAAATTAAAACCAAGAAGAAATAATGAGACATAAACTTATAGGGCTTTCTCCGTGCACATTCCAATGTAATTTACAACCTAGGAACACGACTTCCAGAAAGGCTCTGCTGCTCTACTACCCAGATTTGGGAATGGAGAAATGCTGCCTGCTTCAGGTCACTTCCCACAACAGGAGCTTTAAAACCATTGCTAAAGGTCACTAAATATTCACAAAACTTGCAGTTCGGTAAATGACACCTGCTCTCTAAAAAGAGTCTCAGGTGGAAAATCGACCAAAAAATTCAAAAGAGGGCAACCTTCCAAGAAGACAATATCAAGAGTTATATTGTACTCCCAATTGTTTCCTTTTTTCAACAGAAAAGAAAACGGCGGTGAAAAATGATGAGTTTTACGAATTTTCAAAGCCATGCAAACCCAAATTGCAAAACCCTATCAGCTCACAGCAGCCAGCAGGGCCATTAGCATAAATGCTGCAAAAAATAGATACTGAAGCGATTGTGGAGAAATGTGTACCCTCGATTCTAAGGGGGACGTGGTAAGTGCCACTAATGAAAACACAAAGAAGGTGCTTTGAAAAGGGAAAAACGATGCTACCAGTCAGTCAATCACACCCACTGCTGGGGCTATCACCTGAGAAAATGAGAATCAAAAAGTCACAGGCTGGCAATCCTGCACTCCAACAATATTTACCATAGCCAACACTTGGAAGCAATGAAAATGTCCATCAACCAAGGAATGCACAAAGAAGAAGTGGTCCACGAACACAGTGGAAAATTACTCCAATAAAAAATAAAAATTAAATTTAAAAATCCAACAAAACTAAGGAGACATCAGCTTGTGTGGGTTTGTCCGGGCACACTCCACTGTAATTTATAACCGAGAAACACCACAGGCCGCAAGGGCTTTTCCCTAGTTACCAGGGTGGGGAACATAGAAAGGCTGCTGCCCTCTGGCAGTTACCTGCAAAAGCAGTTTTAAAGCCTGTGCTAATGGTCATTTCATAGGAATAAGTACTGCAGAAGTGTAAATGAAACCTGCCCTCAAAATGTCTTCAGGGAGGTAATGGCCAAAACATTTCAAAATGTGACACATACTTTAAGAGAACACTTTGAAGAACTAAGGGGAAATCACAGCTTGAAAAATAAAAAGGACATGCCTTAAAGCTCAATTTCAACGGATTATGAGGCACGTGCGAATTCAACCACAAAGAGGTATCAGGTCACACTTTTCAGAATAACCATCAGCAAGAAAACTACAAACAATAAATGCTGAAGGTGTTGTGGAGAAATGCATACCCTCAACTGCAAGTAGGACATAAGTTGGAAAGGGCCACCAACTAGAACAGAATGGGAATGCCTTAAAAACGTAAACATTGAGCTACCATATGATCCAGCAGGCCCACTCCTCCACCTATAATCTAAGAAGAGAGAAGTGGAAAGACACAGGCAGGCAAATCTGCATTGCACAGTATTACAATATCCAAGATATGGAAGTAACCAAAAAGTCCACCAACAGATGGGTGGACAAAGAAGTACTCCTCCATGTACAGATGGAATATTCGCTAGTGAAAAAAATGAAACAATACCATTTGCAGCGCCATAGATGAGTCTAGACGTAATCACGCCACAGGTAGTCAGTGAGAAAGCAAAATACATATATCCTATGATACCACTTTCAGGAGTTACTTAAAAATTGATACCAATGGAGATATTTCCACAGAGAAAGGCAATCACAGTTTCATTAAAAAACTTATGGTTCACCAAATAGAAAGGGATGAGGATTGGATACATTACCATATTGGGGTTAACAGAGATATACAAACCATGTGAAATATATAACCACCAAAGACGTACGGAAGACCAGGAGAAGACTACTCAACATTGTGTCATAACCTACATGGGAAAAGGATGCGAGGAAGAAAAGATACACGTATATGTGTGAAAGACCCACATCTTGCACACCTAGAGCAAACAAACCAATGTAATCAAATCTGCTGGGATAAAAAGTAAAAAGTAAATTACAAATATGAACAAGAAGTAATGAGACATAAATTTAAAGGGCTTTTTCCTGGCCCATTCCATTCTAATTTACAACCTAGAACACCACTTCCATTAAGCCTCTGTTTCCCCAGGTACCAAATTTGGTAAAGAAGAAATGCTGCCACCTTGTGGCCGTGTCCTGCAAGAGCAGCTTTAAACTCACAGCTAATGGTTACTTAACATTCACAAGGACTCAGGGCTGTAAAGACACCTGCCCTAAAAAATTGTGCTGAAGTAGTGAATGGACAAAAAAATTCAAAACAGGCAGATGTTTCAAGAAGAGACTATGAAGAGTTATGTATTACTCACGCTCTTTTAAAAAAAAAGGAAAATGGATACAAGCTCAACCTCAGGGTGTGTTAGACCCATGCAATCTAATCTACGAAAAGTTTCAACTTACACCAGTCGACTGACCATCAGCAAAAAGTATACGAACAATAAATGCTGAAGGGGTTTTAGAGAACTGTGTACCCTCTACCTGCTGGTGAGACGTAAAGGGGTAAGAGCCAATAATGAGAAAAGAAAGGAGCTGTGTTTAAAAGTAAAAATGGAGGTACCATTCAATCCAGCAGGCGCACCATTGGATCTCTCACCTGAGAAGACAAGAATCGAGAAGACACAGGCCGCAAAAGCTGCAGTGCAGCCTTATTCACAATAGCCAAGACAGTGAAGCAATCAAAATGTCCAACAACAGGTGAATGGATAAAGAAGAAGTGGTCCATGTACACAATGGAATATTAGCCATGGAAAACAACGAACCATTGCTCTTTGAGGCACCACAAATGAGTCTGCAGATAATCATGAAAGATGAGGTAAGTTGGAAAGCAAAAGACCTGTATTCTATGATATCACTTATAGGCGTTCTCTAATAACTGACACAAATGAACATATTTCCACAGAGAAAGACACTCACAGACTTAGAAAATAAAACTATGCTCAACTGAAAGGAAAGGTGGGGGAATGGATAAATTAAGATTACTGTTACTATATGTATACAAACACAAATTATATAAATATCTCAAAAATACCGACCATATAGCAAGGGAGGTCTGCGGAACCCTCTGTAACATTTTACATGGGAAGAGGATCTGTACTTGAATAGACATATATAATGTACAAATGAACCAGATTGTGTTCACCTAGGACAAACAATATTCTAAGCTTTACCCAAATTAAAGAAAAAAATTAAAACCAAGAAGAAATAATGAGACATAAACTTATAGGGCTTTCTCCGTGCACATTCCAATGTAATTTACAACCTAAGAACACGACTTCCAGAAAGGCTCTGCTGCCCTACTACCCAGATTTGGGAATGGAGAAATGCTGCCTGCTTCAGGTCACTTCCCACAACAGGAGCTTTAAAACCATTGCTAAAGGTCACTAAATATTCACAAAACTTGCAGTTCGGTAAATGACACCTGCTCTCTAAAAAGAGTCTCAGGTGGAAAATCGACCAAAAAATTCAAAAGAGGGCAACCTTCCAAGAAGACAATATCAAGAGTTATATTGTACTCCCAATTGTTTCCTTTTTTCAACAGAAAAGAAAACGGCGGTGAAAAATGATGAGTTTTACGAATTTTCAAAGCCATGCAAACCCAAATTACAAAACCCTATCAGCTCACAGCAGCCAGTAGGGCCATTAGCATAAATGCTGCAAACAATAAATGCTGAAGCGATTGTGGAGAAATGCGTACCCTCGATTCTGAGGGGGACGTGGTAAGTGCCACTAATGAGAACACAAAGAAGGTACTTTGAAAAGGGAAAAACGATGCTACCAGTCAGTCAATCACACCCACTGCTGGGGCTATCACCTGAGAAAATGAGAATCAAAATTCACAGGCTGGCAATCCTGCACTCCAACAATATTTACCATAGCCAACACTTGGAAGCAATGAAAATGTCCATCAACCGAGGAATGCACAAAGAAGAAGTGGTCCACGAACACAGTGGAAAATTACTCCAATAAAAAATAAAAATTAAATTTAAAAATCCAACAAAAGTAAGGAGACATCAGCTTGTGTGGGTTTGTCCGGGCACACTCCACTCTAATTTATAACCGAGAAACACCACAGGCCGCAAGGGCTTTTCCCTAGTTACCAGGGTGGGGAACATAGAAAGGCTGCTGCCCTCTGGCAGTTACCTGCAAAAGCAGTTTTAAAGCCTGTGCTAATGGTCATTTCATAGGAATAAGTACTGCAGAAGTGTAAATGAAACCTGCCCTCACAATGTCTTCAGGGAGGTAATGGCCAAAACATTTCAAAATGTGACACATACTTTAAGAGAACACTTTGAAGAACTAAGGGGAAATCACAGCTTGAAAAATAAAAAGGACATGCCTTAAAGCTCAATTTCAACGGATTATGAGGCACGTGCGAATTCAACCACAAAGAGGTATCAGGTCACACTTTTCAGAATAACCATCAGCAAGAAAACTACAAACAATAAATGCTGAAGGTGTTGTGGAGAAATGCATACCCTCAACTGCAAGTAGGACATAAGTTGGAAAGGGCCACCAACTAGAACAGAATGGGGGTGCCTTAAAAACGTAAACATTGAGCTACCATATGATCCAGCAGGCCCACTCCTCCACCTATAATCTAAGAAGAGAGAATTGGAAAGACACAGGCAGGCCAATCTGCATTGCACAGTATTACAATATCCAAGATATGGAAGTAACCAAAAAGTCCACCAACAGATGGGTGGACAAAGAAGTACTCCTCCATGTACAGATGGAATATTCGCTAGTGAAAAAAATGAAACAATACCATTTGCAGCGCCATAGATGAGTCTAGACGTAATCACGCCACGGGTAGTCAGTGAGAAAGCAAAATACATATATCCTATGATACCACTTTCAGGAGTTACTTAAAAATTGATACCAATGGAGATATTTCCACAGAGAAAGGCAATCACAGTTTCATTAAAAAACTTATGGTTCACCAAATAGAAAGGGATGAGGATTGGATACATTACCATATTGGGGTTAACAGAGATATACAAACCATGTGAAATATATAACCACCAAAGACGTACGGAAGACCAGGAGAAGACTACTCAACATTGTGTCATAACCTACATGGGAAAAGGATGCGAGGAAGAAAAGATACACGTATATGTGTGAAAGACCCACATCTTGCACACCTAGAGCAAACAAACCAATGTAATCAAATCTGCTGGGATAAAAAGTAAAAAGTAAATTACAAATATGAACAAGAAGTAATGAGACATAAATTTAAAGGGCTTTTTCCTGGCCCATTCCATTCTAATTTACAACCTAGAACACCACTTCCATTAAGCCTCTGTTTCCCCAGGTACCAAATTTGGTAAAGAAGAAATGCTGCCACCTTGTGGCCGTGTCCTGCAAGAGCAGCTTTAAACTCACAGCTAATGGTTACTTAACATTCACAAGGACTCAGGGCTGTAAAGGACACCTGCCCTAAAAAATTGTGCTGAAGTAGTGAATGGACAAAAAAATTCAAAACAGGCAGATGTTTCAAGAAGAGACTATGAAGAGTTATGTATTACTCACGCTCTTTTAAAAAAAAAAAGAAAATGGATACAAGCTCAACCTCAGGGTGTGTTAGACCCATGCAATCTAATCTACGAAAAGTTTCAACTTACACCAGTCGACTGACCATCAGCAAAAAGTATACGAACAATAAATGCTGAAGGGGTTTTAGAGAACTGTGTACCCTCTACCTGCTGGTGAGACGTAAAGGGGTAACAGCCAATAATGAGAAAAGAAAGGAGCTGTGTTTAAAAGTAAAAATGGAGGTACCATTCAATCCAGCAGGCGCACCATTGGATCTCTCACCTGAGAAGACAAGAATCGAGAAGACACAGGCCGCAAAAGCTGCAGTGCAGCCTTATTCACAATAGCCAAGACAGTGAAGCAATCAAAATGTCCAACAACAGGTGAATGGATAAAGAAGAAGTGGTCCATGTACACAATGGAATATTAGCCATGGAAAACAACGAACCACTGCTCTTTGAGGCACCACAAATGAGTATGCAGATAATCATGAAAGATGAGGTAAGTTGGAAAGCAAAAGACCTGTATTCTATGATATCACTTATAGGCGTTCTCTAATAACTGACACAAATGAACATATTTCCACAGAGAAAGACACTCACAGTCTTAGAAAATAAAACTATGCTCAACTAAAAGGAAAGGTGGGGGAATGGATAAATTAAGATTACTGTTACTATATGTATACAAACACAAATTATATAAATATCTCAAAAATACCGACCATATAGCAAGGGAGGTCTGCGGAACCCTCTGTAACATTTTACATGGGAAGAGGATCTGTACTTGAATAGACATATATAATGTACAAATGAACCTGATTGTGTTCACCTAGGACAAACAATATTCTAAGCTTTACCACAATTAAAAAAAAAAATTAAAACCAAGAAGAAATAATGAGACATAAACTTATAGGGCTTTCTCCGTGCACATTCCAATGTAATTTACAACCTAGGAACACGACTCCCAGAAAGGTTCTGCTGCTCTACTACCCAGATTTGGGAATGGAGAAATGCTGCCTGCTTCAGGTCACTTCCCACAACAGGAGCTTTAAAACCATTGCTAAAGGTCACTAAATATTCACAAAACTTGCAGTTCGGTAAATGACACCTGCTCTCTAAAAAGAGTCTCAGGTGGAAAATCGACCAAAAAATTCAAAAGAGGGCAACCTTCCAAGAAGACAATATCAAGAGTTATATTGTACTCCCAATTGTTTCCTTTTTTCAACAGAAAAGAAAACGGCGGTGAAAAATGATGAGTTTTACGAATTTTCAAAGCCATGCAAACCCAAATTACAAAACCCTATCAGCTCACAGCAGCCAGCAGGGCCATTAGCATAAATGCTGCAAAAAATAGATACTGAAGCGATTGTGGAGAAATGTGTACCCTCGATTCTAAGGGGGACGTGGTAAGTGCCACTAATGAAAACACAAAGAAGGTGCTTTGAAAAGGGAAAAACGATGCTACCAGTCAGTCAATCACACCCACTGCTGGGGCTATCACCTGAGAAAATGAGAATCAAAAAGTCACAGGCTGGCAATCCTGCACTCCAACAATATTTACCATAGCCAACACTTGGAAGCAATGAAAATGTCCATCAACCAAGGAATGCACAAAGAAGAAGTGGTCCACGAACACAGTGGAAAATTACTCCAATAAAAAATGAAAATTAAATTTAAAAATCCAACAAAACTAAGGAGACATCAGCTTGTGTGGGTTTGTCCGGGCACACTCCACTGTAATTTATAACCGAGAAACACCACAGGCCGCAAGGGCTTTTCCCTAGTTACCAGGGTGGGGAACATAGAAAGGCTGCTGCCCTCTGGCAGTTACCTGCAAAAGCAGTTTTAAAGCCTGTGCTAATGGTCATTTCATAGGAATAAGTACTGCAGAAGTGTAAATGAAACCTGCCCTCAAAATGTCTTCAGGGAGGTAATGGCCAAAACATTTCAAAATGTGACACATACTTTAAGAGAACACTTTGAAGAACTAAGGGGAAATCACAGCTTGAAAAATAAAAAGGACATGCCTTAAAGCTCAATTTCAACGGATTATGAGGCACGTGCGAATTCAACCACAAAGAGGTATCAGGTCACACTTTTCAGAATAACCATCAGCAAGAAAACTACAAACAATAAATGCTGAAGGTGTTGTGGGGAAATGCATACCCTCAACTGCAAGTAGGATATAAGTTGGAAAGGGCCACCAACTAGAACAGAATGGGGGTGCCTTAAAAACGTAAACATTGAGCTACCATATGATCCAGCAGGCCCACTCCTCCACCTATAATCTAAGAAGAGAGAATTGGAAAGACACAGGCAGGCAAATCTGCATTGCACAGTATTACAATATCCAAGATATGGAAGTAACCAAAAAGTCCACCAACAGATGGGTGGACAAAGAAGTACTCCTCCATGTACAGATGGAATATTCGCTAGTGAAAAAAATGAAACAATACCATTTGCAGCGCCATAGATGAGTCTAGACGTAATCACGCCACAGGTAGTCAGTGAGAAAGCAAAATACATATATCCTATGATACCACTTTCAGGAGTTACTTAAAAATTGATACCAATGGAGATATTTCCACAGAGAAAGGCAATCACAGTTTCATTAAAAAACTTATGGTTCACCAAATAGAAAGGGATGAGGATTGGATACATTACCATATTGGGGTTAACAGAGATATACAAACCATGTGAAATATATAACCACCAAAGACGTACGGAAGACCAGGAGAAGACTACTCAACATTGTGTCATAACCTACATGGGAAAAGGATGCGAGGAAGAAAAGATACACGTATATGTGTGAAAGACCCACATCTTGCACACCTAGAGCAAACAAACCAATGTAATCAAATCTGCTGGGATAAAAAGTAAAAAGTAAATTACAAATATGAACAAGAAGTAATGAGACATAAATTTAAAGGGCTTTTTCCTGGCCCATTCCATTCTAATTTACAACCTAGAACACCACTTCCATTAAGCCTCTGTTTCCCCAGGTACCAAATTTGGTAAAGAAGAAATGCTGCCACCTTGTGGCCGTGTCCTGCAAGAGCAGCTTTAAACTCACAGCTAATGGTTACTTAACATTCACAAGGACTCAGGGCTGTAAAGACACCTGCCCTAAAAAATTGTGCTGAAGTAGTGAATGGACAAAAAAATTCAAAACAGGCAGATGTTTCAAGAAGAGACTATGAAGAGTTATGTATTACTCACGCTCTTTTAAAAAAAAAGGAAAATGGATACAAGCTCAACCTCAGGGTGTGTTAGACCCATGCAATCTAATCTACGAAAAGTTTCAACTTACACCAGTCGACTGACCATCAGCAAAAAGTATACGAACAATAAATGCTGAAGGGGTTTTAGAGAACTGTGTACCCTCTACCTGCTGGTGAGACGTAAAGGGGTAAGAGCCAATAATGAGAAAAGAAAGGAGCTGTGTTTAAAAGTAAAAATGGAGGTACCATTCAATCCAGCAGGCGCACCATTGGATCTCTCACCTGAGAAGACAAGAATCGAGAAGACACAGGCCGCAAAAGCTGCAGTGCAGCCTTATTCACAATAGCCAAGACAGTGAAGCAATCAAAATGTCCAACAACAGGTGAATGGATAAAGAAGAAGTGGTCCATGTACACAATGGAATATTAGCCATGGAAAACAACGAACCATTGCTCTTTGAGGCACCACAAATGAGTCTGCAGATAATCATGAAAGATGAGGTAAGTTGGAAAGCAAAAGACCTGTATTCTATGATATCACTTATAGGCGTTCTCTAATAACTGACACAAATGTACATATTTCCACAGAGAAAGACACTCACAGACTTAGAAAATAAAACTATGCTCAACTGAAAGGAAAGGTGGGGGAATGGATAAATTAAGATTACTGTTACTATATGTATACAAACACAAATTATATAAATATCTCAAAAATACCGACCATATAGCAAGGGAGGTCTGCGGAACCCTCTGTAACATTTTACATGGGAAGAGGATCTGTACTTGAATAGACATATATAATGTACAAATGAACCAGATTGTGTTCACCTAGGACAAACAATATTCTAAGCTTTACCCAAATTAAAGAAAAAAATTAAAACCAAGAAGAAATAATGAGACATAAACTTATAGGGCTTTCTCCGTGCACATTCCAATGTAATTTACAACCTAAGAACACGACTTCCAGAAAGGCTCTGCTGCCCTACTACCCAGATTTGGGAATGGAGAAATGCTGCCTGCTTCAGGTCACTTCCCACAACAGGAGCTTTAAAACCATTGCTAAAGGTCACTAAATATTCACAAAACTTGCAGTTCGGTAAATGACACCTGCTCTCTAAAAAGAGTCTCAGGTGGAAAATCGACCAAAAAATTCAAAAGAGGGCAACCTTCCAAGAAGACAATATCAAGAGTTATATTTTACTCCCAATTGTTTCCTTTTTTCAACAGAAAAGAAAACGGCGGTGAAAAATGATGAGTTTTACGAATTTTCAAAGCCATGCAAACCCAAATTACAAAACCCTATCAGCTCACAGCAGCCAGTAGGGCCATTAGCATAAATGCTGCAAACAATAAATGCTGAAGCGATTGTGGAGAAATGCGTACCCTCGATTCTGAGGGGGACGTGGTAAGTGCCACTAATGAGAACACAAAGAAGGTACTTTGAAAAGGGAAAAACGATGCTACCAGTCAGTCAATCACACCCACTGCTGGGGCTATCACCTGAGAAAATGAGAATCAAAATTCACAGGCTGGCAATCCTGCACTCCAACAATATTTACCATAGCCAACACTTGGAAGCAATGAAAATGTCCATCAACCGAGGAATGCACAAAGAAGAAGTGGTCCACGAACACAGTGGAAAATTACTCCAATAAAAAATAAAAATTAAATTTAAAAATCCAACAAAACTAAGGAGACATCAGCTTGTGTGGGTTTGTCCGGGCACACTCCACTCTAATTTATAACCGAGAAACACCACAGGCCGCAAGGGCTTTTCCCTAGTTACCAGGGTGGGGAACATAGAAAGGCTGCTGCCCTCTGGCAGTTACCTGCAAAAGCAGTTTTAAAGCCTGTGCTAATGGTCATTTCATAGGAATAAGTACTGCAGAAGTGTAAATGAAACCTGCCCTCACAATGTCTTCAGGGAGGTAATGGCCAAAACATTTCAAAATGTGACACATACTTTAAGAGAACACTTTGAAGAACTAAGGGGAAATCACAGCTTGAAAAATAAAAAGGACATGCCTTAAAGCTCAATTTCAACGGATTATGAGGCACGTGCGAATTCAACCACAAAGAGGTATCAGGTCACACTTTTCAGAATAACCATCAGCAAGAAAACTACAAACAATAAATGCTGAAGGTGTTGTGGAGAAATGCATACCCTCAACTGCAAGTAGGACATAAGTTGGAAAGGGCCACCAACTAGAACAGAATGGGGGTGCCTTAAAAACGTAAACATTGAGCTACCATATGATCCAGCAGGCCCACTCCTCCACCTATAATCTAAGAAGAGAGAATTGGAAAGACACAGGCAGGCAAATCTGCATTGCACAGTATTACAATATCCAAGATATGGAAGTAACCAAAAAGTCCACCAACAGATGGGTGGACAAAGAAGTACTCCTCCATGTACAGATGGAATATTCGCTAGTGAAAAAAATGAAACAATACCATTTGCAGCGCCATAGATGAGTCTAGACGTAATCACGCCACAGGTAGTCAGTGAGAAAGCAAAATACATATATCCTATGATACCACTTTCAGGAGTTACTTAAAAATTGATACCAATGGAGATATTTCCACAGAGAAAGGCAATCACAGTTTCATTAAAAAACTTATGGTTCACCAAATAGAAAGGGATGAGGATTGGATACATTACCATATTGGGGTTAACAGAGATATACAAACCATGTGAAATATATAACCACCAAAGACGTACGGAAGACCAGGAGAAGACTACTCAACATTGTGTCATAACCTACATGGGAAAAGGATGCGAGGAAGAAAAGATACACGTATATGTGTGAAAGACCCACATCTTGCACACCTAGAGCAAACAAACCAATGTAATCAAATCTGCTGGGATAAAAAGTAAAAAGTAAATTACAAATATGAACAAGAAGTAATGAGACATAAATTTAAAGGGCTTTTTCCTGGCCCATTCCATTCTAATTTACAACCTAGAACACCACTTCCATTAAGCCTCTGTTTCCCCAGGTACCAAATTTGGAAAAGAAGAAATGCTGCCACCTTGTGGCCGTGTCCTGCAAGAGCAGCTTTAAACTCACAGCTAATGGTTACTTAACATTCACAAGGACTCAGGGCTGTAAAGACACCTGCCCTAAAAAATTGTGCTGAAGTAGTGAATGGACAAAAAAATTCAAAACAGGCAGATGTTTCAAGAAGAGACTATGAAGAGTTATGTATTACTCACGCTCTTTTAAAAAAAAAGGAAAATGGATACAAGCTCAACCTCAGGGTGTGTTAGACCCATGCAATCTAATCTACGAAAAGTTTCAACTTACACCAGTCGACTGACCATCAGCAAAAAGTATACGAACAATAAATGCTGAAGGGGTTTTAGAGAACTGTGTACCCTCTACCTGCTGGTGAGACGTAAAGGGGTAAGAGCCAATAATGAGAAAAGAAAGGAGCTGTGTTTAAAAGTAAAAATGGAGGTACCATTCAATCCAGCAGGCGCACCATTGGATCTCTCACCTGAGAAGACAAGAATCGAGAAGACACAGGCCGCAAAAGCTGCAGTGCAGCCTTATTCACAATAGCCAAGACAGTGAAGCAATCAAAATGTCCAACAACAGGTGAATGGATAAAGAAGAAGTGGTCCATGTACACAATGGAATATTAGCCATGGAAAACAACGAACCATTGCTCTTTGAGGCACCACAAATGAGTCTGCAGATAATCATGAAAGATGAGGTAAGTTGGAAAGCAAAAGACCTGTATTCTATGATATCACTTATAGGCGTTCTCTAATAACTGACACAAATGTACATATTTCCACAGAGAAAGACACTCACAGACTTAGAAAATAAAACTATGCTCAACTGAAAGGAAAGGTGGGGGAATGGATAAATTAAGATTACTGTTACTATATGTATACAAACACAAATTATATAAATATCTCAAAAATACCGACCATATAGCAAGGGAGGTCTGCGGAACCCTCTGTAACATTTTACATGGGAAGAGGATCTGTACTTGAATAGACATATATAATGTACAAATGAACCAGATTGTGTTCACCTAGGACAAACAATATTCTAAGCTTTACCCAAATTAAAGAAAAAAATTAAAACCAAGAAGAAATAATGAGACATAAACTTATAGGGCTTTCTCCGTGCACATTCCAATGTAATTTACAACCTAAGAACACGACTTCCAGAAAGGCTCTGCTGCCCTACTACCCAGATTTGGGAATGGAGAAATGCTGCCTGCTTCAGGTCACTTCCCACAACAGGAGCTTTAAAACCATTGCTAAAGGTCACTAAATATTCACAAAACTTGCAGTTCGGTAAATGACACCTGCTCTCTAAAAAGAGTCTCAGGTGGAAAATCGACCAAAAAATTCAAAAGAGGGCAACCTTCCAAGAAGACAATATCAAGAGTTATATTGTACTCCCAATTGTTTCCTTTTTTCAACAGAAAAGAAAACGGCGGTGAAAAATGATGAGTTTTACGAATTTTCAAAGCCATGCAAACCCAAATTACAAAACCCTATCAGCTCACAGCAGCCAGTAGGGCCATTAGCATAAATGCTGCAAACAATAAATGCTGAAGCGATTGTGGAGAAATGCGTACCCTCGATTCTGAGGGGGACGTGGTAAGTGCCACTAATGAGAACACAAAGAAGGTACTTTGAAAAGGGAAAAACGATGCTACCAGTCAGTCAATCACACCCACTGCTGGGGCTATCACCTGAGAAAATGAGAATCAAAATTCACAGGCTGGCAATCCTGCACTCCAACAATATTTACCATAGCCAACACTTGGAAGCAATGAAAATGTCCATCAACCGAGGAATGCACAAAGAAGAAGTGGTCCACGAACACAGTGGAAAATTACTCCAATAAAAAATAAAAATTAAATTTAAAAATCCAACAAAAGTAAGGAGACATCAGCTTGTGTGGGTTTGTCCGGGCACACTCCACTCTAATTTATAACCGAGAAACACCACAGGCCGCAAGGGCTTTTCCCTAGTTACCAGGGTGGGGAACATAGAAAGGCTGCTGCCCTCTGGCAGTTACCTGCAAAAGCAGTTTTAAAGCCTGTGCTAATGGTCATTTCATAGGAATAAGTACTGCAGAAGTGTAAATGAAACCTGCCCTCACAATGTCTTCAGGGAGGTAATGGCCAAAACATTTCAAAATGTGACACATACTTTAAGAGAACACTTTGAAGAACTAAGGGGAAATCACAGCTTGAAAAATAAAAAGGACATGCCTTAAAGCTCAATTTCAACGGATTATGAGGCACGTGCGAATTCAACCACAAAGAGGTATCAGGTCACACTTTTCAGAATAACCATCAGCAAGAAAACTACAAAAAATAAATGCTGAAGGTGTTGTGGAGAAATGCATACCCTCAACTGCAAGTAGGACATAAGTTGGAAAGGGCCACCAACTAGAACAGAATGGGGGTGCCTTAAAAACGTAAACATTGAGCTACCATATGATCCAGCAGGCCCACTCCTCCACCTATAATCTAAGAAGAGAGAATTGGAAAGACACAGGCAGGCAAATCTGCATTGCACAGTATTACAATATCCAAGATATGGAAGTAACCAAAAAGTCCACCAACAGATGGGTGGACAAAGAAGTACTCCTCCATGTACAGATGGAATATTCGCTAGTGAAAAAAATGAAACAATACCATTTGCAGCGCCATAGATGAGTCTAGACGTAATCACGCCACGGGTAGTCAGTGAGAAAGCAAAATACATATATCCTATGATACCACTTTCAGGAGTTACTTAAAAATTGATACCAATGGAGATATTTCCACAGAGAAAGGCAATCACAGTTTCATTAAAAAACTTATGGTTCACCAAATAGAAAGGGATGAGGATTGGATACATTACCATATTGGGGTTAACAGAGATATACAAACCATGTGAAATATATAACCACCAAAGACGTACGGAAGACCAGGAGAAGACTACTCAACATTGTGTCATAACCTACATGGGAAAAGGATGCGAGGAAGAAAAGATACACGTATATGTGTGAAAGACCCACATCTTGCACACCTAGAGCAAACAAACCAATGTAATCAAATCTGCTGGGATAAAAAGTAAAAAGTAAATTACAAATATGAACAAGAAGTAATGAGACATAAATTTAAAGGGCTTTTTCCTGGCCCATTCCATTCTAATTTACAACCTAGAACACCACTTCCATTAAGCCTCTGTTTCCCCAGGTACCAAATTTGGTAAAGAAGAAATGCTGCCACCTTGTGGCCGTGTCCTGCAAGAGCAGCTTTAAACTCACAGCTAATGGTTACTTAACATTCACAAGGACTCAGGGCTGTAAAGACACCTGCCCTAAAAAATTGTGCTGAAGTAGTGAATGGACAAAAAAATTCAAAACAGGCAGATGTTTCAAGAAGAGACTATGAAGAGTTATGTATTACTCACGCTCTTTTAAAAAAAAAGGAAAATGGATACAAGCTCAACCTCAGGGTGTGTTAGACCCATGCAATCTAATCTACGAAAAGTTTCAACTTACACCAGTCGACTGACCATCAGCAAAAAGTATACGAACAATAAATGCTGAAGGGGTTTTAGAGAACTGTGTACCCTCTACCTGCTGGTGAGACGTAAAGGGGTAAGAGCCAATAATGAGAAAAGAAAGGAGCTGTGTTTAAAAGTAAAAATGGAGGTACCATTCAATCCAGCAGGCGCACCATTGGATCTCTCACCTGAGAAGACAAGAATCGAGAAGACACAGGCCGCAAAAGCTGCAGTGCAGCCTTATTCACAATAGCCAAGACAGTGAAGCAATCAAAATGTCCAACAACAGGTGAATGGATAAAGAAGAAGTGGTCCATGTACACAATGGAATATTAGCCATGGAAAACAACGAACCATTGCTCTTTGAGGCACCACAAATGAGTCTGCAGATAATCATGAAAGATGAGGTAAGTTGGAAAGCAAAAGACCTGTATTCTATGATATCACTTATAGGCGTTCTCTAATAACTGACACAAATGAACATATTTCCACAGAGAAAGACACTCACAGACTTAGAAAATAAAACTATGCTCAACTGAAAGGAAAGGTGGGGGAATGGATAAATTAAGATTACTGTTACTATATGTATACAAACACAAATTATATAAATATCTCAAAAATACCGACCATATAGCAAGGGAGGTCTGCGGAACCCTCTGTAACATTTTACATGGGAAGAGGATCTGTACTTGAATAGACATATATAATGTACAAATGAACCAGATTGTGTTCACCTAGGACAAACAATATTCTAAGCTTTACCCAAATTAAAGAAAAAAATTAAAACCAAGAAGAAATAATGAGACATAAACTTATAGGGCTTTCTCCGTGCACATTCCAATGTAATTTACAACCTAAGAACACGACTTCCAGAAAGGCTCTGCTGCCCTACTACCCAGATTTGGGAATGGAGAAATGCTGCCTGCTTCAGGTCACTTCCCACAACAGGAGCTTTAAAACCATTGCTAAAGGTCACTAAATATTCACAAAACTTGCAGTTCGGTAAATGACACCTGCTCTCTAAAAAGAGTCTCAGGTGGAAAATCGACCAAAAAATTCAAAAGAGGGCAACCTTCCAAGAAGACAATATCAAGAGTTATATTGTACTCCCAATTGTTTCCTTTTTTCAACAGAAAAGAAAACGGCGGTGAAAAATGATGAGTTTTACGAATTTTCAAAGCCATGCAAACCCAAATTACAAAACCCTATCAGCTCACAGCAGCCAGTAGGGCCATTAGCATAAATGCTGCAAACAATAAATGCTGAAGCGATTGTGGAGAAATGCGTACCCTCGATTCTGAGGGGGACGTGGTAAGTGCCACTAATGAGAACACAAAGAAGGTACTTTGAAAAGGGAAAAACGATGCTACCAGTCAGTCAATCACACCCACTGCTGGGGCTATCACCTGAGAAAATGAGAATCAAAATTCACAGGCTGGCAATCCTGCACTCCAACAATATTTACCATAGCCAACACTTGGAAGCAATGAAAATGTCCATCAACCGAGGAATGCACAAAGAAGAAGTGGTCCACGAACACAGTGGAAAATTACTCCAATAAAAAATAAAAATTAAATTTAAAAATCCAACAAAAGTAAGGAGACATCAGCTTGTGTGGGTTTGTCCGGGCACACTCCACTCTAATTTATAACCGAGAAACACCACAGGCCGCAAGGGCTTTTCCCTAGTTACCAGGGTGGGGAACATAGAAAGGCTGCTGCCCTCTGGCAGTTACCTGCAAAAGCAGTTTTAAAGCCTGTGCTAATGGTCATTTCATAGGAATAAGTACTGCAGAAGTGTAAATGAAACCTGCCCTCACAATGTCTTCAGGGAGGTAATGGCCAAAACATTTCAAAATGTGACACATACTTTAAGAGAACACTTTGAAGAACTAAGGGGAAATCACAGCTTGAAAAATAAAAAGGACATGCCTTAAAGCTCAATTTCAACGGATTATGAGGCACGTGCGAATTCAACCACAAAGAGGTATCAGGTCACACTTTTCAGAATAACCATCAGCAAGAAAACTACAAACAATAAATGCTGAAGGTGTTGTGGAGAAATGCATACCCTCAACTGCAAGTAGGACATAAGTTGGAAAGGGCCACCAACTAGAACAGAATGGGGGTGCCTTAAAAACGTAAACATTGAGCTACCATATGATCCAGCAGGCCCACTCCTCCACCTATAATCTAAGAAGAGAGAATTGGAAAGACACAGGCAGGCAAATCTGCATTGCACAGTATTACAATATCCAAGATATGGAAGTAACCAAAAAGTCCACCAACAGATGGGTGGACAAAGAAGTACTCCTCCATGTACAGATGGAATATTCGCTAGTGAAAAAAATGAAACAATACCATTTGCAGCGCCATAGATGAGTCTAGACGTAATCACGCCACGTGTAGTCAGTGAGAAAGCAAAATACATATATCCTATGATACCACTTTCAGGAGTTACTTAAAAATTGATACCAATGGAGATATTTCCACAGAGAAAGGCAATCACAGTTTCATTAAAAAACTTATGGTTCACCAAATAGAAAGGGATGAGGATTGGATACATTACCATATTGGGGTTAACAGAGATATACAAACCATGTGAAATATATAACCACCAAAGACGTACGGAAGACCAGGAGAAGACTACTCAACATTGTGTCATAACCTACATGGGAAAAGGATGCGAGGAAGAAAAGATACACGTATATGTGTGAAAGACCCACATCTTGCACACCTAGAGCAAACAAACCAATGTAATCAAATCTGCTGGGATAAAAAGTAAAAAGTAAATTACAAATATGAACAAGAAGTAATGAGACATAAATTTAAAGGGCTTTTTCCTGGCCCATTCCATTCTAATTTACAACCTAGAACACCACTTCCATTAAGCCTCTGTTTCCCCAGGTACCAAATTTGGTAAAGAAGAAATGCTGCCACCTTGTGGCCGTGTCCTGCAAGAGCAGCTTTAAACTCACAGCTAATGGTTACTTAACATTCACAAGGACTCAGGGCTGTAAAGACACCTGCCCTAAAAAATTGTGCTGAAGTAGTGAATGGACAAAAAAATTCAAAACAGGCAGATGTTTCAAGAAGAGACTATGAAGAGTTATGTATTACTCACGCTCTTTTAAAAAAAAAGGAAAATGGATACAAGCTCAACCTCAGGGTGTGTTAGACCCATGCAATCTAATCTACGAAAAGTTTCAACTTACACCAGTCGACTGACCATCAGCAAAAAGTATACGAACAATAAATGCTGAAGGGGTTTTAGAGAACTGTGTACCCTCTACCTGCTGGTGAGACGTAAAGGGGTAAGAGCCAATAATGAGAAAAGAAAGGAGCTGTGTTTAAAAGTAAAAATGGAGGTACCATTCAATCCAGCAGGCGCACCATTGGATCTCTCACCTGAGAAGACAAGAATCGAGAAGACACAGGCCGCAAAAGCTGCAGTGCAGCCTTATTCACAATAGCCAAGACAGTGAAGCAATCAAAATGTCCAACAACAGGTGAATGGATAAAGAAGAAGTGGTCCATGTACACAATGGAATATTAGCCATGGAAAACAACGAACCATTGCTCTTTGAGGCACCACAAATGAGTCTGCAGATAATCATGAAAGATGAGGTAAGTTGGAAAGCAAAAGACCTGTATTCTATGATATCACTTATAGGCGTTCTCTAATAACTGACACAAATGAACATATTTCCACAGAGAAAGACACTCACAGACTTAGAAAATAAAACTATGCTCAACTGAAAGGAAAGGTGGGGGAATGGATAAATTAAGATTACTGTTACTATATGTATACAAACACAAATTATATAAATATCTCAAAAATACCGACCATATAGCAAGGGAGGTCTGCGGAACCCTCTGTAACATTTTACATGGGAAGAGGATCTGTACTTGAATAGACATATATAATGTACAAATGAACCAGATTGTGTTCACCTAGGACAAACAATATTCTAAGCTTTACCCAAATTAAAGAAAAAAATTAAAACCAAGAAGAAATAATGAGACATAAACTTATAGGGCTTTCTCCGTGCACATTCCAATGTAATTTACAACCTAAGAACACGACTTCCAGAAAGGCTCTGCTGCCCTACTACCCAGATTTGGGAATGGAGAAATGCTGCCTGCTTCAGGTCACTTCCCACAACAGGAGCTTTAAAACCATTGCTAAAGGTCACTAAATATTCACAAAACTTGCAGTTCGGTAAATGACACCTGCTCTCTAAAAAGAGTCTCAGGTGGAAAATCGACCAAAAAATTCAAAAGAGGGCAACCTTCCAAGAAGACAATATCAAGAGTTATATTGTACTCCCAATTGTTTCCTTTTTTCAACAGAAAAGAAAACGGCGGTGAAAAATGATGAGTTTTACGAATTTTCAAAGCCATGCAAACCCAAATTACAAAACCCTATCAGCTCACAGCAGCCAGTAGGGCCATTAGCATAAATGCTGCAAACAATAAATGCTGAAGCGATTGTGGAGAAATGCGTACCCTCGATTCTGAGGGGGACGTGGTAAGTGCCACTAATGAGAACACAAAGAAGGTACTTTGAAAAGGGAAAAACGATGCTACCAGTCAGTCAATCACACCCACTGCTGGGGCTATCACCTGAGAAAATGAGAATCAAAATTCACAGGCTGGCAATCCTGCACTCCAACAATATTTACCATAGCCAACACTTGGAAGCAATGAAAATGTCCATCAACCGAGGAATGCACAAAGAAGAAGTGGTCCACGAACACAGTGGAAAATTACTCCAATAAAAAATAAAAATTAAATTTAAAAATCCAACAAAAGTAAGGAGACATCAGCTTGTGTGGGTTTGTCCGGGCACACTCCACTCTAATTTATAACCGAGAAACACCACAGGCCGCAAGGGCTTTTCCCTAGTTACCAGGGTGGGGAACATAGAAAGGCTGCTGCCCTCTGGCAGTTACCTGCAAAAGCAGTTTTAAAGCCTGTGCTAATGGTCATTTCATAGGAATAAGTACTGCAGAAGTGTAAATGAAACCTGCCCTCACAATGTCTTCAGGGAGGTAATGGCCAAAACATTTCAAAATGTGACACATACTTTAAGAGAACACTTTGAAGAACTAAGGGGAAATCACAGCTTGAAAAATAAAAAGGACATGCCTTAAAGCTCAATTTCAACGGATTATGAGGCACGTGCGAATTCAACCACAAAGAGGTATCAGGTCACACTTTTCAGAATAACCATCAGCAAGAAAACTACAAACAATAAATGCTGAAGGTGTTGTGGAGAAATGCATACCCTCAACTGCAAGTAGGACATAAGTTGGAAAGGGCCACCAACTAGAACAGAATGGGGGTGCCTTAAAAACGTAAACATTGAGCTACCATATGATCCAGCAGGCCCACTCCTCCACCTATAATCTAAGAAGAGAGAATTGGAAAGACACAGGCAGGCAAATCTGCATTGCACAGTATTACAATATCCAAGATATGGAAGTAACCAAAAAGTCCACCAACAGATGGGTGGACAAAGAAGTACTCCTCCATGTACAGATGGAATATTCGCTAGTGAAAAAAATGAAACAATACCATTTGCAGCGCCATAGATGAGTCTAGACGTAATCACGCCACAGGTAGTCAGTGAGAAAGCAAAATACATATATCCTATGATACCACTTTCAGGAGTTACTTAAAAATTGATACCAATGGAGATATTTCCACAGAGAAAGGCAATCACAGTTTCATTAAAAAACTTATGGTTCACCAAATAGAAAGGGATGAGGATTGGATACATTACCATATTGGGGTTAACAGAGATATACAAACCATGTGAAATATATAACCACCAAAGACGTACGGAAGACCAGGAGAAGACTACTCAACATTGTGTCATAACCTACATGGGAAAAGGATGCGAGGAAGAAAAGATACACGTATATGTGTGAAAGACCCACATCTTGCACACCTAGAGCAAACAAACCAATGTAATCAAATCTGCTGGGATAAAAAGTAAAAAGTAAATTACAAATATGAACAAGAAGTAATGAGACATAAATTTAAAGGGCTTTTTCCTGGCCCATTCCATTCTAATTTACAACCTAGAACACCACTTCCATTAAGCCTCTGTTTCCCCAGGTACCAAATTTGGTAAAGAAGAAATGCTGCCACCTTGTGGCCGTGTCCTGCAAGAGCAGCTTTAAACTCACAGCTAATGGTTACTTAACATTCACAAGGACTCAGGGCTGTAAAGGACACCTGCCCTAAAAAATTGTGCTGAAGTAGTGAATGGACAAAAAAATTCAAAACAGGCAGATGTTTCAAGAAGACAGTATGAAGAGTTATGTTTTGCTCACGGTCTTTTAAAAAAAAAAGAAAATGGATACAAGCTCAACCTCAGGGTGTGTTAGACCCATGCAATCTAATCTACAAAAAGTTTCAACTTACACCAGTCGACTGACCATCAGCAAAAAGTATACGAACAATAAATGCTGAAGGGG
This sequence comes from Balaenoptera physalus, assembly GCF_965194825.1. Classification (NCBI taxonomy): domain Eukaryota; kingdom Metazoa; phylum Chordata; class Mammalia; order Artiodactyla; family Balaenopteridae; genus Balaenoptera; species Balaenoptera physalus. Next base: position 153,546 of record NW_028126561.1, read on the forward strand.
TTTTAGAGAACTGTGTACCCTCTACCTGCTGGTGAGACGTAAAGGGGTAACAGCCAATAATGAGAAAAGAAAGGAGCTGTGTTTAAAAGTAAAAATGGAGGTACCATTCAATCCAGCAGGCGCACCATTGGATCTCTCACCTGAGAAGACAAGAATCGAGAAGACACAGGCCGCAAAAGCTGCAGTGCAGACTTATTCACAATAGCCAAGACAGTGAAGCAATCAAAATGTCCAACAACAGGTGAATGGATAAAGAAGAAGTGGTCCATGTACACAATGGAATATTAGCCATGGAAAACAACGAACCATTGCTCTTTGAGGCACCACAAATGAGTCTGCAGATAATCATGAAAGATGAGGTAAGTTGGAAAGCAAAAGACCTGTATTCTATGATATCACTTATAGGCGTTCTCTAATAACTGACACAAATGAACATATTTCCACAGAGAAAGACACTCACAGACTTAGAAAATAAAACTATGCTCAACTAAAAGGAAAGGTGGGGGAATGGATAAATTAAGATTACTGTTACTATATGTATACAAACACAAATTATATAAATATCTCAAAAATACCGACCATATAGCAAGGGAGGTCTGCGGAACCCTCTGTAACATTTACATGGGAAGAGGATCTGTACTTCTATAGACATATATAATGTACAAATGAACCAGATTGTGTTCACCTAGGACAAACAATATTCTAAGCTTTACCCAATTAAAAAAAAAAAATTAAAACCAAGAAGAAATAATGAGACATAAACTTATAGGGCTTTCTCCGTGCACATTCCAATATAATTTACAACCTAGGAACACGACTTCCAGAAAGGCTCTGCTGCGCTACTACCCAGATTTGGGAATGGAGAAATGCTGCCTGCTTCAGGTCACTTCCCACAACAGGAGCTTTAAAACCATTGCTAAAGGTCACTAAATATTCACAAAACTTGCAGTTCGGTAAATGACACCTGCTCTCTAAAAAGAGTCTCAGGTGGAAAATCGACCAAAAAATTCAAAAGAGGGCAACCTTCCAAGAAGACAATATCAAGAGTTATATTGTACTCCCAATTGTTTCCTTTTTTCAACAGAAAAGAAAACGGCGGTGAAAAATGATGAGTTTTACGAATTTTCAAAGCCATGCAAACCCAAATTACAAAACCCTACCAGCTCACAGCAGCCAGCAGGGCCATTAGCATAAATGCTGCAAACAATAGATACTGAAGCGATTGTGGAGAAATGTGTACCCTCGATTCTAAGGGGGACGTGGTAAGTGCCACTAATGAAAACACAAAGAAGGTGCTTTGAAAAGGGAAAAACGATGCTACCAGTCAGTCAATCACACCCACTGCTGGGGCTATCACCTGAGAAAATGAGAATCAAAAAGTCACAGGCTGGCAATCCTGCACTCCAACAATATTTACCATAGCCAACACTTGGAAGCAATGAAAATGTCCATCAACCGAGGAATGCACAAAGAAGAAGTGGTCCACGTACACAGTGGAAAATTACTCCAATAAAAAATAAAAATTAAATTTAAAAATCCAACAAAACTAAGGAGACATCAGCTTGTGTGGGTTTGTCCGGGCACACTCCACTCTAATTTATAACCGAGAAACACCACAGGCCGCAAGGGCTTTTCCCTAGTTACCAGGGTGGGGAACATAGAAAGGCTGCTGCCCTCTGGCAGTTACCTGCAAAAGCAGTTTTAAAGCCTGTGCTAATGGTCATTTCATAGGAATAAGTACTGCAGAAGTGTAAATGAAACCTGCCCTCAAAATGTCTTCAGGGAGGTAATGGCCAAAACATTTCAAAATGTGACACATACTTTAAGAGAACACTTTGAAGAACTAAGGGGAAATCACAGCTTGAAAAATAAAAAGGACATGCCTTAAAGCTCAATTTCAACGGATTATGAGGCACGTGCGAATTCAACCACAAAGAGGTATCAGGTCACACTTTTCAGAATAACCATCAGCAAGAAAACTACAAACAATAAATGCTGAAGGTGTTGTGGAGAAATGCATACCCTCAACTGCAAGTAGGACATAAGTTGGAAAGGGCCACCAACTAGAACAGAATGGGGGTGCCTTAAAAACGTAAACATTGAGCTACCATATGATCCAGCAGGCCCACTCCTCCACCTATAATCTAAGAAGAGAGAATTGGAAAGACACAGGCAGGCAAATCTGCATTGCACAGTATTACAATATCCAAGATACGGAAGTAACCAAAAAGTCCACCAACAGATGGGTGGACAAAGAAGTACTCCTCCATGTACAGATGGAATATTCGCTAGTGAAAAAAATGAAACAATACCATTTGCAGCGCCATAGATGAGTCTAGACGTAATCACGCCACAGGTAGTCAGTGAGAAAGCAAAATACATATATCCTATGATATCACTTTCAGGAGTTACTTAAAAATTGATACCAATGAAGATATTTCCACAGAGAAAGGCAATCACAGTTTCATTAAAAAACTTATGGTTCACCAAATAGAAAGGGATGAGGATTGGATACATTACCATATTGGGGTTAACAGAGATATACAAACCATGTGAAATATATAACCACCAAAGACGTACGGAAGACCAGGAGAAGACTACTCAACATTGTGTCATAACCTACATGGGAAAAGGATGCGAGGAAGAAAAGATACACGTATATGTGTGAAAGACCCACATCTTGCACACCTAGAGCAAACAAACCAATGTAATCAAATCTGCTGGGATAAAAAATAAAAAGTAAATTACAAATATGAACAAGAAGTAATGAGACATAAACTTAAAGGGCTTTTTCCTGGCCCATTCCATTCTAATTTACAACCTAGAACACCACTTCCATTAAGCCTCTGTTTCCCCAGGTACCAAATTTGGTAAAGAAGAAATGCTGCCACCTTGTGGCCGTGTCCTGCAAGAGCAGCTTTAAACTCACAGCTAATGGTTACTTAACATTCACAAGGACTCAGGGCTGTAAAGGACACCTGCCCTAAAAAATTGTGCTGAAGTAGTGAATGGACAAAAAAATTCAAAACAGGCAGATGTTTCAAGAAGAGACTATGAAGAGTTATGTATTACTCACGCTCTTTTAAAAAAAAAGGAAAATGGATACAAGCTCAACCTCAGGGTGTGTTAGACCCATGCAATCTAATCTACGAAAAGTTTCAACTTACACCAGTCGACTGACCATCAGCAAAAAGTATACGAACAATAAATGCTGAAGGGGTTTTAGAGCACTGTGTACCCTCTACCTGCTGGTGAGACGTAAAGGGGTAACAGCCAATAATGAGAAAAGAAAGGAGCTGTGTTTAAAAGTAAAAATGGAGGTACCATTCAATCCAGCAGGCGCACCATTGGATCTCTCACCTGAGAAGACAAGAATCGAGAAGACACAGGCCGCAAAAGCTGCAGTGCAGCCTTATTCACAATAGCCAAGACAGTGAAGCAATCAAAATGTCCAACAACAGGTGAATGGATAAAGAAGAAGTGGTCCATGTACACAATGGAATATTAGCCATGGAAAACAACGAACCATTGCTCTTTGAGGCACCACAAATGAGTCTGCAGATAATCATGAAAGATGAGGTAAGTTGGAAAGCAAAAGACCTGTATTCTATGATATCACTTATAGGCGTTATCTAATAACTGACACAAATGAACATATTTCCACAGAGAAAGACACTCACAGACTTAGAAAATAAAACTATGCTCAACTAAAAGGAAAGGTGGGGGAATGGATAAATTAAGATTACTGTTACTATATGTATACAAACACAAATTATATAAATATCTCAAAAATACCGACCATATAGCAAGGGAGGTCTGCGGAACCCTCTGTAACATTTTACATGGGAAGAGGATCTGTACTTGAATAGACATATATAATGTACAAATGAACCAGATTGTGTTCACCTAGGACAAACAATATTCTAAGCTTTACCCCAATTAAAAAAAAAAAAATTAAAACCAAGAAGAAATAATGAGACATAAACTTATAGGGCTTTCTCCGTGCACATTCCAATGTAATTTACAACCTAGGAACACGACTTCCAGAAAGGCTCTGCTGCCCTACTACCCAGATTTGGGAATGGAGAAATGCTGCCTGCTTCAGGTCACTTCCCACAACAGAAGCTTTAAAACCATTGCTAAAGGTCACTAAATATTCACAAAACTTGCAGTTCGGTAAATGACACCTGCTCTCTAAAAAGAGTCTCAGGTGGAAAATCGACCAAAAAATTCAAAAGAGGGCAACCTTCCAAGAAGACAATATCAAGAGTTATATTGTACTCCCAATTGTTTCCTTTTTTCAACAGAAAAGAAAACGGCGGTGAAAAATGATGAGTTTTACGAATTTTCAAAGCCATGCAAACCCAAATTACAAAACCCTACCAGCTCACAGCAGCCAGCAGGGCCATTAGCATAAATGCTGCAAACAATAGATACTGAAGCGATTGTGGAGAAATGTGTACCCTCGATTCTAAGGGGGACGTGGTAAGTGCCACTAATGAAAACACAAAGAAGGTGCTTTGAAAAGGGAAAAACGATGCTACCAGTCAGTCAATCACACCCACTGCTGGGGCTATCACCTGAGAAAATGAGAATCAAAAAGTCACAGGCTGGCAATCCTGCACTCCAACAATATTTACCATAGCCAACACTTGGAAGCAATGAAAATGTCCATCAACCGAGGAATGCACAAAGAAGAAGTGGTCCACGAACACAGTGGAAAATTACTCCAATAAAAAATAAAAATTAAATTTAAAAATCCAACAAAACTAAGGAGACATCAGCTTGTGTGGGTTTGTCCGGGCACACTCCACTCTAATTTATAACCGAGAAACACCACAGGCCGCAAGGGCTTTTCCCTAGTTACCAGGGTGGGGAACATAGAAAGGCTGCTGCCCTCTGGCAGTTACCTGCAAAAGCAGTTTTAAAGCCTGTGCTAATGGTCATTTCATAGGAATAAGTACTGCAGAAGTGTAAATGAAACGTGCCCTCAAAATGTCTTCAGGGAGGTAATGGCCAAAACATTTCAAAATGTGACACATACTTTAAGAGAACACTTTGAAGAACTAAGGGGAAATCACAGCTTGAAAAATAAAAAGGACATGCCTTAAAGCTCAATTTCAACGGATTATGAGGCACGTGCGAATTCAACCACAAAGAGGTATCAGGTCACACTTTTCAGAATAACCATCAGCAAGAAAACTACAAACAATAAATGCTGAAGGTGTTGTGGAGAAATGCATACCCTCAACTGCAAGTAGGACATAAGTTGGAAAGGGCCACCAACTAGAACAGAATGGGGGTGCCTTAAAAACGTAAACATTGAGCTACCATATGATCCAGCAGGCCCACTCCTCCACCTATAATCTAAGAAGAGAGAATTGGAAAGACACAGGCAGGCAAATCTGCATTGCACAGTATTACAATATCCAAGATATGGAAGTAACCAAAAAGTCCACCAACAGATGGGTGGACAAAGAAGTACTCCTCCATGTACAGATGGAATATTCGCTAGTGAAAAAAATGAAACAATACCATTTGCAGCGCCATAGATGAGTCTAGACGTAATCACGCCACAGGTAGTCAGTGAGAAAGCAAAATACATATATCCTATGATATCACTTTCAGGAGTTACTTAAAAATTGATACCAATGAAGATATTTCCACAGAGAAAGGCAATCACAGTTTCATTAAAAAACTTATGGTTCACCAAATAGAAAGGGATGAGGATTGGATACATTACCATATTGGGGTTAACAGAGATATACAAACCATGTGAAATATATAACCACCAAAGACGTACGGAAGACCAGGAGAAGACTACTCAACATTGTGTCATAACCTACATGGGAAAAGGATGCGAGGAAGAAAAGATACACGTATATGTGTGAAAGACCCACATCTTGCACACCTAGAGCAAACAAACCAATGTAATCAAATCTGCTGGGATAAAAAATAAAAAGTAAATTACAAATATGAACAAGAAGTAATGAGACATAAACTTAAAGGGCTTTTTCCTGGCCCATTCCATTCTAATTTACAACCTAGAACACCACTTCCATTAAGCCTCTGTTTCCCCAGGTACCAAATTTGGTAAAGAAGAAATGCTGCCACCTTGTGGCCGTGTCCTGCAAGAGCAGCTTTAAACTCACAGCTAATGGTTACTTAACATTCACAAGGACTCAGGGCTGTAAAGGACACCTGCCCTAAAAAATTGTGCTGAAGTAGTGAATGGACAAAAAAATTCAAAACAGGCAGATGTTTCAAGAAGAGACTATGAAGAGTTATGTATTACTCACGCTCTTTTAAAAAAAAAGGAAAATGGATACAAGCTCAACCTCAGGGTGTGTTAGACCCATGCAATCTAATCTACGAAAAGTTTCAACTTACACCAGTCGACTGACCATCAGCAAAAAGTATACGAACAATAAATGCTGAAGGGGTTTTAGAGCACTGTGTACCCTCTACCTGCTGGTGAGACGTAAAGGGGTAACAGCCAATAATGAGAAAAGAAAGGAGCTGTGTTTAAAAGTAAAAATGGAGGTACCATTCAATCCAGCAGGCGCACCATTGGATCTCTCACCTGAGAAGACAAGAATCGAGAAGACACAGGCCGCAAAAGCTGCAGTGCAGCCTTATTCACAATAGCCAGGACAGTGAAGCAATCAAAATGTCCAACAACAGGTGAATGGATAAAGAAGAAGTGGTCCATGTACACAATGGAATATTAGCCATGGAAAACAACAAACCATTGCTCTTTGAGGCACCACAAATGAGTCTGCAGATAATCATGAAAGATGAGGTAAGTTGGAAAGCAAAAGACCTGTATTCTATGATATCACTTATAGGCGTTCTCTAATAACTGACACAAATGAACATATTTCCACAGAGAAAGACACTCACAGACTTAGAAAATAAAACTATGCTCAACTAAAAGGAAAGGTGGGGGAATGGATAAATTAAGATTACTGTTACTATATGTATACAAACACAAATTATATAAATATCTCAAAAATACCGACCATATAGCAAGGGAGGTCTGCGGAACCCTCTGTAACATTTTACATGGGAAGAGGATCTGTACTTGAATAGACATATATAATGTACAAATGAACCAGATTGTGTTCACCTAGGACAAACAATATTCTAAGCTTTACCCCAATTAAAAAAAAAAAAAAATTAAAACCAAGAAGAAATAATGAGACATAAACTTATAGGGCTTTCTCCGTGCACATTCCAATGTAATTTACAACCTAGGAACACGACTTCCAGAAAGGCTCTGCTGCCCTACTACCCAGATTTGGGAATGGAGAAATGCTGCCTGCTTCAGGTCACTTCCCACAACAGAAGCTTTAAAACCATTGCTAAAGGTCACTAAATATTCACAAAACTTGCAGTTCGGTAAATGACACCTGCTCTCTAAAAAGAGTCTCAGGTGGAAAATCGACCAAAAAATTCAAAAGAGGGCAACCTTCCAAGAAGACAATATCAAGAGTTATATTGTACTCCCAATTGTTTCCTTTTTTCAACAGAAAAGAAAACGGCGGTGAAAAATGATGAGTTTTACGAATTTTCAAAGCCATGCAAACCCAAATTACAAAACCCTACCAGCTCACAGCAGCCAGCAGGGCCATTAGCATAAATGCTGCAAACAATAGATACTGAAGCGATTGTGGAGAAATGTGTACCCTCGATTCTAAGGGGGACGTGGTAAGTGCCACTAATGAAAACACAAAGAAGGTGCTTTGAAAAGGGAAAAACGATGCTACCAGTCAGTCAATCACACCCACTGCTGGGGCTATCACCTGAGAAAATGAGAATCAAAAAGTCACAGGCTGGCAATCCTGCACTCCAACAATATTTACCATAGCCAACACTTGGAAGCAATGAAAATGTCCATCAACCGAGGAATGCACAAAGAAGAAGTGGTCCACGAACACAGTGGAAAATTACTCCAATAAAAAATAAAAATTAAATTTAAAAATCCAACAAAACTAAGGAGACATCAGCTTGTGTGGGTTTGTCCGGGCACACTCCACTCTAATTTATAACCGAGAAACACCACAGGCCGCAAGGGCTTTTCCCTAGTTACCAGGGTGGGGAACATAGAAAGGCTGCTGCCCTCTGGCAGTTACCTGCAAAAGCAGTTTTAAAGCCTGTGCTAATGGTCATTTCATAGGAATAAGTACTGCAGAAGTGTAAATGAAACCTGCCCTCAAAATGTCTTCAGGGAGGTAATGGCCAAAACATTTCAAAATGTGACACATACTTTAAGAGAACACTTTGAAGAACTAAGGGGAAATCACAGCTTGAAAAATAAAAAGGACATGCCTTAAAGCTCAATTTCAACGGATTATGAGGCACGTGCGAATTCAACCACAAAGAGGTATCAGGTCACACTTTTCAGAATAACCATCAGCAAGAAAACTACAAACAATAAATGCTGAAGGTGTTGTGGAGAAATGCATACCCTCAACTGCAAGTAGGACATAAGTTGGAAAGGGCCACCAACTAGAACAGAATGGGGGCGCCTTAAAAACGTAAACATTGAGCTACCATATGATCCAGCAGGCCCACTCCTCCACCTATAATCTAAGAAGAGAGAATTGGAAAGACACAGGCAGGCAAATCTGCATTGCACAGTATTACAATATCCAAGATATGGAAGTAACCAAAAAGTCCACCAACAGATGGGTGGACAAAGAAGTACTCCTCCATGTACAGATGGAATATTCGCTAGTGAAAAAAATGAAACAATACCATTTGCAGCGCCATAGATGAGTCTAGACGTAATCACGCCACGTGTAGTCAGTGAGAAAGCAAAATACATATATCCTATGATATCACTTTCAGGAGTTACTTAAAAATTGATACCAATGAAGATATTTCCACAGAGAAAGGCAATCACAGTTTCATTAAAAAACTTATGGTTCACCAAATAGAAAGGGATGAGGATTGGATAGATTACCATATTGGGGTTAACAGAGATATACAAACCATGTGAAATATATAACCACCAAAGACGTACGGAAGACCAGGAGAAGACTACTCAACATTGTGTCATAACCTACATGTGAAAAGGATGCGAGGAAGAAAAGATACAGGTATATGTGTGAAAGACCCACATCTTGCACACCTAGAGCAAACAAACCAATGTAATCAAATCTGCTGGGATAAAAAATAAAAAGTAAATTACAAATATGAACAAGAAGTAATGAGACATAAACTTAAAGGGCTTTTTCCTGGCCCATTCCATTCTAATTTACAACCTAGAACACCAATTCCATTAAGCCTCTGTTTCCCCAGGTACCAAATTTGGTAAAGAAGAAATGCTGCCACCTTGTGGCCGTGTCCTGCAAGAGCAGCTTTAAACTCACAGCTAATGGTTACTTAACATTCACAAGGACTCAGGGCTGTAAAGGACACCTGCCCTAAAAAATTGTGCTGAAGTAGTGAATGGACAAAAAAATTCAAAACAGGCAGATGTTTCAAGAAGAGACTATGAAGAGTTATGTATTACTCACGCTCTTTTAAAAAAAAAGGAAAATGGATACAAGCTCAACCTCAGGGTGTGTTAGACCCATGCAATCTAATCTACGAAAAGTTTCAACTTACACCAGTCGACTGACCATCAGCAAAAAGTATACGAACAATAAATGCTGAAGGGGTTTTAGAGCACTGTGTACCCTCTACCTGCTGGTGAGACGTAAAGGGGTAACAGCCAATAATGAGAAAAGAAAGGAGCTGTGTTTAAAAGTAAAAATGGAGGTACCATTCAATCCAGCAGGCGCACCATTGGATCTCTCACCTGAGAAGACAAGAATCGAGAAGACACAGGCCGCAAAAGCTGCAGTGCAGCCTTATTAACAATAGCCAGGACAGTGAAGCAATCAAAATGTCCAACAACAGGTGAATGGATAAAGAAGAAGTGGTCCATGTACACAATGGAATATTAGCCATGGAAAACAACGAACCATTGCTCTTTGAGGCACCACAAATGAGTCTGCAGATAATCATGAAAGATGAGGTAAGTTGGAAAGCAAAAGACCTGTATTCTATGATATCACTTATAGGCGTTCTCTAATAACTGACACAAATGAACATATTTCCACAGAGAAAGACACTCACAGACTTAGAAAATAAAACTATGCTCAACTAAAAGGAAAGGTGGGGGAATGGATAAATTAAGATTACTGTTACTATATGTATACAAACACAAATTATATAAATATCTCAAAAATACCGACCATATAGCAAGGGAGGTCTGCGGAACCCTCTGTAACATTTTACATGGGAAGAGGATCTGTACTTGAATAGACATATATAATGTACAAATGAACCAGATTGTGTTCACCTAGGACAAACAATATTCTAAGCTTTACCCCAATTTAAAAAAAAAAATTAAAACCAAGAAGAAATAATGAGACATAAACTTATAGGGCTTTCTCCGTGCACATTCCAATGTAATTTACAACCTAGGAACACGACTTCCAGAAAGGCTCTGCTGCCCTACTACCCAGATTTGGGAATGGAGAAATGCTGCCTGCTTCAGGTCACTTCCCACAACAGGAGCTTTAAAACCATTGCTAAAGGTCACTAAATATTCACAAAACTTGCAGTTCGGTAAATGACACCTGCTCTCTATAAAGAGTCTCAGGTGGAAAATCGACCAAAAAATTCAAAAGAGGGCAACCTTCCAAGAAGACAATATCAAGAGTTATATTGTACTCCCAATTGTTTCCTTTTTTCAACAGAAAAGAAAACGGCGGTGAAAAATGATGAGTTTTACGAATTTTCAAAGCCATGCAAACCCAAATTACAAAACCCTATCAGCTCACAGCAGCCAGCAGGGCCATTAACATAAATGCTGCAAACAATAGATACTGAAGCGATTGTTCAGAAATGTGTACCCTCGATTCTAAGGGGGACGTGGTAAGTGCCACTAATGAGAACACAAAGAAGGTGCTTTGAAAAGGGAAAAACGATGCTACCAGTCAGTCAATCACACCCACTGCTGGGGCTATCACCTGAGAAAATGAGAATCAAAAAGTCACAGGCTGGCAATCCTGCACTCCAACAATATTTACCATAGCCAACACTTGGAAGCAATGAAAATGTCCATCAACCGAGGAATGCACAAAGAAGAAGTGGTCCACGAACACAGTGGAAAATTACTCCAATAAAAAATAAAAATTAAATTTAAAAATCCAACAAAACTAAGGAGACATCAGCTTGTGTGGGTTTGTCCGGGCACACTCCACTCTAATTTATAACCGAGAAACACCACAGGCCGCAAGGGCTTTTCCCTAGTTACCAGGGTGGGGAACATAGAAAGGCTGCTGCCCTCTGGCAGTTACCTGCAAAAGCAGTTTTAAAGCCTGTGCTAATGGTCATTTCATAGGAATAAGTACTGCAGAAGTGTAAATGAAACGTGCCCTCAAAATGTCTTCAGGGAGGTAATGGCCAAAACATTTCAAAATGTGACACATACTTTAAGAGAACACTTTGAAGAACTAAGGGGAAATCACAGCTTGAAAAATAAAAAGGACATGCCTTAAAGCTCAATTTCAACGGATTATGAGGCACGTGCGAATTCAACCACAAAGAGGTATCAGGTCACACTTTTCAGAATAACCATCAGCAAGAAAACTACAAACAATAAATGCTGAAGGTGTTGTGGAGAAATGCATACCCTCAACTGCAAGTAGGACATAAGTTGGAAAGGGCCACCAACTAGAACAGAATGGGGGTGCCTTAAAAACGTAAACATTGAGCTACCATATGATCCAGCAGGCCCACTCCTCCACCTATAATCTAAGAAGAGAGAATTGGAAAGACACAGGCAGGCAAATCTGCATTGCACAGTATTACAATATCCAAGATATGGAAGTAACCAAAAAGTCCACCAACAGATGGGTGGACAAAGAAGTACTCCTCCATGTACAGATGGAATATTCGCTAGTGAAAAAAATGAAACAATACCATTTGCAGCGCCATAGATGAGTCTAGACGTAATCACGCCACAGGTAGTCAGTGAGAAAGCAAAATACATATATCCTATGATATCACTTTCAGGAGTTACTTAAAAATTGATACCAATGAAGATATTTCCACACAGAAAGGCAATCACAGTTTCATTAAAAAACTTATGGTTCACCAAATAGAAAGGGATGAGGATTGGATACATTACCATATTGGGGTTAACAGAGATATACAAACCATGTGAAATATATAACCACCAAAGACGTACGGAAGACCAGGAGAAGACTACTCAACATTGTGTCATAACCTACATGGGAAAAGGATGCGAGGAAGAAAAGATACACGTATATGTGTGAAAGACCCACATCTTGCACACCTAGAGCAAACAAACCAATGTAATCAAATCTGCTGGGATAAAAAATAAAAAGTAAATTACAAATATGAACAAGAAGTAATGAGACATAAACTTAAAGGGCTTTTTCCTGGCCCATTCCATTCTAATTTACAACCTAGAACACCACTTCCATTAAGCCTCTGTTTCCCCAGGTACCAAATTTGGTAAAGAAGAAATGCTGCCACCTTGTGGCCGTGTCCTGCAAGAGCAGCTTTAAACTCACAGCTAATGGTTACTTAACATTCACAAGGACTCAGGGCTGTAAAGGACACCTGCCCTAAAAAATTGTGCTGAAGTAGTGAATGGACAAAAAAATTCAAAACAGGCAGATGTTTCAAGAAGAGACTATGAAGAGTTATGTATTACTCACGCTCTTTTAAAAAAAAAAGGAAAATGGATACAAGCTCAACCTCAGGGTGTGTTAGACCCATGCAATCTAATCTACGAAAAGTTTCAACTTACACCAGTCGACTGACCATCAGCAAAAAGTATACGAACAATAAATGCTGAAGGGGTTTTAGAGAACTGTGTACCCTCTACCTGCTGGTGAGACGTAAAGGGGTAACAGCCAATAATGAGAAAAGAAAGGAGCTGTGTTTAAAAGTAAAAATGGAGGTACCATTCAATCCAGCAGGCGCACCATTGGATCTCTCACCTGAGAAGACAAGAATCGAGAAGACACAGGCCGCAAAACCTGCAGTGCAGCCTTATTCACAATAGCCAAGACAGTGAAGCAATCAAAATGTCCAACAACAGGTGAATGGATAAAGAAGAAGTGGTCCATGTACACAATGGAATATTAGCAATGGAAAACAACGAACCATTGCTCTTTGAGGCACCACAAATGAGTCTGCAGATAATCATGAAAGATGAGGTAAGTTGGAAAGCAAAAGACCTGTATTCTATGATATCACTTATAGGCGTTATCTAATAACTGACACAAATGTACATATTTCCACAGAGAAAGACACTCACAGACTTAGAAAACAAACTATGCTCAACTAAAAGGAAAGGTGGGGGGAATGGATAAATTAAGATTAGTGTTACTATATGTATACAAAGACATATTATCTATATATCTCAAAAAGACCGACCAGATAGCAAGGGAAGTCTGCGGAAGCTTCTGTAACATTTTACATGGGAAGAGGATCTGTAGTTGAATAGATATATATAATGTACAAATGAACCAGATTGTGTACACCTAGGACAAACAATATTCTAAGCTTTACCCCAATTAAAAAAAAAAATTAAAACCAAGAAGAAATAATGAGACATAAAGTATGGGGCTTTCTCCATGCACATTCCAATGTAATTTACAACCTAGGAACACGACTTCCAGAAAGGCTCTGCTGCCCTACTACCCAGATTTGGGAATGGAGAAATGCTGCCTGCTTCAGGTCACTTCCCACAACAGGAGCTTTAAAACCATTGCTAAAGGTGACTAAATATTCACAAAACTTGCAGTTCGGTAAATGACACCTGCTCTCTAAAAAAAGTCTCAGGTGGAAAATAGACCAAAAAATTCAAAAGAGGGCAACCTTCCAAGAAGACAATATCAAGAGTTAGATTGTACTCCCAATTGTTTCCTTTTTTTAACAGAAAAGAAAACGGCGGTGAAAAATGATGAGTTTTACTAATTTTCAAAGCCATGCAAACCCAAATTGCAAAACCCTATCAGCTCACAGCAGCCAGAAGGGCCATTAGCATAAATGCTGAAAACAATAAATGCTGAAGCGATTGTGGAGAAATGCGTACCCTCGATTCTGAGGGGGACGTGGTAAGTGCCACTAATGAGAACACAAAGAAGGTACTTTGAAAAGGGAAAAATGGTGCTACCAGTCAGTCAATCACAACCACTGCTGGGCCTATCACCTGAGAAAATGAGAATCAAAAAGTCACAGGCTGGCAATCCTGCACTCCAACAATATTTACCATAGCCAACACTTGGAAGCAATGAAAATGTCCATCAACCGAGGAATGCACAAAGTAGCCGTAGTCCACGTACACAGTGGAAAATTACTCCAATAAATAACAATTAAAATTAAAAATCCAACAAAAGTAAGGAGACATCAGCTTGTGTGGGTTGGTCTGGGCACACACCACTCTAATTTATAATCCAGAAACACCACAGGCCGCAAGGGCTTTTCCCTAGATACCAGGGTGGGGAACATAGAAAGGCTGCCGCCCTCTCGCAGTTACCTGAAAAAGCAGCTTTAAAGCCTGTGCTAATGGTCATTTCATAGGAACAAGTACTGCAGAACTGTAAGTGAAACCTGCCCTCAAAATGTCTTCAGGGAGGTAATGGCCAAAACATTTCAAAATGTGACACATACTTTAAGAGAACACTTTGAAGAACTAAGGGGTAATCACAGCTTGAAAAATAAAAAGGACATGCCTTCAAGCTCAATTTCAATGGATTATGAGGCACGTGCGAATTCAGCCACAAAGAGGTATCAGATCACACTTGTCAGAATAACCATCAGCAAGAAAACTACAAACAATAAATGCTGAAGGTGTTGTAGAGAAATGCAAACCCTCAACTTCAAGGGGGACGTAACTTGGAAAGGGTCACGAACTAGAACACAATGGGGGTGCCTTAAAAACGTAAACATTGAGCTACCATATGATCCAGCAGGCCCACTCCTCCACCTATAATCTAAGAAGAGACAATTGGAAAGACACAGGCAGGCAAATCTGCCTTGCACAGTATTACAATAGCCAAGATATGGAAGTAACCAAAAAGTCCACCAACAGATGGGTGGACAAAGAAGTACTCCTCCATGTACAGATGGAATATTCGCTAGTCAAAAAAATGAAACAATGCCATCTGCAGCGCCATAGATGAGTGTAGACGTAACCACGCCACGTGTAGTCAGTGAGAATGCAAAATACATATATCCTATGATATCACTTTCAGGAGTTACTTAAAAATTGATACCAATGAAGCTATTTCCACAGAGAAAGGCAATCACAGATTCATTAAAAAACTTATGGTTCACCAAATAGAAAGGGATGAGGATTGGATACATTACCATATTGGGGTTAACAGAGATATACAAACCATGTGAAATATATAACCACCAAAGACGTACGGAAGACCAGGAGAAGACTACTCAACATTGTGTCATAACCTACATGGGAAAAGGATGCGAGGAAGAAAAGATACATGTATATGTGTGAAAGACCCACATCTTGCACACCTAGAGCAAACAAACCAATGTAATCAAATCTGCTGGGATAAAAAATAAAAAGTAAATTACAAACATGAACAAGAAGTAATGAGACATAAACTTAAAGGGCTTTTTCCTGGCCCATTCCATTCTAATTTACAACCTAGAACACCACTTCCATTAAGCTTCTGTTTCCCCAGTTACCAAATTTGGTAAAGAAGAAATGCTGCCACCTTGTGGCCGTGTCCTGCAAGAGCAGCTTTAAACTCACAGCTAATGGTTACTTAACATTCACAAGGACTCAGGGCTGTAAAGGACACCTGCCCTAAAAAATTGTGCTGAAGTAGTGAATGGACAAAAAAATTCAAAACAGGCAGATGTTTCAAGAAGACAGTATGAAGAGTTATGTTTTGCTCACGGTCTTTTAAAAAAAAAAGAAAATGGATACAAGCTCAACCTCAGGGTGTGTTAGACCCATGCAATCTAATCTACGAAAAGTTTCAACTTACACCAGTCGACTGACCATCAGCAAAAAGTATACGAACAATAAATGCTGAAGGGGTTTTAGAGAACTGTGTACCCTCTACCTGCTGGTGAGACGTAAAGGGGTAACAGCCAATAATGAGAAAAGAAAGGAGCTGTGTTTAAAAGTAAAAATGGAGGTACCATTCAATCCAGCAGGCGCACCATTGGATCTCTCACCTGAGAAGACAAGAATCGAGAAGACACAGGCCGCAAAAGCTGCAGTGCAGCCTTATTCACAATAGCCAAGACAGTGAAGCAATCAAAATGTCCAACAACAGGTGAATGGATAAAGAAGAAGTGGTCCATGTACACAATGGAATATTAGCCATGGAAAACAACGAACCACTGCTCTTTGAGGCACCACAAATGAGTCTGCAGATAATCATGAAAGATGAGGTAAGTTGGAAAGCAAAAGACCTGTATTCTATGATATCACTTATAGGCGTTCTCTAATAACTGACACAAATGAACATATTTCCACAGAGAAAGACACTCACAGTCTTAGAAAATAAAACTATGCTCAACTAAAAGGAAAGGTGGGGGAATGGATAAATTAAGATTACTGTTACTATATGTATACAAACACAAATTATATAAATATCTCAAAAATACCGACCATATAGCAAGGGAGGTCTGCGGAACCCTCTGTAACATTTTACATGGGAAGAGGATCTGTACTTGAATAGACATATATAATGTACAAATGAACCAGATTGTGTTCACCTAGGACAAACAATATTCTAAGCTTTACCCCAATTAAAAAAAAAAATTAAAACCAAGAAGAAATAATGAGACATAAACTTATAGGGCTTTCTCCGTGCACATTCCAATGTAATTTACAACCTAGGAACACGACTTCCAGAAAGGCTCTGCTGCCCTACTACCCAGATTTGGGAATGGAGAAATGCTGCCTGCTTCAGGTCACTTCCCACAACAGGAGCTTTAAAACCATTGCTAAAGGTCACTAAATATTCACAAAACTTGCAGTTCGGTAAATGACACCTGCTCTCTAAAAAGAGTCTCAGGTGGAAAATCGACCAAAAAATTCAAAAGAGGGCAACCTTCCAAGAAGACAATATCAAGAGTTATATTGTACTCCCAATTGTTTCCTTTTTTCAACAGAAAAGAAAACGGCGGTGAAAAATGATGAGTTTTACGAATTTTCAAAGCCATGCAAACCCAAATTACAAAACCCTATCAGCTCACAGCAGCCAGCAGGGCCATTAGCATAAATGCTGCAAACAATAAATACTGAAGCGATTGTGGAGAAATGTGTACCCTCGATTCTAAGGGGGACGTGGTAAGAGCCACTAATGAAAACACAAAGAAGGTGCTTTGAAAAGGGAAACACGGTGCTACCAGTCAGTGAATCACACCCACTGCTGGGCCTATCACCTGAGAAAATGAGAATCAAAAAGTCACAGGCTGGCAATCCTGCACTCCAACAATATTTACCATAGCCAACACTTGGAAGCAATGAAAATGTCCATCAACCGAGGAATGCACAAAGAAGAAGTGGTCCACGTACACAGTGGAAAATTACTCCAATAAAAAATAAAAATTAAATTTAAAAATCCAACAAAACTAAGGAGACATCAGCTTCTGTGGGTTTGTCCGGGCACACTCCACTCTAATTTATAACCGAGAAACACCACAGGCCGCAAGGGCTTTTCCCTAGTTACCAGGGTGGGCAACATAGAAAGGCTGCCGCCCTCTGGCAGTTACCTGCAAAAGCAGTTTTAAAGCCTGTGCTAATGGTCATTTCATAGGAATAAGTACTGCAGAAGTGTAAATGAAACCTGCCCTCACAATGTCTTCAGGGAGGTAATGGCCAAAACATTTCAAAATGTGACACATACTTTAAGAGAACACTTTGAAGAACTAAGGGGAAATCACAGCTTGAAAAATAAAAAGGACATGCCTTAAAGCTCAATTTCAACGGATTATGAGGCACGTGCGAATTCAACCACAAAGAGGTATCAGGTCACACTTTTCAGAATAACCATCAGCAAGAAAACTACAAACAATAAATGCTGAAGGTGTTGTGGAGAAATGCATACCCTCAACTGCAAGTAGGACATAAGTTGGAAAGGGCCACCAACTAGAACAGAATGGGGGTGCCTTAAAAACGTAAACATTGAGCTACCATATGATCCAGCAGGCCCACTCCTCCACCTATAATCTAAGAAGAGAGAATTGGAAAGACACAGGCAGGCAAATCTGCATTGCACAGTATTACAATATCCAAGATATGGAAGTAACCAAAAAGTCCACCAACAGATGGGTGGACAAAGAAGTACTCCTCCATGTACAGATGGAATATTCGCTAGTCAAAAAAATGAAACAATGCCATCTGCAGCGCCATAGATGAGTGTAGACGTAACCACGCCACGTGTAGTCAGTGAGAATGCAAAATACATATATCCTATGATATCACTTTCAGGAGTTACTTAAAAATTGATACCAATGAAGCTATTTCCACAGAGAAAGGCAATCACAGATTCATTAAAAAACTTATGGTTCACCAAATAGAAAGGGATGAGGATTGGATACATTACCATATTGGGGTTAACAGAGATATACAAACCATGTGAAATATATAACCACCAAAGACGTACGGAAGACCAGGAGAAGACTACTCAACATTGTGTCATAACCTACATGGGAAAAGGATGCGAGGAAGAAAAGATACATGTATATGTGTGAAAGACCCACATCTTGCACACCTAGAGCAAACAAACCAATGTAATCAAATCTGCTGGGATAAAAAATAAAAAGTAAATTACAAACATGAACAAGAAGTAATGAGACATAAACTTAAAGGGCTTTTTCCTGGCCCATTCCATTCTAATTTACAACCTAGAACACCACTTCCATTAAGCTTCTGTTTCCCCAGTTACCAAATTTGGTAAAGAAGAAATGCTGCCACCTTGTGGCCGTGTCCTGCAAGAGCAGCTTTAAACTCACAGCTAATGGTTACTTAACATTCACAAGGACTCAGGGCTGTAAAGGACACCTGCCCTAAAAAATTGTGCTGAAGTAGTGAATGGACAAAAAAATTCAAAACAGGCAGATGTTTCAAGAAGACAGTGTGAAGAGTTATGTTTTGCTCACGGTCTTTTAAAAAAAAAAGAAAATGGATACAAGCTCAACCTCAGGGTGTGTTAGACCCATGCAATCTAATCTACGAAAAGTTTCAACTTACACCAGTCGACTGACCATCAGCAAAAAGTATACGAACAATAAATGCTGAAGGGGTTTTAGAGAACTGTGTACCCTCTACCTGCTGGTGAGACGTAAAGGGGTAACAGCCAATAATGAGAAAAGAAAGGAGCTGTGTTTAAAAGTAAAAATGGAGGTACCATTCAATCCAGCAGGCGCACCATTGGATCTCTCACCTGAGAAGACAAGAATCGAGAAGACACAGGCCGCAAAAGCTGCAGTGCAGCCTTATTCACAATAGCCAAGACAGTGAAGCAATCAAAATGTCCAACAACAGGTGAATGGATAAAGAAGAAGTGGTCCATGTACACAATGGAATATTAGCCATGGAAAACAACGAACCACTGCTCTTTGAGGCACCACAAATGAGTCTGCAGATAATCATGAAAGATGAGGTAAGTTGGAAAGCAAAAGACCTGTATTCTATGATATCACTTATAGGCGTTCTCTAATAACTGACACAAATGAACATATTTCCACAGAGAAAGACACTCACAGTCTTAGAAAATAAAACTATGCTCAACTAAAAGGAAAGGTGGGGGAATGGATAAATTAAGATTACTGTTACTATATGTATACAAACACAAATTATATAAATATCTCAAAAATACCGACCATATAGCAAGGGAGGTCTGCGGAACCCTCTGTA
The DNA here is from genome assembly GCF_965194825.1 of Balaenoptera physalus. NCBI lineage: Eukaryota > Metazoa > Chordata > Mammalia > Artiodactyla > Balaenopteridae > Balaenoptera > Balaenoptera physalus. The sequence continues at coordinate 173,488 of NW_028126561.1, forward strand.
ACATTTTACATGGGAAGAGGATCTGTACTTGAATAGACATATATAATGTACAAATGAACCTGATTGTGTTCACCTAGGACAAACAATATTCTAAGCTTTACCACAATTAAAAAAAAAATTAAAACCAAGAAGAAATAATGAGACATAAACTTATAGGGCTTTCTCCGTGCACATTCCAATGTAATTTACAACCTAGGAACACGACTTCCAGAAAGGCTCTGCTGCTCTACTACCCAGATTTGGGAATGGAGAAATGCTGCCTGCTTCAGGTCACTTCCCACAACAGGAGCTTTAAAACCATTGCTAAAGGTCACTAAATATTCACAAAACTTGCAGTTCGGTAAATGACACCTGCTCTCTAAAAAAAGTCTCAGGTGGAAAATAGACCAAAAAATTCAAAAGAGGGCAACCTTCCAAGAAGACAATATCAAGAGTTAGATTGTACTCCCAATTGTTTCCTTTTTTTAACAGAAAAGAAAACGGCGGTGAAAAATGATGAGTTTTACTAATTTTCAAAGCCATGCAAACCCAAATTGCAAAACCCTATCAGCTCACAGCAGCCAGAAGGGCCATTAGCATAAATGCTGAAAACAATAAATGCTGAAGCGATTGTGGAGAAATGCGTACCCTCGATTCTGAGGGGGACGTGGTAAGTGCCACTAATGAGAACACAAAGAAGGTACTTTGAAAAGGGAAAAATGGTGCTACCAGTCAGTCAATCACAACCACTGCTGGGCCTATCACCTGAGAAAATGAGAATCAAAAAGTCACAGGCTGGCAATCCTGCACTCCAACAATATTTACCATAGCCAACACTTGGAAGCAATGAAAATGTCCATCAACCGAGGAATGCACAAAGTAGCCGTAGTCCACGTACACAGTGGAAAATTACTCCAATAAATAACAATTAAAATTAAAAATCCAACAAAAGTAAGGAGACATCAGCTTGTGTGGGTTGGTCTGGGCACACACCACTCTAATTTATAATCCAGAAACACCACAGGCCGCAAGGGCTTTTCCCTAGATACCAGGGTGGGGAACATAGAAAGGCTGCCGCCCTCTCGCAGTTACCTGAAAAAGCAGCTTTAAAGCCTGTGCTAATGGTCATTTCATAGGAACAAGTACTGCAGAACTGTAAGTGAAACCTGCCCTCAAAATGTCTTCAGGGAGGTAATGGCCAAAACATTTCAAAATGTGACACATACTTTAAGAGAACACTTTGAAGAACTAAGGGGTAATCACAGCTTGAAAAATAAAAAGGACATGCCTTCAAGCTCAATTTCAATGGATTATGAGGCACGTGCGAATTCAGCCACAAAGAGGTATCAGATCACACTTGTCAGAATAACCATCAGCAAGAAAACTACAAACAATAAATGCTGAAGGTGTTGTAGAGAAATGCAAACACTCAACTTCAAGGGGGACGTAACTTGGAAAGGGTCACGAACTAGAACAGAATGGGGGCGCCTTAAAAACGTAAACATTGAGCTACCATATGATCCAGCAGGCCCACTCCTCCACCTATAATCTAAGAAGAGAGAATTGGAAAGACACAGGCAGGCAAATCTGCCTTGCACAGTATTACAATAGCCAAGATATGGAAGTAACCAAAAAGTCCACCAACAGATGGGTGGACAAAGAAGTACTCCTCCATGTACAGATGGAATATTCGCTAGTCAAAAAAATGAAACAATGCCATCTGCAGCGCCATAGATGAGTGTAGACGTAACCACGCCACGTGTAGTCAGTGAGAATGCAAAATACATATATCCTATGATATCACTTTCAGGAGTTACTTAAAAATTGATACCAATGAAGCTATTTCCACAGAGAAAGGCAATCACAGATTCATTAAAAAACTTATGGTTCACCAAATAGAAAGGGATGAGGATTGGATACATTACCATATTGGGGTTAACAGAGATATACAAACCATGTGAAATATATAACCACCAAAGACGTACGGAAGACCAGGAGAAGACTACTCAACATTGTGTCATAACCTACATGGGAAAAGGATGCGAGGAAGAAAAGATACATGTATATGTGTGAAAGACCCACATCTTGCACACCTAGAGCAAACAAACCAATGTAATCAAATCTGCTGGGATAAAAAATAAAAAGTAAATTACAAACATGAACAAGAAGTAATGAGACATAAACTTAAAGGGCTTTTTCCTGGCCCATTCCATTCTAATTTACAACCTAGAACACCACTTCCATTAAGCTTCTGTTTCCCCAGTTACCAAATTTGGTAAAGAAGAAATGCTGCCACCTTGTGGCCGTGTCCTGCAAGAGCAGCTTTAAACTCACAGCTAATGGTTACTTAACATTCACAAGGACTCAGGGCTGTAAAGGACACCTGCCCTAAAAAATTGTGCTGAAGTAGTGAATGGACAAAAAAATTCAAAACAGGCAGATGTTTCAAGAAGACAGTATGAAGAGTTATGTTTTGCTCACGGTCTTTTAAAAAAAAAAGAAAATGGATACAAGCTCAACCTCAGGGTGTGTTAGACCCATGCAATCTAATCTACGAAAAGTTTCAACTTACACCAGTCGACTGACCATCAGCAAAAAGTATACGAACAATAAATGCTGAAGGGGTTTTAGAGAACTGTGTACCCTCTACCTGCTGGTGAGACGTAAAGGGGTAACAGCCAATAATGAGAAAAGAAAGGAGCTGTGTTTAAAAGTAAAAATGGAGGTACCATTCAATCCAGCAGGCGCACCATTGGATCTCTCACCTGAGAAGACAAGAATCGAGAAGACACAGGCCGCAAAAGCTGCAGTGCAGCCTTATTCACAATAGCCAAGACAGTGAAGCAATCAAAATGTCCAACAACAGGTGAATGGATAAAGAAGAAGTGGTCCATGTACACAATGGAATATTAACCATGGAAAACAACGAACCACTGCTCTTTGAGGCACCACAAATGAGTCTGCAGATAATCATGAAAGATGAGGTAAGTTGGAAAGCAAAAGACCTGTATTCTATGATATCACTTATAGGCGTTCTCTAATAACTGACACAAATGAACATATTTCCACAGAGAAAGACACTCACAGTCTTAGAAAATAAAACTATGCTCAACTAAAAGGAAAGGTGGGGGAATGGATAAATTAAGATTACTGTTACTATATGTATACAAACACAAATTATATAAATATCTCAAAAATACCGACCATATAGCAAGGGAGGTCTGCGGAACCCTCTGTAACATTTTACATGGGAAGAGGATCTGTACTTGAATAGACATATATAATGTACAAATGAACCTGATTGTGTTCACCTAGGACAAACAATATTCTAAGCTTTACCACAATTAAAAAAAAAAATTAAAACCAAGAAGAAATAATGAGACATAAACTTATAGGGCTTTCTCCGTGCACATTCCAATGTAATTTACAACCTAGGAACACGACTTCCAGAAAGGCTCTGCTGCTCTACTACCCAGATTTGGGAATGGAGAAATGCTGCCTGCTTCAGGTCACTTCCCACAACAGGAGCTTTAAAACCATTGCTAAAGGTCACTAAATATTCACAAAACTTGCAGTTCGGTAAATGACACCTGCTCTCTAAAAAAAGTCTCAGGTGGAAAATAGACCAAAAAATTCAAAAGAGGGCAACCTTCCAAGAAGACAATATCAAGAGTTAGATTGTACTCCCAATTGTTTCCTTTTTTTAACAGAAAAGAAAACGGCGGTGAAAAATGATGAGTTTTACTAATTTTCAAAGCCATGCAAACCCAAATTGCAAAACCCTATCAGCTCACAGCAGCCAGAAGGGCCATTAGCATAAATGCTGAAAACAATAAATGCTGAAGCGATTGTGGAGAAATGCGTACCCTCGATTCTGAGGGGGACGTGGTAAGTGCCACTAATGAGAACACAAAGAAGGTACTTTGAAAAGGGAAAAATGGTGCTACCAGTCAGTCAATCACAACCACTGCTGGGCCTATCACCTGAGAAAATGAGAATCAAAAAGTCACAGGCTGGCAATCCTGCACTCCAACAATATTTACCATAGCCAACACTTGGAAGCAATGAAAATGTCCATCAACCGAGGAATGCACAAAGTAGCCGTAGTCCACGTACACAGTGGAAAATTACTCCAATAAATAACAATTAAAATTAAAAATCCAACAAAAGTAAGGAGACATCAGCTTGTGTGGGTTGGTCTGGGCACACACCACTCTAATTTATAATCCAGAAACACCACAGGCCGCAAGGGCTTTTCCCTAGATACCAGGGTGGGGAACATAGAAAGGCTGCCGCCCTCTCGCAGTTACCTGAAAAAGCAGCTTTAAAGCCTGTGCTAATGGTCATTTCATAGGAACAAGTACTGCAGAACTGTAAGTGAAACCTGCCCTCAAAATGTCTTCAGGGAGGTAATGGCCAAAACATTTCAAAATGTGACACATACTTTAAGAGAACACTTTGAAGAACTAAGGGGTAATCACAGCTTGAAAAATAAAAAGGACATGCCTTCAAGCTCAATTTCAATGGATTATGAGGCACGTGCGAATTCAGCCACAAAGAGGTATCAGATCACACTTGTCAGAATAACCATCAGCAAGAAAACTACAAACAATAAATGCTGAAGGTGTTGTAGAGAAATGCAAACACTCAACTTCAAGGGGGACGTAACTTGGAAAGGGTCACGAACTAGAACAGAATGGGGGCGCCTTAAAAACGTAAACATTGAGCTACCATATGATCCAGCAGGCCCACTCCTCCACCTATAATCTAAGAAGAGAGAATTGGAAAGACACAGGCAGGCAAATCTGCCTTGCACAGTATTACAATAGCCAAGATATGGAAGTAACCAAAAAGTCCACCAACAGATGGGTGGACAAAGAAGTACTCCTCCATGTACAGATGGAATATTCGCTAGTCAAAAAAATGAAACAATGCCATCTGCAGCGCCATAGATGAGTGTAGACGTAACCACGCCACGTGTAGTCAGTGAGAATGCAAAATACATATATCCTATGATATCACTTTCAGGAGTTACTTAAAAATTGATACCAATGAAGCTATTTCCACAGAGAAAGGCAATCACAGATTCATTAAAAAACTTATGGTTCACCAAATAGAAAGGGATGAGGATTGGATACATTACCATATTGGGGTTAACAGAGATATACAAACCATGTGAAATATATAACCACCAAAGACGTACGGAAGACCAGGAGAAGACTACTCAACATTGTGTCATAACCTACATGGGAAAAGGATGCGAGGAAGAAAAGATACATGTATATGTGTGAAAGACCCACATCTTGCACACCTAGAGCAAACAAACCAATGTAATCAAATCTGCTGGGATAAAAAATAAAAAGTAAATTACAAACATGAACAAGAAGTAATGAGACATAAACTTAAAGGGCTTTTTCCTGGCCCATTCCATTCTAATTTACAACCTAGAACACCACTTCCATTAAGCTTCTGTTTCCCCAGTTACCAAATTTGGTAAAGAAGAAATGCTGCCACCTTGTGGCCGTGTCCTGCAAGAGCAGCTTTAAACTCACAGCTAATGGTTACTTAACATTCACAAGGACTCAGGGCTGTAAAGGACACCTGCCCTAAAAAATTGTGCTGAAGTAGTGAATGGACAAAAAAATTCAAAACAGGCAGATGTTTCAAGAAGACAGTATGAAGAGTTATGTTTTGCTCACGGTCTTTTAAAAAAAAAAGAAAATGGATACAAGCTCAACCTCAGGGTGTGTTAGACCCATGCAATCTAATCTACGAAAAGTTTCAACTTACACCAGTCGACTGACCATCAGCAAAAAGTATACGAACAATAAATGCTGAAGGGGTTTTAGAGAACTGTGTACCCTCTACCTGCTGGTGAGACGTAAAGGGGTAACAGCCAATAATGAGAAAAGAAAGGAGCTGTGTTTAAAAGTAAAAATGGAGGTACCATTCAATCCAGCAGGCGCACCATTGGATCTCTCACCTGAGAAGACAAGAATCGAGAAGACACAGGCCGCAAAAGCTGCAGTGCAGCCTTATTCACAATAGCCAAGACAGTGAAGCAATCAAAATGTCCAACAACAGGTGAATGGATAAAGAAGAAGTGGTCCATGTACACAATGGAATATTAGCCATGGAAAACAACGAACCACTGCTCTTTGAGGCACCACAAATGAGTCTGCAGATAATCATGAAAGATGAGGTAAGTTGGAAAGCAAAAGACCTGTATTCTATGATATCACTTATAGGCGTTCTCTAATAACTGACACAAATGAACATATTTCCACAGAGAAAGACACTCACAGTCTTAGAAAATAAAACTATGCTCAACTAAAAGGAAAGGTGGGGGAATGGATAAATTAAGATTACTGTTACTATATGTATAAAAACACAAATTATATAAATATCTCAAAAATACCGACCATATAGCAAGGGAGGTCTGCGGAACCCTCTGTAACATTTTACATGGGAAGAGGATCTGTACTTGAATAGACATATATAATGTACAAATGAACCTGATTGTGTTCACCTAGGACAAACAATATTCTAAGCTTTACCACAATTAAAAAAAAAAATTAAAACCAAGAAGAAATAATGAGACATAAACTTATAGGGCTTTCTCCGTGCACATTCCAATGTAATTTACAACCTAGGAACACGACTTCCAGAAAGGCTCTGCTGCTCTACTACCCAGATTTGGGAATGGAGAAATGCTGCCTGCTTCAGGTCACTTCCCACAACTGGAGCTTTAAAACCATTGCTAAAGGTCACTAAATATTCACAAAACTTGCAGTTCGGTAAATGACACCTGCTCTCTAAAAAGAGTCTCAGGTGGAAAATCGACCAAAAAATTCAAAAGAGGGCAACCTTCCAAGAAGACAATATCAAGAGTTATATTGTACTCCCAATTGTTTCCTTTTTTCAACAGAAAAGAAAACGGCGGTGAAAAATGATGAGTTTTACGAATTTTCAAAGCCATGCAAACCCAAATTACAAAACCCTATCAGCTCACAGCAGCCAGCAGGGCCATTAGCATAAATGCTGCAAAAAATAGATACTGAAGCGATTGTGGAGAAATGTGTACCCTCGATTCTAAGGGGGACGTGGTAAGTGCCACTAATGAAAACACAAAGAAGGTGCTTTGAAAAGGGAAAAACGATGCTACCAGTCAGTCAATCACACCCACTGCTGGGGCTATCACCTGAGAAAATGAGAATCAAAAAGTCACAGGCTGGCAATCCTGCACTCCAACAATATTTACCATAGCCAACACTTGGAAGCAATGAAAATGTCCATCAACCAAGGAATGCACAAAGAAGAAGTGGTCCACGAACACAGTGGAAAATTACTCCAATAAAAAATGAAAATTAAATTTAAAAATCCAACAAAACTAAGGAGACATCAGCTTGTGTGGGTTTGTCCGGGCACACTCCACTGTAATTTATAACCGAGAAACACCACAGGCCGCAAGGGCTTTTCCCTAGTTACCAGGGTGGGGAACAAAGAAAGGCTGCTGCCCTCTGGCAGTTACCTGCAAAAGCAGTTTTAAAGCCTGTGCTAATGGTCATTTCATAGGAATAAGTACTGCAGAAGTGTAAATGAAACCTGCCCTCAAAATGTCTTCAGGGAGGTAATGGCCAAAACATTTCAAAATGTGACACATACTTTAAGAGAACACTTTGAAGAACTAAGGGGAAATCACAGCTTTAAAAATAAAAAGGACATGCCTTAAAGCTCAATTTCAACGGATTATGAGGCACGTGCGAATTCAACCACAAAGAGGTATCAGGTCACACTTTTCAGAATAACCATCAGCAAGAAAACTACAAACAATAAATGCCGAAGGTGTTGTGGAGAAATGCATACCCTCAACTGCAAGCAGGACATAAGTTGGAAAGGGCCACCAACTAGAACAGAATGGGGGTGCCTTAAAAACGTAAACATTGAGCTACCATATGATCCAGCAGGCCCACTCCTCCACCTATAATCTAAGAAGAGAGAATTGGAAAGACACAGGCAGGCAAATCTGCATTGCACAGTATTACAATATCCAAGATATGGAAGTAAGCAAAAAGTCCACCAACAGATGGGTGGACAAAGAAGTACTCCTCCATGTACAGATGGAATATTCGCTAGTGAAAAAAATGAAACAATACCATTTGCAGCGCCATAGATGAGTCTAGACGTAATCACGCCACGGGTAGTCAGTGAGAAAGCAAAATACATATATCCTATGATACCACTTTCAGGAGTTACTTAAAAATTGATACCAATGGAGATATTTCCACAGAGAAAGGCAATCACAGTTTCATTAAAAAACTTATGGTTCACCAAATAGAAAGGGATGAGGATTGGATACATTACCATATTGGGGTTAACAGAGATATACAAACCATGTGAAATATATAACCACCAAAGACGTACGGAAGACCAGGAGAAGACTACTCAACATTGTGTCATAACCTACATGGGAAAAGGATGCGAGGAAGAAAAGATACACGTATATGTGGGAAAGACCCACATCTTGCACACCTAGAGCAAACAAACCAATGTAATCAAATCTGCTGGGATAAAAAATAAAAAGTAAATTACAAACATGAACAAGAAGTAATGAGACATAAACTTAAAGGGCTTTTTCCTGGCCCATTCCATTGTAATTTACAACCTAGAACACCACTTCCATTAAGCCTCTGTTTACCCAGTTACCAAATTTGGTAAAGAAGAAATGCTGCCACCTTGTGGCCGTGTCCTGCAAGAGCAGCTTTAAACTCACAGCTAATGGTTACTTAACATTCACAAGGACTCAGGGCTGTAAAGGACACCTGCTCTAAAAAATTGTGCTGAAGTAGTGAATGGACAAAAAAATTCAAAACAGGCAGATGTTTAAAGAAGAGAGTATGAAGAGTTATGTATTACTCACGCTCTTTTAAAAAAAAAGGAAAACGGATACAAGCTCAACCTCAGGGTGTGTTAGACCCATGCAATCTAATCTACGAAAAGTTTCAACTTACACCAGTCGACTGACCATCAGCAAAAAGTATACGAACAATAAATGCTGAAGGGGTTTTAGATAACTGTGTACCCTCTACCTGCTGGTGAGACGTAAAGGGGTAACAGCCAATAATGAGAAAAGAAAGGAGCTGTGTTTAGAAGTAAAAATAAAGGTACCATTCAATCCCCAGGCGCACCATTGGACCTCTCACCTGAGAAGACAAGAATCGAGAAGACACAGGCCGCAAAAGCTGCAGTGCAGCCTTATTCACAGTAGCCAAGACAGTGAAGCAATCAAAATGTCCAACAACAGGTGAATGGATAAAGAAGAAGTGGTCCATGTACACAATGGAATATTAGCAATGGAAAACAACGAACCATTGCTCTTTGAGGCACCACAAATGAGTCTGAAGATAATCATGAAAGATGAGGTAAGTTGGAAAGCAAAAGACCTGTATTCTATGATATCACTTATAGGCGTTATCTAATAACTGACACAAATGTACATATTTCCACAGAGAAAGACACTCACAGACTTAGAAAACAAACTATGCTCAACTAAAAGGAAAGGTGGGGGGAATGGATAAATTAAGATTAGTGTTACTATATGTATACAAAGACATATTATCTATATATCTCAAAAAGACCGACCAGATAGCAAGGGAAGTCTGCGGAACCTTCTGTAACATTTTACATGGGAAGAGGATCTGTAGTTGAATAGATATATATAATGTACAAATGAACCAGATTGTGTACACCTAGGACAAACAATATTCTAAGCTTTACCCCAATTAAAAAAAAAATTAAAACCAAGAAGAAATAATGAGACATAAAGTATGGGGCTTTCTCCATGCACATTCCAATGTAATTTACAACCTAGGAACACGACTTCCAGAAAGGCTCTGCTGCCCTACTACCCAGATTTGGGAATGGAGAAATGCTGCCTGCTTCAGGTCACTTCCCACAACAGGAGCTTTAAAACCATTGCTAAAGGTCACTAAATATTCACAAAACTTGCAGTTCGGTAAATGACACCTGCTCTCTAAAAAAAGTCTCAGGTGGAAAATAGACCAAAAAATTCAAAAGAGGGCAACCTTCCAAGAAGACAATATCAAGAGTTAGATTGTACTCCCAATTGTTTCCTTTTTTTAACAGAAAAGAAAACGGCGGTGAAAAATGATGAGTTTTACTAATTTTCAAAGCCATGCAAACCCAAATTGCAAAACCCTATCAGCTCACAGCAGCCAGAAGGGCCATTAGCATAAATGCTGAAAACAATAAATGCTGAAGCGATTGTGGAGAAATGCGTACCCTCGATTCTGAGGGGGACGTGGTAAGTGCCACTAATGAGAACACAAAGAAGGTACTTTGAAAAGGGAAAAATGGTGCTACCAGTCAGTCAATCACAACCACTGCTGGGCCTATCACCTGAGAAAATGAGAATCAAAAAGTCACAGGCTGGCAATCCTGCACTCCAACAATATTTACCATAGCCAACACTTGGAAGCAATGAAAATGTCCATCAACCGAGGAATGCACAAAGTAGCCGTAGTCCACGTACACAGTGGAAAATTACTCCAATAAATAACAATTAAAATTAAAAATCCAACAAAAGTAAGGAGACATCAGCTTGTGTGGGTTGGTCTGGGCACACACCACTCTAATTTATAATCCAGAAACACCACAGGCCGCAAGGGCTTTTCCCTAGATACCAGGGTGGGGAACATAGAAAGGCTGCCGCCCTCTCGCAGTTACCTGAAAAAGCAGCTTTAAAGCCTGTGCTAATGGTCATTTCATAGGAACAAGTACTGCAGAACTGTAAGTGAAACCTGCCCTCAAAATGTCTTCAGGGAGGTAATGGCCAAAACATTTCAAAATGTGACACATACTTTAAGAGAACACTTTGAAGAACTAAGGGGTAATCACAGCTTGAAAAATAAAAAGGACATGCCTTCAAGCTCAATTTCAATGGATTATGAGGCACGTGCGAATTCAGCCACAAAGAGGTATCAGATCACACTTGTCAGAATAACCATCAGCAAGAAAACTACAAACAATAAATGCTGAAGGTGTTGTAGAGAAATGCAAACACTCAACTTCAAGGGGGACGTAACTTGGAAAGGGTCACGAACTAGAACAGAATGGGGGCGCCTTAAAAACGTAAACATTGAGCTACCATATGATCCAGCAGGCCCACTCCTCCACCTATAATCTAAGAAGAGAGAATTGGAAAGACACAGGCAGGCAAATCTGCCTTGCACAGTATTACAATAGCCAAGATATGGAAGTAACCAAAAAGTCCACCAACAGATGGGTGGACAAAGAAGTACTCCTCCATGTACAGATGGAATATTCGCTAGTCAAAAAAATGAAACAATGCCATCTGCAGCGCCATAGATGAGTGTAGACGTAACCACGCCACGTGTAGTCAGTGAGAATGCAAAATACATATATCCTATGATATCACTTTCAGGAGTTACTTAAAAATTGATACCAATGAAGCTATTTCCACAGAGAAAGGCAATCACAGATTCATTAAAAAACTTATGGTTCACCAAATAGAAAGGGATGAGGATTGGATACATTACCATATTGGGGTTAACAGAGATATACAAACCATGTGAAATATATAACCACCAAAGACGTACGGAAGACCAGGAGAAGACTACTCAACATTGTGTCATAACCTACATGGGAAAAGGATGCGAGGAAGAAAAGATACATGTATATGTGTGAAAGACCCACATCTTGCACACCTAGAGCAAACAAACCAATGTAATCAAATCTGCTGGGATAAAAAATAAAAAGTAAATTACAAACATGAACAAGAAGTAATGAGACATAAACTTAAAGGGCTTTTTCCTGGCCCATTCCATTCTAATTTACAACCTAGAACACCACTTCCATTAAGCTTCTGTTTCCCCAGTTACCAAATTTGGTAAAGAAGAAATGCTGCCACCTTGTGGCCGTGTCCTGCAAGAGCAGCTTTAAACTCACAGCTAATGGTTACTTAACATTCACAAGGACTCAGGGCTGTAAAGGACACCTGCCCTAAAAAATTGTGCTGAAGTAGTGAATGGACAAAAAAATTCAAAACAGGCAGATGTTTCAAGAAGACAGTATGAAGAGTTATGTTTTGCTCACGGTCTTTTAAAAAAAAAAGAAAATGGATACAAGCTCAACCTCAGGGTGTGTTAGACCCATGCAATCTAATCTACGAAAAGTTTCAACTTACACCAGTCGACTGACCATCAGCAAAAAGTATACGAACAATAAATGCTGAAGGGGTTTTAGAGAACTGTGTACCCTCTACCTGCTGGTGAGACGTAAAGGGGTAACAGCCAATAATGAGAAAAGAAAGGAGCTGTGTTTAAAAGTAAAAATGGAGGTACCATTCAATCCAGCAGGCGCACCATTGGATCTCTCACCTGAGAAGACAAGAATCGAGAAGACACAGGCCGCAAAAGCTGCAGTGCAGCCTTATTCACAATAGCCAAGACAGTGAAGCAATCAAAATGTCCAACAACAGGTGAATGGATAAAGAAGAAGTGGTCCATGTACACAATGGAATATTAGCCATGGAAAACAACGAACCACTGCTCTTTGAGGCACCACAAATGAGTCTGCAGATAATCATGAAAGATGAGGTAAGTTGGAAAGCAAAAGACCTGTATTCTATGATATCACTTATAGGCGTTCTCTAATAACTGACACAAATGAACATATTTCCACAGAGAAAGACACTCACAGTCTTAGAAAATAAAACTATGCTCAACTAAAAGGAAAGGTGGGGGAATGGATAAATTAAGATTACTGTTACTATATGTATACAAACACAAATTATATAAATATCTCAAAAATACCGACCATATAGCAAGGGAGGTCTGCGGAACCCTCTGTAACATTTTACATGGGAAGAGGATCTGTACTTGAATAGACATATATAATGTACAAATGAACCTGATTGTGTTCACCTAGGACAAACAATATTCTAAGCTTTACCACAATTAAAAAAAAAAATTAAAACCAAGAAGAAATAATGAGACATAAACTTATAGGGCTTTCTCCGTGCACATTCCAATGTAATTTACAACCTAGGAACACGACTTCCAGAAAGGCTCTGCTGCTCTACTACCCAGATTTGGGAATGGAGAAATGCTGCCTGCTTCAGGTCACTTCCCACAACTGGAGCTTTAAAACCATTGCTAAAGGTCACTAAATATTCACAAAACTTGCAGTTCGGTAAATGACACCTGCTCTCTAAAAAGAGTCTCAGGTGGAAAATCGACCAAAAAATTCAAAAGAGGGCAACCTTCCAAGAAGACAATATCAAGAGTTATATTGTACTCCCAATTGTTTCCTTTTTTCAACAGAAAAGAAAACGGCGGTGAAAAATGATGAGTTTTACGAATTTTCAAAGCCATGCAAACCCAAATTACAAAACCCTATCAGCTCACAGCAGCCAGCAGGGCCATTAGCATAAATGCTGCAAAAAATAGATACTGAAGCGATTGTGGAGAAATGTGTACCCTCGATTCTAAGGGGGACGTGGTAAGTGCCACTAATGAAAACACAAAGAAGGTGCTTTGAAAAGGGAAAAACGATGCTACCAGTCAGTCAATCACACCCACTGCTGGGGCTATCAACTGAGAAAATGAGAATCAAAAAGTCACAGGCTGGCAATCCTGCACTCCAACATTATTTACCATAGCCAACACTTGGAAGCAATGAAAATGTCCATCAACCAAGGAATGCACAAAGAAGAAGTGGTCCACGAACACAGTGGAAAATTACTCCAATAAAAAATGAAAATTAAATTTAAAAATCCAACAAAACTAAGGAGACATCAGCTTGTGTGGGTTTGTCCGGGCACACTCCACTGTAATTTATAACCGAGAAACACCACAGGCCGCAAGGGCTTTTCCCTAGTTACCAGGGTGGGGAACAAAGAAAGGCTGCTGCCCTCTGGCAGTTACCTGCAAAAGCAGTTTTAAAGCCTGTGCTAATGGTCATTTCATAGGAATAAGTACTGCAGAAGTGTAAATGAAACCTGCCCTCAAAATGTCTTCAGGGAGGTAATGGCCAAAACATTTCAAAATGTGACACATACTTTAAGAGAACACTTTGAAGAACTAAGGGGAAATCACAGCTTGAAAAATAAAAAGGACATGCCTTAAAGCTCAATTTCAACGGATTATGAGGCACGTGCGAATTCAACCACAAAGAGGTATCAGGTCACACTTTTCAGAATAACCATCAGCAAGAAAACTACAAACAATAAATGCCGAAGGTGTTGTGGAGAAATGCATACCCTCAACTGCAAGTAGGACATAAGTTGGAAAGGGCCACCAACTAGAACAGAATGGGGGTGCCTTAAAAACGTAAACATTGAGCTACCATATGATCCAGCAGGCCCACTCCTCCACCTATAATCTAAGAAGAGAGAATTGGAAAGACACAGGCAGGCAAATCTGCATTGCACAGTATTACAATATCCAAGATATGGAAGTAAGCAAAAAGTCCACCAACAGATGGGTGGACAAAGAAGTACTCCTCCATGTACAGATGGAATATTCGCTAGTGAAAAAAATGAAACAATACCATTTGCAGCGCCATAGATGAGTCTAGACGTAATCACGCCACGGGTAGTCAGTGAGAAAGCAAAATACATATATCCTATGATACCACTTTCAGGAGTTACTTAAAAATTGATACCAATGGAGATATTTCCACAGAGAAAGGCAATCACAGTTTCATTAAAAAACTTATGGTTCACCAAATAGAAAGGGATGAGGATTGGATACATTACCATATTGGGGTTAACAGAGATATACAAACCATGTGAAATATATAACCACCAAAGACGTACGGAAGACCAGGAGAAGCCTACTCAACATTGTGTCATAACCTACATGGGAAAAGGATGCGAGGAAGAAAAGATACACGTATATGTGGGAAAGACCCACATCTTGCACACCTAGAGCAAACAAACCAATGTAATCAAATCTGCTGGGATAAAAAATAAAAAGTAAATTACAAACATGAACAAGAAGTAATGAGACATAA
The DNA here is from genome assembly GCF_965194825.1 of Balaenoptera physalus. NCBI lineage: Eukaryota > Metazoa > Chordata > Mammalia > Artiodactyla > Balaenopteridae > Balaenoptera > Balaenoptera physalus. Next base: position 188,524 of record NW_028126561.1, read on the forward strand.
ACTTAAAGGGCTTTTTCCTGGCCCATTCCATTGTAATTTACAACCTAGAACACCACTTCCATTAAGCCTCTGTTTACCCAGTTACCAAATTTGGTAAAGAAGAAATGCTGCCACCTTGTGGCCGTGTCCTGCAAGAGCAGCTTTAAACTCACAGCTAATGGTTACTTAACATTCACAAGGACTCAGGGCTGTAAAGGACACCTGCTCTAAAAAATTGTGCTGAAGTAGTGAATGGACAAAAAAATTCAAAACAGGCAGATGTTTAAAGAAGAGAGTATGAAGAGTTATGTATTACTCACGCTCTTTTAAAAAAAAAGGAAAACGGATACAAGCTCAACCTCAGGGTGTGTTAGACCCATGCAATCTAATCTACGAAAAGTTTCAACTTACACCAGTCGACTGACCATCAGCAAAAAGTATACGAACAATAAATGCTGAAGGGGTTTTAGATAACTGTGTACCCTCTACCTGCTGGTGAGACGTAAAGGGGTAACAGCCAATAATGAGAAAAGAAAGGAGCTGTGTTTAGAAGTAAAAATAAAGGTACCATTCAATCCCCAGGCGCACCATTGGACCTCTCACCTGAGAAGACAAGAATCGAGAAGACACAGGCCGCAAAAGCTGCAGTGCAGCCTTATTCACAGTAGCCAAGACAGTGAAGCAATCAAAATGTCCAACAACAGGTGAATGGATAAAGAAGAAGTGGTCCATGTACACAATGGAATATTAGCAATGGAAAACAACGAACCATTGCTCTTTGAGGCACCACAAATGAGTCTGAAGATAATCATGAAAGATGAGTTAAGTTGGAAAGCAAAAGACCTGTATTCTATGATATCACTTATAGGCGTTATCTAATAACTGACACAAATGTACATATTTCCACAGAGAAAGACACTCACAGACTTAGAAAACAAACTATGCTCAACTAAAAGGAAAGGTGGGGGGAATGGATAAATTAAGATTAGTGTTACTATATGTATACAAAGACATATTATCTATATATCTCAAAAAGACCGACCAGATAGCAAGGGAAGTCTGCGGAACCTTCTGTAACATTTTACATGGGAAGAGGATCTGTAGTTGAATAGATATATATAATGTACAAATGAACCAGATTGTGTACACCTAGGACAAACAATATTCTAAGCTTTACCCCAATTAAAAAAAAAATTAAAACCAAGAAGAAATAATGAGACATAAAGTATGGGGCTTTCTCCATGCACATTCCAATGTAATTTACAACCTAGGAACACGACTTCCAGAAAGGCTCTGCTGCCCTACTACCCAGATTTGGGAATGGAGAAATGCTGCCTGCTTCAGGTCACTTCCCACAACAGGAGCTTTAAAACCATTGCTAAAGGTCACTAAATATTCACAAAACTTGCAGTTCGGTAAATGACACCTGCTCTCTAAAAAAAGTCTCAGGTGGAAAATAGACCAAAAAATTCAAAAGAGGGCAACCTTCCAAGAAGACAATATCAAGAGTTAGATTGTACTCCCAATTGTTTCCTTTTTTTAACAGAAAAGAAAACGGCGGTGAAAAATGATGAGTTTTACTAATTTTCAAAGCCATGCAAACCCAAATTGCAAAACCCTATCAGCTCACAGCAGCCAGAAGGGCCATTAGCATAAATGCTGAAAACAATAAATGCTGAAGCGATTGTGGAGAAATGCGTACCCTCGATTCTGAGGGGGACGTGGTAAGTGCCACTAATGAGAACACAAAGAAGGTACTTTGAAAAGGGAAAAATGGTGCTACCAGTCAGTCAATCACAACCACTGCTGGGCCTATCACCTGAGAAAATGAGAATCAAAAAGTCACAGGCTGGCAATCCTGCACTCCAACAATATTTACCATAGCCAACACTTGGAAGCAATGAAAATGTCCATCAACCGAGCAATGCACAAAGTAGCCGTAGTCCACGTACACAGTGGAAAATTACTCCAATAAATAACAATTAAAATTAAAAATCCAACAAAAGTAAGGAGACATCAGCTTGTGTGGGTTGGTCTGGGCACACACCACTCTAATTTATAATCCAGAAACACCACAGGCCGCAAGGGCTTTTCCCTAGATACCAGGGTGGGGAACATAGAAAGGCTGCCGCCCTCTCGCAGTTACCTGAAAAAGCAGCTTTAAAGCCTGTGCTAATGGTCATTTCATAGGAACAAGTACTGCAGAACTGTAAGTGAAACCTGCCCTCAAAATGTCTTCAGGGAGGTAATGGCCAAAACATTTCAAAATGTGACACATACTTTAAGAGAACACTTTGAAGAACTAAGGGGTAATCACAGCTTGAAAAATAAAAAGGACATGCCTTCAAGCTCAATTTCAATGGATTATGAGGCACGTGCGAATTCAGCCACAAAGAGGTATCAGATCACACTTGTCAGAATAACCATCAGCAAGAAAACTACAAACAATAAATGCTGAAGGTGTTGTAGAGAAATGCAAACACTCAACTTCAAGGGGGACGTAACTTGGAAAGGGTCACGAACTAGAACAGAATGGGGGTGCCTTAAAAACGTAAACATTGAGCTACCATATGATCCAGCAGGCCCACTCCTCCACCTATAATCTAAGAAGAGAGAATTGGAAAGACACAGGCAGGCAAATCTGCCTTGCACAGTATTACAATAGCCAAGATATGGAAGTAACCAAAAAGTCCACCAACAGATGGGTGGACAAAGAAGTACTCCTCCATGTACAGATGGAATATTCGCTAGTCAAAAAAATGAAACAATGCCATCTGCAGCGCCATAGATGAGTGTAGACGTAACCACGCCACGTGTAGTCAGTGAGAATGCAAAATACATATATCCTATGATATCACTTTCAGGAGTTACTTAAAAATTGATACCAATGAAGCTATTTCCACAGAGAAAGGCAATCACAGATTCATTAAAAAACTTATGGTTCACCAAATAGAAAGGGATGAGGATTGGATACATTACCATATTGGGGTTAACAGAGATATACAAACCATGTGAAATATATAACCACCAAAGACGTACGGAAGACCAGGAGAAGACTACTCAACATTGTGTCATAACCTACATGGGAAAAGGATGCGAGGAAGAAAAGATACATGTATATGTGTGAAAGACCCACATCTTGCACACCTAGAGCAAACAAACCAATGTAATCAAATCTGCTGGGATAAAAAATAAAAAGTAAATTACAAACATGAACAAGAAGTAATGAGACATAAACTTAAAGGGCTTTTTCCTGGCCCATTCCATTCTAATTTACAACCTAGAACACCACTTCCATTAAGCTTCTGTTTCCCCAGTTACCAAATTTGGTAAAGAAGAAATGCTGCCACCTTGTGGCCGTGTCCTGCAAGAGCAGCTTTAAACTCACAGCTAATGGTTACTTAACATTCACAAGGACTCAGGGCTGTAAAGGACACCTGCCCTAAAAAATTGTGCTGAAGTAGTGAATGGACAAAAAAATTCAAAACAGGCAGATGTTTCAAGAAGACAGTATGAAGAGTTATGTTTTGCTCACGGTCTTTTAAAAAAAAAAGAAAATGGATACAAGCTCAACCTCAGGGTGTGTTAGACCCATGCAATCTAATCTACGAAAAGTTTCAACTTACACCAGTCGACTGACCATCAGCAAAAAGTATACGAACAATAAATGCTGAAGGGGTTTTAGAGAACTGTGTACCCTCTACCTGCTGGTGAGACGTAAAGGGGTAACAGCCAATAATGAGAAAAGAAAGGAGCTGTGTTTAAAAGTAAAAATGGAGGTACCATTCAATCCAGCAGGCGCACCATTGGATCTCTCACCTGAGAAGACAAGAATCGAGAAGACACAGGCCGCAAAAGCTGCAGTGCAGCCTTATTCACAATAGCCAAGACAGTGAAGCAATCAAAATGTCCAACAACAGGTGAATGGATAAAGAAGAAGTGGTCCATGTACACAATGGAATATTAGCCATGGAAAACAACGAACCACTGCTCTTTGAGGCACCACAAATGAGTCTGCAGATAATCATGAAAGATGAGGTAAGTTGGAAAGCAAAAGACCTGTATTCTATGATATCACTTATAGGCGTTCTCTAATAACTGACACAAATGAACATATTTCCACAGAGAAAGACACTCACAGTCTTAGAAAATAAAACTATGCTCAACTAAAAGGAAAGGTGGGGGAATGGATAAATTAAGATTACTGTTACTATATGTATACAAACACAAATTATATAAATATCTCAAAAATACCGACCATATAGCAAGGGAGGTCTGCGGAACCCTCTGTAACATTTTACATGGGAAGAGGATCTGTACTTGAATAGACATATATAATGTACAAATGAACCTGATTGTGTTCACCTAGGACAAACAATATTCTAAGCTTTACCACAATTAAAAAAAAAAATTAAAACCAAGAAGAAATAATGAGACATAAACTTATAGGGCTTTCTCCGTGCACATTCCAATGTAATTTACAACCTAGGAACACGACTTCCAGAAAGGCTCTGCTGCTCTACTACCCAGATTTGGGAATGGAGAAATGCTGCCTGCTTCAGGTCACTTCCCACAACTGGAGCTTTAAAACCATTGCTAAAGGTCACTAAATATTCACAAAACTTGCAGTTCGGTAAATGACACCTGCTCTCTAAAAAGAGTCTCAGGTGGAAAATCGACCAAAAAATTCAAAAGAGGGCAACCTTCCAAGAAGACAATATCAAGAGTTATATTGTACTCCCAATTGTTTCCTTTTTTCAACAGAAAAGAAAACGGCGGTGAAAAATGATGAGTTTTACGAATTTTCAAAGCCATGCAAACCCAAATTACAAAACCCTATCAGCTCACAGCAGCCAGCAGGGCCATTAGCATAAATGCTGCAAAAAATAGATACTGAAGCGATTGTGGAGAAATGTGTACCCTCGATTCTAAGGGGGACGTGGTAAGTGCCACTAATGAAAACACAAAGAAGGTGCTTTGAAAAGGGAAAAACGATGCTACCAGTCAGTCAATCACACCCACTGCTGGGGCTATCAACTGAGAAAATGAGAATCAAAAAGTCACAGGCTGGCAATCCTGCACTCCAACATTATTTACCATAGCCAACACTTGGAAGCAATGAAAATGTCCATCAACCAAGGAATGCACAAAGAAGAAGTGGTCCACGAACACAGTGGAAAATTACTCCAATAAAAAATGAAAATTAAATTTAAAAATCCAACAAAACTAAGGAGACATCAGCTTGTGTGGGTTTGTCCGGGCACACTCCACTGTAATTTATAACCGAGAAACACCACAGGCCGCAAGGGCTTTTCCCTAGTTACCAGGGTGGGGAACAAAGAAAGGCTGCTGCCCTCTGGCAGTTACCTGCAAAAGCAGTTTTAAAGCCTGTGCTAATGGTCATTTCATAGGAATAAGTACTGCAGAAGTGTAAATGAAACCTGCCCTCAAAATGTCTTCAGGGAGGTAATGGCCAAAACATTTCAAAATGTGACACATACTTTAAGAGAACACTTTGAAGAACTAAGGGGAAATCACAGCTTGAAAAATAAAAAGGACATGCCTTAAAGCTCAATTTCAACGGATTATGAGGCACGTGCGAATTCAACCACAAAGAGGTATCAGGTCACACTTTTCAGAATAACCATCAGCAAGAAAACTACAAACAATAAATGCCGAAGGTGTTGTGGAGAAATGCATACCCTCAACTGCAAGTAGGACATAAGTTGGAAAGGGCCACCAACTAGAACAGAATGGGGGTGCCTTAAAAACGTAAACATTGAGCTACCATATGATCCAGCAGGCCCACTCCTCCACCTATAATCTAAGAAGAGAGAATTGGAAAGACACAGGCAGGCAAATCTGCATTGCACAGTATTACAATATCCAAGATATGGAAGTAAGCAAAAAGTCCACCAACAGATGGGTGGACAAAGAAGTACTCCTCCATGTACAGATGGAATATTCGCTAGTGAAAAAAATGAAACAATACCATTTGCAGCGCCATAGATGAGTCTAGACGTAATCACGCCACGGGTAGTCAGTGAGAAAGCAAAATACATATATCCTATGATACCACTTTCAGGAGTTACTTAAAAATTGATACCAATGGAGATATTTCCACAGAGAAAGGCAATCACAGTTTCATTAAAAAACTTATGGTTCACCAAATAGAAAGGGATGAGGATTGGATACATTACCATATTGGGGTTAACAGAGATATACAAACCATGTGAAATATATAACCACCAAAGACGTACGGAAGACCAGGAGAAGACTACTCAACATTGTGTCATAACCTACATGGGAAAAGGATGCGAGGAAGAAAAGATACACGTATATGTGGGAAAGACCCACATCTTGCACACCTAGAGCAAACAAACCAATGTAATCAAATCTGCTGGGATAAAAAATAAAAAGTAAATTACAAACATGAACAAGAAGTAATGAGACATAAACTTAAAGGGCTTTTTCCTGGCCCATTCCATTGTAATTTACAACCTAGAACACCACTTCCATTAAGCCTCTGTTTACCCAGTTACCAAATTTGGTAAAGAAGAAATGCTGCCACCTTGTGGCCGTGTCCTGCAAGAGCAGCTTTAAACTCACAGCTAATGGTTACTTAACATTCACAAGGACTCAGGGCTGTAAAGGACACCTGCTCTAAAAAATTGTGCTGAAGTAGTGAATGGACAAAAAAATTCAAAACAGGCAGATGTTTAAAGAAGAGAGTATGAAGAGTTATGTATTACTCACGCTCTTTTAAAAAAAAAGGAAAACGGATACAAGCTCAACCTCAGGGTGTGTTAGACCCATGCAATCTAATCTACGAAAAGTTTCAACTTACACCAGTCGACTGACCATCAGCAAAAAGTATACGAACAATAAATGCTGAAGGGGTTTTAGATAACTGTGTACCCTCTACCTGCTGGTGAGACGTAAAGGGGTAACAGCCAATAATGAGAAAAGAAAGGAGCTGTGTTTAGAAGTAAAAATAAAGGTACCATTCAATCCCCAGGCGCACCATTGGACCTCTCACCTGAGAAGACAAGAATCGAGAAGACACAGGCCGCAAAAGCTGCAGTGCAGCCTTATTCACAATAGCCAAGACAGTGAAGCAATCAAAATGTCCAACAACAGGTGAATGGATAAAGAAGAAGTGGTCCATGTACACAATGGAATATTAGCAATGGAAAACAACGAACCATTGCTCTTTGAGGCACCACAAATGAGTCTGAAGATAATCATGAAAGATGAGGTAAGTTGGAAAGCAAAAGACCTGTATTCTATGATATCACTTATAGGCGTTATCTAATAACTGACACAAATGTACATATTTCCACAGAGAAAGACACTCACAGACTTAGAAAACAAACTATGCTCAACTAAAAGGAAAGGTGGGGGGAATGGATAAATTAAGATTAGTGTTACTATATGTATACAAAGACATATTATCTATATATCTCAAAAAGACCGACCAGATAGCAAGGGAAGTCTGCGGAACCTTCTGTAACATTTTACATGGGAAGAGGATCTGTAGTTGAATAGATATATATAATGTACAAATGAACCAGATTGTGTACACCTAGGACAAACAATATTCTAAGCTTTACCCCAATTAAAAAAAAAATTAAAACCAAGAAGAAATAATGAGACATAAAGTATGGGGCTTTCTCCATGCACATTCCAATGTAATTTACAACCTAGGAACACGACTTCCAGAAAGGCTCTGCTGCCCTACTACCCAGATTTGGGAATGGAGAAATGCTGCCTGCTTCAGGTCACTTCCCACAACAGGAGCTTTAAAACCATTGCTAAAGGTCACTAAATATTCACAAAACTTGCAGTTCGGTAAATGACACCTGCTCTCTAAAAAAAGTCTCAGGTGGAAAATAGACCAAAAAATTCAAAAGAGGGCAACCTTCCAAGAAGACAATATCAAGAGTTAGATTGTACTCCCAATTGTTTCCTTTTTTTAACAGAAAAGAAAACGGCGGTGAAAAATGATGAGTTTTACTAATTTTCAAAGCCATGCAAACCCAAATTGCAAAACCCTATCAGCTCACAGCAGCCAGAAGGGCCATTAGCATAAATGCTGAAAACAATAAATGCTGAAGCGATTGTGGAGAAATGCGTACCCTCGATTCTGAGGGGGACGTGGTAAGTGCCACTAATGAGAACACAAAGAAGGTACTTTGAAAAGGGAAAAATGGTGCTACCAGTCAGTCAATCACAACCACTGCTGGGCCTATCACCTGAGAAAATGAGAATCAAAAAGTCACAGGCTGGCAATCCTGCACTCCAACAATATTTACCATAGCCAACACTTGGAAGCAATGAAAATGTCCATCAACCGAGGAATGCACAAAGTAGCCGTAGTCCACGTACACAGTGGAAAATTACTCCAATAAATAACAATTAAAATTAAAAATCCAACAAAAGTAAGGAGACATCAGCTTGTGTGGGTTGGTCTGGGCACACACCACTCTAATTTATAATCCAGAAACACCACAGGCCGCAAGGGCTTTTCCCTAGATACCAGGGTGGGGAACATAGAAAGGCTGCCGCCCTCTCGCAGTTACCTGAAAAAGCAGCTTTAAAGCCTGTGCTAATGGTCATTTCATAGGAACAAGTACTGCAGAACTGTAAGTGAAACCTGCCCTCAAAATGTCTTCAGGGAGGTAATGGCCAAAACATTTCAAAATGTGACACATACTTTAAGAGAACACTTTGAAGAACTAAGGGGTAATCACAGCTTGAAAAATAAAAAGGACATGCCTTCAAGCTCAATTTCAATGGATTATGAGGCACGTGCGAATTCAGCCACAAAGAGGTATCAGATCACACTTGTCAGAATAACCATCAGCAAGAAAACTACAAACAATAAATGCTGAAGGTGTTGTAGAGAAATGCAAACACTCAACTTCAAGGGGGACGTAACTTGGAAAGGGTCACGAACTAGAACAGAATGGGGGTGCCTTAAAAACGTAAACATTGAGCTACCATATGATCCAGCAGGCCCACTCCTCCACCTATAATCTAAGAAGAGAGAATTGGAAAGACACAGGCAGGCAAATCTGCCTTGCACAGTATTACAATAGCCAAGATATGGAAGTAACCAAAAAGTCCACCAACAGATGGGTGGACAAAGAAGTACTCCTCCATGTACAGATGGAATATTCGCTAGTCAAAAAAATGAAACAATGCCATCTGCAGCGCCATAGATGAGTGTAGACGTAACCACGCCACGTGTAGTCAGTGAGAATGCAAAATACATATATCCTATGATATCACTTTCAGGAGTTACTTAAAAATTGATACCAATGAAGCTATTTCCACAGAGAAAGGCAATCACAGATTCATTAAAAAACTTATGGTTCACCAAATAGAAAGGGATGAGGATTGGATACATTACCATATTGGGGTTAACAGAGATATACAAACCATGTGAAATATATAACCACCAAAGACGTACGGAAGACCAGGAGAAGACTACTCAACATTGTGTCATAACCTACATGGGAAAAGGATGCGAGGAAGAAAAGATACATGTATATGTGTGAAAGACCCACATCTTGCACACCTAGAGCAAACAAACCAATGTAATCAAATCTGCTGGGATAAAAAATAAAAAGTAAATTACAAACATGAACAAGAAGTAATGAGACATAAACTTAAAGGGCTTTTTCGTGGCCCATTCCATTCTAATTTACAACCTAGAACACCACTTCCATTAAGCTTCTGTTTCCCCAGTTACCAAATTTGGTAAAGAAGAAATGCTGCCACCTTGTGGCCGTGTCCTGCAAGAGCAGCTTTAAACTCACAGCTAATGGTTACTTAACATTCACAAGGACTCAGGGCTGTAAAGGACACCTGCCCTAAAAAATTGTGCTGAAGTAGTGAATGGACAAAAAAATTCAAAACAGGCAGATGTTTCAAGAAGACAGTATGAAGAGTTATGTTTTGCTCACGGTCTTTTAAAAAAAAAAGAAAATGGATACAAGCTCAACCTCAGGGTGTGTTAGACCCATGCAATCTAATCTACGAAAAGTTTCAACTTACACCAGTCGACTGACCATCAGCAAAAAGTATACGAACAATAAATGCTGAAGGGGTTTTAGAGAACTGTGTACCCTCTACCTGCTGGTGAGACGTAAAGGGGTAACAGCCAATAATGAGAAAAGAAAGGAGCTGTGTTTAAAAGTAAAAATGGAGGTACCATTCAATCCAGCAGGCGCACCATTGGATCTCTCACCTGAGAAGACAAGAATCGAGAAGACACAGGCCGCAAAAGCTGCAGTGCAGCCTTATTCACAATAGCCAAGACAGTGAAGCAATCAAAATGTCCAACAACAGGTGAATGGATAAAGAAGAAGTGGTCCATGTACACAATGGAATATTAGCCATGGAAAACAACGAACCACTGCTCTTTGAGGCACCACAAATGAGTCTGCAGATAATCATGAAAGATGAGGTAAGTTGGAAAGCAAAAGACCTGTATTCTATGATATCACTTATAGGCGTTCTCTAATAACTGACACAAATGAACATATTTCCACAGAGAAAGACACTCACAGTCTTAGAAAATAAAACTATGCTCAACTAAAAGGAAAGGTGGGGGAATGGATAAATTAAGATTACTGTTACTATATGTATACAAACACAAATTATATAAATATCTCAAAAATACCGACCATATAGCAAGGGAGGTCTGCGGAACCCTCTGTAACATTTTACATGGGAAGAGGATCTGTACTTGAATAGACATATATAATGTACAAATGAACCTGATTGTGTTCACCTAGGACAAACAATATTCTAAGCTTTACCACAATTAAAAAAAAAATTAAAACCAAGAAGAAATAATGAGACATAAACTTATAGGGCTTTCTCCGTGCACATTCCAATGTAATTTACAACCTAGGAACACGACTTCCAGAAAGGCTCTGCTGCTCTACTACCCAGATTTGGGAATGGAGAAATGCTGCCTGCTTCAGGTCACTTCCCACAACAGGAGCTTTAAAACCATTGCTAAAGGTCACTAAATATTCACAAAACTTGCAGTTCGGTAAATGACACCTGCTCTCTAAAAAAAGTCTCAGGTGGAAAATAGACCAAAAAATTCAAAAGAGGGCAACCTTCCAAGAAGACAATATCAAGAGTTAGATTGTACTCCCAATTGTTTCCTTTTTTTAACAGAAAAGAAAACGGCGGTGAAAAATGATGAGTTTTACTAATTTTCAAAGCCATGCAAACCCAAATTGCAAAACCCTATCAGCTCACAGCAGCCAGAAGGGCCATTAGCATAAATGCTGAAAACAATAAATGCTGAAGCGATTGTGGAGAAATGCGTACCCTCGATTCTGAGGGGGACGTGGTAAGTGCCACTAATGAGAACACAAAGAAGGTACTTTGAAAAGGGAAAAATGGTGCTACCAGTCAGTCAATCACAACCACTGCTGGGCCTATCACCTGAGAAAATGAGAATCAAAAAGTCACAGGCTGGCAATCCTGCACTCCAACAATATTTACCATAGCCAACACTTGGAAGCAATGAAAATGTCCATCAACCGAGGAATGCACAAAGAAGAAGTGGTCCACGTACACAGTGGAAAATTACTCCAATAAAAAATAAAAATTAAATTTAAAAATCCAACAAAACTAAGGAGACATCAGCTTGTGTGGGTTTGTCCGGGCACACTCCACTGTAATTTATAACCGAGAAACACCACAGGCCGCAGGGCTTTTCCCTAGTTACCAGGGTGGGGAACATAGAAAGGCTGCCGCCCTCTCGCAGTTACCTGAAAAAGCAGCTTTAAAGCCTGTGCTAATGGTCATTTCATAGGAACAAGTACTGCAGAAGTGTAAGTGAAACCTGCCCTCAAAATGTCTTCAGGGAGGTAATGGCCAAAACATTTCAAAATGTGACACATACTTTAAGAGAACACTTTGAAGAACTAAGGGGTAATCACAGCTTGAAAAATAAAAAGGACATGCCTTCAAGCTCAGTTTCAATGGATTATGAGGCACGTGCGAATTCAGCCACAAAGAGGTATCAGATCACACTTGTCAGAATAACCATCAGCAAGAAAACTACAAACAATAAATGCTGAAGGTGTTGTAGAGAAATGCAAACACTCAACTTCAAGGGGGACGTAACTTGGAAAGGGTCACGAACTAGAACAGAATGGGGGTGCCTTAAAAACGTAAACATTGAGCTACCATATGATCCAGCAGGCCCACTCCTCCACCTATAATCTAAGAAGAGAGAATTGGAAAGACACAGGCAGGCAAATCTGCCTTGCACAGTATTACAATAGCCAAGATATGGAAGTAACCAAAAAGTCCACCAACAGATGGGTGGACAAAGAAGTACTCCTCCATGTACAGATGGAATATTCGCTAGTCAAAAAAATGAAACAATGCCATCTGCAGCGCCATAGATGAGTGTAGACGTAACCACGCCACGTGTAGTCAGTGAGAATGCAAAATACATATATCCTATGATATCACTTTCAGGAGTTACTTAAAAATTGATACCAATGAAGCTATTTCCACAGAGAAAGGCAATCACAGATTCATTAAAAAACTTATGGTTCACCAAATAGAAAGGGATGAGGATTGGATACATTACCATATTGGGGTTAACAGAGATATACAAACCATGTGAAATATATAACCACCAAAGACGTACGGAAGACCAGGAGAAGACTACTCAACATTGTGTCATAACCTACATGGGAAAAGGATGCGAGGAAGAAAAGATACATGTATATGTGTGAAAGACCCACATCTTGCACACCTAGAGCAAACAAACCAATGTAATCAAATCTGCTGGGATAAAAAATAAAAAGTAAATTACAAACATGAACAAGAAGTAATGAGACATAAACTTAAAGGGCTTTTTCCTGGCCCATTCCATTCTAATTTACAACCTAGAACACCACTTCCATTAAGCTTCTGTTTCCCCAGTTACCAAATTTGGTAAAGAAGAAATGCTGCCACCTTGTGGCCGTGTCCTGCAAGAGCAGCTTTAAACTCACAGCTAATGGTTACTTAACATTCACAAGGACTCAGGGCTGTAAAGGACACCTGCCCTAAAAAATTGTGCTGAAGTAGTGAATGGACAAAAAAATTCAAAACAGGCAGATGTTTCAAGAAGACAGTATGAAGAGTTATGTTTTGCTCACGGTCTTTTAAAAAAAAAAGAAAATGGATACAAGCTCAACCTCAGGGTGTGTTAGACCCATGCAATCTAATCTACGAAAAGTTTCAACTTACACCAGTCGACTGACCATCAGCAAAAAGTATACGAACAATAAATGCTGAAGGGGTTTTAGAGAACTGTGTACCCTCTACCTGCTGGTGAGACGTAAAGGGGTAACAGCCAATAATGAGAAAAGAAAGGAGCTGTGTTTAAAAGTAAAAATGGAGGTACCATTCAATCCAGCAGGCGCACCATTGGATCTCTCACCTGAGAAGACAAGAATCGAGAAGACACAGGCCGCAAAAGCTGCAGTGCAGCCTTATTCACAATAGCCAAGACAGTGAAGCAATCAAAATGTCCAACAACAGGTGAATGGATAAAGAAGAAGTGGTCCATGTACACAATGGAATATTAGCCATGGAAAACAACGAACCACTGCTCTTTGAGGCACCACAAATGAGTCTGCAGATAATCATGAAAGATGAGGTAAGTTGGAAAGCAAAAGACCTGTATTCTATGATATCACTTATAGGCGTTCTCTAATAACTGACACAAATGAACATATTTCCACAGAGAAAGACACTCACAGTCTTAGAAAATAAAACTATGCTCAACTAAAAGGAAAGGTGGGGGAATGGATAAATTAAGATTACTGTTACTATATGTATACAAACACAAATTATATAAATATCTCAAAAATACCGACCATATAGCAAGGGAGGTCTGCGGAACCCTCTGTAACATTTTACATGGGAAGAGGATCTGTACTTGAATAGACATATATAATGTACAAATGAACCTGATTGTGTTCACCTAGGACAAACAATATTCTAAGCTTTACCACAATTAAAAAAAAAAATTAAAACCAAGAAGAAATAATGAGACATAAACTTATAGGGCTTTCTCCGTGCACATTCCAATGTAATTTACAACGTAGGAACACGACTTCCAGAAAGGTTCTGCTGCTCTACTACCCAGATTTGGGAATGGAGAAATGCTGCCTGCTTCAGGTCACTTCCCACAACAGGAGCTTTAAAACCATTGCTAAAGGTCACTAAATATTCACAAAACTTGCAGTTCGGTAAATGACACCTGCTCTCTAAAAAGAGTCTCAGGTGGAAAATCGACCAAAAAATTCAAAAGAGGGCAACCTTCCAAGAAGACAATATCAAGAGTTATATTGTACTCCCAATTGTTTCCTTTTTTCAACAGAAAAGAAAACGGCGGTGAAAAATGATGAGTTTTACGAATTTTCAAAGCCATGCAAACCCAAATTACAAAACCCTATCAGCTCACAGCAGCCAGCAGGGCCATTAGCATAAATGCTGCAAAAAATAGATACTGAAGCGATTGTGGAGAAATGTGTACCCTCGATTCTAAGGGGGACGTGGTAAGTGCCACTAATGAAAACACAAAGAAGGTGCTTTGAAAAGGGAAAAACGATGCTACCAGTCAGTCAATCACACCCACTGCTGGGGCTATCACCTGAGAAAATGAGAATCAAAAAGTCACAGGCTGGCAATCCTGCACTCCAACAATATTTACCATAGCCAACACTTGGAAGCAATGAAAATGTCCATCAACCAAGGAATGCACAAAGAAGAAGTGGTCCACGAACACAGTGGAAAATTACTCCAATAAAAAATGAAAATTAAATTTAAAAATCCAACAAAACTAAGGAGACATCAGCTTGTGTGGGTTTGTCCGGGCACACTCCACTGTAATTTATAACCGAGAAACACCACAGGCCGCAAGGGCTTTTCCCTAGTTACCAGGGTGGGGAACAAAGAAAGGCTGCTGCCCTCTGGCAGTTACCTGCAAAAGCAGTTTTAAAGCCTGTGCTAATGGTCATTTCATAGGAATAAGTACTGCAGAAGTGTAAATGAAACCTGCCCTCAAAATGTCTTCAGGGAGGTAATGGCCAAAACATTTCAAAATGTGACACATACTTTAAGAGAACACTTTGAAGAACTAAGGGGAAATCACAGCTTGAAAAATAAAAAGGACATGCCTTAAAGCTCAATTTCAACGGATTATGAGGCACGTGCGAATTCAACCACAAAGAGGTATCAGGTCACACTTTTCAGAATAACCATCAGCAAGAAAACTACAAACAATAAATGCCGAAGGTGTTGTGGAGAAATGCATACCCTCAACTGCAAGTAGGACATAAGTTGGAAAGGGCCACCAACTAGAACAGAATGGGGGTGCCTTAAAAACGTAAACATTGAGCTACCATATGATCCAGCAGGCCCACTCCTCCACCTATAATCTAAGAAGAGAGAATTGGAAAGACACAGGCAGGCAAATCTGCATTGCACAGTATTACAATATCCAAGATATGGAAGTAAGCAAAAAGTCCACCAACAGATGGGTGGACAAAGAAGTACTCCTCCATGTACAGATGGAATATTCGCTAGTGAAAAAAATGAAACAATACCATTTGCAGCGCCATAGATGAGTCTAGACGTAATCACGCCACGGGTAGTCAGTGAGAAAGCAAAATACATATATCCTATGATACCACTTTCAGGAGTTACTTAAAAATTGATACCAATGGAGATATTTCCACAGAGAAAGGCAATCACAGTTTCATTAAAAAACTTATGGTTCACCAAATAGAAAGGGATGAGGATTGGATACATTACCATATTGGGGTTAACAGAGATATACAAACCATGTGAAATATATAACCACCAAAGACGTACGGAAGACCAGGAGAAGACTACTCAACATTGTGTCATAACCTACATGGGAAAAGGATGCGAGGAAGAAAAGATACACGTATATGTGGGAAAGACCCACATCTTGCACACCTAGAGCAAACAAACCAATGTAATCAAATCTGCTGGGATAAAAAATAAAAAGTAAATTACAAACATGAACAAGAAGTAATGAGACATAAACTTAAAGGGCTTTTTCCTGGCCCATTCCATTGTAATTTACAACCTAGAACACCACTTCCATTAAGCCTCTGTTTACCCAGTTACCAAATTTGGTAAAGAAGAAATGCTGCCACCTTGTGGCCGTGTCCTGCAAGAGCAGCTTTAAACTCACAGCTAATGGTTACTTAACATTAACAAGGACTCAGGGCTGTAAAGGACACCTGCTCTAAAAAATTGTGCTGAAGTAGTGAATGGACAAAAAAATTCAAAACAGGCAGATGTTTAAAGAAGAGAGTATGAAGAGTTATGTATTACTCACGCTCTTTTAAAAAAAAAGGAAAACGGATACAAGCTCAACCTCAGGGTGTGTTAGACCCATGCAATCTAATCTACGAAAAGTTTCAACTTACACCAGTCGACTGACCATCAGCAAAAAGTATACGAACAATAAATGCTGAAGGGGTTTTAGAGAACTGTGTACCCTCTACCTGCTGGTGAGACGTAAAGGGGTAACAGCCAATAATGAGAAAAGAAAGGAGCTGTGTTTAGAAGTAAAAATAAAGGTACCATTCAATCCCCAGGCGCACCATTGGACCTCTCACCTGAGAAGACAAGAATCGAGAAGACACAGGCCGCAAAAGCTGCAGTGCAGCCTTATTCACAATAGCCAAGACAGTGAAGCAATCAAAATGTCCAACAACAGGTGAATGGATAAAGAAGAAGTGGTCCATGTACACAATGGAATATTAGCCATGGAAAACAACGAACCATTGCTCTTTGAGGCACCAGAAATGAGTCTGCAGATAATCATGAAAGATGAGGTAAGTTGGAAAGCAAAAGACCTGTATTCTATGATATCACTTATAGGCGTTATCTAATAACTGACACAAATGAACATATTTCCACAGAGAAAGACACTCACAGACTTAGAAAATAAAACTATGCTCAACTAAAAGGAAAGGTGGGGGAATGGATATATTAAGATTACTGTTACTATATGTATACAAACACAAATTATATAAATATCTCAAAAATACCGACCATATAGCAAGGGAGATCTGCGGAACCCTCTGTAACATTTTACATGGGAAGAGGATCTGTACTTGAATAGACATATATAATGTACAATTGAACCAGATTGTGTTCACCTAGGACAAACAATATTCTAAGCTTTACCCCAATTAAAAAAAAAAAATTAAAACCAAGAAGAAATAATGAGACATAAACTTATAGGGCTTTCTCCGTGCACATTCCAATGTAATTTACAACCTAGGAACACGACTTCCAGAAAGGCTCTGCTGCCCTACTACCCAGATTTGGGAATGGAGAAATGCTGCCTGCTTCAGGTCACTTCCCACAACAGGAGCTTTAAAACCATTGCTAAAGGTCACTAAATATTCACAAAACTTGCAGTTCGGTAAATGACACCTGCTCTCTAAAAAGAGTCTCAGGTGGAAAATCGACCAAAAAATTCAAAAGAGGGCAACCTTCCAAGAAGACAATATCAAGAGTTATATTGTACTCCCAATTGTTTCCTTTTTTCAACAGAAAAGAAAACGGCGGTGAAAAATGATGAGTTTTACGAATTTTCAAAGCCATGCAAACCCAAATTACAAAACCCTGTCAGCTCACAGCAGCCAGCAGGGCCATTAGCATAAATGCTGCAAACAATAGATACTGAAGCGATTGTGGAGAAATGTGTACCCTCGATTCTAAGGGGGACGTGGTAAGTGCCACTAATGAAAACACAAAGAAGGTGCTTTGAAAAGGGAAAAACGATGCTACCAGTCAGTCAATCACACCCACTGCTGGGGCTATCACCTGAGAAAATGAGAATCAAAAAGTCACAGGCTGGCAATCCTGCACTCCAACAATATTTACCATAGCCAACACTTGGAAGCAATGAAAATGTCCATCAACCGAGGAATGCACAAAGAAGAAGTGGTCCACGTACACAGTGGAAAATTACTCCAATAAAAAATAAAAATTAAATTTAAAAATCCAACAAAACTAAGGAGACATCAGCTTGTGTGGGTTTGTCCGGGCACACTCCACTGTAATTTATAACCGAGAAACACCACAGGCCGCAGGGCTTTTCCCTAGTTACCAGGGTGGGGAACATAGAAAGGCTGCCGCCCTCTCGCAGTTACCTGAAAAAGCAGCTTTAAAGCCTGTGCTAATGGTCATTTCATAGGAACAAGTACTGCAGAACTGTAAGTGAAACCTGCCCTCAAAATGTCTTCAGGGAGGTAATGGCCAAAACATTTCAAAATGTGACACATACTTTAAGAGAACACTTTGAAGAACTAAGGGGTAATCACAGCTTGAAAAATAAAAAGGACATGCCTTCAAGCTCAGTTTCAATGGATTATGAGGCACGTGCGAATTCAGCCACAAAGAGGTATCAGATCACACTTGTCAGAATAACCATCAGCAAGAAAACTACAAACAATAAATGCTGAAGGTGTTGTAGAGAAATGCAAACACTCAACTTCAAGGGGGACGTAACTTGGAAAGGGTCACGAACTAGAACAGAATGGGGGTGCCTTAAAAACGTAAACATTGAGCTACCATATGATCCAGCAGGCCCACTCCTCCACCTATAATCTAAGAAGAGAGAATTGGAAAGACACAGGCAGGCAAATCTGCCTTGCACAGTATTACAATAGCCAAGATATGGAAGTAACCAAAAAGTCCACCAACAGATGGGTGGACAAAGAAGTACTCCTCCATGTACAGATGGAATATTCGCTAGTCAAAAAAATGAAACAATGCCATCTGCAGCGCCATAGATGAGTGTAGACGTAACCACGCCACGTGTAGTCAGTGAGAATGCAAAATACATATATCCTATGATATCACTTTCAGGAGTTACTTAAAAATTGATACCAATGAAGCTATTTCCACAGAGAAAGGCAATCACAGATTCATTAAAAAACTTATGGTTCACCAAATAGAAAGGGATGAGGATTGGATACATTACCATATTGGGGTTAACAGAGATATACAAACCATGTGAAATATATAACCACCAAAGACGTACGGAAGACCAGGAGAAGACTACTCAACATTGTGTCATAACCTACATGGGAAAAGGATGCGAGGAAGAAAAGATACATGTATATGTGTGAAAGACCCACATCTTGCACACCTAGAGCAAACAAACCAATGTAATCAAATCTGCTGGGATAAAAAATAAAAAGTAAATTACAAACATGAACAAGAAGTAATGAGACATAAACTTAAAGGGCTTTTTCCTGGCCCATTCCATTCTAATTTACAACCTAGAACACCACTTCCATTAAGCTTCTGTTTCCCCAGTTACCAAATTTGGTAAAGAAGAAATGCTGCCACCTTGTGGCCGTGTCCTGCAAGAGCAGCTTTAAACTCACAGCTAATGGTTACTTAACATTCACAAGGACTCAGGGCTGTAAAGGACACCTGCCCTAAAAAATTGTGCTGAAGTAGTGAATGGACAAAAAAATTCAAAACAGGCAGATGTTTCAAGAAGACAGTATGAAGAGTTATGTTTTGCTCACGGTCTTTTAAAAAAAAAAGAAAATGGATACAAGCTCAACCTCAGGGTGTGTTAGACCCATGCAATCTAATCTACGAAAAGTTTCAACTTACACCAGTCGACTGACCATCAGCAAAAAGTATACGAACAATAAATGCTGAAGGGGTTTTAGAGAACTGTGTACCCTCTACCTGCTGGTGAGACGTAAAGGGGTAACAGCCAATAATGAGAAAAGAAAGGAGCTGTGTTTAAAAGTAAAAATGGAGGTACCATTCAATCCAGCAGGCGCACCATTGGATCTCTCACCTGAGAAGACAAGAATCGAGAAGACACAGGCCGCAAAAGCTGCAGTGCAGCCTTATTCACAATAGCCAAGACAGTGAAGCAATCAAAATGTCCAACAACAGGTGAATGGATAAAGAAGAAGTGGTCCATGTACACAATGGAATATTAGCCATGGAAAACAACGAACCACTGCTCTTTGAGGCACCACAAATGAGTCTGCAGATAATCATGAAAGATGAGGTAAGTTGGAAAGCAAAAGACCTGTATTCTATGATATCACTTATAGGCGTTCTCTAATAACTGACACAAATGAACATATTTCCACAGAGAAAGACACTCACAGTCTTAGAAAATAAAACTATGCTCAACTAAAAGGAAAGGTGGGGGAATGGATAAATTAAGATTACTGTTACTATATGTATACAAACACAAATTATATAAATATCTCAAAAATACCGACCATATAGCAAGGGAGGTCTGCGGAACCCTCTGTAACATTTTACATGGGAAGAGGATCTGTACTTGAATAGACATATATAATGTACAAATGAACCTGACTGTGTTCACCTAGGACAAACAATATTCTAAGCTTTACCACAATTAAAAAAAAAAAATTAAAACCAAGAAGAAATAATGAGACATAAACTTATAGGGCTTTCTCCGTGCACATTCCAATGTAATTTACAACGTAGGAACACGACTTCCAGAAAGGTTCTGCTGCTCTACTACCCAGATTTGGGAATGGAGAAATGCTGCCTGCTTCAGGTCACTTCCCACAACAGGAGCTTTAAAACCATTGCTAAAGGTCACTAAATATTCACAAAACTTGCAGTTCGGTAAATGACACCTGCTCTCTAAAAAGAGTCTCAGGTGGAAAATCGACCAAAAAATTCAAAAGAGGGCAACCTTCCAAGAAGACAATATCAAGAGTTATATTGTACTCCCAATTGTTTCCTTTTTTCAACAGAAAAGAAAACGGCGGTGAAAAATGATGAGTTTTACGAATTTTCAAAGCCATGCAAACCCAAATTACAAAACCCTATCAGCTCACAGCAGCCAGCAGGGCCATTAGCATAAATGCTGCAAAAAATAGATACTGAAGCGATTGTGGAGAAATGTGTACCCTCGATTCTAAGGGGGACGTGGTAAGTGCCACTAATGAAAACACAAAGAAGGTGCTTTGAAAAGGGAAAAACGATGCTACCAGTCAGTCAATCACACCCACTGCTGGGGCTATCACCTGAGAAAATGAGAATCAAAAAGTCACAGGCTGGCAATCCTGCACTCCAACAATATTTACCATAGCCAACACTTGGAAGCAATGAAAATGTCCATCAACCAAGGAATGCACAAAGAAGAAGTGGTCCACGAACACAGTGGAAAATTACTCCAATAAAAAATGAAAATTAAATTTAAAAATCCAACAAAACTAAGGAGACATCAGCTTGTGTGGGTTTGTCCGGGCACACTCCACTGTAATTTATAACCGAGAAACACCACAGGCCGCAAGGGCTTTTCCCTAGTTACCAGGGTGGGGAACAAAGAAAGGCTGCTGCCCTCTGGCAGTTACCTGCAAAAGCAGTTTTAAAGCCTGTGCTAATGGTCATTTCATAGGAATAAGTACTGCAGAAGTGTAAATGAAACCTGCCCTCAAAATGTCTTCAGGGAGGTAATGGCCAAAACATTTCAAAATGTGACACATACTTTAAGAGAACACTTTGAAGAACTAAGGGGAAATCACAGCTTGAAAAATAAAAAGGACATGCCTTAAAGCTCAATTTCAACGGATTATGAGGCACGTGCGAATTCAACCACAAAGAGGTATCAGGTCACACTTTTCAGAATAACCATCAGCAAGAAAACTACAAACAATAAATGCCGAAGGTGTTGTGGAGAAATGCATACCCTCAACTGCAAGTAGGACATAAGTTGGAAAGGGCCACCAACTAGAACAGAATGGGGGTGCCTTAAAAACGTAAACATTGAGCTACCATATGATCCAGCAGGCCCACTCCTCCACCTATAATCTAAGAAGAGAGAATTGGAAAGACACAGGCAGGCAAATCTGCATTGCACAGTATTACAATATCCAAGATATGGAAGTAAGCAAAAAGTCCACCAACAGATGGGTGGACAAAGAAGTACTCCTCCATGTACAGATGGAATATTCGCTAGTGAAAAAAATGAAACAATACCATTTGCAGCGCCATAGATGAGTCTAGACGTAATCACGCCACGGGTAGTCAGTGAGAAAGCAAAATACATATATCCTATGATACCACTTTCAGGAGTTACTTAAAAATTGATACCAATGGAGATATTTCCACAGAGAAAGGCAATCACAGTTTCATTAAAAAACTTATGGTTCACCAAATAGAAAGGGATGAGGATTGGATACATTACCATATTGGGGTTAACAGAGATATACAAACCATGTGAAATATATAACCACCAAAGACGTACGGAAGACCAGGAGAAGACTACTCAACATTGTGTCATAACCTACATGGGAAAAGGATGCGAGGAAGAAAAGATACACGTATATGTGGGAAAGACCCACATCTTGCACACCTAGAGCAAACAAACCAATGTAATCAAATCTGCTGGGATAAAAAATAAAAAGTAAATTACAAACATGAACAAGAAGTAATGAGACATAAACTTAAAGGGCTTTTTCCTGGCCCATTCCATTGTAATTTACAACCTAGAACACCACTTCCATTAAGCCTCTGTTTACCCAGTTACCAAATTTGGTAAAGAAGAAATGCTGCCACCTTGTGGCCGTGTCCTGCAAGAGCAGCTTTAAACTCACAGCTAATGGTTACTTAACATTCACAAGGACTCAGGGCAGTAAAGGACACCTGCTCTAAAAAATTGTGCTGAAGTAGTGAATGGACAAAAAAATTCAAAACAGGCAGATGTTTAAAGAAGAGAGTATGAAGAGTTATGTATTACTCACGCTCTTTTAAAAAAAAAGGAAAACGGATACAAGCTCAACCTCAGGGTGTGTTAGACCCATGCAATCTAATCTACGAAAAGTTTCAACTTACACCAGTCGACTGACCATCAGCAAAAAGTATACGAACAATAAATGCTGAAGGGGTTTTAGATAACTGTGTACCCTCTACCTGCTGGTGAGACGTAAAGGGGTAACAGCCAATAATGAGAAAAGAAAGGAGCTGTGTTTAGAAGTAAAAATAAAGGTACCATTCAATCCCCAGGCGCACCATTGGACCTCTCACCTGAGAAGACAAGAATCGAGAAGACACAGGCCGCAAAAGCTGCAGTGCAGCCTTATTCACAATAGCCAAGACAGTGAAGCAATCAAAATGTCCAACAACAGGTGAATGGATAAAGAAGAAGTGGTCCATGTACACAATGGAATATTAGCAATGGAAAACAACGAACCATTGCTCTTTGAGGCACCACAAATGAGTCTGAAGATAATCATGAAAGATGAGGTAAGTTGGAAAGCAAAAGACCTGTATTCTATGATATCACTTATAGGCGTTATCTAATAACTGACACAAATGTACATATTTCCACAGAGAAAGACACTCACAGACTTAGAAAACAAACTATGCTCAACTAAAAGGAAAGGTGGGGGGAATGGATAAATTAAGATTAGTGTTACTATATGTATACAAAGACATATTATCTATATATCTCAAAAAGACCGACCAGATAGCAAGGGAAGTCTGCGGAACCTTCTGTAACATTTTACATGGGAAGAGGATCTGTAGTTGAATAGATATATATAATGTACAAATGAACCAGATTGTGTACATCTAGGACAAACAATATTCTAAGCTTTACCCCAATTAAAAAAAAAAAATTAAAACCAAGAAGAAATAATGAGACATAAAGTATGGGGCTTTCTCCATGCACATTCCAATGTAATTTACAACCTAGGAACACGACTTCCAGAAAGGCTCTGCTGCCCTACTACCCAGATTTGGGAATGGAGAAATGCTGCCTGCTTCAGGTCACTTCCCACAACAGGAGCTTTAAAACCATTGCTAAAGGTCACTAAATATTCACAAAACTTGCAGTTCGGTAAATGACACCTGCTCTCTAAAAAAAGTCTCAGGTGGAAAATAGACCAAAAAATTCAAAAGAGGGCAACCTTCCAAGAAGACAATATCAAGAGTTAGATTGTACTCCCAATTGTTTCCTTTTTTTAACAGAAAAGAAAACGGCGGTGAAAAATGATGAGTTTTACTAATTTTCAAAGCCATGCAAACCCAAATTGCAAAACCCTATCAGCTCACAGCAGCCAGAAGGGCCATTAGCATAAATGCTGAAAACAATAAATGCTGAAGCGATTGTGGAGAAATGCGTACCCTCGATTCTGAGGGGGACGTGGTAAGTGCCACTAATGAGAACACAAAGAAGGTACTTTGAAAAGGGAAAAATGGTGCTACCAGTCAGTCAATCACAACCACTGCTGGGCCTATCACCTGAGAAAATGAGAATCAAAAAGTCACAGGCTGGCAATCCTGCACTCCAACAATATTTACCATAGCCAACACTTGGAAGCAATGAAAATGTCCATCAACCGAGCAATGCACAAAGTAGCCGTAGTCCACGTACACAGTGGAAAATTACTCCAATAAATAACAATTAAAATTAAAAATCCAACAAAAGTAAGGAGACATCAGCTTGTGTGGGTTGGTCTGGGCACACACCACTCTAATTTATAATCCAGAAACACCACAGGCCGCAAGGGCTTTTCCCTAGATACCAGGGTGGGGAACATAGAAAGGCTGCCGCCCTCTCGCAGTTACCTGAAAAAGCAGCTTTAAAGCCTGTGCTAATGGTCATTTCATAGGAACAAGTACTGCAGAACTGTAAGTGAAACCTGCCCTCAAAATGTCTTCAGGGAGGTAATGGCCAAAACATTTCAAAATGTGACACATACTTTAAGAGAACACTTTGAAGAACTAAGGGGTAATCACAGCTTGAAAAATAAAAAGGACATGCCTTCAAGCTGAATTTCAATGGATTATGAGGCACGTGCGAATTCAGCCACAAAGAGGTATCAGATCACACTTGTCAGAATAACCATCAGCAAGAAAACTACAAACAATAAATGCTGAAGGTGTTGTAGAGAAATGCAAACACTCAACTTCAAGGGGGACGTAACTTGGAAAGGGTCACGAACTAGAACAGAATGGGGGTGCCTTAAAAACGTAAACATTGAGCTACCATATGATCCAGCAGGCCCACTCCTCCACCTATAATCTAAGAAGAGAGAATTGGAAAGACACAGGCAGGCAAATCTGCCTTGCACAGTATTACAATAGCCAAGATATGGAAGTAACCAAAAAGTCCACCAACAGATGGGTGGACAAAGAAGTACTCCTCCATGTACAGATGGAATATTCGCTAGTCAAAAAAATGAAACAATGCCATCTGCAGCGCCATAGATGAGTGTAGACGTAACCACGCCACGTGTAGTCAGTGAGAATGCAAAATACATATATCCTATGATACCAATTTCAGGAGTTACTTAAAAATTGATACCAATGAAGCTATTTCCACAGAGAAAGGCAATCACAGTTTCATTAAAAAACTTATGGTTCACCAAATAGAAAGGGATGAGGATTGGATACATTACCATATTGGGGTTAACAGAGATATACAAACCATGTGAAATATATAACCACCAAAGACGTACGGAAGACCAGGAGAAGACTACTCAACATTGTGTCATAACCTACATGGGAAAAGGATGCGAGGAAGAAAAGATACATGTATATGTGTGAAAGACCCACATCTTGCACACCTAGAGCAAACAAACCAATGTAATCAAATCTGCTGGGATAAAAAATAAAAAGTAAATTACAAACATGAACAAGAAGTAATGAGACATAAACTTAAAGGGCTTTTTCCTGGCCCATTCCATTCTAATTTACAACCTAGAACACCACTTCCATTAAGCTTCTGTTTCCCCAGTTACCAAATTTGGTAAAGAAGAAATGCTGCCACCTTGTGGCCGTGTCCTGCAAGAGCAGCTTTAAACTCACAGCTAATGGTTACTTAACATTCACAAGGACTCAGGGCTGTAAAGGACACCTGCCCTAAAAAATTGTGCTGAAGTAGTGAATGGACAAAAAAATTCAAAACAGGCAGATGTTTCAAGAAGACAGTATGAAGAGTTATGTTTTACTCCCGGTCTTTTAAAAAAAAAAGAAAATGGATACAAGCTCAACCTCAGGGTGTGTTAGACCCATGCAATCTAATCTACGAAAAGTTTCAACTTACACCAGTCGACTGACCATCAGCAAAAAGTATACGAACAATAAATGCTGAAGGGGTTTTAGAGAACTGTGTACCCTCTACCTGCTGGTGAGACGTAAAGGGGTAACAGCCAATAATGAGAAAAGAAAGGAGCTGTGTTTAAAAGTAAAAATGGAGGTACCATTCAATCCAGCAGGCGCACCATTGGATCTCTCACCTGAGAAGACAAGAATCGAGAAGACACAGGCCGCAAAAGCTGCAGTGCAGCCTTATTCACAATAGCCAAGACAGTGAAGCAATCAAAATGTCCAACAACAGGTGAATGGATAAAGAAGAAGTGGTCCATGTACACAATGGAATATTAGCCATGGAAAACAACGAACCACTGCTCTTTGAGGCACCACAAATGAGTCTGCAGATAATCATGAAAGATGAGGTAAGTTGGAAAGCAAAAGACCTGTATTCTATGATATCACTTATAGGCGTTCTCTAATAACTGACACAAATGAACATATTTCCACAGAGAAAGACACTCACAGTCTTAGAAAATAAAACTATGCTCAACTAAAAGGAAAGGTGGGGGAATGGATAAATTAAGATTACTGTTACTATATGTATACAAACACAAATTATATAAATATCTCAAAAATACCGACCATATAGCAAGGGAGGTCTGCGGAACCCTCTGTAACATTTTACATGGGAAGAGGATCTGTACTTGAATAGACATATATAATGTACAAATGAACCTGATTGTGTTCACCTAGGACAAACAATATTCTAAGCTTTACCACAATTAAAAAAAAAAATTAAAACCAAGAAGAAATAATGAGACATAAACTTATAGGGCTTTCTCCGTGCACATTCCAATGTAATTTACAACCTAGGAACACGACTTCCAGAAAGGCTCTGCTGCTCTACTACCCAGATTTGGGAATGGAGAAATGCTGCCTGCTTCAGGTCACTTCCCACAACAGGAGCTTTAAAACCATTGCTAAAGGTCACTAAATATTCACAAAACTTGCAGTTCGGTAAATGACACCTGCTCTCTAAAAAGAGTCTCAGGTGGAAAATCGACCAAAAAATTCAAAAGAGGGCAACCTTCCAAGAAGACAATATCAAGAGTTATATTGTACTCCCAATTGTTTCCTTTTTTCAACAGAAAAGAAAACGGCGGTGAAAAATGATGAGTTTTACGAATTTTCAAAGCCATGCAAACCCAAATTGCAAAACCCTATCAGCTCACAGCAGCCAGCAGGGCCATTAGCATAAATGCTGCAAAAAATAGATACTGAAGCGATTGTGGAGAAATGTGTACCCTCGATTCTAAGGGGGACGTGGTAAGTGCCACTAATGAAAACACAAAGAAGGTGCTTTGAAAAGGGAAAAACGATGCTACCAGTCAGTCAATCACACCCACTGCTGGGGCTATCACCTGAGAAAATGAGAATCAAAAAGTCACAGGCTGGCAATCCTGCACTCCAACAATATTTACCATAGCCAACACTTGGAAGCAATGAAAATGTCCATCAACCAAGGAATGCACAAAGAAGAAGTGGTCCACGAACACAGTGGAAAATTACTCCAATAAAAAATAAAAATTAAATTTAAAAATCCAACAAAACTAAGGAGACATCAGCTTGTGTGGGTTTGTCCGGGCACACTCCACTGTAATTTATAACCGAGAAACACCACAGGCCGCAAGGGCTTTTCCCTAGTTACCAGGGTGGGGAACATAGAAAGGCTGCTGCCCTCTGGCAGTTACCTGCAAAAGCAGTTTTAAAGCCTGTGCTAATGGTCATTTCATAGGAATAAGTACTGCAGAAGTGTAAATGAAACCTGCCCTCAAAATGTCTTCAGGGAGGTAATGGCCAAAACATTTCAAAATGTGACACATACTTTAAGAGAACACTTTGAAGAACTAAGGGGAAATCACAGCTTGAAAAATAAAAAGGACATGCCTTAAAGCTCAATTTCAACGGATTATGAGGCACGTGCGAATTCAACCACAAAGAGGTATCAGGTCACACTTTTCAGAATAACCATCAGCAAGAAAACTACAAACAATAAATGCTGAAGGTGTTGTGGAGAAATGCATACCCTCAACTGCAAGTAGGACATAAGTTGGAAAGGGCCACCAACTAGAACAGAATGGGAATGCCTTAAAAACGTAAACATTGAGCTACCATATGATCCAGCAGGCCCACTCCTCCACCTATAATCTAAGAAGAGAGAATTGGAAAGACACAGGCAGGCAAATCTGCATTGCACAGTATTACAATATCCAAGATATGGAAGTAACCAAAAAGTCCACCAACAGATGGGTGGACAAAGAAGTACTCCTCCATGTACAGATGGAATATTCGCTAGTGAAAAAAATGAAACAATACCATTTGCAGCGCCATAGATGAGTCTAGACGTAATCACGCCACAGGTAGTCAGTGAGAAAGCAAAATACATATATCCTATGATACCACTTTCAGGAGTTACTTAAAAATTGATACCAATGGAGATATTTCCACAGAGAAAGGCAATCACAGTTTCATTAAAAAACTTATGGTTCACCAAATAGAAAGGGATGAGGATTGGATACATTACCATATTGGGGTTAACAGAGATATACAAACCATGTGAAATATATAACCACCAAAGACGTACGGAAGACCAGGAGAAGACTACTCAACATTGTGTCATAACCTACATGGGAAAAGGATGCGAGGAAGAAAAGATACACGTATATGTGTGAAAGACCCACATCTTGCACACCTAGAGCAAACAAACCAATGTAATCAAATCTGCTGGGATAAAAAGTAAAAAGTAAATTACAAATATGAACAAGAAGTAATGAGACATAAATTTAAAGGGCTTTTTCCTGGCCCATTCCATTCTAATTTACAACCTAGAACACCACTTCCATTAAGCCTCTGTTTCCCCAGGTACCAAATTTGGTAAAGAAGAAATGCTGCCACCTTGTGGCCGTGTCCTGCAAGAGCAGCTTTAAACTCACAGCTAATGGTTACTTAACATTCACAAGGACTCAGGGCTGTAAAGACACCTGCCCTAAAAAATTGTGCTGAAGTAGTGAATGGACAAAAAAATTCAAAACAGGCAGATGTTTCAAGAAGAGACTATGAAGAGTTATGTATTACTCACGCTCTTTTAAAAAAAAAGGAAAATGGATACAAGCTCAACCTCAGGGTGTGTTAGACCCATGCAATCTAATCTACGAAAAGTTTCAACTTACACCAGTCGACTGACCATCAGCAAAAAGTATACGAACAATAAATGCTGAAGGGGTTTTAGAGAACTGTGTACCCTCTACCTGCTGGTGAGACGTAAAGGGGTAAGAGCCAATAATGAGAAAAGAAAGGAGCTGTGTTTAAAAGTAAAAATGGAGGTACCATTCAATCCAGCAGGCGCACCATTGGATCTCTCACCTGAGAAGACAAGAATCGAGAAGACACAGGCCGCAAAAGCTGCAGTGCAGCCTTATTCACAATAGCCAAGACAGTGAAGCAATCAAAATGTCCAACAACAGGTGAATGGATAAAGAAGAAGTGGTCCATGTACACAATGGAATATTAGCCATGGAAAACAACGAACCATTGCTCTTTGAGGCACCACAAATGAGTCTGCAGATAATCATGAAAGATGAGGTAAGTTGGAAAGCAAAAGACCTGTATTCTATGATATCACTTATAGGCGTTCTCTAATAACTGACACAAATGAACATATTTCCACAGAGAAAGACACTCACAGACTTAGAAAATAAAACTATGCTCAACTGAAAGGAAAGGTGGGGGAATGGATAAATTAAGATTACTGTTACTATATGTATACAAACACAAATTATATAAATATCTCAAAAATACCGACCATATAGCAAGGGAGGTCTGCGGAACCCTCTGTAACATTTTACATGGGAAGAGGATCTGTACTTGAATAGACATATATAATGTACAAATGAACCAGATTGTGTTCACCTAGGACAAACAATATTCTAAGCTTTACCCAAATTAAAGAAAAAAATTAAAACCAAGAAGAAATAATGAGACATAAACTTATAGGGCTTTCTCCGTGCACATTCCAATGTAATTTACAACCTAAGAACACGACTTCCAGAAAGGCTCTGCTGCCCTACTACCCAGATTTGGGAATGGAGAAATGCTGCCTGCTTCAGGTCACTTCCCACAACAGGAGCTTTAAAACCATTGCTAAAGGTCACTAAATATTCACAAAACTTGCAGTTCGGTAAATGACACCTGCTCTCTAAAAAGAGTCTCAGGTGGAAAATCGACCAAAAAATTCAAAAGAGGGCAACCTTCCAAGAAGACAATATCAAGAGTTATATTGTACTCCCAATTGTTTCCTTTTTTCAACAGAAAAGAAAACGGCGGTGAAAAATGATGAGTTTTACGAATTTTCAAAGCCATGCAAACCCAAATTACAAAACCCTATCAGCTCACAGCAGCCAGTAGGGCCATTAGCATAAATGCTGCAAACAATAAATGCTGAAGCGATTGTGGAGAAATGCGTACCCTCGATTCTGAGGGGGACGTGGTAAGTGCCACTAATGAGAACACAAAGAAGGTACTTTGAAAAGGGAAAAACGATGCTACCAGTCAGTCAATCACACCCACTGCTGGGGCTATCACCTGAGAAAATGAGAATCAAAATTCACAGGCTGGCAATCCTGCACTCCAACAATATTTACCATAGCCAACACTTGGAAGCAATGAAAATGTCCATCAACCGAGGAATGCACAAAGAAGAAGTGGTCCACGAACACAGTGGAAAATTACTCCAATAAAAAATAAAAATTAAATTTAAAAATCCAACAAAAGTAAGGAGACATCAGCTTGTGTGGGTTTGTCCGGGCACACTCCACTCTAATTTATAACCGAGAAACACCACAGGCCGCAAGGGCTTTTCCCTAGTTACCAGGGTGGGGAACATAGAAAGGCTGCTGCCCTCTGGCAGTTACCTGCAAAAGCAGTTTTAAAGCCTGTGCTAATGGTCATTTCATAGGAATAAGTACTGCAGAAGTGTAAATGAAACCTGCCCTCACAATGTCTTCAGGGAGGTAATGGCCAAAACATTTCAAAATGTGACACATACTTTAAGAGAACACTTTGAAGAACTAAGGGGAAATCACAGCTTGAAAAATAAAAAGGACATGCCTTAAAGCTCAATTTCAACGGATTATGAGGCACGTGCGAATTCAACCACAAAGAGGTATCAGGTCACACTTTTCAGAATAACCATCAGCAAGAAAACTACAAACAATAAATGCTGAAGGTGTTGTGGAGAAATGCATACCCTCAACTGCAAGTAGGACATAAGTTGGAAAGGGCCACCAACTAGAACAGAATGGGGGTGCCTTAAAAACGTAAACATTGAGCTACCATATGATCCAGCAGGCCCACTCCTCCACCTATAATCTAAGAAGAGAGAATTGGAAAGACACAGGCAGGCCAATCTGCATTGCACAGTATTACAATATCCAAGATATGGAAGTAACCAAAAAGTCCACCAACAGATGGGTGGACAAAGAAGTACTCCTCCATGTACAGAT
Source organism: Balaenoptera physalus (assembly GCF_965194825.1). Classification (NCBI taxonomy): domain Eukaryota; kingdom Metazoa; phylum Chordata; class Mammalia; order Artiodactyla; family Balaenopteridae; genus Balaenoptera; species Balaenoptera physalus. Next base: position 220,215 of record NW_028126561.1, read on the forward strand.
GGAATATTCGCTAGTGAAAAAAATGAAACAATACCATTTGCAGCGCCATAGATGAGTCTAGACGTAATCACGCCACGGGTAGTCAGTGAGAAAGCAAAATACATATATCCTATGATACCACTTTCAGGAGTTACTTAAAAATTGATACCAATGGAGATATTTCCACAGAGAAAGGCAATCACAGTTTCATTAAAAAACTTATGGTTCACCAAATAGAAAGGGATGAGGATTGGATACATTACCATATTGGGGTTAACAGAGATATACAAACCATGTGAAATATATAACCACCAAAGACGTACGGAAGACCAGGAGAAGACTACTCAACATTGTGTCATAACCTACATGGGAAAAGGATGCGAGGAAGAAAAGATACACGTATATGTGTGAAAGACCCACATCTTGCACACCTAGAGCAAACAAACCAATGTAATCAAATCTGCTGGGATAAAAAGTAAAAAGTAAATTACAAATATGAACAAGAAGTAATGAGACATAAATTTAAAGGGCTTTTTCCTGGCCCATTCCATTCTAATTTACAACCTAGAACACCACTTCCATTAAGCCTCTGTTTCCCCAGGTACCAAATTTGGTAAAGAAGAAATGCTGCCACCTTGTGGCCGTGTCCTGCAAGAGCAGCTTTAAACTCACAGCTAATGGTTACTTAACATTCACAAGGACTCAGGGCTGTAAAGGACACCTGCCCTAAAAAATTGTGCTGAAGTAGTGAATGGACAAAAAAATTCAAAACAGGCAGATGTTTCAAGAAGAGACTATGAAGAGTTATGTATTACTCACGCTCTTTTAAAAAAAAAAAGAAAATGGATACAAGCTCAACCTCAGGGTGTGTTAGACCCATGCAATCTAATCTACGAAAAGTTTCAACTTACACCAGTCGACTGACCATCAGCAAAAAGTATACGAACAATAAATGCTGAAGGGGTTTTAGAGAACTGTGTACCCTCTACCTGCTGGTGAGACGTAAAGGGGTAACAGCCAATAATGAGAAAAGAAAGGAGCTGTGTTTAAAAGTAAAAATGGAGGTACCATTCAATCCAGCAGGCGCACCATTGGATCTCTCACCTGAGAAGACAAGAATCGAGAAGACACAGGCCGCAAAAGCTGCAGTGCAGCCTTATTCACAATAGCCAAGACAGTGAAGCAATCAAAATGTCCAACAACAGGTGAATGGATAAAGAAGAAGTGGTCCATGTACACAATGGAATATTAGCCATGGAAAACAACGAACCACTGCTCTTTGAGGCACCACAAATGAGTATGCAGATAATCATGAAAGATGAGGTAAGTTGGAAAGCAAAAGACCTGTATTCTATGATATCACTTATAGGCGTTCTCTAATAACTGACACAAATGAACATATTTCCACAGAGAAAGACACTCACAGTCTTAGAAAATAAAACTATGCTCAACTAAAAGGAAAGGTGGGGGAATGGATAAATTAAGATTACTGTTACTATATGTATACAAACACAAATTATATAAATATCTCAAAAATACCGACCATATAGCAAGGGAGGTCTGCGGAACCCTCTGTAACATTTTACATGGGAAGAGGATCTGTACTTGAATAGACATATATAATGTACAAATGAACCTGATTGTGTTCACCTAGGACAAACAATATTCTAAGCTTTACCACAATTAAAAAAAAAAATTAAAACCAAGAAGAAATAATGAGACATAAACTTATAGGGCTTTCTCCGTGCACATTCCAATGTAATTTACAACCTAGGAACACGACTCCCAGAAAGGTTCTGCTGCTCTACTACCCAGATTTGGGAATGGAGAAATGCTGCCTGCTTCAGGTCACTTCCCACAACAGGAGCTTTAAAACCATTGCTAAAGGTCACTAAATATTCACAAAACTTGCAGTTCGGTAAATGACACCTGCTCTCTAAAAAGAGTCTCAGGTGGAAAATCGACCAAAAAATTCAAAAGAGGGCAACCTTCCAAGAAGACAATATCAAGAGTTATATTGTACTCCCAATTGTTTCCTTTTTTCAACAGAAAAGAAAACGGCGGTGAAAAATGATGAGTTTTACGAATTTTCAAAGCCATGCAAACCCAAATTACAAAACCCTATCAGCTCACAGCAGCCAGCAGGGCCATTAGCATAAATGCTGCAAAAAATAGATACTGAAGCGATTGTGGAGAAATGTGTACCCTCGATTCTAAGGGGGACATGGTAAGTGCCACTAATGAAAACACAAAGAAGGTGCTTTGAAAAGGGAAAAACGATGCTACCAGTCAGTCAATCACACCCACTGCTGGGGCTATCACCTGAGAAAATGAGAATCAAAAAGTCACAGGCTGGCAATCCTGCACTCCAACAATATTTACCATAGCCAACACTTGGAAGCAATGAAAATGTCCATCAACCAAGGAATGCACAAAGAAGAAGTGGTCCACGAACACAGTGGAAAATTACTCCAATAAAAAATGAAAATTAAATTTAAAAATCCAACAAAACTAAGGAGACATCAGCTTGTGTGGGTTTGTCCGGGCACACTCCACTGTAATTTATAACCGAGAAACACCACAGGCCGCAAGGGCTTTTCCCTAGTTACCAGGGTGGGGAACATAGAAAGGCTGCTGCCCTCTGGCAGTTACCTGCAAAAGCAGTTTTAAAGCCTGTGCTAATGGTCATTTCATAGGAATAAGTACTGCAGAAGTGTAAATGAAACCTGCCCTCAAAATGTCTTCAGGGAGGTAATGGCCAAAACATTTCAAAATGTGACACATACTTTAAGAGAACACTTTGAAGAACTAAGGGGAAATCACAGCTTGAAAAATAAAAAGGACATGCCTTAAAGCTCAATTTCAACGGATTATGAGGCACGTGCGAATTCAACCACAAAGAGGTATCAGGTCACACTTTTCAGAATAACCATCAGCAAGAAAACTACAAACAATAAATGCTGAAGGTGTTGTGGGGAAATGCATACCCTCAACTGCAAGTAGGATATAAGTTGGAAAGGGCCACCAACTAGAACAGAATGGGGGTGCCTTAAAAACGTAAACATTGAGCTACCATATGATCCAGCAGGCCCACTCCTCCACCTATAATCTAAGAAGAGAGAATTGGAAAGACACAGGCAGGCAAATCTGCATTGCACAGTATTACAATATCCAAGATATGGAAGTAACCAAAAAGTCCACCAACAGATGGGTGGACAAAGAAGTACTCCTCCATGTACAGATGGAATATTCGCTAGTGAAAAAAATGAAACAATACCATTTGCAGCGCCATAGATGAGTCTAGACGTAATCACGCCACAGGTAGTCAGTGAGAAAGCAAAATACATATATCCTATGATACCACTTTCAGGAGTTACTTAAAAATTGATACCAATGGAGATATTTCCACAGAGAAAGGCAATCACAGTTTCATTAAAAAACTTATGGTTCACCAAATAGAAAGGGATGAGGATTGGATACATTACCATATTGGGGTTAACAGAGATATACAAACCATGTGAAATATATAACCACCAAAGACGTACGGAAGACCAGGAGAAGACTACTCAACATTGTGTCATAACCTACATGGGAAAAGGATGCGAGGAAGAAAAGATACACGTATATGTGTGAAAGACCCACATCTTGCACACCTAGAGCAAACAAACCAATGTAATCAAATCTGCTGGGATAAAAAGTAAAAAGTAAATTACAAATATGAACAAGAAGTAATGAGACATAAATTTAAAGGGCTTTTTCCTGGCCCATTCCATTCTAATTTACAACCTAGAACACCACTTCCATTAAGCCTCTGTTTCCCCAGGTACCAAATTTGGTAAAGAAGAAATGCTGCCACCTTGTGGCCGTGTCCTGCAAGAGCAGCTTTAAACTCACAGCTAATGGTTACTTAACATTCACAAGGACTCAGGGCTGTAAAGACACCTGCCCTAAAAAATTGTGCTGAAGTAGTGAATGGACAAAAAAATTCAAAACAGGCAGATGTTTCAAGAAGAGACTATGAAGAGTTATGTATTACTCACGCTCTTTTAAAAAAAAAGGAAAATGGATACAAGCTCAACCTCAGGGTGTGTTAGACCCATGCAATCTAATCTACGAAAAGTTTCAACTTACACCAGTCGACTGACCATCAGCAAAAAGTATACGAACAATAAATGCTGAAGGGGTTTTAGAGAACTGTGTACCCTCTACCTGCTGGTGAGACGTAAAGGGGTAAGAGCCAATAATGAGAAAAGAAAGGAGCTGTGTTTAAAAGTAAAAATGGAGGTACCATTCAATCCAGCAGGCGCACCATTGGATCTCTCACCTGAGAAGACAAGAATCGAGAAGACACAGGCCGCAAAAGCTGCAGTGCAGCCTTATTCACAATAGCCAAGACAGTGAAGCAATCAAAATGTCCAACAACAGGTGAATGGATAAAGAAGAAGTGGTCCATGTACACAATGGAATATTAGCCATGGAAAACAACGAACCATTGCTCTTTGAGGCACCACAAATGAGTCTGCAGATAATCATGAAAGATGAGGTAAGTTGGAAAGCAAAAGACCTGTATTCTATGATATCACTTATAGGCGTTCTCTAATAACTGACACAAATGTACATATTTCCACAGAGAAAGACACTCACAGACTTAGAAAATAAAACTATGCTCAACTGAAAGGAAAGGTGGGGGAATGGATAAATTAAGATTACTGTTACTATATGTATACAAACACAAATTATATAAATATCTCAAAAATACCGACCATATAGCAAGGGAGGTCTGCGGAACCCTCTGTAACATTTTACATGGGAAGAGGATCTGTACTTGAATAGACATATATAATGTACAAATGAACCAGATTGTGTTCACCTAGGACAAACAATATTCTAAGCTTTACCCAAATTAAAGAAAAAAATTAAAACCAAGAAGAAATAATGAGACATAAACTTATAGGGCTTTCTCCGTGCACATTCCAATGTAATTTACAACCTAAGAACACGACTTCCAGAAAGGCTCTGCTGCCCTACTACCCAGATTTGGGAATGGAGAAATGCTGCCTGCTTCAGGTCACTTCCCACAACAGGAGCTTTAAAACCATTGCTAAAGGTCACTAAATATTCACAAAACTTGCAGTTCGGTAAATGACACCTGCTCTCTAAAAAGAGTCTCAGGTGGAAAATCGACCAAAAAATTCAAAAGAGGGCAACCTTCCAAGAAGACAATATCAAGAGTTATATTTTACTCCCAATTGTTTCCTTTTTTCAACAGAAAAGAAAACGGCGGTGAAAAATGATGAGTTTTACGAATTTTCAAAGCCATGCAAACCCAAATTACAAAACCCTATCAGCTCACAGCAGCCAGTAGGGCCATTAGCATAAATGCTGCAAACAATAAATGCTGAAGCGATTGTGGAGAAATGCGTACCCTCGATTCTGAGGGGGACGTGGTAAGTGCCACTAATGAGAACACAAAGAAGGTACTTTGAAAAGGGAAAAACGATGCTACCAGTCAGTCAATCACACCCACTGCTGGGGCTATCACCTGAGAAAATGAGAATCAAAATTCACAGGCTGGCAATCCTGCACTCCAACAATATTTACCATAGCCAACACTTGGAAGCAATGAAAATGTCCATCAACCGAGGAATGCACAAAGAAGAAGTGGTCCACGAACACAGTGGAAAATTACTCCAATAAAAAATAAAAATTAAATTTAAAAATCCAACAAAACTAAGGAGACATCAGCTTGTGTGGGTTTGTCCGGGCACACTCCACTCTAATTTATAACCGAGAAACACCACAGGCCGCAAGGGCTTTTCCCTAGTTACCAGGGTGGGGAACATAGAAAGGCTGCTGCCCTCTGGCAGTTACCTGCAAAAGCAGTTTTAAAGCCTGTGCTAATGGTCATTTCATAGGAATAAGTACTGCAGAAGTGTAAATGAAACCTGCCCTCACAATGTCTTCAGGGAGGTAATGGCCAAAACATTTCAAAATGTGACACATACTTTAAGAGAACACTTTGAAGAACTAAGGGGAAATCACAGCTTGAAAAATAAAAAGGACATGCCTTAAAGCTCAATTTCAACGGATTATGAGGCACGTGCGAATTCAACCACAAAGAGGTATCAGGTCACACTTTTCAGAATAACCATCAGCAAGAAAACTACAAACAATAAATGCTGAAGGTGTTGTGGAGAAATGCATACCCTCAACTGCAAGTAGGACATAAGTTGGAAAGGGCCACCAACTAGAACAGAATGGGGGTGCCTTAAAAACGTAAACATTGAGCTACCATATGATCCAGCAGGCCCACTCCTCCACCTATAATCTAAGAAGAGAGAATTGGAAAGACACAGGCAGGCAAATCTGCATTGCACAGTATTACAATATCCAAGATATGGAAGTAACCAAAAAGTCCACCAACAGATGGGTGGACAAAGAAGTACTCCTCCATGTACAGATGGAATATTCGCTAGTGAAAAAAATGAAACAATACCATTTGCAGCGCCATAGATGAGTCTAGACGTAATCACGCCACAGGTAGTCAGTGAGAAAGCAAAATACATATATCCTATGATACCACTTTCAGGAGTTACTTAAAAATTGATACCAATGGAGATATTTCCACAGAGAAAGGCAATCACAGTTTCATTAAAAAACTTATGGTTCACCAAATAGAAAGGGATGAGGATTGGATACATTACCATATTGGGGTTAACAGAGATATACAAACCATGTGAAATATATAACCACCAAAGACGTACGGAAGACCAGGAGAAGACTACTCAACATTGTGTCATAACCTACATGGGAAAAGGATGCGAGGAAGAAAAGATACACGTATATGTGTGAAAGACCCACATCTTGCACACCTAGAGCAAACAAACCAATGTAATCAAATCTGCTGGGATAAAAAGTAAAAAGTAAATTACAAATATGAACAAGAAGTAATGAGACATAAATTTAAAGGGCTTTTTCCTGGCCCATTCCATTCTAATTTACAACCTAGAACACCACTTCCATTAAGCCTCTGTTTCCCCAGGTACCAAATTTGGAAAAGAAGAAATGCTGCCACCTTGTGGCCGTGTCCTGCAAGAGCAGCTTTAAACTCACAGCTAATGGTTACTTAACATTCACAAGGACTCAGGGCTGTAAAGACACCTGCCCTAAAAAATTGTGCTGAAGTAGTGAATGGACAAAAAAATTCAAAACAGGCAGATGTTTCAAGAAGAGACTATGAAGAGTTATGTATTACTCACGCTCTTTTAAAAAAAAAGGAAAATGGATACAAGCTCAACCTCAGGGTGTGTTAGACCCATGCAATCTAATCTACGAAAAGTTTCAACTTACACCAGTCGACTGACCATCAGCAAAAAGTATACGAACAATAAATGCTGAAGGGGTTTTAGAGAACTGTGTACCCTCTACCTGCTGGTGAGACGTAAAGGGGTAAGAGCCAATAATGAGAAAAGAAAGGAGCTGTGTTTAAAAGTAAAAATGGAGGTACCATTCAATCCAGCAGGCGCACCATTGGATCTCTCACCTGAGAAGACAAGAATCGAGAAGACACAGGCCGCAAAAGCTGCAGTGCAGCCTTATTCACAATAGCCAAGACAGTGAAGCAATCAAAATGTCCAACAACAGGTGAATGGATAAAGAAGAAGTGGTCCATGTACACAATGGAATATTAGCCATGGAAAACAACGAACCATTGCTCTTTGAGGCACCACAAATGAGTCTGCAGATAATCATGAAAGATGAGGTAAGTTGGAAAGCAAAAGACCTGTATTCTATGATATCACTTATAGGCGTTCTCTAATAACTGACACAAATGTACATATTTCCACAGAGAAAGACACTCACAGACTTAGAAAATAAAACTATGCTCAACTGAAAGGAAAGGTGGGGGAATGGATAAATTAAGATTACTGTTACTATATGTATACAAACACAAATTATATAAATATCTCAAAAATACCGACCATATAGCAAGGGAGGTCTGCGGAACCCTCTGTAACATTTTACATGGGAAGAGGATCTGTACTTGAATAGACATATATAATGTACAAATGAACCAGATTGTGTTCACCTAGGACAAACAATATTCTAAGCTTTACCCAAATTAAAGAAAAAAATTAAAACCAAGAAGAAATAATGAGACATAAACTTATAGGGCTTTCTCCGTGCACATTCCAATGTAATTTACAACCTAAGAACACGACTTCCAGAAAGGCTCTGCTGCCCTACTACCCAGATTTGGGAATGGAGAAATGCTGCCTGCTTCAGGTCACTTCCCACAACAGGAGCTTTAAAACCATTGCTAAAGGTCACTAAATATTCACAAAACTTGCAGTTCGGTAAATGACACCTGCTCTCTAAAAAGAGTCTCAGGTGGAAAATCGACCAAAAAATTCAAAAGAGGGCAACCTTCCAAGAAGACAATATCAAGAGTTATATTGTACTCCCAATTGTTTCCTTTTTTCAACAGAAAAGAAAACGGCGGTGAAAAATGATGAGTTTTACGAATTTTCAAAGCCATGCAAACCCAAATTACAAAACCCTATCAGCTCACAGCAGCCAGTAGGGCCATTAGCATAAATGCTGCAAACAATAAATGCTGAAGCGATTGTGGAGAAATGCGTACCCTCGATTCTGAGGGGGACGTGGTAAGTGCCACTAATGAGAACACAAAGAAGGTACTTTGAAAAGGGAAAAACGATGCTACCAGTCAGTCAATCACACCCACTGCTGGGGCTATCACCTGAGAAAATGAGAATCAAAATTCACAGGCTGGCAATCCTGCACTCCAACAATATTTACCATAGCCAACACTTGGAAGCAATGAAAATGTCCATCAACCGAGGAATGCACAAAGAAGAAGTGGTCCACGAACACAGTGGAAAATTACTCCAATAAAAAATAAAAATTAAATTTAAAAATCCAACAAAAGTAAGGAGACATCAGCTTGTGTGGGTTTGTCCGGGCACACTCCACTCTAATTTATAACCGAGAAACACCACAGGCCGCAAGGGCTTTTCCCTAGTTACCAGGGTGGGGAACATAGAAAGGCTGCTGCCCTCTGGCAGTTACCTGCAAAAGCAGTTTTAAAGCCTGTGCTAATGGTCATTTCATAGGAATAAGTACTGCAGAAGTGTAAATGAAACCTGCCCTCACAATGTCTTCAGGGAGGTAATGGCCAAAACATTTCAAAATGTGACACATACTTTAAGAGAACACTTTGAAGAACTAAGGGGAAATCACAGCTTGAAAAATAAAAAGGACATGCCTTAAAGCTCAATTTCAACGGATTATGAGGCACGTGCGAATTCAACCACAAAGAGGTATCAGGTCACACTTTTCAGAATAACCATCAGCAAGAAAACTACAAAAAATAAATGCTGAAGGTGTTGTGGAGAAATGCATACCCTCAACTGCAAGTAGGACATAAGTTGGAAAGGGCCACCAACTAGAACAGAATGGGGGTGCCTTAAAAACGTAAACATTGAGCTACCATATGATCCAGCAGGCCCACTCCTCCACCTATAATCTAAGAAGAGAGAATTGGAAAGACACAGGCAGGCAAATCTGCATTGCACAGTATTACAATATCCAAGATATGGAAGTAACCAAAAAGTCCACCAACAGATGGGTGGACAAAGAAGTACTCCTCCATGTACAGATGGAATATTCGCTAGTGAAAAAAATGAAACAATACCATTTGCAGCGCCATAGATGAGTCTAGACGTAATCACGCCACGGGTAGTCAGTGAGAAAGCAAAATACATATATCCTATGATACCACTTTCAGGAGTTACTTAAAAATTGATACCAATGGAGATATTTCCACAGAGAAAGGCAATCACAGTTTCATTAAAAAACTTATGGTTCACCAAATAGAAAGGGATGAGGATTGGATACATTACCATATTGGGGTTAACAGAGATATACAAACCATGTGAAATATATAACCACCAAAGACGTACGGAAGACCAGGAGAAGACTACTCAACATTGTGTCATAACCTACATGGGAAAAGGATGCGAGGAAGAAAAGATACACGTATATGTGTGAAAGACCCACATCTTGCACACCTAGAGCAAACAAACCAATGTAATCAAATCTGCTGGGATAAAAAGTAAAAAGTAAATTACAAATATGAACAAGAAGTAATGAGACATAAATTTAAAGGGCTTTTTCCTGGCCCATTCCATTCTAATTTACAACCTAGAACACCACTTCCATTAAGCCTCTGTTTCCCCAGGTACCAAATTTGGTAAAGAAGAAATGCTGCCACCTTGTGGCCGTGTCCTGCAAGAGCAGCTTTAAACTCACAGCTAATGGTTACTTAACATTCACAAGGACTCAGGGCTGTAAAGACACCTGCCCTAAAAAATTGTGCTGAAGTAGTGAATGGACAAAAAAATTCAAAACAGGCAGATGTTTCAAGAAGAGACTATGAAGAGTTATGTATTACTCACGCTCTTTTAAAAAAAAAGGAAAATGGATACAAGCTCAACCTCAGGGTGTGTTAGACCCATGCAATCTAATCTACGAAAAGTTTCAACTTACACCAGTCGACTGACCATCAGCAAAAAGTATACGAACAATAAATGCTGAAGGGGTTTTAGAGAACTGTGTACCCTCTACCTGCTGGTGAGACGTAAAGGGGTAAGAGCCAATAATGAGAAAAGAAAGGAGCTGTGTTTAAAAGTAAAAATGGAGGTACCATTCAATCCAGCAGGCGCACCATTGGATCTCTCACCTGAGAAGACAAGAATCGAGAAGACACAGGCCGCAAAAGCTGCAGTGCAGCCTTATTCACAATAGCCAAGACAGTGAAGCAATCAAAATGTCCAACAACAGGTGAATGGATAAAGAAGAAGTGGTCCATGTACACAATGGAATATTAGCCATGGAAAACAACGAACCATTGCTCTTTGAGGCACCACAAATGAGTCTGCAGATAATCATGAAAGATGAGGTAAGTTGGAAAGCAAAAGACCTGTATTCTATGATATCACTTATAGGCGTTCTCTAATAACTGACACAAATGAACATATTTCCACAGAGAAAGACACTCACAGACTTAGAAAATAAAACTATGCTCAACTGAAAGGAAAGGTGGGGGAATGGATAAATTAAGATTACTGTTACTATATGTATACAAACACAAATTATATAAATATCTCAAAAATACCGACCATATAGCAAGGGAGGTCTGCGGAACCCTCTGTAACATTTTACATGGGAAGAGGATCTGTACTTGAATAGACATATATAATGTACAAATGAACCAGATTGTGTTCACCTAGGACAAACAATATTCTAAGCTTTACCCAAATTAAAGAAAAAAATTAAAACCAAGAAGAAATAATGAGACATAAACTTATAGGGCTTTCTCCGTGCACATTCCAATGTAATTTACAACCTAAGAACACGACTTCCAGAAAGGCTCTGCTGCCCTACTACCCAGATTTGGGAATGGAGAAATGCTGCCTGCTTCAGGTCACTTCCCACAACAGGAGCTTTAAAACCATTGCTAAAGGTCACTAAATATTCACAAAACTTGCAGTTCGGTAAATGACACCTGCTCTCTAAAAAGAGTCTCAGGTGGAAAATCGACCAAAAAATTCAAAAGAGGGCAACCTTCCAAGAAGACAATATCAAGAGTTATATTGTACTCCCAATTGTTTCCTTTTTTCAACAGAAAAGAAAACGGCGGTGAAAAATGATGAGTTTTACGAATTTTCAAAGCCATGCAAACCCAAATTACAAAACCCTATCAGCTCACAGCAGCCAGTAGGGCCATTAGCATAAATGCTGCAAACAATAAATGCTGAAGCGATTGTGGAGAAATGCGTACCCTCGATTCTGAGGGGGACGTGGTAAGTGCCACTAATGAGAACACAAAGAAGGTACTTTGAAAAGGGAAAAACGATGCTACCAGTCAGTCAATCACACCCACTGCTGGGGCTATCACCTGAGAAAATGAGAATCAAAATTCACAGGCTGGCAATCCTGCACTCCAACAATATTTACCATAGCCAACACTTGGAAGCAATGAAAATGTCCATCAACCGAGGAATGCACAAAGAAGAAGTGGTCCACGAACACAGTGGAAAATTACTCCAATAAAAAATAAAAATTAAATTTAAAAATCCAACAAAAGTAAGGAGACATCAGCTTGTGTGGGTTTGTCCGGGCACACTCCACTCTAATTTATAACCGAGAAACACCACAGGCCGCAAGGGCTTTTCCCTAGTTACCAGGGTGGGGAACATAGAAAGGCTGCTGCCCTCTGGCAGTTACCTGCAAAAGCAGTTTTAAAGCCTGTGCTAATGGTCATTTCATAGGAATAAGTACTGCAGAAGTGTAAATGAAACCTGCCCTCACAATGTCTTCAGGGAGGTAATGGCCAAAACATTTCAAAATGTGACACATACTTTAAGAGAACACTTTGAAGAACTAAGGGGAAATCACAGCTTGAAAAATAAAAAGGACATGCCTTAAAGCTCAATTTCAACGGATTATGAGGCACGTGCGAATTCAACCACAAAGAGGTATCAGGTCACACTTTTCAGAATAACCATCAGCAAGAAAACTACAAACAATAAATGCTGAAGGTGTTGTGGAGAAATGCATACCCTCAACTGCAAGTAGGACATAAGTTGGAAAGGGCCACCAACTAGAACAGAATGGGGGTGCCTTAAAAACGTAAACATTGAGCTACCATATGATCCAGCAGGCCCACTCCTCCACCTATAATCTAAGAAGAGAGAATTGGAAAGACACAGGCAGGCAAATCTGCATTGCACAGTATTACAATATCCAAGATATGGAAGTAACCAAAAAGTCCACCAACAGATGGGTGGACAAAGAAGTACTCCTCCATGTACAGATGGAATATTCGCTAGTGAAAAAAATGAAACAATACCATTTGCAGCGCCATAGATGAGTCTAGACGTAATCACGCCACGTGTAGTCAGTGAGAAAGCAAAATACATATATCCTATGATACCACTTTCAGGAGTTACTTAAAAATTGATACCAATGGAGATATTTCCACAGAGAAAGGCAATCACAGTTTCATTAAAAAACTTATGGTTCACCAAATAGAAAGGGATGAGGATTGGATACATTACCATATTGGGGTTAACAGAGATATACAAACCATGTGAAATATATAACCACCAAAGACGTACGGAAGACCAGGAGAAGACTACTCAACATTGTGTCATAACCTACATGGGAAAAGGATGCGAGGAAGAAAAGATACACGTATATGTGTGAAAGACCCACATCTTGCACACCTAGAGCAAACAAACCAATGTAATCAAATCTGCTGGGATAAAAAGTAAAAAGTAAATTACAAATATGAACAAGAAGTAATGAGACATAAATTTAAAGGGCTTTTTCCTGGCCCATTCCATTCTAATTTACAACCTAGAACACCACTTCCATTAAGCCTCTGTTTCCCCAGGTACCAAATTTGGTAAAGAAGAAATGCTGCCACCTTGTGGCCGTGTCCTGCAAGAGCAGCTTTAAACTCACAGCTAATGGTTACTTAACATTCACAAGGACTCAGGGCTGTAAAGACACCTGCCCTAAAAAATTGTGCTGAAGTAGTGAATGGACAAAAAAATTCAAAACAGGCAGATGTTTCAAGAAGAGACTATGAAGAGTTATGTATTACTCACGCTCTTTTAAAAAAAAAGGAAAATGGATACAAGCTCAACCTCAGGGTGTGTTAGACCCATGCAATCTAATCTACGAAAAGTTTCAACTTACACCAGTCGACTGACCATCAGCAAAAAGTATACGAACAATAAATGCTGAAGGGGTTTTAGAGAACTGTGTACCCTCTACCTGCTGGTGAGACGTAAAGGGGTAAGAGCCAATAATGAGAAAAGAAAGGAGCTGTGTTTAAAAGTAAAAATGGAGGTACCATTCAATCCAGCAGGCGCACCATTGGATCTCTCACCTGAGAAGACAAGAATCGAGAAGACACAGGCCGCAAAAGCTGCAGTGCAGCCTTATTCACAATAGCCAAGACAGTGAAGCAATCAAAATGTCCAACAACAGGTGAATGGATAAAGAAGAAGTGGTCCATGTACACAATGGAATATTAGCCATGGAAAACAACGAACCATTGCTCTTTGAGGCACCACAAATGAGTCTGCAGATAATCATGAAAGATGAGGTAAGTTGGAAAGCAAAAGACCTGTATTCTATGATATCACTTATAGGCGTTCTCTAATAACTGACACAAATGAACATATTTCCACAGAGAAAGACACTCACAGACTTAGAAAATAAAACTATGCTCAACTGAAAGGAAAGGTGGGGGAATGGATAAATTAAGATTACTGTTACTATATGTATACAAACACAAATTATATAAATATCTCAAAAATACCGACCATATAGCAAGGGAGGTCTGCGGAACCCTCTGTAACATTTTACATGGGAAGAGGATCTGTACTTGAATAGACATATATAATGTACAAATGAACCAGATTGTGTTCACCTAGGACAAACAATATTCTAAGCTTTACCCAAATTAAAGAAAAAAATTAAAACCAAGAAGAAATAATGAGACATAAACTTATAGGGCTTTCTCCGTGCACATTCCAATGTAATTTACAACCTAAGAACACGACTTCCAGAAAGGCTCTGCTGCCCTACTACCCAGATTTGGGAATGGAGAAATGCTGCCTGCTTCAGGTCACTTCCCACAACAGGAGCTTTAAAACCATTGCTAAAGGTCACTAAATATTCACAAAACTTGCAGTTCGGTAAATGACACCTGCTCTCTAAAAAGAGTCTCAGGTGGAAAATCGACCAAAAAATTCAAAAGAGGGCAACCTTCCAAGAAGACAATATCAAGAGTTATATTGTACTCCCAATTGTTTCCTTTTTTCAACAGAAAAGAAAACGGCGGTGAAAAATGATGAGTTTTACGAATTTTCAAAGCCATGCAAACCCAAATTACAAAACCCTATCAGCTCACAGCAGCCAGTAGGGCCATTAGCATAAATGCTGCAAACAATAAATGCTGAAGCGATTGTGGAGAAATGCGTACCCTCGATTCTGAGGGGGACGTGGTAAGTGCCACTAATGAGAACACAAAGAAGGTACTTTGAAAAGGGAAAAACGATGCTACCAGTCAGTCAATCACACCCACTGCTGGGGCTATCACCTGAGAAAATGAGAATCAAAATTCACAGGCTGGCAATCCTGCACTCCAACAATATTTACCATAGCCAACACTTGGAAGCAATGAAAATGTCCATCAACCGAGGAATGCACAAAGAAGAAGTGGTCCACGAACACAGTGGAAAATTACTCCAATAAAAAATAAAAATTAAATTTAAAAATCCAACAAAAGTAAGGAGACATCAGCTTGTGTGGGTTTGTCCGGGCACACTCCACTCTAATTTATAACCGAGAAACACCACAGGCCGCAAGGGCTTTTCCCTAGTTACCAGGGTGGGGAACATAGAAAGGCTGCTGCCCTCTGGCAGTTACCTGCAAAAGCAGTTTTAAAGCCTGTGCTAATGGTCATTTCATAGGAATAAGTACTGCAGAAGTGTAAATGAAACCTGCCCTCACAATGTCTTCAGGGAGGTAATGGCCAAAACATTTCAAAATGTGACACATACTTTAAGAGAACACTTTGAAGAACTAAGGGGAAATCACAGCTTGAAAAATAAAAAGGACATGCCTTAAAGCTCAATTTCAACGGATTATGAGGCACGTGCGAATTCAACCACAAAGAGGTATCAGGTCACACTTTTCAGAATAACCATCAGCAAGAAAACTACAAACAATAAATGCTGAAGGTGTTGTGGAGAAATGCATACCCTCAACTGCAAGTAGGACATAAGTTGGAAAGGGCCACCAACTAGAACAGAATGGGGGTGCCTTAAAAACGTAAACATTGAGCTACCATATGATCCAGCAGGCCCACTCCTCCACCTATAATCTAAGAAGAGAGAATTGGAAAGACACAGGCAGGCAAATCTGCATTGCACAGTATTACAATATCCAAGATATGGAAGTAACCAAAAAGTCCACCAACAGATGGGTGGACAAAGAAGTACTCCTCCATGTACAGATGGAATATTCGCTAGTGAAAAAAATGAAACAATACCATTTGCAGCGCCATAGATGAGTCTAGACGTAATCACGCCACAGGTAGTCAGTGAGAAAGCAAAATACATATATCCTATGATACCACTTTCAGGAGTTACTTAAAAATTGATACCAATGGAGATATTTCCACAGAGAAAGGCAATCACAGTTTCATTAAAAAACTTATGGTTCACCAAATAGAAAGGGATGAGGATTGGATACATTACCATATTGGGGTTAACAGAGATATACAAACCATGTGAAATATATAACCACCAAAGACGTACGGAAGACCAGGAGAAGACTACTCAACATTGTGTCATAACCTACATGGGAAAAGGATGCGAGGAAGAAAAGATACACGTATATGTGTGAAAGACCCACATCTTGCACACCTAGAGCAAGCAAACCAATGTAATCAAATCTGCTGGGATAAAAAGTAAAAAGTAAATTACAAATATGAACAAGAAGTAATGAGACATAAATTTAAAGGGCTTTTTCCTGGCCCATTCCATTCTAATTTACAACCTAGAACACCACTTCCATTAAGCCTCTGTTTCCCCAGGTACCAAATTTGGTAAAGAAGAAATGCTGCCACCTTGTGGCCGTGTCCTGCAAGAGCAGCTTTAAACTCACAGCTAATGGTTACTTAACATTCACAAGGACTCAGGGCTGTAAAGGACACCTGCCCTAAAAAATTGTGCTGAAGTAGTGAATGGACAAAAAAATTCAAAACAGGCAGATGTTTCAAGAAGAGACTATGAAGAGTTATGTATTACTCACGCTCTTTTAAAAAAAAAGGAAAATGGATACAAGCTCAACCTCAGGGTGTGTTAGACCCATGCAATCTAATCTACGAAAAGTTTCAAATTACACCAGTCGACTGACCATCAGCAAAAAGTATACGAACAATAAATGCTGAAGGGGTTTTAGAGCACTGTGTACCCTCTACCTGCTGGTGAGACGTAAAGGGGTAACAGCCAATAATGAGAAAAGAAAGGAGCTGTGTTTAAAAGTAAAAATGGAGGTACCATTCAATCCAGCAGGCGCACCATTGGATCTCTCACCTGAGAAGACAAGAATCGAGAAGACACAGGCCGCAAAAGCTGCAGTGCAGCCTTATTCACAATAGCCAAGACAGTGAAGCAATCAAAATGTCCAACAACAGGTGAATGGATAAAGAAGAAGTGGTCCATGTACACAATGGAATATTAGCCATGGAAAACAACGAACCATTGCTCTTTGAGGCACCACAAATGAGTCTGCAGATAATCATGAAAGATGAGGTAAGTTGGAAAGCAAAAGACCTGTATTCTATGATATCACTTATAGGCGTTATCTAATAACTGACACAAATGAACATATTTCCACAGAGAAAGACACTCACAGACTTAGAAAATAAAACTATGCTCAACTAAAAGGAAAGGTGGGGGAATGGATAAATTAAGATTACTGTTACTATATGTATACAAACACAAATTATATAAATATCTCAAAAATACCGACCATATAGCAAGGGAGGTCTGCGGAACCCTCTGTAACATTTTACATGGGAAGAGGATCTGTACTTGAATAGACATATATAATGTACAAATGAACCAGATTGTGTTCACCTAGGACAAACAATATTCTAAGCTTTACCCCAATTAAAAAAAAAAAAATTAAAACCAAGAAGAAATAATGAGACATAAACTTATAGGGCTTTCTCCGTGCACATTCCAATGTAATTTACAACCTAGGAACACGACTTCCAGAAAGGCTCTGCTGCCCTACTACCCAGATTTGGGAATGGAGAAATGCTGCCTGCTTCAGGTCACTTCCCACAACAGAAGCTTTAAAACCATTGCTAAAGGTCACTAAATATTCACAAAACTTGCAGTTCGGTAAATGACACCTGCTCTCTAAAAAGAGTCTCAGGTGGAAAATCGACCAAAAAATTCAAAAGAGGGCAACCTTCCAAGAAGACAATATCAAGAGTTATATTGTACTCCCAATTGTTTCCTTTTTTCAACAGAAAAGAAAACGGCGGTGAAAAATGATGAGTTTTACGAATTTTCAAAGCCATGCAAACCCAAATTACAAAACCCTACCAGCTCACAGCAGCCAGCAGGGCCATTAGCATAAATGCTGCAAACAATAGATACTGAAGCGATTGTGGAGAAATGTGTACCCTCGATTCTAAGGGGGACGTGGTAAGTGCCACTAATGAAAACACAAAGAAGGTGCTTTGAAAAGGGAAAAACGATGCTACCAGTCAGTCAATCACACCCACTGCTGGGGCTATCACCTGAGAAAATGAGAATCAAAAAGTCACAGGCTGGCAATCCTGCACTCCAACAATATTTACCATAGCCAACACTTGGAAGCAATGAAAATGTCCATCAACCGAGGAATGCACAAAGAAGAAGTGGTCCACGAACACAGTGGAAAATTACTCCAATAAAAAATAAAAATTAAATTTAAAAATCCAACAAAACTAAGGAGACATCAGCTTGTGTGGGTTTGTCCGGGCACACTCCACTCTAATTTATAACCGAGAAACACCACAGGCCGCAAGGGCTTTTCCCTAGTTACCAGGGTGGGGAACATAGAAAGGCTGCTGCCCTCTGGCAGTTACCTGCAAAAGCAGTTTTAAAGCCTGTGCTAATGGTCATTTCATAGGAATAAGTACTGCAGAAGTGTAAATGAAACGTGCCCTCAAAATGTCTTCAGGGAGGTAATGGCCAAAACATTTCAAAATGTGACACATACTTTAAGAGAACACTTTGAAGAACTAAGGGGAAATCACAGCTTGAAAAATAAAAAGGACATGCCTTAAAGCTCAATTTCAACGGATTATGAGGCACGTGCGAATTCAACCACAAAGAGGTATCAGGTCACACTTTTCAGAATAACCATCAGCAAGAAAACTACAAACAATAAATGCTGAAGGTGTTGTGGAGAAATGCATACCCTCAACTGCAAGTAGGACATAAGTTGGAAAGGGCCACCAACTAGAACAGAATGGGGGTGCCTTAAAAACGTAAACATTGAGCTACCATATGATCCAGCAGGCCCACTCCTCCACCTATAATCTAAGAAGAGAGAATTGGAAAGACACAGGCAGGCAAATCTGCATTGCACAGTATTACAATATCCAAGATATGGAAGTAACCAAAAAGTCCACCAACAGATGGGTGGACAAAGAAGTACTCCTCCATGTACAGATGGAATATTCGCTAGTGAAAAAAATGAAACAATACCATTTGCAGCGCCATAGATGAGTCTAGACGTAATCACGCCACAGGTAGTCAGTGAGAAAGCAAAATACATATATCCTATGATATCACTTTCAGGAGTTACTTAAAAATTGATACCAATGAAGATATTTCCACAGAGAAAGGCAATCACAGTTTCATTAAAAAACTTATGGTTCACCAAATAGAAAGGGATGAGGATTGGATAGATTACCATATTGGGGTTAACAGAGATATACAAACCATGTGAAATATATAACCACCAAAGACGTACGGAAGACCAGGAGAAGACTACTCAACATTGTGTCATAACCTACATGGGAAAAGGATGCGAGGAAGAAAAGATACACGTATATGTGTGAAAGACCCACATCTTGCACACCTAGAGCAAACAAACCAATGTAATCAAATCTGCTGGGATAAAAAATAAAAAGTAAATTACAAATATGAACAAGAAGTAATGAGACATAAACTTAAAGGGCTTTTTCCTGGCCCATTCCATTCTAATTTACAACCTAGAACACCACTTCCATTAAGCCTCTGTTTCCCCAGGTACCAAATTTGGTAAAGAAGAAATGCTGCCACCTTGTGGCCGTGTCCTGCAAGAGCAGCTTTAAACTCACAGCTAATGGTTACTTAACATTCACAAGGACTCAGGGCTGTAAAGGACACCTGCCCTAAAAAATTGTGCTGAAGTAGTGAATGGACAAAAAAATTCAAAACAGGCAGATGTTTCAAGAAGAGACTATGAAGAGTTATGTATTACTCACGCTCTTTTAAAAAAAAAGGAAAATGGATACAAGCTCAACCTCAGGGTGTGTTAGACCCATGCAATCTAATCTACGAAAAGTTTCAACTTACACCAGTCGACTGACCATCAGCAAAAAGTATACGAACAATAAATGCTGAAGGGGTTTTAGAGCACTGTGTACCCTCTACCTGCTGGTGAGACGTAAAGGGGTAACAGCCAATAATGAGAAAAGAAAGGAGCTGTGTTTAAAAGTAAAAATGGAGGTACCATTCAATCCAGCAGGCGCACCATTGGATCTCTCACCTGAGAAGACAAGAATCGAGAAGACACAGGCCGCAAAAGCTGCAGTGCAGCCTTATTCACAATAGCCAGGACAGTGAAGCAATCAAAATGTCCAACAACAGGTGAATGGATAAAGAAGAAGTGGTCCATGTACACAATGGAATATTAGCCATGGAAAACAACGAACCATTGCTCTTTGAGGCACCACAAATGAGTCTGCAGATAATCATGAAAGATGAGGTAAGTTGGAAAGCAAAAGACCTGTATTCTATGATATCACTTATAGGCGTTCTCTAATAACTGACACAAATGAACATATTTCCACAGAGAAAGACACTCACAGACTTAGAAAATAAAACTATGCTCAACTAAAAGGAAAGGTGGGGGAATGGATAAATTAAGATTACTGTTACTATATGTATACAAACACAAATTATATAAATATCTCAAAAATACCGACCATATAGCAAGGGAGGTCTGCGGAACCCTCTGTAACATTTTACATGGGAAGAGGATCTGTACTTGAATAGACATATATAATGTACAAATGAACCAGATTGTGTTCACCTAGGACAAACAATATTCTAAGCTTTACCCCAATTTAAAAAAAAAAATTAAAACCAAGAAGAAATAATGAGACATAAACTTATAGGGCTTTCTCCGTGCACATTCCAATGTAATTTACAACCTAGGAACACGACTTCCAGAAAGGCTCTGCTGCCCTACTACCCAGATTTGGGAATGGAGAAATGCTGCCTGCTTCAGGTCACTTCCCACAACAGGAGCTTTAAAACCATTGCTAAAGGTCACTAAATATTCACAAAACTTGCAGTTCGGTAAATGACACCTGCTCTCTATAAAGAGTCTCAGGTGGAAAATCGACCAAAAAATTCAAAAGAGGGCAACCTTCCAAGAAGACAATATCAAGAGTTATATTGTACTCCCAATTGTTTCCTTTTTTCAACAGAAAAGAAAACGGCGGTGAAAAATGATGAGTTTTACGAATTTTCAAAGCCATGCAAACCCAAATTACAAAACCCTATCAGCTCACAGCAGCCAGCAGGGCCATTAACATAAATGCTGCAAACAATAGATACTGAAGCGATTGTTCAGAAATGTGTACCCTCGATTCTAAGGGGGACGTGGTAAGTGCCACTAATGAGAACACAAAGAAGGTGCTTTGAAAAGGGAAAAACGATGCTACCAGTCAGTCAATCACACCCACTGCTGGGGCTATCACCTGAGAAAATGAGAATCAAAAAGTCACAGGCTGGCAATCCTGCACTCCAACAATATTTACCATAGCCAACACTTGGAAGCAATGAAAATGTCCATCAACCGAGGAATGCACAAAGAAGAAGTGGTCCACGAACACAGTGGAAAATTACTCCAATAAAAAATAAAAATTAAATTTAAAAATCCAACAAAACTAAGGAGACATCAGCTTGTGTGGGTTTGTCCGGGCACACTCCACTCTAATTTATAACCGAGAAACACCACAGGCCGCAAGGGCTTTTCCCTAGTTACCAGGGTGGGGAACATAGAAAGGCTGCTGCCCTCTGGCAGTTACCTGCAAAAGCAGTTTTAAAGCCTGTGCTAATGGTCATTTCATAGGAATAAGTACTGCAGAAGTGTAAATGAAACGTGCCCTCAAAATGTCTTCAGGGAGGTAATGGCCAAAACATTTCAAAATGTGACACATACTTTAAGAGAACACTTTGAAGAACTAAGGGGAAATCACAGCTTGAAAAATAAAAAGGACATGCCTTAAAGCTCAATTTCAACGGATTATGAGGCACGTGCGAATTCAACCACAAAGAGGTATCAGGTCACACTTTTCAGAATAACCATCAGCAAGAAAACTACAAACAATAAATGCTGAAGGTGTTGTGGAGAAATGCATACCCTCAACTGCAAGTAGGACATAAGTTGGAAAGGGCCACCAACTAGAACAGAATGGGGGTGCCTTAAAAACGTAAACATTGAGCTACCATATGATCCAGCAGGCCCACTCCTCCACCTATAATCTAAGAAGAGAGAATTGGAAAGACACAGGCAGGCAAATCTGCATTGCACAGTATTACAATATCCAAGATATGGAAGTAACCAAAAAGTCCACCAACAGATGGGTGGACAAAGAAGTACTCCTCCATGTACAGATGGAATATTCGCTAGTGAAAAAAATGAAACAATACCATTTGCAGCGCCATAGATGAGTCTAGACGTAATCACGCCACAGGTAGTCAGTGAGAATGCAAAATACATATATCCTATGATATCACTTTCAGGAGTTACTTAAAAATTGATACCAATGAAGATATTTCCACACAGAAAGGCAATCACAGTTTCATTAAAAAACTTATGGTTCACCAAATAGAAAGGGATGAGGATTGGATACATTACCATATTGGGGTTAACAGAGATATACAAACCATGTGAAATATATAACCACCAAAGACGTACGGAAGACCAGGAGAAGACTACTCAACATTGTGTCATAACCTACATGGGAAAAGGATGCGAGGAAGAAAAGATACACGTATATGTGTGAAAGACCCACATCTTGCACACCTAGAGCAAACAAACCAATGTAATCAAATCTGCTGGGATAAAAAATAAAAAGTAAATTACAAATATGAACAAGAAGTAATGAGACATAAACTTAAAGGGCTTTTTCCTGGCCCATTCCATTCTAATTTACAACCTAGAACACCACTTCCATTAAGCCTCTGTTTCCCCAGGTACCAAATTTGGTAAAGAAGAAATGCTGCCACCTTGTGGCCGTGTCCTGCAAGAGCAGCTTTAAACTCACAGCTAATGGTTACTTAACATTCACAAGGACTCAGGGCTGTAAAGGACACCTGCCCTAAAAAATTGTGCTGAAGTAGTGAATGGACAAAAAAATTCAAAACAGGCAGATGTTTCAAGAAGAGACTATGAAGAGTTATGTATTACTCACGCTCTTTTAAAAAAAAAGGAAAATGGATACAAGCTCAACCTCAGGGTGTGTTAGACCCATGCAATCTAATCTACGAAAAGTTTCAACTTACACCAGTCGACTGACCATCAGCAAAAAGTATACGAACAATAAATGCTGAAGGGGTTTTAGAGAACTGTGTACCCTCTACCTGCTGGTGAGACGTAAAGGGGTAACAGCCAATAATGAGAAAAGAAAGGAGCTGTGTTTAAAAGTAAAAATGGAGGTACCATTCAATCCAGCAGGCGCACCATTGGATCTCTCACCTGAGAAGACAAGAATCGAGAAGACACAGGCCGCAAAAGCTGCAGTGCAGCCTTATTCACAATAGCCAAGACAGTGAAGCAATCAAAATGTCCAACAACAGGTGAATGGATAAAGAAGAAGTGGTCCATGTACACAATGGAATATTAGCAATGGAAAACAACGAACCATTGCTCTTTGAGGCACCACAAATGAGTCTGCAGATAATCATGAAAGATGAGGTAAGTTGGAAAGCAAAAGACCTGTATTCTATGATATCACTTATAGGCGTTATCTAATAACTGACACAAATGTACATATTTCCACAGAGAAAGACACTCACAGACTTAGAAAACAAACTATGCTCAACTAAAAGGAAAGGTGGGGGGAATGGATAAATTAAGATTAGTGTTACTATATGTATACAAAGACATATTATCTATATATCTCAAAAAGACCGACCAGATAGCAAGGGAAGTCTGCGGAAGCTTCTGTAACATTTTACATGGGAAGAGGATCTGTAGTTGAATAGATATATATAATGTACAAATGAACCAGATTGTGTACACCTAGGACAAACAATATTCTAAGCTTTACCCCAATTAAAAAAAAAAATTAAAACCAAGAAGAAATAATGAGACATAAAGTATGGGGCTTTCTCCATGCACATTCCAATGTAATTTACAATCTAGGAACACGACTTCCAGAAAGGCTCTGCTGCCCTACTACCCAGATTTGGGAATGGAGAAATGCTGCCTGCTTCAGGTCACTTCCCACAACAGGAGCTTTAAAACCATTGCTAAAGGTCACTAAATATTCACAAAACTTGCAGTTCGGTAAATGACACCTGCTCTCTAAAAAAAGTCTCAGGTGGAAAATAGACCAAAAAATTCAAAAGAGGGCAACCTTCCAAGAAGACAATATCAAGAGTTAGATTGTACTCCCAATTGTTTCCTTTTTTTAACAGAAAAGAAAACGGCGGTGAAAAATGATGAGTTTTACTAATTTTCAAAGCCATGCAAACCCAAATTGCAAAACCCTATCAGCTCACAGCAGCCAGAAGGGCCATTAGCATAAATGCTGAAAACAATAAATGCTGAAGCGATTGTGGAGAAATGCGTACCCTCGATTCTGAGGGGGACGTGGTAAGTGCCACTAATGAGAACACAAAGAAGGTACTTTGAAAAGGGAAAAATGGTGCTACCAGTCAGTCAATCACAACCACTGCTGGGCCTATCACCTGAGAAAATGAGAATCAAAAAGTCACAGGCTGGCAATCCTGCACTCCAACAATATTTACCATAGCCAACACTTGGAAGCAATGAAAATGTCCATCAACCGAGGAATGCACAAAGTAGCCGTAGTCCACGTACACAGTGGAAAATTACTCCAATAAATAACAATTAAAATTAAAAATCCAACAAAAGTAAGGAGACATCAGCTTGTGTGGGTTGGTCTGGGCACACACCACTCTAATTTATAATCCAGAAACACCACAGGCCGCAAGGGCTTTTCCCTAGATACCAGGGTGGGGAACATAGAAAGGCTGCCGCCCTCTCGCAGTTACCTGAAAAAGCAGCTTTAAAGCCTGTGCTAATGGTCATTTCATAGGAACAAGTACTGCAGAACTGTAAGTGAAACCTGCCCTCAAAATGTCTTCAGGGAGGTAATGGCCAAAACATTTCAAAATGTGACACATACTTTAAGAGAACACTTTGAAGAACTAAGGGGTAATCACAGCTTGAAAAATAAAAAGGACATGCCTTCAAGCTGAATTTCAATGGATTATGAGGCACGTGCGAATTCAGCCACAAAGAGGTATCAGATCACACTTGTCAGAATAACCATCAGCAAGAAAACTACAAACAATAAATGCTGAAGGTGTTGTAGAGAAATGCAAACACTCAACTTCAAGGGGGACGTAACTTGGAAAGGGTCACGAACTAGAACAGAATGGGGGTGCCTTAAAAACGTAAACATTGAGCTACCATATGATCCAGCAGGCCCACTCCTCCACCTATAATCTAAGAAGAGAGAATTGGAAAGACACAGGCAGGCAAATCTGCCTTGCACAGTATTACAATAGCCAAGATATGGAAGTAACCAAAAAGTCCACCAACAGATGGGTGGACAAAGAAGTACTCCTCCATGTACAGATGGAATATTCGCTAGTCAAAAAAATGAAACAATGCCATCTGCAGCGCCATAGATGAGTGTAGACGTAACCACGCCACGTGTAGTCAGTGAGAATGCAAAATACATATATCCTATGATATCACTTTCAGGAGTTACTTAAAAATTGATACCAATGAAGCTATTTCCACAGAGAAAGGCAATCACAGATTCATTAAAAAACTTATGGTTCACCAAATAGAAAGGGATGAGGATTGGATACATTACCATATTGGGGTTAACAGAGATATACAAACCATGTGAAATATATAACCACCAAAGACGTACGGAAGACCAGGAGAAGACTACTCAACATTGTGTCATAACCTACATGGGAAAAGGATGCGAGGAAGAAAATATACATGTATATGTGTGAAAGACCCACATCTTGCACACCTAGAGCAAACAAACCAATGTAATCAAATCTGCTGGGATAAAAAATAAAAAGTAAATTACAAACATGAACAAGAAGTAATGAGACATAAACTTAAAGGGCTTTTTCCTGGCCCATTCCATTCTAATTTACAACCTAGAACACCACTTCCATTAAGCTTCTGTTTCCCCAGTTACCAAATTTGGTAAAGAAGAAATGCTGCCACCTTGTGGCCGTGTCCTGCAAGAGCAGCTTTAAACTCACAGCTAATGGTTACTTAACATTCACAAGGACTCAGGGCTGTAAAGGACACCTGCCCTAAAAAATTGTGCTGAAGTAGTGAATGGACAAAAAAATTCAAAACAGGCAGATGTTTCAAGAAGACAGTATGAAGAGTTATGTTTTGCTCACGGTCTTTTAAAAAAAAAAGAAAATGGATACAAGCTCAACCTCAGGGTGTGTTAGACCCATGCAATCTAATCTACGAAAAGTTTCAACTTACACCAGTCGACTGACCATCAGCAAAAAGTATACGAACAATAAATGCTGAAGGGGTTTTAGAGAACTGTGTACCCTCTACCTGCTGGTGAGACGTAAAGGGGTAACAGCCAATAATGAGAAAAGAAAGGAGCTGTGTTTAAAAGTAAAAATGGAGGTACCATTCAATCCAGCAGGCGCACCATTGGATCTCTCACCTGAGAAGACAAGAATCGAGAAGACACAGGCCGCAAAAGCTGCAGTGCAGCCTTATTCACAATAGCCAAGACAGTGAAGCAATCAAAATGTCCAACAACAGGTGAATGGATAAAGAAGAAGTGGTCCATGTACACAATGGAATATTAGCCATGGAAAACAACGAACCACTGCTCTTTGAGGCACCACAAATGAGTCTGCAGATAATCATGAAAGATGAGGTAAGTTGGAAAGCAAAAGACCTGTATTCTATGATATCACTTATAGGCGTTCTCTAATAACTGACACAAATGAACATATTTCCACAGAGAAAGACACTCACAGTCTTAGAAAATAAAACTATGCTCAACTAAAAGGAAAGGTGGGGGAATGGATAAATTAAGATTACTGTTACTATATGTATACAAACACAAATTATATAAATATCTCAAAAATACCGACCATATAGCAAGGGAGGTCTGCGGAACCCTCTGTAACATTTTACATGGGAAGAGGATCTGTACTTGAATAGACATATATAATGTACAAATGAACCTGATTGTGTTCACCTAGGACAAACAATATTCTAAGCTTTACCACAATTAAAAAAAAAAATTAAAACCAAGAAGAAATAATGAGACATAAACTTATAGGGCTTTCTCCGTGCACATTCCAATGTAATTTACAACCTAGGAACACGACTTCCAGAAAGGCTCTGCTGCTCTACTACCCAGATTTGGGAATGGAGAAATGCTGCCTGCTTCAGGTCACTTCCCACAACAGGAGCTTTAAAACCATTGCTAAAGGTCACTAAATATTCACAAAACTTGCAGTTCGGTAAATGACACCTGCTCTCTAAAAAAAGTCTCAGGTGGAAAATAGACCAAAAAATTCAAAAGAGGGCAACCTTCCAAGAAGACAATATCAAGAGTTAGATTGTACTCCCAATTGTTTCCTTTTTTTAACAGAAAAGAAAACGGCGGTGAAAAATGATGAGTTTTACTAATTTTCAAAGCCATGCAAACCCAAATTGCAAAACCCTATCAGCTCACAGCAGCCAGAAGGGCCATTAGCATAAATGCTGAAAACAATAAATGCTGAAGCGATTGTGGAGAAATGCGTACCCTCGATTCTGAGGGGGACGTGGTAAGTGCCACTAATGAGAACACAAAGAAGGTACTTTGAAAAGGGAAAAATGGTGCTACCAGTCAGTCAATCACAACCACTGCTGGGCCTATCACCTGAGAAAATGAGAATCAAAAAGTCACAGGCTGGCAATCCTGCACTCCAACAATATTTACCATAGCCAACACTTGGAAGCAATGAAAATGTCCATCAACCGAGGAATGCACAAAGTAGCCGTAGTCCACGTACACAGTGGAAAATTACTCCAATAAATAACAATTAAAATTAAAAATCCAACAAAAGTAAGGAGACATCAGCTTGTGTGGGTTGGTCTGGGCACACACCACTCTAATTTATAATCCAGAAACACCACAGGCCGCAAGGGCTTTTCCCTAGATACCAGGGTGGGGAACATAGAAAGGCTGCCGCCCTCTCGCAGTTACCTGAAAAAGCAGCTTTACAGCCTGTGCTAATGGTCATTTCATAGGAACAAGTACTGCAGAACTGTAAGTGAAACCTGCCCTCAAAATGTCTTCAGGGAGGTAATGGCCAAAACATTTCAAAATGTGACACATACTTTAAGAGAACACTTTGAAGAACTAAGGGGTAATCACAGCTTGAAAAATAAAAAGGACATGCCTTCAAGCTCAATTTCAATGGATTATGAGGCACGTGCGAATTCAGCCACAAAGAGGTATCAGATCACACTTGTCAGAATAACCATCAGCAAGAAAACTACAAACAATAAATGCTGAAGGTGTTGTAGAGAAATGCAGACACTCAACTTCAAGGGGGACGTAACTTGGAAAGGGTCACGAACTAGAACAGAATGGGGGTGCCTTAAAAACGTAAACATTGAGCTACCATATGATCCAGCAGGCCCACTCCTCCACCTATAATCTAAGAAGAGAGAATTGGAAAGACACAGGCAGGCAAATCTGCCTTGCACAGTATTACAATAGCCAAGATATGGAAGTAACCAAAAAGTCCACCAACAGATGGGTGGACAAAGAAGTACTCCTCCATGTACAGATGGAATATTCGCTAGTCAAAAAAATGAAACAATGCCATCTGCAGCGCCATAGATGAGTGTAGACGTAACCACGCCACGTGTAGTCAGTGAGAATGCAAAATACATATATCCTATGATATCACTTTCAGGAGTTACTTAAAAATTGATACCAATGAAGCTATTTCCACAGAGAAAGGCAATCACAGATTCATTAAAAAACTTATGGTTCACCAAATAGAAAGGGATGAGGATTGGATACATTACCATATTGGGGTTAACAGAGATATACAAACCATGTGAAATATATAACCACCAAAGACGTACGGAAGACCAGGAGAAGACTACTCAACATTGTGTCATAACCTACATGGGAAAAGGATGCGAGGAAGAAAAGATACATGTATATGTGTGAAAGACCCACATCTTGCACACCTAGAGCAAACAAACCAATGTAATCAAATCTGCTGGGATAAAAAATAAAAAGTAAATTACAAACATGAACAAGAAGTAATGAGACATAAACTTAAAGGGCTTTTTCCTGGCCCATTCCATTCTAATTTACAACCTAGAACACCACTTCCATTAAGCTTCTGTTTCCCCAGTTACCAAATTTGGTAAAGAAGAAATGCTGCCACCTTGTGGCCGTGTCCTGCAAGAGCAGCTTTAAACTCACAGCTAATGGTTACTTAACATTCACAAGGACTCAGGGCTGTAAAGGACACCTGCCCTAAAAAATTGTGCTGAAGTAGTGAATGGACAAAAAAATTCAAAACAGGCAGATGTTTCAAGAAGACAGTATGAAGAGTTATGTTTTGCTCACGGTCTTTTAAAAAAAAAAGAAAATGGATACAAGCTCAACCTCAGGGTGTGTTAGACCCATGCAATCTAATCTACGAAAAGTTTCAACTTACACCAGTCGACTGACCATCAGCAAAAAGTATACGAACAATAAATGCTGAAGGGGTTTTAGAGCACTGTGTACCCTCTACCTGCTGGTGAGACGTAAAGGGGTAACAGCCAATAATGAGAAAAGAAAGGAGCTGTGTTTAAAAGTAAAAATGGAGGTACCATTCAATCCAGCAGGCGCACCATTGGATCTCTCACCTGAGAAGACAAGAATCGAGAAGACACAGGCCGCAAAAGCTGCAGTGCAGCCTTATTCACAATAGCCAGGACAGTGAAGCAATCAAAATGTCCAACAACAGGTGAATGGATAAAGAAGAAGTGGTCCATGTACACAATGGAATATTAGCCATGGAAAACAACGAACCATTGCTCTTTGAGGCACCACAAATGAGTCTGCAGATAATCATGAAAGATGAGGTAAGTTGGAAAGCAAAAGACCTGTATTCTATGATATCACTTATAGGCGTTCTCTAATAACTGACACAAATGAACATATTTCCACAGAGAAAGACACTCACAGACTTAGAAAATAAAACTATGCTCAACTAAAAGGAAAGGTGGGGGAATGGATAAATTAAGATTACTGTTACTATATGTATACAAACACAAATTATATAAATATCTCAAAAATACCGACCATATAGCAAGGGAGGTCTGCGGAACCCTCTGTAACATTTTACATGGGAAGAGGATCTGTACTTGAATAGACATATATAATGTACAAATGAACCAGATTGTGTTCACCTAGGACAAACAATATTCTAAGCTTTACCCCAATTAAAAAAAAAAATTAAAACCAAGAAGAAATAATGAGACATAAACTTATAGGGCTTTCTCCGTGCACATTCCAATGTAATTTACAACCTAGGAACACGACTTCCAGAAAGGCTCTGCTGCCCTACTACCCAGATTTGGGAATGGAGAAATGCTGCCTGCTTCAGGTCACTTCCCACAACAGGAGCTTTAAAACCATTGCTAAAGGTCACTAAATATTCACAAAACTTGCAGTTCGGTAAATGACACCTGCTCTCTAAAAAGAGTCTCAGGTGGAAAATCGACCAAAAAATTCAAAAGAGGGCAACCTTCCAAGAAGACAATATCAAGAGTTATATTGTACTCCCAATTGTTTCCTTTTTTCAACAGAAAAGAAAACGGCGGTGAAAAATGATGAGTTTTACGAATTTTCAAAGCCATGCAAACCCAAATTACAAAACCCTATCAGCTCACAGCAGCCAGCAGGGCCATTAGCATAAATGCTGCAAACAATAAATACTGAAGCGATTGTGGAGAAATGTGTACCCTCGATTCTAAGGGGGACGTGGTAAGAGCCACTAATGAAAACACAAAGAAGGTGCTTTGAAAAGGGAAACACGGTGCTACCAGTCAGTGAATCACACCCACTGCTGGGCCTATCACCTGAGAAAATGAGAATCAAAAAGTCACAGGCTGGCAATCCTGCACTCCAACAATATTTACCATAGCCAACACTTGGAAGCAATGAAAATGTCCATCAACCGAGGAATGCACAAAGAAGAAGTGGTCCACGTACACAGTGGAAAATTACTCCAATAAAAAATAAAAATTAAATTTAAAAATCCAACAAAACTAAGGAGACATCAGCTTCTGTGGGTTTGTCCGGGCACACTCCACTCTAATTTATAACCGAGAAACACCACAGGCCGCAAGGGCTTTTCCCTAGTTACCAGGGTGGGCAACATAGAAAGGCTGCCGCCCTCTGGCAGTTACCTGCAAAAGCAGTTTTAAAGCCTGTGCTAATGGTCATTTCATAGGAATAAGTACTGCAGAAGTGTAAATGAAACCTGCCCTCAAAATGTCTTCAGGGAGGTAATGGCCAAAACATTTCAAAATGTGACACATACTTTAAGAGAACACTTTGAAGAACTAAGGGGAAATCACAGCTTGAAAAATAAAAAGGACATGCCTTAAAGCTCAATTTCAACGGATTATGAGGCACGTGCGAATTCAACCACAAAGAGGTATCAGGTCACACTTTTCAGAATAACCATCAGCAAGAAAACTACAAACAATAAATGCTGAAGGTGTTGTGGAGAAATGCATACCCTCAACTGCAAGTAGGACATAAGTTGGAAAGGGCCACCAACTAGAACAGAATGGGGGTGCCTTAAAAACGTAAACATTGAGCTACCATATGATCCAGCAGGCCCACTCCTCCACCTATAATCTAAGAAGAGAGAATTGGAAAGACACAGGCAGGCAAATCTGCATTGCACAGTATTACAATATCCAAGATATGGAAGTAACCAAAAAGTCCACCAACAGATGGGTGGACAAAGAAGTACTCCTCCATGTACAGATGGAATATTCGCTAGTCAAAAAAATGAAACAATGCCATCTGCAGCGCCATAGATGAGTGTAGACGTAACCACGCCACGTGTAGTCAGTGAGAATGCAAAATACATATATCCTATGATATCACTTTCAGGAGTTACTTAAAAATTGATACCAATGAAGCTATTTCCACAGAGAAAGGCAATCACAGATTCATTAAAAAACTTATGGTTCACCAAATAGAAAGGGATGAGGATTGGATACATTACCATATTGGGGTTAACAGAGATATACAAACCATGTGAAATATATAACCACCAAAGACGTACGGAAGACCAGGAGAAGACTACTCAACATTGTGTCATAACCTACATGGGAAAAGGATGCGAGGAAGAAAAGATACATGTATATGTGTGAAAGACCCACATCTTGCACACCTAGAGCAAACAAACCAATGTAATCAAATCTGCTGGGATAAAAAATAAAAAGTAAATTACAAACATGAACAAGAAGTAATGAGACATAAACTTAAAGGGCTTTTTCCTGGCCCATTCCATTCTAATTTACAACCTAGAACACCACTTCCATTAAGCTTCTGTTTCCCCAGTTACCAAATTTGGTAAAGAAGAAATGCTGCCACCTTGTGGCCGTGTCCTGCAAGAGCAGCTTTAAACTCACAGCTAATGGTTACTTAACATTCACAAGGACTCAGGGCTGTAAAGGACACCTGCCCTAAAAAATTGTGCTGAAGTAGTGAATGGACAAAAAAATTCAAAACAGGCAGATGTTTCAAGAAGACAGTATGAAGAGTTATGTTTTGCTCACGGTCTTTTAAAAAAAAAAGAAAATGGATACAAGCTCAACCTCAGGGTGTGTTAGACCCATGCAATCTAATCTACGAAAAGTTTCAACTTACACCAGTCGACTGACCATCAGCAAAAAGTATACGAACAATAAATGCTGAAGGGGTTTTAGAGAACTGTGTACCCTCTACCTGCTGGTGAGACGTAAAGGGGTAACAGCCAATAATGAGAAAAGAAAGGAGCTGTGTTTAAAAGTAAAAATGGAGGTACCATTCAATCCAGCAGGCGCACCATTGGATCTCTCACCTGAGAAGACAAGAATCGAGAAGACACAGGCCGCAAAAGCTGCAGTGCAGCCTTATTCACAATAGCCAAGACAGTGAAGCAATCAAAATGTCCAACAACAGGTGAATGGATAAAGAAGAAGTGGTCCATGTACACAATGGAATATTAGCCATGGAAAACAACGAACCACTGCTCTTTGAGGCACCACAAATGAGTCTGCAGATAATCATGAAAGATGAGGTAAGTTGGAAAGCAAAAGACCTGTATTCTATGATATCACTTATAGGCGTTCTCTAATAACTGACACAAATGAACATATTTCCGCAGAGAAAGACACTCACAGTCTTAGAAAATAAAACTATGCTCAACTAAAAGGAAAGGTGGGGGAATGGATAAATTAAGATTACTGTTACTATATGTATACAAACACAAATTATATAAATATCTCAAAAATACCGACCATATAGCAAGGGAGGTCTGCGGAACCCTCTGTAACATTTTACATGGGAAGAGGATCTGTACTTGAATAGACATATATAATGTACAAATGAACCTGATTGTGTTCACCTAGGACAAACAATATTCTAAGCTTTACCACAATTAAAAAAAAAATTAAAACCAAGAAGAAATAATGAGACATAAACTTATAGGGCTTTCTCCGTGCACATTCCAATGTAATTTACAACCTAGGAACACGACTTCCAGAAAGGCTCTGCTGCTCTACTACCCAGATTTGGGAATGGAGAAATGCTGCCTGCTTCAGGTCACTTCCCACAACAGGAGCTTTAAAACCATTGCTAAAGGTCACTAAATATTCACAAAACTTGCAGTTCGGTAAATGACACCTGCTCTCTAAAAAAAGTCTCAGGTGGAAAATAGACCAAAAAATTCAAAAGAGGGCAACCTTCCAAGAAGACAATATCAAGAGTTAGATTGTACTCCCAATTGTTTCCTTTTTTCAACAGAAAAGAAAACGGCGGTGAAAAATGATGAGTTTTACGAATTTTCAAAGCCATGCAAACCCAAATTACAAAACCCTATCAGCTCACAGCAGCCAGCAGGGCCATTAGCATAAATGCTGCAAACAATAAATACTGAAGCGATTGTGGAGAAATGTGTACCCTCGATTCTAAGGGGGACGTGGTAAGAGCAACTAATGAAAACACAAAGAAGGTGCTTTGAAAAGGGAAACACGGTGCTACCAGTCAGTGAATCACACCCACTGCTGGGCCTATCACCTGAGAAAATGAGAATCAAAAAGTCACAGGCTGGCAATCCTGCACTCCAACAATATTTACCATAGCCAACACTTGGAAGCAATGAAAATGTCCATCAACCGAGGAATGCACAAAGAAGAAGTGGTCCACGTACACAGTGGAAAATTACTCCAATAAAAAATAAAAATTAAATTTAAAAATCCAACAAAACTAAGGAGACATCAGCTTCTGTGGGTTTGTCCGGGCACACTCCACTCTAATTTATAACCGAGAAACACCACAGGCCGCAAGGGCTTTTCCCTAGTTACCAGGGTGGGCAACATAGAAAGGCTGCCGCCCTCTGGCAGTTACCTGCAAAAGCAGTTTTAAAGCCTGTGCTAATGGTCATTTCATAGGAATAAGTACTGCAGAAGTGTAAATGAAACCTGCCCTCAAAATGTCTTCAGGGAGGTAATGGCCAAAACATTTCAAAATGTGACACATACTTTAAGAGAACACTTTGAAGAACTAAGGGGAAATCACAGCTTGAAAAATAAAAAGGACATGCCTTAAAGCTCAATTTCAACGGATTATGAGGCACGTGCGAATTCAACCACAAAGAGGTATCAGGTCACACTTTTCAGAATAACCATCAGCAAGAAAACTACAAACAATAAATGCTGAAGGTGTTGTGGAGAAATGCATACCCTCAACTGCAAGTAGGACATAAGTTGGAAAGGGCCACCAACTAGAACAGAATGGGGGTGCCTTAAAAACGTAAACATTGAGCTACCATATGATCCAGCAGGCCCACTCCTCCACCTATAATCTAAGAAGAGAGAATTGGAAAGACACAGGCAGGCAAATCTGCATTGCACAGTATTACAATAGCCAAGATATGGAAGTAACCAAAAAGTCCACCAACAGATGGGTGGACAAAGAAGTACTCCTCCATGTACAGATGGAATATTCGCTAGTCAAAAAAATGAAACAATGCCATCTGCAGCGCCATAGATGAGTGTAGACGTAACCACGCCACGTGTAGTCAGTGAGAATGCAAAATACATATATCCTATGATATCACTTTCAGGAGTTACTTAAAAATTGATACCAATGAAGCTATTTCCACAGAGAAAGGCAATCACAGATTCATTAAAAAACTTATGGTTCACCAAATAGAAAGGGATGAGGATTGGATACATTACCATATTGGGGTTAACAGAGATATACAAACCATGTGAAATATATAACCACCAAAGACGTACGGAAGACCAGGAGAAGACTACTCAACATTGTGTCATAACCTACATGGGAAAAGGATGCGAGGAAGAAAAGATACATGTATATGTGTGAAAGACCCACATCTTGCACACCTAGAGCAAACAAACCAATGTAATCAAATCTGCTGGGATAAAAAATAAAAAGTAAATTACAAACATGAACAAGAAGTAATGAGACATAAACTTAAAGGGCTTTTTCCTGGCCCATTCCATTCTAATTTACAACCTAGAACACCACTTCCATTAAGCTTCTGTTTCCCCAGTTACCAAATTTGGTAAAGAAGAAATGCTGCCACCTTGTGGCCGTGTCCTGCAAGAGCAGCTTTAAACTCACAGCTAATGGTTACTTAACATTCACAAGGACTCAGGGCTGTAAAGGACACCTGCCCTAAAAAATTGTGCTGAAGTAGTGAATGGACAAAAAAATTCAAAACAGGCAGATGTTTCAAGAAGACAGTATGAAGAGTTATGTTTTGCTCACGGTCTTTTAAAAAAAAAAGAAAATGGATACAAGCTCAACCTCAGGGTGTGTTAGACCCATGCAATCTAATCTACGAAAAGTTTCAACTTACACCAGTCGACTGACCATCAGCAAAAAGTCTACGAACAATAAATGCTGAAGGGGTTTTAGAGAACTGTGTACCCTCTACCTGCTGGTGAGACGTAAAGGGGTAACAGCCAATAATGAGAAAAGAAAGGAGCTGTGTTTAAAAGTAAAAATGGAGGTACCATTCAATCCAGCAGGCGCACCATTGGATCTCTCACCTGAGAAGACAAGAATCGAGAAGACACAGGCCGCAAAAGCTGCAGTGCAGCCTTATTCACAATAGCCAAGACAGTGAAGCAATCAAAATGTCCAACAACAGGTGAATGGATAAAGAAGAAGTGGTCCATGTACACAATGGAATATTAGCCATGGAAAACAACGAACCACTGCTCTTTGAGGCACCACAAATGAGTCTGCAGATAATCATGAAAGATGAGGTAAGTTGGAAAGCAAAAGACCTGTATTCTATGATATCACTTATAGGCGTTCTCTAATAACTGACACAAATGAACATATTTCCGCAGAGAAAGACACTCACAGTCTTAGAAAATAAAACTATGCTCAACTAAAAGGAAAGGTGGGGGAATGGATAAATTAAGATTACTGTTACTATATGTATACAAACACAAATTATATAAATATCTCAAAAATACCGACCATATAGCAAGGGAGGTCTGCGGAACCCTCTGTAACATTTTACATGGGAAGAGGATCTGTACTTGAATAGACATATATAATGTACAAATGAACCTGATTGTGTTCACCTAGGACAAACAATATTCTAAGCTTTACCACAATTAAAAAAAAAATTAAAACCAAGAAGAAATAATGAGACATAAACTTATAGGGCTTTCTCCGTGCACATTCCAATGTAATTTACAACCTAGGAACACGACTTCCAGAAAGGCTCTGCTGCTCTACTACCCAGATTTGGGAATGGAGAAATGCTGCCTGCTTCAGGTCACTTCCCACAACAGGAGCTTTAAAACCATTGCTAAAGGTCACTAAATATTCACAAAACTTGCAGTTCGGTAAATGACACCTGCTCTCTAAAAAAAGTCTCAGGTGGAAAATAGACCAAAAAATTCAAAAGAGGGCAACCTTCCAAGAAGACAATATCAAGAGTTAGATTGTACTCCCAATTGTTTCCTTTTTTTAACAGAAAAGAAAACGGCGGTGAAAAATGATGAGTTTTACTAATTTTCAAAGCCATGCAAACCCAAATTGCAAAACCCTATCAGCTCACAGCAGCCAGAAGGGCCATTAGCATAAATGCTGAAAACAATAAATGCTGAAGCGATTGTGGAGAAATGCGTACCCTCGATTCTGAGGGGGACGTGGTAAGTGCCACTAATGAGAACACAAAGAAGGTACTTTGAAAAGGGAAAAATGGTGCTACCAGTCAGTCAATCACAACCACTGCTGGGCCTATCACCTGAGAAAATGAGAATCAAAAAGTCACAGGCTGGCAATCCTGCACTCCAACAATATTTACCATAGCCAACACTTGGAAGCAATGAAAATGTCCATCAACCGAGGAATGCACAAAGTAGCCGTAGTCCACGTACACAGTGGAAAATTACTCCAATAAATAACAATTAAAATTAAAAATCCAACAAAAGTAAGGAGACATCAGCTTGTGTGGGTTGGTCTGGGCACACACCACTCTAATTTATAATCCAGAAACACCACAGGCCGCAAGGGCTTTTCCCTAGATACCAGGGTGGGGAACATAGAAAGGCTGCCGCCCTCTCGCAGTTACCTGAAAAAGCAGCTTTAAAGCCTGTGCTAATGGTCATTTCATAGGAACAAGTACTGCAGAACTGTAAGTGAAACCTGCCCTCAAAATGTCTTCAGGGAGGTAATGGCCAAAACATTTCAAAATGTGACACATACTTTAAGAGAACACTTTGAAGAACTAAGGGGTAATCACAGCTTGAAAAATAAAAAGGACATGCCTTCAAGCTCAATTTCAATGGATTATGAGGCACGTGCGAATTCAGCCACAAAGAGGTATCAGATCACACTTGTCAGAATAACCATCAGCAAGAAAACTACAAACAATAAATGCTGAAGGTGTTGTAGAGAAATGCAAACACTCAACTTCAAGGGGGACGTAACTTGGAAAGGGTCACGAACTAGAACAGAATGGGGGTGCCTTAAAAACGTAAACATTGAGCTACCATATGATCCAGCAGGCCCACTCCTCCACCTATAATCTAAGAAGAGAGAATTGGAAAGACACAGGCAGGCAAATCTGCCTTGCACAGTATTACAATAGCCAAGATATGGAAGTAACCAAAAAGTCCACCAACAGATGGGTGGACAAAGAAGTACTCCTCCATGTACAGATGGAATATTCGCTAGTCAAAAAAATGAAACAATGCCATCTGCAGCGCCATAGATGAGTGTAGACGTAACCACGCCACGTGTAGTCAGTGAGAATGCAAAATACATATATCCTATGATATCACTTTCAGGAGTTACTTAAAAATTGATACCAATGAAGCTATTTCCACAGAGAAAGGCAATCACAGATTCATTAAAAAACTTATGGTTCACCAAATAGAAAGGGATGAGGATTGGATACATTACCATATTGGGGTTAACAGAGATATACAAACCATGTGAAATATATAACCACCAAAGACGTACGGAAGACCAGGAGAAGACTACTCAACATTGTGTCATAACCTACATGGGAAAAGGATGCGAGGAAGAAAAGATACATGTATATGTGTGAAAGACCCACATCTTGCACACCTAGAGCAAACAAACCAATGTAATCAAATCTGCTGGGATAAAAAATAAAAAGTAAATTACAAACATGAACAAGAAGTAATGAGACATAAACTTAAAGGGCTTTTTCCTGGCCCATTCCATTCTAATTTACAACCTAGAACACCACTTCCATTAAGCTTCTGTTTCCCCAGTTACCAAATTTGGTAAAGAAGAAATGCTGCCACCTTGTGGCCGTGTCCTGCAAGAGCAGCTTTAAACTCACAGCTAATGGTTACTTAACATTCACAAGGACTCAGGGCTGTAAAGGACACCTGCCCTAAAAAATTGTGCTGAAGTAGTGAATGGACAAAAAAATTCAAAACAGGCAGATGTTTCAAGAAGACAGTATGAAGAGTTATGTTTTGCTCACGGTCTTTTAAAAAAAAAAGAAAATGGATACAAGCTCAACCTCAGGGTGTGTTAGACCCATGCAATCTAATCTACGAAAAGTTTCAACTTACACCAGTCGACTGACCATCAGCAAAAAGTATACGAACAATAAATGCTGAAGGGGTTTTAGAGCACTGTGTACCCTCTACCTGCTGGTGAGACGTAAAGGGGTAACAGCCAATAATGAGAAAAGAAAGGAGCTGTGTTTAAAAGTAAAAATGGAGGTACCATTCAATCCAGCAGGCACACCATTGGATCTCTCACCTGAGAAGACAAGAATCGAGAAGACACAGGCCGCAAAAGCTGCAGTGCAGCCTTATTCACAATAGCCAGGACAGTGAAGCAATCAAAATGTCCAACAACAGGTGAATGGATAAAGAAGAAGTGGTCCATGTACACAATGGAATATTAGCCATGGAAAACAACGAACCATTGCTCTTTGAGGCACCACAAATGAGTCTGCAGATAATCATGAAAGATGAGGTAAGTTGGAAAGCAAAAGACCTGTATTCTATGATATCACTTATAGGCGTTCTCTAATAACTGACACAAATGAACATATTTCCACAGAGAAAGACACTCACAGACTTAGAAAATAAAACTATGCTCAACTAAAAGGAAAGGTGGGGGAATGGATAAATTAAGATTACTGTTACTATATGTATACAAACACAAATTATATAAATATCTCAAAAATACCGACCATATAGCAAGGGAGGTCTGCGGAACCCTCTGTAACATTTTACATGGGAAGAGGATCTGTACTTGAATAGACATATATAATGTACAAATGAACCAGATTGTGTTCACCTAGGACAAACAATATTCTAAGCTTTACCCCAATTAAAAAAAAAAATTAAAACCAAGAAGAAATAATGAGACATAAACTTATAGGGCTTTCTCCGTGCACATTCCAATGTAATTTACAACCTAGGAACACGACTTCCAGAAAGGCTCTGCTGCCCTACTACCCAGATTTGGGAATGGAGAAATGCTGCCTGCTTCAGGTCACTTCCCACAACAGGAGCTTTAAAACCATTGCTAAAGGTCACTAAATATTCACAAAACTTGCAGTTCGGTAAATGACACCTGCTCTCTAAAAAGAGTCTCAGGTGGAAAATCGACCAAAAAATTCAAAAGAGGGCAACCTTCCAAGAAGACAATATCAAGAGTTATATTGTACTCCCAATTGTTTCCTTTTTTCAACAGAAAAGAAAACGGCGGTGAAAAATGATGAGTTTTACGAATTTTCAAAGCCATGCAAACCCAAATTACAAAACCCTATCAGCTCACAGCAGCCAGCAGGGCCATTAGCATAAATGCTGCAAACAATAAATACTGAAGCGATTGTGGAGAAATGTGTACCCTCGATTCTAAGGGGGACGTGGTAAGAGCCACTAATGAAAACACAAAGAAGGTGCTTTGAAAAGGGAAACACGGTGCTACCAGTCAGTGAATCACACCCACTGCTGGGCCTATCACCTGAGAAAATGAGAATCAAAAAGTCACAGGCTGGCAATCCTGCACTCCAACAATATTTACCATAGCCAACACTTGGAAGCAATGAAAATGTCCATCAACCGAGGAATGCACAAAGAAGAAGTGGTCCACGTACACAGTGGAAAATTACTCCAATAAAAAATAAAAATTAAATTTAAAAATCCAACAAAACTAAGGAGACATCAGCTTCTGTGGGTTTGTCCGGGCACACTCCACTCTAATTTATAACCGAGAAACACCACAGGCCGCAAGGGCTTTTCCCTAGTTACCAGGGTGGGCAACATAGAAAGGCTGCCGCCCTCTGGCAGTTACCTGCAAAAGCAGTTTTAAAGCCTGTGCTAATGGTCATTTCATAGGAATAAGTACTGCAGAAGTGTAAATGAAACCTGCCCTCAAAATGTCTTCAGGGAGGTAATGGCCAAAACATTTCAAAATGTGACACATACTTTAAGAGAACACTTTGAAGAACTAAGGGGAAATCACAGCTTGAAAAATAAAAAGGACATGCCTTAAAGCTCAATTTCAACGGATTATGAGGCACGTGCGAATTCAACCACAAAGAGGTATCAGGTCACACTTTTCAGAATAACCATCAGCAAGAAAACTACAAACAATAAATGCTGAAGGTGTTGTGGAGAAATGCATACCCTCAACTGCAAGTAGGACATAAGGTGGAAAGGGCCACCAACTAGAACAGAATGGGGGTGCCTTAAAAACGTAAACATTGAGCTACCATATGATCCAGCAGGCCCACTCCTCCACCTATAATCTAAGAAGAGAGAATTGGAAAGACACAGGCAGGCAAATCTGCATTGCACAGTATTACAATAGCCAAGATATGGAAGTAACCAAAAAGTCCACCAACAGATGGGTGGACAAAGAAGTACTCCTCCATGTACAGATGGAATATTCGCTAGTGAAAAAAATGAAACAATACCATTTGCAGCGCCATAGATGAGTCTAGACGTAATCACGCCACAGGTAGTCAGTGAGAAAGCAAAATACATATATCCTATGATATCACTTTCAGGAGTTACTTAAAAATTGATACCAATGAAGATATTTCCACAGAGAAAGGCAATCACAGTTTCATTAAAAAACTTATGGTTCACCAAATAGAAAGGGATGAGGATTGGATAGATTACCATATTGGGGTTAACAGAGATATACAAACCATGTGAAATATATAACCACCAAAGACGTACGGAAGACCAGGAGAAGACTACTCAACATTGTGTCATAACCTACATGGGAAAAGGATGCGAGGAAGAAAAGATACACGTATATGTGTGAAAGACCCACATCTTGCACACCTAGAGCAAACAAACCAATGTAATCAAATCTGCTGGGATAAAAAATAAAAAGTAAATTACAAATATGAACAAGAAGTAATGAGACATAAACTTAAAGGGCTTTTTCCTGGCCCATTCCATTCTAATTTACAACCTAGAACACCACTTCCATTAAGCCTCTGTTTCCCCAGGTACCAAATTTGGTAAAGAAGAAATGCTGCCACCTTGTGGCCGTGTCCTGCAAGAGCAGCTTTAAACTCACAGCTAATGGTTACTTAACATTCACAAGGACTCAGGGCTGTAAAGGACACCTGCCCTAAAAAATTGTGCTGAAGTAGTGAATGGACAAAAAAATTCAAAACAGGCAGATGTTTCAAGAAGAGACTATGAAGAGTTATGTATTACTCACGCTCTTTTAAAAAAAAAGGAAAATGGATACAAGCTCAACCTCAGGGTGTGTTAGACCCATGCAATCTAATCTACGAAAAGTTTCAACTTACACCAGTCGACTGACCATCAGCAAAAAGTATACGAACAATAAATGCTGAAGGGGTTTTAGAGCACTGTGTACCCTCTACCTGCTGGTGAGACGTAAAGGGGTAACAGCCAATAATGAGAAAAGAAAGGAGCTGTGTTTAAAAGTAAAAATGGAGGTACCATTCAATCCAGCAGGCGCACCATTGGATCTCTCACCTGAGAAGACAAGAATCGAGAAGACACAGGCCGCAAAAGCTGCAGTGCAGCCTTATTCACAATAGCCAAGACAGTGAAGCAATCAAAATGTCCAACAACAGGTGAATGGATAAAGAAGAAGTGGTCCATGTACACAATGGAATATTAGCCATGGAAAACAACGAACCATTGCTCTTTGAGGCACCACAAATGAGTCTGCAGATAATCATGAAAGATGAGGTAAGTTGGAAAGCAAAAGACCTGTATTCTATGATATCACTTATAGGCGTTCTCTAATAACTGACACAAATGAACATATTTCCACAGAGAAAGACACTCACAGACTTAGAAAATAAAACTATGCTCAACTAAAAGGAAAGGTGGGGGAATGGATAAATTAAGATTACTGTTACTATATGTATACAAACACAAATTATATAAATATCTCAAAAATACCGACCATATAGCAAGGGAGGTCTGCGGAACCCTCTGTAACATTTTACATGGGAAGAGGATCTGTACTTGAATAGACATATATAATGTACAAATGAACCAGATTGTGTTCACCTAGGACAAACAATATTCTAAGCTTTACCCCAATTAAAAAAAAAAATTAAAACCAAGAAGAAATAATGAGACATAAACTTATAGGGCTTTCTCCGTGCACATTCCAATGTAATTTACAACCTAGGAACACGACTTCAAGAAAGGCTCTGCTGCCCTACTACCCAGATTTGGGAATGGAGAAATGCTGCCTGCTTCAGGTCACTTCCCACAACAGGAGCTTTAAAACCATTGCTAAAGGTCACT
Organism: Balaenoptera physalus; assembly: GCF_965194825.1. Lineage (NCBI taxonomy): Eukaryota > Metazoa > Chordata > Mammalia > Artiodactyla > Balaenopteridae > Balaenoptera > Balaenoptera physalus. The sequence goes on from NW_028126561.1 coordinate 263,943, forward strand.
AAATATTCACAAAACTTGCAGTTCGGTAAATGACACCTGCTCTCTAAAAAGAGTCTCAGGTGGAAAATCGACCAAAAAATTCAAAAGAGGGCAACCTTCCAAGAAGACAATATCAAGAGTTATATTGTACTCCCAATTGTTTCCTTTTTTCAACAGAAAAGAAAACGGCGGTGAAAAATGATGAGTTTTACGAATTTTCAAAGCCATGCAAACCCAAATTACAAAACCCTATCAGCTCACAGCAGCCAGCAGGGCCATTAGCATAAATGCTGCAAACAATAAATACTGAAGCGATTGTGGAGAAATGTGTACCCTCGATTCTAAGGGGGACGTGGTAAGAGCCACTAATGAAAACACAAAGAAGGTGCTTTGAAAAGGGAAACACGGTGCTACCAGTCAGTGAATCACACCCACTGCTGGGCCTATCACCTGAGAAAATGAGAATCAAAAAGTCACAGGCTGGCAATCCTGCACTCCAACAATATTTACCATAGCCAACACTTGGAAGCAATGAAAATGTCCATCAACCGAGGAATGCACAAAGAAGAAGTGGTCCACGTACACAGTGGAAAATTACTCCAATAAAAAATAAAAATTAAATTTAAAAATCCAACAAAACTAAGGAGACATCAGCTTCTGTGGGTTTGTCCGGGCACACTCCACTCTAATTTATAACCGAGAAACACCACAGGCCGCAAGGGCTTTTCCCTAGTTACCAGGGTGGGCAACATAGAAAGGCTGCCGCCCTCTGGCAGTTACCTGCAAAAGCAGTTTTAAAGCCTGTGCTAATGGTCATTTCATAAGAATAAGTACTGCAGAAGTGTAAATGAAACCTGCCCTCAAAATGTCTTCAGGGAGGTAAAGGCCAAAACATTTCAAAATGTGACGCATACTTTAAGAGAACACTTTGAAGAACTAAGGGGGTAATCACAGCTTGAAAAATAAAAAGGACATGCCTTCAAGCTCAATTTCAACGGATTGTGAGGCACATGCGAATTCAACCACAAAGAGGTATCAGCTCACACTTGTCAGAATAACCATCAGCAAGAAAACTACAAACAATAAATGCTGAAGGTGTTGTGGAGAAATGCATACCCTCAACTTCAAATGGGACATAAATTGGAAAGGGCCACGAAGTAGAACAGAATTTGGATGCCTTAAAAACGTAAACATTGAGCTACCATATGATCCAGCAGGCCCACTCCTCCACCTATAATCTAAGAAGAGAGAATTGGAAAGACACAGGCAGGCAAATCTGCATTGCACAGTATTACAATAGCCAAGATATGGAAGTAACCAAAAAGTCCACCAACAGATGGGTGGACAAAGAAGTACTCCTCCATGTACAGATGGAATATTCGCTAGTGAAAAAAATGAAACAATACCATTTGCAGCGCCATAGATGAGTCTAGACGTAATCATGCCACGTGTAGTCAGTGAGAAAGCAAAATACATATATCCTATGATATCACTTTCAGGAGTTACTTAAAAATTGATACCAATGAAGATATTTCCACAGAGAAAGGCAATCACAGTTTCATTAAAAAACTTATGGTTCACCAAATAGAAAGGGATGAGGATTGGATACATTACCATATTGGGGTTAACAGAGATATACAAACCATGTGAAATATATAACCACCAAAGACGTACGGAAGACCAGGAGAAGACTACTCAACATTGTGTCATAACCTACATGGGAAAAGGATGCGAGGAAGAAAAGATACACGTATATGTGGGAAAGACCCACATCTTGCACACCTAGAGCAAACAAACCAATGTAATCAAATCTGCTGGGATAAAAAATAAAAAGTAAATTACAAACATGAACAAGAAGTAATGAGACATAAACTTAAAGGGCTTTTTCCTGGCCCATTCCATTGTAATTTACAACCTAGAACACCACTTCCATTAAGCCTCTGTTTACCCAGTTACCAAATTTGGTAAAGAAGAAATGCTGCCACCTTGTGGCCGTGTCCTGCAAGAGCAGCTTTAAACTCACAGCTAATGGTTACTTAACATTCACAAGGACTCAGGGCTGTAAAGGACACCTGCTCTAAAAAATTGTGCTGAAGTAGTGAATGGACAAAAAAATTCAAAACAGGCAGATGTTTAAAGAAGAGAGTATGAAGAGTTATGTATTACTCACGCTCTTTTAGAAAAAAAGGAAAATGGATACAAGCTCAACCTCAGGGTGTGTTAGACCCATGCAATCTAATCTACGAAAAGTTTCAACTTACACCAGTCGACTGACCATCAGCAAAAAGTATACGAACAATAAATGCTGAAGGGGTTTTAGATAACTGTGTACCCTCTACCTGCTGGTGAGACGTAAAGGGGTAACAGCCAATAATGAGAAAAGAAAGGAGCTGTGTTTAGAAGTAAAAATAAAGGTACCATTCAATCCCCAGGCGCACCATTGGACCTCTCACCTGAGAAGACAAGAATCGAGAAGACACAGGCCGCAAAAGCTGCAGTGCAGCCTTATTCACAATAGCCAAGACAGTGAAGCAATCAAAATGTCCAACAACAGGTGAATGGATAAAGAAGAAGTGGTCCATGTACACAATGGAATATTAGCCATGGAAAACAACGAACCATTGCTCTTTGAGGCACCCCAAATGAGTCTGCAGATAATCATGAAAGATGAGGTAAGTTGGAAAGCAAAAGACCTGTATTCTATGATATCACTTATAGGCGTTATCTAATAACTGACACAAATGTACATATTTCCACAGAGAAAGACACTCACAGACTTAGAAAACAAACTATGCTCAACTAAAAGGAAAGGTGGGGGGAATGGATAAATTAAGATTAGTGTTACTATATGTATACAAAGACATATTATCTATATATCTCAAAAAGACCGACCAGATAGCAAGGGAAGTCTGCGGAACCTTCTGTAACATTTTACATGGGAAGAGGATCTGTAGTTGAATAGATATATATAATGTACAAATGAACCAGATTGTGTACACCTAGGACAAACAATATTCTAAGCTTTACCCCAATTAAAAAAAAAATTTAAAACCAAGAAGAAATAATGAGACATAAACTTATGGGGCTTTCTCCATGCACATTCCAATGTAATTTACAACCTAGGAACACGACTTCCAGAAAGGCTCTGCTGCCCTACTACCCAGATTTGGGAATGGAGAAATGCTGCCTGCTTCAGGTCACTTCCCAAAACAGGAGCTTTAAAACCATTGCTAAAGGTCACTAAATATTCACAAAACTTGCAGTTCGGTAAATGACACCTGCTCTCTAAAAAAAGTCTCAGGTGGAAAATAGACCAAAAAATTCAAAAGAGGGCAACCTTCCAAGAAGACAATATCAAGAGTTAGATTGTACTCCCAATTGTTTCCTTTTTTTAACAGAAAAGAAAACGGCGGTGAAAAATGATGAGTTTTACGAATTTTCAAAGCCATGCAAACCCAAATTACATAACCCTATCAGCTCACAGCAGCCAGTAGGGCCATTAGCATAAATGCTGCAAACAATAAATGCTGAAGCGATTGTGGAGAAATGCGTACCCTCGATTCTGAGGGGGATGTGGTAAGTGCCACTAATGAGAACACAAAGAAGGTACTTTGAAAAGGGAAAAATGGTGCTACCAGTCAGTCAATCACAACCACTGCTGGGCCTATCACCTGAGAAAATGAGAATCAAAAAGTCACAGGCTGGCAATCCTGCACTCCAACAATATTTACCATAGCCAACACTTGGAAGCAATGAAAATGTCCATCAACCGAGGAATGCACAAAGTAGCCGTAGTCCACGTACACAGTGGAAAATTATTCCAATAAATAAAAATTAAAATTAAAAATCCAACAAAAGTAAGGAGACATCAGCTTGTGTGGGTTGGTCTGGGCACACACCACTCTAATTTATAATCCAGAAACACCACAGGCCGCAAGGGCTTTTCCCTAGATACCAGGGTGGGGAACATAGAAAGGCTGCCGCCCTCTCGCAGTTACCTGAAAAAGCAGCTTTAAAGCCTGTGCTAATGGTCATTTCATAGGAACAAGTACTGCAGAACTGTAAGTGAAACCTGCCCTCAAAATGTCTTCAGGGAGGTAATGGCCAAAACATTTCAAAATGTGACACATAGTTTAAGAGAACACTTTGAAGAGCTAAGGGGTAATCACAGCTTGAAAAATAAAAAGGACATGCCTTCAAGCTCAATTTCAATGGATTATGAGGCACGTGCGAATTCAGCCACAAAGAGGTATCAGATCACACTTGTCAGAATAACCATCAGCAAGAAAACTACAAACAATAAATGCTGAAGGTGTTGTAGAGAAATGCAAACACTCAACTTCAAGGGGGACGTAACTTGGAAAGGGTCACGAACTAGAACAGAATGGGGGTGCCTTAAAAACGTAAACATTGAGCTACCATATGATCCAGCAGGCCCACTCCTCCACCTATAATCTAAGAAGAGAGAATTGGAAAGACACAGGCAGGCAAATCTGCCTTGCACAGTATTACAATAGCCAAGATATGGAAGTAACCAAAAACTCCACCAACAGATGGGTGGACAAAGAAGTACTCCTCCATGTACAGATGGAATATTCGCTAGTCAAAAAAATGAAACAATGCCATCTGTAGCGCCATAGATGAGTGTAGACGTAACCACGCCACGTGTAGTCAGTGAGAAAGCAAAATACATATATCCTATGATATCACTTTCAGGAGTTACTTAAAAATTGATACCAATGAAGCTATTTCCACAGAGAAAGACAATCACAGATTCATTAAAAAACTTATGGTTCACCAAATAGAAAGGGATGAGGATTGGATACATTACCATATTGGGGTTAACAGAAATATACAAACCATGTGAAATATATAACCACCAAAGACGTACGGAAGATCAGGAGAAGACTACTCAACATTGTGTCATAACCTACATGGGAAAAGGATGCGAGGAAGAAAAGATACATGTATATGTGTGAAAGACCCACATCTTGCACACCTAGAGCAAACAAACCAATGTAATCAAATCTGTTGGGATAAAAAATAAAAAGTAAATTACAAACATGAACAAGAAGTAATGAGACATAAACTTAAAGGGCTTTTTCCTGGCCCATTCCATTCTAATTTACAACCTAGAACACCACTTCCATTAAGCCTCTGTTTCCCCAGGTACCAAATTTGGTAAAGAAGAAATGCTGCCACCTTGTGGCCGTGTCCTGCAAGAGCAGCTTTAAACTCACAGCTAATGGTTACTTAACATTCACAAGGACTCAGGGCTGTAAAGGACACCTGCCCTAAAAAATTGTGCTGAAGTAGTGAATGGACAAAAAAATTCAAAACAGGCAGATGTTTCAAGAAGAGACTATGAAGAGTTATGTATTACTCACGCTCTTTTAAAAAAAAAGGAAAATGGATACAAGCTCAACCTCAGGGTGTGATAGACCCATGCAATCTAATCTACGAAAAGTTTCAACTTACACCAGTCGACTGACCATCAGCAAAAAGTATACGAACAATAAATGCTGAAGGGGTTTTAGAGAACTGTGTACCCTCTACCTGCTGGTGAGACGTAAAGGGGTAACAGCCAATAATGAGAAAAGAAAGGAGCTGTGTTTAGAAGTAAAAATCGAGGTACCATTCAATCCCCAGGCGCACCATTGGACGTCTCACCTGAGAAGACAAGAATCGAGAAGACACAGGCCGCAAAAGCTGCAGTGCAGCCTTATTCACAATAGCCAAGACAGTGAAGCAATCAAAATGTCCAACCACAGGTGAATGGATAAAGAAGAAGTGGTCCATGTACACACTGGAATATCAGCCATGGAAAACAACGAACCATTGCTCTTTGAGGCACCACAAATGAGTCTGCAGATAATCATGAAAGATGAGGTAAGTTGGAAAGCAAAAGACCTGTATTCTATGATATCACTTATAGGCGTTATCTAATAACTGACACAAATGAACATATTTCCACAGAGAAAGACACTCACAGACTTAGAAAATAAAACTATGCTCAACTAAAAGGAAAGGTGGGGGAATGGATAAATTAAGATTACTGTTACTATATGTATACAAACACAAATTATATAAATATCTCAAAAATACCGACCATATAGAAAGGGAGGTCTGCGGAACCCTCTGTAACATTTTACATGGGAAGAGGATCTGTACTTGAATAGACATATATAATGTACAAATGAACCAGATTGTGTTCACCTAGGACAAACAATATTCTAAGCTTTACCCCAATTAAAAAAAAAAATTAAAACCAAGAAGAAATAATGAGACATAAACTTATAGGGCTTTCTCCACGCACATTCCAATGTAATTTACAACCTAAGAACACGACTTCCAGAAAGGCTCTGCTGCCCTACTACCCAGATTTGGGAATGGAGAAATGCTGCCTGCTTCAGGTCACTTCCCACAACAGGAGCTTAAAAACCATTGCTAAAGGTCACTAAATATTCACAAAACTTGCAGTTCGGTAAATGACACCTGCTCTCTAAAAAGAGTCTCAGGTGGAAAATCGACCAAAAAATTCAAAAGAGGGCAACCTTCCAAGAAGACAATATCAAGAGTTATATTGTACTCCCAATTGTTTCCTTTTTTCAACAGAAAAGAAAACGGCGGTGAAAAATGATGAGTTTTACGAATTTTCAAAGCCATGCAAACCCAAATTACAAAACCCTACCAGCTCACAGCAGCCAGCAGGGCCATTAGCATAAATGCTGCAAACAATACATACTGAAGCGATTGTGGAGAAATGCGTACCCTCGATTCTAAGGGGGACGTGGTAAGTGCCACTAATGAGAACACAAAGAAGGTGCTTTGAAAAGGGAAAAACGATGCTACCAGTCAGTCAATCACACCCACTGCTGGGCCTATCACCTGAGAAAATGAGAATCAAAAAGTCACAGGCTGGCAATCCTGCACTCCAACAATATTTACCATAGCCAACACTTGGAAGCAATGAAAATGTCCATCAACCGAGGAATGCACAAAGAAGAAGTGGTCCACGTACACAGTGGAAAATTACTCCAATAAAAAATAAAAATTAAATTTAAAAATCCAACAAAACTAAGGAGACATCAGCTTGTGTGGGTTTGTCCGGGCACAGTCCACTCTAATTTATAACCGAGAAACACCACAGGCCGCAAGGGCTTTTCCCTAGTTACCAGGGTGGGGAACATAGAAAGGCTGCTGCCCTCTGGCAGTTACCTGCAAAAGCAGTTTTAAAGCCTGTGCTAATGGTCATTTCATAGGAATAAGTACTGCAGAAGTGTAAATGAAACCTGCCCTCAAAATGTCTTCAGGGAGGTAATGGCCAAAACATTTCAAAATGTGACACATACTTTAAGAGAACACTTTGAAGAACTAAGGGGAAATCACAGCTTGAAAAATAAAAAGGACATGCCTTAAAGCTCAATTTCAACGGATTATGAGGCACGTGCGAATTCAACCACAAAGAGGTATCAGGTCACACTTTTCAGAATAACCATCAGCAAGAAAACTACAAACAATAAATGCTGAAGGTGTTGTGGAGAAATGCATACCCTCAACTGCAAGTAGGACATAAGTTGGAAAGGGCCACCAACTAGAACAGAATGGGGGTGCCTTAAAAACGTAAACATTGAGCTACCATATGATCCAGCAGGCCCACTCCTCCACCTATAATCTAAGAAGAGAGAATTGGAAAGACACAGGCAGGCAAATCTGCATTGCACAGTATTACAATATCCAAGATATGGAAGTAACCAAAAAGTCCACCAACAGATGGGTGGACAAAGAAGTACTCCTCCATGTACAGATGGAATATTCGCTAGTGAAAAAAATGAAACAATACCATTTGCAGAGCCATAGATGAGTCTAGACGTAATCACGCCACAGGTAGTCAGTGAGAAAGCAAAATACATATATCCTATGATATCACTTTCAGGAGTTACTTAAAAATTGATACCAATGAAGATATTTCCACAGAGAAAGGCAATCACAGTTTCATTAAAAAACTTATGGTTCACCAAATAGAAAGGGATGAGGATTGGATACATTACCATATTGGGGTTAACAGAGATATACAAACCATGTGAAATATATAACCACCAAAGACGTACGGAAGACCAGGAGAAGACTACTCAACATTGTGTCATAACCTACATGGGAAAAGGATGCGAGGAAGAAAAGATACACGTATATGTGTGAAAGACCCACATCTTGCACACCTAGAGCAAACAAACCAATGTAATCAAATCTGCTGGGATAAAAAATAAAAAGTAAATTACAAATATGAACAAGAAGTAATGAGACATAAACTTAAAGGGCTTTTTCCTGGCCCATTCCATTCTAATTTACAACCTAGAACACCACTTCCATTAAGCCTCTGTTTCCCCAGGTACCAAATTTGGTAAAGAAGAAATGCTGCCACCTTGTGGCCGTGTCCTGCAAGAGCAGCTTTAAACTCACAGCTAATGGTTACTTAACATTCACAAGGACTCAGGGCTGTAAAGGACACCTGCCCTAAAAAATTGTGCTGAAGTAGTGAATGGACAAAAAAATTCAAAACAGGCAGATGTTTCAAGAAGAGACTATGAAGAGTTATGTATTACTCACGCTCTTTTTAAAAAAAAGGAAAATGGATACAAGCTCAACCTCAGGGTGTGTTAGACCCATGCAATCTAATCTACGAAAAGTTTCAACTTACACCAGTAGACTGACCATCAGCAAAAAGTATACGAACAATAAATGCTGAAGGGGTTTTAGAGCACTGTGTACCCTCTACCTGCTGGTGAGACGTAAAGGGGTAACAGCCAATAATGAGAAAAGAAAGGAGCTGTGTTTAAAAGTAAAAATGGAGGTACCATTCAATCCAGCAGGCGCACCATTGGATCTCTCACCTGAGAAGACAAGAATCGAGAAGACACAGGCCGCAAAAGCTGCAGTGCAGCCTTATTCACAATAGCCAGGACAGTGAAGCAATCAAAATGTCCAACAACAGGTGAATGGATAAAGAAGAAGTGGTCCATGTACACAATGGAATATTAGCCATGGAAAACAACGAACCATTGCTCTTTGAGGCACCACAAATGAGTCTGCAGATAATCATGAAAGATGAGGTAAGTTGGAAAGCAAAAGACCTGTATTCTATGATATCACTTATAGGCGTTCTCTAATAACTGACACAAATGAACATATTTCCACAGAGAAAGACACTCACAGACTTAGAAAATAAAACTATGCTCAACTAAAAGGAAAGGTGGGGGAATGGATAAATTAAGATTACTGTTACTATATGTATACAAACACAAATTATATAAATATCTCAAAAATACCGACCATATAGCAAGGGAGGTCTGCTGAACCCTCTGTAACATTTTACATGGGAAGAGGATCTGTACTTGAATAGACATATATAATGTACAAATGAACCAGATTGTGTTCACCTAGGACAAACAATATTCTAAGCTTTACCCCAATTAAAAAAAAAAATTAAAACCAAGAAGAAATAATGAGACATAAACTTATAGGGCTTTCTCCGTGCACATTCCAATGTAATTTACAACCTAGGAACACGACTTCCAGAAAGGCTCTGCTGCCCTACTACCCAGATTTGGGAATGGAGAAATGCTGCCTGCTTCAGGTCACTTTCCACAACAGGAGCTTTAAAACCATTACTAAAGGTCACTAAATATTCACAAAACTTGCAGTTCGGTAAATGACACCTGCTCTCTAAAAAGAGTCTCAGGTGGAAAATCGACCAAAAAATTCAAAAGAGGGCAACCTTCCAAGAAGACAATATCAAGAGTTATATTGTACTCCCAATTGTTTCCTTTTTTCAACAGAAAAGAAAACGGCGGTGAAAAATGATGAGTTTTACGAATTTTCAAAGCCATGCAAACCCAAATTACAAAACCCTATCAGCTCACAGCAGCCAGCAGGGCCATTAGCATAAATGCTGCAAACAATAAATACTGAAGCGATTGTGGAGAAATGTGTACCCTCGATTCTAAGGGGGACGTGGTAAGTGCCACTAATGAAAACACAAAGAAGGTGCTTTGAAAAGGGAAAAACGATGCTACCAGTCAGCCAATCACACCCACTGCTGGGGCTATCACCTGAGAAAATGAGAATCAAAAAATCACAGGCTGGCAATCCTGCACTCCAACAATATTTACCATAGCCAACACTTGGAAGCAATGAAAATGTCCATCAACCGAGGAATGCACAAAGAAGAAGTGGTCCACGTACAAAGTGGAAAATTACTCCAATAAAAAATAAAAATTAAATTTAAAAATCCAACAAAACTAAGGAGACATCAGCTTGTGTGGGTTGGTCCGGGCACACTCCACTCTAATTTATAACCGAGAAACACCACAGGCCGCAAGGGCTTTTCCCTAGTTACCAGGGTGGGGAACATAGAAAGGCTGCTGCCCTCTGGCAGTTACCTGCAAAAGCAGTTTTAAAGCCTGTGCTAATGGTCATTTCATAGGAATAAGTACTGCAGAAGTGTAAATGAAACGTGCCCTCAAAATGTCTTCAGGGAGGTAATGGCCAAAACATTTCAAAATGTGACACATACTTTAAGAGAACACTTTGAAGAACTAAGGGGAAATCACAGCTTGAAAAATAAAAAGGACATGCCTTAAAGCTCAATTTCAACGGATTATGAGGCACGTGCGAATTCAACCACAAAGAGGTATCAGGTCACATTTTTCAGAATAACCATCAGCAAGAAAACTACAAACAATAAATGCTGAAGGTGTTGTGGAGAAATGCATACCCTCAACTGCAAGTAGGACATAAGTTGGAAAGGGCCACCAACTAGAACAGAATGGGGGTGCCTTAAAAACGTAAACATTGAGCTACCATATGATCCAGCAAGCCCACTCCTCCACCTATAATCTAAGAAGAGAGAATTGGAAAGACACAGGCATGCAAATCTGCATTGCACAGTATTACAATATCCAAGATATGGAAGTAACCAAAAAGTCCACCAACAGATGGGTGGACAAAGAAGTACTCCTCCATGTACAGATGGAATATTTGCTAGTGAAAAAAATGAAACAATACCATTTGCAGCGCCATAGATGAGTCTAGACGTAATCACGCCACGGCTAGTCAGTGAGAAAGCAAAATACATATATTCTATGATATCACTTTCAGGAGTTACTTAAAAATTGATACCAATGAAGATATTTCCACAGAGAAAGGCAATCACAGTTTCATTAAAAAACTTATGGTTCACCAAATAGAAAGGGATGAGGATTGGATACATTACCATATTGGGGTTAACAGAGATATACAAACCATGTGAAATATATAACCACCAAAGACGTACGGAAGACCAGGAGAAGACTACTCAACATTGTGTCATAACCTACATGGGAAAAGGATGCGAGGAAGAAAAGATACACGTATATGTGTGAAAGACCCACATCTTGCACACCTAGAGCAAACAAACCAATGTAATCAAATCTGCTGGGATAAAAAATAAAAAGTAAATTACAAATATGAACAAGAAGTAATGAGACATAAACTTAAAGGGCTTTTTCCTGGCCCATTCCATTCTAATTTACAACCTAGAACACCACTTCCATTAAGCCTCTGTTTCCCCAGGTACCAAATTTGGTAAAGAAGAAATGCTGCCACCTTGTGGCCGTGTCCTGCAAGAGCAGCTTTAAACTCACAGCTAATGGTTACTTAACATTCACAAGGACTCAGGGCTGTAAAGGACACCTGCCCTAAAAAATTGTGCTGAAGTAGTGAATGGACAAAAAAATTCAAAACAGGCAGATGTTTCAAGAAGAGACTATGAAGAGTTATGTATTACTCACGCTCTTTAAAAAAAAAAGGAAAATGGATACAAGCTCAACCTCAGGGTGTGTTAGACCCATGCAATCTAATCTACGAAAAGTTTCAACTTACACCAGTCGACTGACCATCAGCAAAAAGTATACGAACAATAAATGCTGAAGGGGTTTTAGAGAACTGTGTACCCTCTACCTGCTGGTGAGACGTAACGGGGAAACAGCCAATAATGAGAAAAGAAAGGAGCTGTGTTTAGAAGTAAAAATCGAGGTACCATTCAATCCCCAGGCGTACCATTGGACCTCTCACCTGAGAAGACAAGAATCGAGAAGACACAGGCCGCAAAAGCTGCAGTGCAGCCTTATTCACAATAGCCAAGACAGTGAAGCAATCAAAATGTCCAACAACAGGTGAATGGATAAAGAAGAAGTGGTCCATGTACACAATGGAATATTAGCCATGGAAAACAACGGACCATTGCTCTTTGAGGCACCACAAATGAGTCTGCAGATAATCATGAAAGATGAGGTAAGTTGGAAAGCAAAAGACCTGTATTCTATGATATCACTTATAGGCGTTATCTAATAACTGACACAAATGAACATATTTCCACAGAGAAAGACACTCACAGATTTAGAAAACAAACTATGCTCATCTAAAACGAAAGGTGGGGGGGATGAATAAATTAAGATTAGTGTTACTATATGTATACAAACACATATTATCTATATATCTCAAAAAGACCGACCATATAACAAGGGAAGTCTGCGGAACCTTCTGTAACATTTTACATGGGAAGAGGATCTGTAGTTGAATAGATATATATAATGTACAAATGAACCAGATTGTGTACACCTAGGACAAACACTATTCTAAGCTTTACCCCACTTAACAAAAAAATTTAAAACCAAGAAGAAATAATGAGACATAAACTTATGGGGCTTTCTCCATGCACATTCCAATGTAAGTTACAGCCTAGGAACACGACTTCCAGAAAGGCTCTGCTGCCCTACTACCCAGATTTGGGAATGGAGAAATGCTGCCTGCTTCAAGTCACTTCCCACAACAGGAGCTTTAAAACCATTGCTAAAGGTCACTAAATATTCACAAAACTTGCAGTTCGGTAAATGACACCTGCTCTCTAAAAAGAGTCTCAGGTGGAAAATCGACCAAAAAATTCAAAAGAGGGCAACCTTCCAAGAAGACAATATCAAGAGTTATATTGTACTCCCAATTGTTTCCTTTTTTCAACAGAAAAGAAAACGGCGGTGAAAAATGATGAGTTTTACGAATTTTCAAAGCCATGCAAACCCAAATTACAAAACCCTATCAGCTCACAGCAGCCAGTAGGGCCATTAGCATAAATGCTGCAAACAATAAATGCTGAAGCGATTGTGGAGAAATGCGTACCCTCGATTCTGAGGGGGACGTGGTAAGTGCCACTAATGAGAACACAAAGAAGGTACTTTGAAAAGGGAAAAACGATGCTACCAGTCAGTCAATCACACCCACTGCTGGGGCTATCACCTGAGAAAATGAGAATCAAAATTCACAGGCTGGCAATCCTGCACTCCAACAATATTTACCATAGCCAACACTTGGAAGCAATGAAAATGTCCATCAACCAAGGAATGCACAAAGAAGAAGTGGTCCACGAACACAGTGGAAAATTACTCCAATAAAAAATGAAAATTAAATTTAAAAATCCAACAAAACTAAGGAGACATCAGCTTGTGTGGGTTTGTCCGGGCACACTCCACTCTAATTTATAACCGAGAAACACCACAGGCCGCAAGGGCTTTTCCCTAGTTACCAGGGTGGGGAACATAGAAAGGCTGCTGCCCTCTGGCAGTTACCTGCAAAAGCAGTTTTAAAGCCTGTGCTAATGGTCATTTCATAGGAATAAGTACTGCAGAAGTGTAAATGAAACCTGCCCTCACAATGTCTTCAGGGAGGTAATGGCCAAAACATTTCAAAATGTGACACATACTTTAAGAGAACACTTTGAAGAACTAAGGGGAAATCACAGCTTGAAAAATAAAAAGGACATGCCTTAAAGCTCAATTTCAACGGATTATGAGGCACGTGCGAATTCAACCACAAAGAGGTATCAGGTCACACTTTTCAGAATAACCATCAGCAAGAAAACTACAAACAATAAATGCTGAAGGTGTTGTGGAGAAATGCATACCCTCAACTGCAAGTAGGACATAAGTTGGAAAGGGCCACCAACTAGAACAGAATGGGGGTGCCTTAAAAACGTAAACATTGAGCTACCATATGATCCAGCAGGCCCACTCCTCCACCTATAATCTAAGAAGAGAGAATTGGAAAGACACAGGCAGGCAAATCTGCATTGCACAGTATTACAATATCCAAGATATGGAAGTAACCAAAAAGTCCACCAACAGATGGGTGGACAAAGAAGTACTCCTCCATGTACAGATGGAATATTCGCTAGTCAAAAAAATGAAACAATGCCATCTGCAGCGCCATAGATGAGTGTAGACGTAACCACGCCACGTGTAGTCAGTGAGAATGCAAAATACATATATCCTATGATATCACTTTCAGGAGTTACTTAAAAATTGATACCAATGAAGCTATTTCCACAGAGAAAGGCAATCACAGATTCATTAAAAAACTTATGGTTCACCAAATAGAAAGGGATGAGGATTGGATACATTACCATATTGGGGTTAACAGAGATATACAAACCATGTGAAATATATAACCACCAAAGACGTACGGAAGACCAGGAGAAGACTACTCAACATTGTGTCATAACCTACATGGGAAAAGGATGCGAGGAAGAAAAGATACATGTATATGTGTGAAAGACCCACATCTTGCACACCTAGAGCAAACAAACCAATGTAATCAAATCTGCTGGGATAAAAAATAAAAAGTAAATTACAAACATGAACAAGAAGTAATGAGACATAAACTTAAAGGGCTTTTTCCTGGCCCATTCCATTCTAATTTACAACCTAGAACACCACTTCCATTAAGCTTCTGTTTCCCCAGTTACCAAATTTGGTAAAGAAGAAATGCTGCCACCTTGTGGCCGTGTCCTGCAAGAGCAGCTTTAAACTCACAGCTAATGGTTACTTAACATTCACAAGGACTCAGGGCTGTAAAGGACACCTGCCCTAAAAAATTGTGCTGAAGTAGTGAATGGACAAAAAAATTCAAAACAGGCAGATGTTTCAAGAAGACAGTATGAAGAGTTATGTTTTGCTCACGGTCTTTTAAAAAAAAAAGAAAATGGATACAAGCTCAACCTCAGGGTGTGTTAGACCCATGCAATCTAATCTACGAAAAGTTTCAACTTACACCAGTCGACTGACCATCAGCAAAAAGTATACGAACAATAAATGCTGAAGGGGTTTTAGAGCACTGTGTACCCTCTACCTGCTGGTGAGACGTAAAGGGGTAACAGCCAATAATGAGAAAAGAAAGGAGCTGTGTTTAAAAGTAAAAATGGAGGTACCATTCAATCCAGCAGGCGCACCATTGGATCTCTCACCTGAGAAGACAAGAATCGAGAAGACACAGGCCGCAAAAGCTGCAGTGCAGCCTTATTCACAATAGCCAAGACAGTGAAGCAATCAAAATGTCCAACAACAGGTGAATGGATAAAGAAGAAGTGGTCCATGTACACAATGGAATATTAGCCATGGAAAACAACGAACCACTGCTCTTTGAGGCACCACAAATGAGTCTGCAGATAATCATGAAAGATGAGGTAAGTTGGAAAGCAAAAGACCTGTATTCTATGATATCACTTATAGGCGTTCTCTAATAACTGACACAAATGAACATATTTCCACAGAGAAAGACACTCACAGTCTTAGAAAATAAAACTATGCTCAACTAAAAGGAAAGGTGGGGGAATGGATAAATTAAGATTACTGTTACTATATGTATACAAACACAAATTATATAAATATCTCAAAAATACCGACCATATAGCAAGGGAGGTCTGCGGAACCCTCTGTAACATTTTACATGGGAAGAGGATCTGTACTTGAATAGACATATATAATGTACAAATGAACCTGATTGTGTTCACCTAGGACAAACAATATTCTAAGCTTTACCACAATTAAAAAAAAAAATTAAAACCAAGAAGAAATAATGAGACATAAACTTATAGGGCTTTCTCCGTGCACATTCCAATGTAATTTACAACCTAGGAACACGACTTCCAGAAAGGCTCTGCTGCTCTACTACCCAGATTTGGGAATGGAGAAATGCTGCCTGCTTCAGGTCACTTCCCACAACAGGAGCTTTAAAACCATTGCTAAAGGTCACTAAATATTCACAAAACTTGCAGTTCGGTAAATGACACCTGCTCTCTAAAAAAAGTCTCAGGTGGAAAATAGACCAAAAAATTCAAAAGAGGGCAACCTTCCAAGAAGACAATATCAAGAGTTAGATTGTACTCCCAATTGTTTCCTTTTTTTAACAGAAAAGAAAACGGCGGTGAAAAATGATGAGTTTTACTAATTTTCAAAGCCATGCAAACCCAAATTGCAAAACCCTATCAGCTCACAGCAGCCAGAAGGGCCATTAGCATAAATGCTGAAAACAATAAATGCTGAAGCGATTGTGGAGAAATGCGTACCCTCGATTCTGAGGGGGACGTGGTAAGTGCCACTAATGAGAACACAAAGAAGGTACTTTGAAAAGGGAAAAATGGTGCTACCAGTCAGTCAATCACAACCACTGCTGGGCCTATCACCTGAGAAAATGAGAATCAAAAAGTCACAGGCTGGCAATCCTGCACTCCAACAATATTTACCATAGCCAACACTTGGAAGCAATGAAAATGTCCATCAACCGAGGAATGCACAAAGTAGCCGTAGTCCACGTACACAGTGGAAAATTACTCCAATAAATAACAATTAAAATTAAAAATCCAACAAAAGTAAGGAGACATCAGCTTGTGTGGGTTGGTCTGGGCACACACCACTCTAATTTATAATCCAGAAACACCACAGGCCGCAAGGGCTTTTCCCTAGATACCAGGGTGGGGAACATAGAAAGGCTGCCGCCCTCTCGCAGTTACCTGAAAAAGCAGCTTTAAAGCCTGTGCTAATGGTCATTTCATAGGAACAAGTACTGCAGAACTGTAAGTGAAACCTGCCCTCAAAATGTCTTCAGGGAGGTAATGGCCAAAACATTTCAAAATGTGACACATACTTTAAGAGAACACTTTGAAGAACTAAGGGGTAATCACAGCTTGAAAAATAAAAAGGACATGCCTTCAAGCTCAATTTCAATGGATTATGAGGCACGTGCGAATTCAGCCACAAAGAGGTATCAGATCACACTTGTCAGAATAACCATCAGCAAGAAAACTACAAACAATAAATGCTGAAGGTGTTGTAGAGAAATGCAAACACTCAACTTCAAGGGGGACGTAACTTGGAAAGGGTCACGAACTAGAACAGAATGGGGGCGCCTTAAAAACGTAAACATTGAGCTACCATATGATCCAGCAGGCCCACTCCTCCACCTATAATCTAAGAAGAGAGAATTGGAAAGACACAGGCAGGCAAATCTGCCTTGCACAGTATTACAATAGCCAAGATATGGAAGTAACCAAAAAGTCCACCAACAGATGGGTGGACAAAGAAGTACTCCTCCATGTACAGATGGAATATTCGCTAGTCAAAAAAATGAAACAATGCCATCTGCAGCGCCATAGATGAGTGTAGACGTAACCACGCCACGTGTAGTCAGTGAGAATGCAAAATACATATATCCTATGATATCACTTTCAGGAGTTACTTAAAAATTGATACCAATGAAGCTATTTCCACAGAGAAAGGCAATCACAGATTCATTAAAAAACTTATGGTTCACCAAATAGAAAGGGATGAGGATTGGATACATTACCATATTGGGGTTAACAGAGATATACAAACCATGTGAAATATATAACCACCAAAGACGTACGGAAGACCAGGAGAAGACTACTCAACATTGTGTCATAACCTACATGGGAAAAGGATGCGAGGAAGAAAAGATACATGTATATGTGTGAAAGACCCACATCTTGCACACCTAGAGCAAACAAACCAATGTAATCAAATCTGCTGGGATAAAAAATAAAAAGTAAATTACAAACATGAACAAGAAGTAATGAGACATAAACTTAAAGGGCTTTTTCCTGGCCCATTCCATTCTAATTTACAACCTAGAACACCACTTCCATTAAGCTTCTGTTTCCCCAGTTACCAAATTTGGTAAAGAAGAAATGCTGCCACCTTGTGGCCGTGTCCTGCAAGAGCAGCTTTAAACTCACAGCTAATGGTTACTTAACATTCACAAGGACTCAGGGCTGTAAAGGACACCTGCCCTAAAAAATTGTGCTGAAGTAGTGAATGGACAAAAAAATTCAAAACAGGCAGATGTTTCAAGAAGACAGTATGAAGAGTTATGTTTTGCTCACGGTCTTTAAAAAAAAAAAGAAAATGGATACAAGCTCAACCTCAGGGTGTGTTAGACCCATGCAATCTAATCTACGAAAAGTTTCAACTTACACCAGTCGACTGACCATCAGCAAAAAGTATACGAACAATAAATGCTGAAGGGGTTTTAGAGAACTGTGTACCCTCTACCTGCTGGTGAGACGTAAAGGGGTAACAGCCAATAATGAGAAAAGAAAGGAGCTGTGTTTAAAAGTAAAAATGGAGGTACCATTCAATCCAGCAGGCGCACCATTGGATCTCTCACCTGAGAAGACAAGAATCGAGAAGACACAGGCCGCAAAAGCTGCAGTGCAGCCTTATTCACAATAGCCAAGACAGTGAAGCAATCAAAATGTCCAACAACAGGTGAATGGATAAAGAAGAAGTGGTCCATGTACACAATGGAATATTAGCCATGGAAAACAACGAACCACTGCTCTTTGAGGCACCACAAATGAGTCTGCAGATAATCATGAAAGATGAGGTAAGTTGGAAAGCAAAAGACCTGTATTCTATGATATCACTTATAGGCGTTATCTAATAACTGACACAAATGAACATATTTCCACAGAGAAAGACACTCACAGATTTAGAAAACAAACTATGCTCATCTAAAACGAAAGGTGGGGGGGATGAATAAATTAAGATTAGTGTTACTATATGTATACAAACACATATTATCTATATATCTCAAAAAGACCGACCATATAACAAGGGAAGTCTGCGGAACCTTCTGTAACATTTTACATGGGAAGAGGATCTGTAGTTGAATAGATATATATAATGTACAAATGAACCAGATTGTGTACACCTAGGACAAACACTATTCTAAGCTTTACCCCACTTATCAAAAAAATTTAAAACCAAGAAGAAATAATGAGACATAAACTTATGGGGCTTTCTCCATGCACATTCCAATGTAATTTACAGCCTAGGAACACGACTTCCAGAAAGGCTCTGCTGCCCTACTACCCAGATTTGGGAATGGAGAAATGCTGCCTGCTTCAAGTCACTTCCCACAACAGGAGCTTTAAAACCATTGCTAAAGGTCACTAAATATTCACAAAACTTGCAGTTCGGTAAATGACACCTGCTCTCTAAAAAGAGTCTCAGGTGGAAAATCGACCAAAAAATTCAAAAGAGGGCAACCTTCCAAGAAGACAATATCAAGAGTTATATTGTACTCCCAATTGTTTCCTTTTTTCAACAGAAAAGAAAACGGCGGTGAAAAATGATGAGTTTTACGAATTTTCAAAGCCATGCAAACCCAAATTACAAAACCCTATCAGCTCACAGAAGCCAGTAGGGCCATTAGCATAAATGCTGCAAACAATAAATGCTGAAGCGATTGTGGAGAAATGCGTACCCTCGATTCTGAGGGGGCGTGGTAAGTGCCACTAATGAGAACACAAAGAAGGTACTTTGAAAAGGGAAAAACGATGCTACCAGTCAGTCAATCACACCCACTGCTGGGGCTATCACCTGAGAAAATGAGAATCAAAATTCACAGGCTGGCAATCCTGCACTCCAACAATATTTACCATAGCCAACACTTGGAAGCAATGAAAATGTCCATCAACCAAGGAATGCACAAAGAAGAAGTGGTCCACGAACACAGTGGAAAATTACTCCAATAAAAAATGAAAATTAAATTTAAAAATCCAACAAAACTAAGGAGACATCAGCTTGTGTGGGTTTGTCCGGGCACACTCCACTCTAATTTATAACCGAGAAACACCACAGGCCGCAAGGGCTTTTCCCTAGTTACCAGGGTGGGGAACATAGAAAGGCTGCTGCCCTCTGGCAGTTACCTGCAAAAGCAGTTTTAAAGCCTGTGCTAATGGTCATTTCATAGGAATAAGTACTGCAGAAGTGTAAATGAAACCTGCCCTCACAATGTCTTCAGGGAGGTAATGGCCAAAACATTTCAAAATGTGACACATACTTTAAGAGAACACTTTGAAGAACTAAGGGGAAATCACAGCTTGAAAAATAAAAAGGACATGCCTTAAAGCTCAATTTCAACGGATTATGAGGCACGTGCGAATTCAACCACAAAGAGGTATCAGGTCACACTTTTCAGAATAACCATCAGCAAGAAAACTACAAACAATAAATGCTGAAGGTGTTGTGGAGAAATGCATACCCTCAACTGCAAGTAGGACATAAGTTGGAAAGGGCCACCAACTAGAACAGAATGGGGGTGCCTTAAAAACGTAAACATTGAGCTACCATATGATCCAGCAGGCCCACTCCTCCACCTATAATCTAAGAAGAGAGAATTGGAAAGACACAGGCAGGCAAATCTGCATTGCACAGTATTACAATATCCAAGATATGGAAGTAACCAAAAAGTCCACCAACAGATGGGTGGACAAAGAAGTACTCCTCCATGTACAGATGGAATATTCGCTAGTCAAAAAAATGAAACAATGCCATCTGCAGCGCCATAGATGAGTGTAGACGTAACCACGCCACGTGTAGTCAGTGAGAATGCAAAATACATATATCCTATGATATCACTTTCAGGAGTTACTTAAAAATTGATACCAATGAAGCTATTTCCACAGAGAAAGGCAATCACAGATTCATTAAAAAACTTATGGTTCACCAAATAGAAAGGGATGAGGATTGGATACATTACCATATTGGGGTTAACAGAGATATACAAACCATGTGAAATATATAACCACCAAAGACGTACGGAAGACCAGGAGAAGACTACTCAACATTGTGTCATAACCTACATGGGAAAAGGATGCGAGGAAGAAAAGATACATGTATATGTGTGAAAGACCCACATCTTGCACACCTAGAGCAAACAAACCAATGTAATCAAATCTGCTGGGATAAAAAATAAAAAGTAAATTACAAACATGAACAAGAAGTAATGAGACATAAACTTAAAGGGCTTTTTCCTGGCCCATTCCATTCTAATTTACAACCTAGAACACCACTTCCATTAAGCTTCTGTTTCCCCAGTTACCAAATTTGGTAAAGAAGAAATGCTGCCACCTTGTGGCCGTGTCCTGCAAGAGCAGCTTTAAACTCACAGCTAATGGTTACTTAACATTCACAAGGACTCAGGGCTGTAAAGGACACCTGCCCTAAAAAATTGTGCTGAAGTAGTGAATGGACAAAAAAATTCAAAACAGGCAGATGTTTCAAGAAGACAGTATGAAGAGTTATGTTTTGCTCACGGTCTTTTAAAAAAAAAAGAAAATGGATACAAGCTCAACCTCAGGGTGTGTTAGACCCATGCAATCTAATCTACGAAAAGTTTCAACTTACACCAGTCGACTGACCATCAGCAAAAAGTATACGAACAATAAATGCTGAAGGGGTTTTAGAGAACTGTGTACCCTCTACCTGCTGGTGAGACGTAAAGGGGTAACAGCCAATAATGAGAAAAGAAAGGAGCTGTGTTTAAAAGTAAAAATGGAGGTACCATTCAATCCAGCAGGCGCACCATTGGATCTCTCACCTGAGAAGACAAGAATCGAGAAGACACAGGCCGCAAAAGCTGCAGTGCAGCCTTATTCACAATAGCCAAGACAGTGAAGCAATCAAAATGTCCAACAACAGGTGAATGGATAAAGAAGAAGTGGTCCATGTACACAATGGAATATTAGCCATGGAAAACAACGAACCACTGCTCTTTGAGGCACCACAAATGAGTCTGCAGATAATCATGAAAGATGAGGTAAGTTGGAAAGCAAAAGACCTGTATTCTATGATATCACTTATAGGCGTTCTCTAATAACTGACACAAATGAACATATTTCCACAGAGAAAGACACTCACAGTCTTAGAAAATAAAACTATGCTCAACTAAAAGGAAAGGTGGGGGAATGGATAAATTAAGATTACTGTTACTATATGTATACAAACACAAATTATATAAATATCTCAAAAATACCGACCATATAGCAAGGGAGGTCTGCGGAACCCTCTGTAACATTTTACATGGGAAGAGGATCTGTACTTGAATAGACATATATAATGTACAAATGAACCTGATTGTGTTCACCTAGGACAAACAATATTCTAAGCTTTACCACAATTAAAAAAAAAAATTAAAACCAAGAAGAAATAATGAGACATAAACTTATAGGGCTTTCTCCGTGCACATTCCAATGTAATTTACAACCTAGGAACACGACTTCCAGAAAGGCTCTGCTGCTCTACTACCCAGATTTGGGAATGGAGAAATGCTGCCTGCTTCAGGTCACTTCCCACAACAGGAGCTTTAAAACCATTGCTAAAGGTCACTAAATATTCACAAAACTTGCAGTTCGGTAAATGACACCTGCTCTCTAAAAAAAGTCTCAGGTGGAAAATAGACCAAAAAATTCAAAAGAGGGCAACCTTCCAAGAAGACAATATCAAGAGTTAGATTGTACTCCCAATTGTTTCCTTTTTTTAACAGAAAAGAAAACGGCGGTGAAAAATGATGAGTTTTACTAATTTTCAAAGCCATGCAAACCCAAATTGCAAAACCCTATCAGCTCACAGCAGCCAGAAGGGCCATTAGCATAAATGCTGAAAACAATAAATGCTGAAGCGATTGTGGAGAAATGCGTACCCTCGATTCTGAGGGGGACGTGGTAAGTGCCACTAATGAGAACACAAAGAAGGTACTTTGAAAAGGGAAAAATGGTGCTACCAGTCAGTCAATCACAACCACTGCTGGGCCTATCACCTGAGAAAATGAGAATCAAAAAGTCACAGGCTGGCAATCCTGCACTCCAACAATATTTACCATAGCCAACACTTGGAAGCAATGAAAATGTCCATCAACCGAGGAATGCACAAAGTAGCCGTAGTCCACGTACACAGTGGAAAATTACTCCAATAAATAACAATTAAAATTAAAAATCCAACAAAAGTAAGGAGACATCAGCTTGTGTGGGTTGGTCTGGGCACACACCACTCTAATTTATAATCCAGAAACACCACAGGCCGCAAGGGCTTTTCCCTAGATACCAGGGTGGGGAACATAGAAAGGCTGCCGCCCTCTCGCAGTTACCTGAAAAAGCAGCTTTAAAGCCTGTGCTAATGGTCATTTCATAGGAACAAGTACTGCAGAACTGTAAGTGAAACCTGCCCTCAAAATGTCTTCAGGGAGGTAATGGCCAAAACATTTCAAAATGTGACACATACTTTAAGAGAACACTTTGAAGAACTAAGGGGTAATCACAGCTTGAAAAATAAAAAGGACATGCCTTCAAGCTCAATTTCAATGGATTATGAGGCACGTGCGAATTCAGCCACAAAGAGGTATCAGATCACACTTGTCAGAATAACCATCAGCAAGAAAACTACAAACAATAAATGCTGAAGGTGTTGTAGAGAAATGCAAACACTCAACTTCAAGGGGGACGTAACTTGGAAAGGGTCACGAACTAGAACAGAATGGGGGCGCCTTAAAAACGTAAACATTGAGCTACCATATGATCCAGCAGGCCCACTCCTCCACCTATAATCTAAGAAGAGAGAATTGGAAAGACACAGGCAGGCAAATCTGCCTTGCACAGTATTACAATAGCCAAGATATGGAAGTAACCAAAAAGTCCACCAACAGATGGGTGGACAAAGAAGTACTCCTCCATGTACAGATGGAATATTCGCTAGTCAAAAAAATGAAACAATGCCATCTGCAGCGCCATAGATGAGTGTAGACGTAACCACGCCACGTGTAGTCAGTGAGAATGCAAAATACATATATCCTATGATATCACTTTCAGGAGTTACTTAAAAATTGATACCAATGAAGCTATTTCCACAGAGAAAGGCAATCACAGATTCATTAAAAAACTTATGGTTCACCAAATAGAAAGGGATGAGGATTGGATACATTACCATATTGGGGTTAACAGAGATATACAAACCATGTGAAATATATAACCACCAAAGACGTACGGAAGACCAGGAGAAGACTACTCAACATTGTGTCATAACCTACATGGGAAAAGGATGCGAGGAAGAAAAGATACATGTATATGTGTGAAAGACCCACATCTTGCACACCTAGAGCAAACAAACCAATGTAATCAAATCTGCTGGGATAAAAAATAAAAAGTAAATTACAAACATGAACAAGAAGTAATGAGACATAAACTTAAAGGGCTTTTTCCTGGCCCATTCCATTCTAATTTACAACCTAGAACACCACTTCCATTAAGCTTCTGTTTCCCCAGTTACCAAATTTGGTAAAGAAGAAATGCTGCCACCTTGTGGCCGTGTCCTGCAAGAGCAGCTTTAAACTCACAGCTAATGGTTACTTAACATTCACAAGGACTCAGGGCTGTAAAGGACACCTGCCCTAAAAAATTGTGCTGAAGTAGTGAATGGACAAAAAAATTCAAAACAGGCAGATGTTTCAAGAAGACAGTATGAAGAGTTATGTTTTGCTCACGGTCTTTTAAAAAAAAAAGAAAATGGATACAAGCTCAACCTCAGGGTGTGTTAGACCCATGCAATCTAATCTACGAAAAGTTTCAACTTACACCAGTCGACTGACCATCAGCAAAAAGTATACGAACAATAAATGCTGAAGGGGTTTTAGAGAACTGTGTACCCTCTACCTGCTGGTGAGACGTAAAGGGGTAACAGCCAATAATGAGAAAAGAAAGGAGCTGTGTTTAAAAGTAAAAATGGAGGTACCATTCAATCCAGCAGGCGCACCATTGGATCTCTCACCTGAGAAGACAAGAATCGAGAAGACACAGGCCGCAAAAGCTGCAGTGCAGCCTTATTCACAATAGCCAAGACAGTGAAGCAATCAAAATGTCCAACAACAGGTGAATGGATAAAGAAGAAGTGGTCCATGTACACAATGGAATATTAGCCATGGAAAACAACGAACCACTGCTCTTTGAGGCACCACAAATGAGTCTGCAGATAATCATGAAAGATGAGGTAAGTTGGAAAGCAAAAGACCTGTATTCTATGATATCACTTATAGGCGTTATCTAATAACTGACACAAATGAACATATTTCCACAGAGAAAGACACTCACAGATTTAGAAAACAAACTATGCTCATCTAAAACGAAAGGTGGGGGGGATGAATAAATTAAGATTAGTGTTACTATATGTATACAAACACATATTATCTATATATCTCAAAAAGACCGACCATATAACAAGGGAAGTCTGCGGAACCTTCTGTAACATTTTACATGGGAAGAGGATCTGTAGTTGAATAGATATATATAATGTACAAATGAACCAGATTGTGTACACCTAGGACAAACACTATTCTAAGCTTTACCCCACTTATCAAAAAAATTTAAAACCAAGAAGAAATAATGAGACATAAACTTATGGGGCTTTCTCCATGCACATTCCAATGTAATTTACAGCCTAGGAACACGACTTCCAGAAAGGCTCTGCTGCCCTACTACCCAGATTTGGGAATGGAGAAATGCTGCCTGCTTCAAGTCACTTCCCACAACAGGAGCTTTAAAACCATTGCTAAAGGTCACTAAATATTCACAAAACTTGCAGTTCGGTAAATGACACCTGCTCTCTAAAAAGAGTCTCAGGTGGAAAATCGACCAAAAAATTCAAAAGAGGGCAACCTTCCAAGAAGACAATATCAAGAGTTATATTGTACTCCCAATTGTTTCCTTTTTTCAACAGAAAAGAAAACGGCGGTGAAAAATGATGAGTTTTACGAATTTTCAAAGCCATGCAAACCCAAATTACAAAACCCTATCAGCTCACAGCAGCCAGTAGGGCCATTAGCATAAATGCTGCAAACAATAAATGCTGAAGCGATTGTGGAGAAATGCGTACCCTCGATTCTGAGGGGGACGTGGTAAGTGCCACTAATGAGAACACAAAGAAGGTACTTTGAAAAGGGAAAAACGATGCTACCAGTCAGTCAATCACACCCACTGCTGGGGCTATCACCTGAGAAAATGAGAATCAAAATTCACAGGCTGGCAATCCTGCACTCCAACAATATTTACCATAGCCAACACTTGGAAGCAATGAAAATGTCCATCAACCAAGGAATGCACAAAGAAGAAGTGGTCCACGAACACAGTGGAAAATTACTCCAATAAAAAATGAAAATTAAATTTAAAAATCCAACAAAACTAAGGAGACATCAGCTTGTGTGGGTTTGTCCGGGCACACTCCACTCTAATTTATAACCGAGAAACACCACAGGCCGCAAGGGCTTTTCCCTAGTTACCAGGGTGGGGAACATAGAAAGGCTGCTGCCCTCTGGCAGTTACCTGCAAAAGCAGTTTTAAAGCCTGTGCTAATGGTCATTTCATAGGAATAAGTACTGCAGAAGTGTAAATGAAACCTGCCCTCACAATGTCTTCAGGGAGGTAATGGCCAAAACATTTCAAAATGTGACACATACTTTAAGAGAACACTTTGAAGAACTAAGGGGAAATCACAGCTTGAAAAATAAAAAGGACATGCCTTAAAGCTCAATTTCAACGGATTATGAGGCACGTGCGAATTCAACCACAAAGAGGTATCAGGTCACACTTTTCAGAATAACCATCAGCAAGAAAACTACAAACAATAAATGCTGAAGGTGTTGTGGAGAAATGCATACCCTCAACTGCAAGTAGGACATAAGTTGGAAAGGGCCACCAACTAGAACAGAATGGGGGTGCCTTAAAAACGTAAACATTGAGCTACCATATGATCCAGCAGGCCCACTCCTCCACCTATAATCTAAGAAGAGAGAATTGGAAAGACACAGGCAGGCAAATCTGCATTGCACAGTATTACAATATCCAAGATATGGAAGTAACCAAAAAGTCCACCAACAGATGGGTGGACAAAGAAGTACTCCTCCATGTACAGATGGAATATTCGCTAGTCAAAAAAATGAAACAATGCCATCTGCAGCGCCATAGATGAGTGTAGACGTAACCACGCCACGTGTAGTCAGTGAGAATGCAAAATACATATATCCTATGATATCACTTTCAGGAGTTACTTAAAAATTGATACCAATGAAGCTATTTCCACAGAGAAAGGCAATCACAGATTCATTAAAAAACTTATGGTTCACCAAATAGAAAGGGATGAGGATTGGATACATTACCATATTGGGGTTAACAGAGATATACAAACCATGTGAAATATATAACCACCAAAGACGTACGGAAGACCAGGAGAAGACTACTCAACATTGTGTCATAACCTACATGGGAAAAGGATGCGAGGAAGAAAAGATACATGTATATGTGTGAAAGACCCACATCTTGCACACCTAGAGCAAACAAACCAATGTAATCAAATCTGCTGGGATAAAAAATAAAAAGTAAATTACAAACATGAACAAGAAGTAATGAGACATAAACTTAAAGGGCTTTTTCCTGGCCCATTCCATTCTAATTTACAACCTAGAACACCACTTCCATTAAGCTTCTGTTTCCCCAGTTACCAAATTTGGTAAAGAAGAAATGCTGCCACCTTGTGGCCGTGTCCTGCAAGAGCAGCTTTAAACTCACAGCTAATGGTTACTTTACATTCACAAGGACTCAGGGCTGTAAAGGACACCTGCCCTAAAAAATTGTGCTGAAGTAGTGAATGGACAAAAAAATTCAAAACAGGCAGATGTTTCAAGAAGACAGTATGAAGAGTTATGTTTTGCTCACGGTCTTTTAAAAAAAAAAGAAAATGGATACAAGCTCAACCTCAGGGTGTGTTAGACCCATGCAATCTAATCTACGAAAAGTTTCAACTTACACCAGTCGACTGACCATCAGCAAAAAGTATACGAACAATAAATGCTGAAGGGGTTTTAGAGAACTGTGTACCCTCTACCTGCTGGTGAGACGTAAAGGGGTAACAGCCAATAATGAGAAAAGAAAGGAGCTGTGTTTAAAAGTAAAAATGGAGGTACCATTCAATCCAGCAGGCGCACCATTGGATCTCTCACCTGAGAAGACAAGAATCGAGAAGACACAGGCCGCAAAAGCTGCAGTGCAGCCTTATTCACAATAGCCAAGACAGTGAAGCAATCAAAATGTCCAACAACAGGTGAATGGATAAAGAAGAAGTGGTCCATGTACACAATGGAATATTAGCCATGGAAAACAACGAACCACTGCTCTTTGAGGCACCACAAATGAGTCTGCAGATAATCATGAAAGATGAGGTAAGTTGGAAAGCAAAAGACCTGTATTCTATGATATCACTTATAGGCGTTCTCTAATAACTGACACAAATGAACATATTTCCACAGAGAAAGACACTCACAGTCTTAGAAAATAAAACTATGCTCAACTAAAAGGAAAGGTGGGGGAATGGATAAATTAAGATTACTGTTACTATATGTATACAAACACAAATTATATAAATATCTCAAAAATACCGACCATATAGCAAGGGAGGTCTGCGGAACCCTCTGTAACATTTTACATGGGAAGAGGATCTGTACTTGAATAGACATATATAATGTACAAATGAACCTGATTGTGTTCACCTAGGACAAACAATATTCTAAGCTTTACCACAATTAAAAAAAAAAATTAAAACCAAGAAGAAATAATGAGACATAAACTTATAGGGCTTTCTCCGTGCACATTCCAATGTAATTTACAACCTAGGAACACGACTTCCAGAAAGGCTCTGCTGCTCTACTACCCAGATTTGGGAATGGAGAAATGCTGCCTGCTTCAGGTCACTTCCCACAACAGGAGCTTTAAAACCATTGCTAAAGGTCACTAAATATTCACAAAACTTGCAGTTCGGTAAATGACACCTGCTCTCTAAAAAAAGTCTCAGGTGGAAAATAGACCAAAAAATTCAAAAGAGGGCAACCTTCCAAGAAGACAATATCAAGAGTTAGATTGTACTCCCAATTGTTTCCTTTTTTTAACAGAAAAGAAAACGGCGGTGAAAAATGATGAGTTTTACTAATTTTCAAAGCCATGCAAACCCAAATTGCAAAACCCTATCAGCTCACAGCAGCCAGAAGGGCCATTAGCATAAATGCTGAAAACAATAAATGCTGAAGCGATTGTGGAGAAATGCGTACCCTCGATTCTGAGGGGGACGTGGTAAGTGCCACTAATGAGAACACAAAGAAGGTACTTTGAAAAGGGAAAAATGGTGCTACCAGTCAGTCAATCACAACCACTGCTGGGCCTATCACCTGAGAAAATGAGAATCAAAAAGTCACAGGCTGGCAATCCTGCACTCCAACAATATTTACCATAGCCAACACTTGGAAGCAATGAAAATGTCCATCAACCGAGGAATGCACAAAGTAGCCGTAGTCCACGTACACAGTGGAAAATTACTCCAATAAATAACAATTAAAATTAAAAATCCAACAAAAGTAAGGAGACATCAGCTTGTGTGGGTTGGTCTGGGCACACACCACTCTAATTTATAATCCAGAAACACCACAGGCCGCAAGGGCTTTTCCCTAGATACCAGGGTGGGGAACATAGAAAGGCTGCCGCCCTCTCGCAGTTACCTGAAAAAGCAGCTTTAAAGCCTGTGCTAATGGTCATTTCATAGGAACAAGTACTGCAGAACTGTAAGTGAAACCTGCCCTCAAAATGTCTTCAGGGAGGTAATGGCCAAAACATTTCAAAATGTGACACATACTTTAAGAGAACACTTTGAAGAACTAAGGGGTAATCACAGCTTGAAAAATAAAAAGGACATGCCTTCAAGCTCAATTTCAATGGATTATGAGGCACGTGCGAATTCAGCCACAAAGAGGTATCAGATCACACTTGTCAGAATAACCATCAGCAAGAAAACTACAAACAATAAATGCTGAAGGTGTTGTAGAGAAATGCAAACACTCAACTTCAAGGGGGACGTAACTTGGAAAGGGTCACGAACTAGAACAGAATGGGGGCGCCTTAAAAACGTAAACATTGAGCTACCATATGATCCAGCAGGCCCACTCCTCCACCTATAATCTAAGAAGAGAGAATTGGAAAGACACAGGCAGGCAAATCTGCCTTGCACAGTATTACAATAGCCAAGATATGGAAGTAACCAAAAAGTCCACCAACAGATGGGTGGACAAAGAAGTACTCCTCCATGTACAGATGGAATATTCGCTAGTCAAAAAAATGAAACAATGCCATCTGCAGCGCCATAGATGAGTGTAGACGTAACCACGCCACGTGTAGTCAGTGAGAATGCAAAATACATATATCCTATGATATCACTTTCAGGAGTTACTTAAAAATTGATACCAATGAAGCTATTTCCACAGAGAAAGGCAATCACAGATTCATTAAAAAACTTATGGTTCACCAAATAGAAAGGGATGAGGATTGGATACATTACCATATTGGGGTTAACAGAGATATACAAACCATGTGAAATATATAACCACCAAAGACGTACGGAAGACCAGGAGAAGACTACTCAACATTGTGTCATAACCTACATGGGAAAAGGATGCGAGGAAGAAAAGATACATGTATATGTGTGAAAGACCCACATCTTGCACACCTAGAGCAAACAAACCAATGTAATCAAATCTGCTGGGATAAAAAATAAAAAGTAAATTACAAACATGAACAAGAAGTAATGAGACATAAACTTAAAGGGCTTTTTCCTGGCCCATTCCATTCTAATTTACAACCTAGAACACCACTTCCATTAAGCTTCTGTTTCCCCAGTTACCAAATTTGGTAAAGAAGAAATGCTGCCACCTTGTGGCCGTGTCCTGCAAGAGCAGCTTTAAACTCACAGCTAATGGTTACTTAACATTCACAAGGACTCAGGGCTGTAAAGGACACCTGCCCTAAAAAATTGTGCTGAAGTAGTGAATGGACAAAAAAATTCAAAACAGGCAGATGTTTCAAGAAGACAGTATGAAGAGTTATGTTTTGCTCACGGTCTTTTAAAAAAAAAAGAAAATGGATACAAGCTCAACCTCAGGGTGTGTTAGACCCATGCAATCTAATCTACGAAAAGTTTCAACTTACACCAGTCGACTGACCATCAGCAAAAAGTATACGAACAATAAATGCTGAAGGGGTTTTAGAGAACTGTGTACCCTCTACCTGCTGGTGAGACGTAAAGGGGTAACAGCCAATAATGAGAAAAGAAAGGAGCTGTGTTTAAAAGTAAAAATGGAGGTACCATTCAATCCAGCAGGCGCACCATTGGATCTCTCACCTGAGAAGACAAGAATCGAGAAGACACAGGCCGCAAAAGCTGCAGTGCAGCCTTATTCACAATAGTCAAGACAGTGAAGCAATCAAAATGTCCAACAACAGGTGAATGGATAAAGAAGAAGTGGTCCATGTACACAATGGAATATTAGCCATGGAAAACAACGAACCACTGCTCTTTGAGGCACCACAAATGAGTCTGCAGATAATCATGAAAGATGAGGTAAGTTGGAAAGCAAAAGACCTGTATTCTATGATATCACTTATAGGCGTTCTCTAATAACTGACACAAATGAACATATTTCCACAGAGAAAGACACTCACAGTCTTAGAAAATAAAACTATGCTCAACTAAAAGGAAAGGTGGGGGAATGGATAAATTAAGATTACTGTTACTATATGTATACAAACACAAATTATATAAATATCTCAAAAATACCGACCATATAGCAAGGGAGGTCTGCGGAACCCTCTGTAACATTTTACATGGGAAGAGGATCTGTACTTGAATAGACATATATAATGTACAAATGAACCTGATTGTGTTCACCTAGGACAAACAATATTCTAAGCTTTACCACAATTAAAAAAAAAAATTAAAACCAAGAAGAAATAATGAGACATAAACTTATAGGGCTTTCTCCGTGCACATTCCAATGTAATTTACAACCTAGGAACACGACTTCCAGAAAGGCTCTGCTGCTCTACTACCCAGATTTGGGAATGGAGAAATGCTGCCTGCTTCAGGTCACTTCCCACAACTGGAGCTTTAAAACCATTGCTAAAGGTCACTAAATATTCACAAAACTTGCAGTTCGGTAAATGACACCTGCTCTCTAAAAAGAGTCTCAGGTGGAAAATCGACCAAAAAATTCAAAAGAGGGCAACCTTCCAAGAAGACAATATCAAGAGTTATATTGTACTCCCAATTGTTTCCTTTTTTCAACAGAAAAGAAAACGGCGGTGAAAAATGATGAGTTTTACGAATTTTCAAAGCCATGCAAACCCAAATTACAAAACCCTATCAGCTCACAGCAGCCAGCAGGGCCATTAGCATAAATGCTGCAAAAAATAGATACTGAAGCGATTGTGGAGAAATGTGTACCCTCGATTCTAAGGGGGACGTGGTAAGTGCCACTAATGAAAACACAAAGAAGGTGCTTTGAAAAGGGAAAAACGATGCTACCAGTCAGTCAATCACACCCACTGCTGGGGCTATCACCTGAGAAAATGAGAATCAAAAAGTCACAGGCTGGCAATCCTGCACTCCAACAATATTTACCATAGCCAACACTTGGAAGCAATGAAAATGTCCATCAACCAAGGAATGCACAAAGAAGAAGTGGTCCACGAACACAGTGGAAAATTACTCCAATAAAAAATGAAAATTAAATTTAAAAATCCAACAAAACTAAGGAGACATCAGCTTGTGTGGGTTTGTCCGGGCACACTCCACTGTAATTTATAACCGAGAAACACCACAGGCCGCAAGGGCTTTTCCCTAGTTACCAGGGTGGGGAACAAAGAAAGGCTGCTGCCCTCTGGCAGTTACCTGCAAAAGCAGTTTTAAAGCCTGTGCTAATGGTCATTTCATAGGAATAAGTACTGCAGAAGTGTAAATGAAACCTGCCCTCAAAATGTCTTCAGGGAGGTAATGGCCAAAACATTTCAAAATGTGACACATACTTTAAGAGAACACTTTGAAGAACTAAGGGGAAATCACAGCTTGAAAAATAAAAAGGACATGCCTTAAAGCTCAATTTCAACGGATTATGAGGCACGTGCGAATTCAACCACAAAGAGGTATCAGGTCACACTTTTCAGAATAACCATCAGCAAGAAAACTACAAACAATAAATGCCGAAGGTGTTGTGGAGAAATGCATACCCTCAACTGCAAGTAGGACATAAGTTGGAAAGGGCCACCAACTAGAACAGAATGGGGGTGCCTTAAAAACGTAAACATTGAGCTACCATATGATCCAGCAGGCCCACTCCTCCACCTATAATCTAAGAAGAGAGAATTGGAAAGACACAGGCAGGCAAATCTGCATTGCACAGTATTACAATATCCAAGATATGGAAGTAAGCAAAAAGTCCACCAACAGATGGGTGGACAAAGAAGTACTCCTCCATGTACAGATGGAATATTCGCTAGTGAAAAAAATGAGACAATACCATTTGCAGCGCCATAGATGAGTCTAGACGTAATCACGCCACGGGTAGTCAGTGAGAAAGCAAAATACATATATCCTATGATACCACTTTCAGGAGTTACTTAAAAATTGATACCAATGGAGATATTTCCACAGAGAAAGGCAATCACAGTTTCATTAAAAAACTTATGGTTCACCAAATAGAAAGGGATGAGGATTGGATACATTACCATATTGGGGTTAACAGAGATATACAAACCATGTGAAATATATAACCACCAAAGACGTACGGAAGACCAGGAGAAGACTACTCAACATTGTGTCATAACCTACATGGGAAAAGGATGCGAGGAAGAAAAGATACACGTATATGTGGGAAAGACCCACATCTTGCACACCTAGAGCAAACAAACCAATGTAATCAAATCTGCTGGGATAAAAAATAAAAAGTAAATTACAAACATGAACAAGAAGTAATGAGACATAAACTTAAAGGGCTTTTTCCTGGCCCATTCCATTGTAATTTACAACCTAGAACACCACTTCCATTAAGCCTCTGTTTACCCAGTTACCAAATTTGGTAAAGAAGAAATGCTGCCACCTTGTGGCCGTGTCCTGCAAGAGCAGCTTTAAACTCACAGCTAATGGTTACTTAACATTCACAAGGACTCAGGGCTGTAAAGGACACCTGCTCTAAAAAATTGTGCTGAAGTAGTGAATGGACAAAAAAATTCAAAACAGGCAGATGTTTAAAGAAGAGAGTATGAAGAGTTATGTATTACTCACGCTCTTTTAAAAAAAAAGGAAAACGGATACAAGCTCAACCTCAGGGTGTGTTAGACCCATGCAATCTAATCTACGAAAAGTTTCAACTTACACCAGTCGACTGACCATCAGCAAAAAGTATACGAACAATAAATGCTGAAGGGGTTTTAGATAACTGTGTACCCTCTACCTGCTGGTGAGACGTAAAGGGGTAACAGCCAATAATGAGAAAAGAAAGGAGCTGTGTTTAGAAGTAAAAATAAAGGTACCATTCAATCCCCAGGCGCACCATTGGACCTCTCACCTGAGAAGACAAGAATCGAGAAGACACAGGCCGCAAAAGCTGCAGTGCAGCCTTATTCACAATAGCCAAGACAGTGAAGCAATCAAAATGTCCAACAACAGGTGAATGGATAAAGAAGAAGTGGTCCATGTACACAATGGAATATTAGCAATGGAAAACAACGAACCATTGCTCTTTGAGGCACCACAAATGAGTCTGAAGATAATCATGAAAGATGAGGTAAGTTGGAAAGCAAAAGACCTGTATTCTATGATATCACTTATAGGCGTTATCTAATAACTGACACAAATGTACATATTTCCACAGAGAAAGACACTCACAGACTTAGAAAACAAACTATGCTCAACTAAAAGGAAAGGTGGGGGGAATGGATAAATTAAGATTAGTGTTACTATATGTATACAAAGACATATTATCTATATATCTCAAAAAGACCGACCAGATAGCAAGGGAAGTCTGCGGAACCTTCTGTAACATTTTACATGGGAAGAGGATCTGTAGTTGAATAGATATATATAATGTACAAATGAACCAGATTGTGTACACCTAGGACAAACAATATTCTAAGCTTTACCCCAATTAAAAAAAAAATTAAAACCAAGAAGAAATAATGAGACATAAAGTATGGGGCTTTCTCCATGCACATTCCAATGTAATTTACAACCTAGGAACACGACTTCCAGAAAGGCTCTGCTGCCCTACTACCCAGATTTGGGAATGGAGAAATGCTGCCTGCTTCAGGTCACTTCCCACAACAGGAGCTTTAAAACCATTGCTAAAGGTCACTAAATATTCACAAAACTTGCAGTTCGGTAAATGACACCTGCTCTCTAAAAAAAGTCTCAGGTGGAAAATAGACCAAAAAATTCAAAAGAGGGCAACCTTCCAAGAAGACAATATCAAGAGTTAGATTGTACTCCCAATTGTTTCCTTTTTTTAACAGAAAAGAAAACGGCGGTGAAAAATGATGAGTTTTACGAATTTTCAAAGCCATGCAAACCCAAATTGCAAAACCCTATCAGCTCACAGCAGCCAGAAGGGCCATTAGCATAAATGCTGAAAACAATAAATGCTGAAGCGATTGTGGAGAAATGCGTACCCTCGATTCTGAGGGGGACGTGGTAAGTGCCACTAATGAGAACACAAAGAAGGTACTTTGAAAAGGGAAAAATGGTGCTACCAGTCAGTCAATCACAACCACTGCTGGGCCTATCACCTGAGAAAATGAGAATCAAAAAGTCACAGGCTGGCAATCCTGCACTCCAACAATATTTACCATAGCCAACACTTGGAAGCAATGAAAATGTCCATCAACCGAGGAATGCACAAAGTAGCCGTAGTCCACGTACACAGTGGAAAATTACTCCAATAAAAAATGAAAATTAAATTTAAAAATCCAACAAAACTAAGGAGACATCAGCTTGTGTGGGTTTGTCCGGGCACACTCCACTGTAATTTATAACCGAGAAACACCACAGGCCGCAAGGGCTTTTCCCTAGTTACCAGGGTGGGGAACAAAGAAAGGCTGCTGCCCTCTGGCAGTTACCTGCAAAAGCAGTTTTAAAGCCTGTGCTAATGGTCATTTCATAGGAATAAGTACTGCAGAAGTGTAAATGAAACCTGCCCTCAAAATGTCTTCAGGGAGGTAATGGCCAAAACATTTCAAAATGTGACACATACTTTAAGAGAACACTTTGAAGAACTAAGGGGAAATCACAGCTTGAAAAATAAAAAGGACATGCCTTAAAGCTCAATTTCAACGGATTATGAGGCACGTGCGAATTCAACCACAAAGAGGTATCAGGTCACACTTTTCAGAATAACCATCAGCAAGAAAACTACAAACAATAAATGCCGAAGGTGTTGTGGAGAAATGCATACCCTCAACTGCAAGTAGGACATAAGTTGGAAAGGGCCACCAACTAGAACAGAATGGGGGTGCCTTAAAAACGTAAACATTGAGCTACCATATGATCCAGCAGGCCCACTCCTCCACCTATAATCTAAGAAGAGAGAATTGGAAAGACACAGGCAGGCAAATCTGCATTGCACAGTATTACAATATCCAAGATATGGAAGTAAGCAAAAAGTCCACCAACAGATGGGTGGACAAAGAAGTACTCCTCCATGTACAGATGGAATATTCGCTAGTGAAAAAAATGAAACAATACCATTTGCAGCGCCATAGATGAGTCTAGACGTAATCACGCCACGGGTAGTCAGTGAGAAAGCAAAATACATATATCCTATGATACCACTTTCAGGAGTTACTTAAAAATTGATACCAATGGAGATATTTCCACAGAGAAAGGCAATCACAGTTTCATTAAAAAACTTATGGTTCACCAAATAGAAAGGGATGAGGATTGGATACATTACCATATTGGGGTTAACAGAGATATACAAACCATGTGAAATATATAACCACCAAAGACGTACGGAAGACCAGGAGAAGACTACTCAACATTGTGTCATAACCTACATGGGAAAAGGATGCGAGGAAGAAAAGATACACGTATATGTGGGAAAGACCCACATCTTGCACACCTAGAGCAAACAAACCAATGTAATCAAATCTGCTGGGATAAAAAATAAAAAGTAAATTACAAACATGAACAAGAAGTAATGAGACATAAACTTAAAGGGCTTTTTCCTGGCCCATTCCATTGTAATTTACAACCTAGAACACCACTTCCATTAAGCCTCTGTTTACCCAGTTACCAAATTTGGTAAAGAAGAAATGCTGCCACCTTGTGGCCGTGTCCTGCAAGAGCAGCTTTAAACTCACAGCTAATGGTTACTTAACATTCACAAGGACTCAGGGCTGTAAAGGACACCTGCTCTAAAAAATTGTGCTGAAGTAGTGAATGGACAAAAAAATTCAAAACAGGCAGATGTTTAAAGAAGAGAGTATGAAGAGTTATGTATTACTCACGCTCTTTTAAAAAAAAAGGAAAACGGATACAAGCTCAACCTCAGGGTGTGTTAGACCCATGCAATCTAATCTACGAAAAGTTTCAACTTACACCAGTCGACTGACCATCAGCAAAAAGTATACGAACAATAAATGCTGAAGGGGTTTTAGATAACTGTGTACCCTCTACCTGCTGGTGAGACGTAAAGGGGTAACAGCCAATAATGAGAAAAGAAAGGAGCTGTGTTTAGAAGTAAAAATAAAGGTACCATTCAATCCCCAGGCGCACCATTGGACCTCTCACCTGAGAAGACAAGAATCGAGAAGACACAGGCCGCAAAAGCTGCAGTGCAGCCTTATTCACAATAGCCAAGACAGTGAAGCAATCAAAATGTCCAACAACAGGTGAATGGATAAAGAAGAAGTGGTCCATGTACACAATGGAATATTAGCAATGGAAAACAACGAACCATTGCTCTTTGAGTCACCACAAATGAGTCTGAAGATAATCATGAAAGATGAGGTAAGTTGGAAAGCAAAAGACCTGTATTCTATGATATCACTTATAGGCGTTATCTAATAACTGACACAAATGTACATATTTCCACAGAGAAAGACACTCACAGACTTAGAAAACAAACTATGCTCAACTAAAAGGAAAGGTGGGGGGAATGGATAAATTAAGATTAGTGTTACTATATGTATACAAAGACATATTATCTATATATCTCAAAAAGACCGACCAGATAGCAAGGGAAGTCTGCGGAACCTTCTGTAACATTTTACATGGGAAGAGGATCTGTAGTTGAATAGATATATATAATGTACAAATGAACCAGATTGTGTACACCTAGGACAAACAATATTCTAAGCTTTACCCCAATTAAAAAAAAAATTAAAACCAAGAAGAAATAATGAGACATAAAGTATGGGGCTTTCTCCATGCACATTCCAATGTAATTTACAACCTAGGAACACGACTTCCAGAAAGGCTCTGCTGCCATACTACCCAGATTTGGGAATGGAGAAATGCTGCCTGCTTCAGGTCACTTCCCACAACAGGAGCTTTAAAACCATTGCTAAAGGTCACTAAATATTCACAAAACTTGCAGTTCGGTAAATGACACCTGCTCTCTAAAAAAAGTCTCAGGTGGAAAATAGACCAAAAAATTCAAAAGAGGGCAACCTTCCAAGAAGACAATATCAAGAGTTAGATTGTACTCCCAATTGTTTCCTTTTTTTAACAGAAAAGAAAACGGCGGTGAAAAATGATGAGTTTTACTAATTTTCAAAGCCATGCAAACCCAAATTGCAAAACCCTATCAGCTCACAGCAGCCAGAAGGGCCATTAGCATAAATGCTGAAAACAATAAATGCTGAAGCGATTGTGGAGAAATGCGTACCCTCGATTCTGAGGGGGACGTGGTAAGTGCCACTAATGAGAACACAAAGAAGG
The DNA here is from genome assembly GCF_965194825.1 of Balaenoptera physalus. Classification (NCBI taxonomy): domain Eukaryota; kingdom Metazoa; phylum Chordata; class Mammalia; order Artiodactyla; family Balaenopteridae; genus Balaenoptera; species Balaenoptera physalus. The sequence continues at coordinate 302,936 of NW_028126561.1, forward strand.
TACTTTGAAAAGGGAAAAATGGTGCTACCAGTCAGTCAATCACAACCACTGCTGGGCCTATCACCTGAGAAAATGAGAATCAAAAAGTCACAGGCTGGCAATCCTGCACTCCAACAATATTTACCATAGCCAACACTTGGAAGCAATGAAAATGTCCATCAACCGAGCAATGCACAAAGTAGCCGTAGTCCACGTACACAGTGGAAAATTACTCCAATAAATAACAATTAAAATTAAAAATCCAACAAAAGTAAGGAGACATCAGCTTGTGTGGGTTGGTCTGGGCACACACCACTCTAATTTATAATCCAGAAACACCACAGGCCGCAAGGGCTTTTCCCTAGATACCAGGGTGGGGAACATAGAAAGGCTGCCGCCCTCTCGCAGTTACCTGAAAAAGCAGCTTTAAAGCCTGTGCTAATGGTCATTTCATAGGAACAAGTACTGCAGAACTGTAAGTGAAACCTGCCCTCAAAATGTCTTCAGGGAGGTAATGGCCAAAACATTTCAAAATGTGACACATACTTTAAGAGAACACTTTGAAGAACTAAGGGGTAATCACAGCTTGAAAAATAAAAAGGACATGCCTTCAAGCTCAATTTCAATGGATTATGAGGCACGTGCGAATTCAGCCACAAAGAGGTATCAGATCACACTTGTCAGAATAACCATCAGCAAGAAAACTACAAACAATAAATGCTGAAGGTGTTGTAGAGAAATGCAAACACTCAACTTCAAGGGGGACGTAACTTGGAAAGGGTCACGAACTAGAACAGAATGGGGGTGCCTTAAAAACGTAAACATTGAGCTACCATATGATCCAGCAGGCCCACTCCTCCACCTATAATCTAAGAAGAGAGAATTGGAAAGACACAGGCAGGCAAATCTGCCTTGCACAGTATTACAATAGCCAAGATATGGAAGTAACCAAAAAGTCCACCAACAGATGGGTGGACAAAGAAGTACTCCTCCATGTACAGATGGAATATTCGCTAGTCAAAAAAATGAAACAATGCCATCTGCAGCGCCATAGATGAGTGTAGACGTAACCACGCCACGTGTAGTCAGTGAGAATGCAAAATACATATATCCTATGATATCACTTTCAGGAGTTACTTAAAAATTGATACCAATGAAGCTATTTCCACAGAGAAAGGCAATCACAGATTCATTAAAAAACTTATGGTTCACCAAATAGAAAGGGATGAGGATTGGATACATTACCATATTGGGGTTAACAGAGATATACAAACCATGTGAAATATATAACCACCAAAGACGTACGGAAGACCAGGAGAAGACTACTCAACATTGTGTCATAACCTACATGGGAAAAGGATGCGAGGAAGAAAAGATACATGTATATGTGTGAAAGACCCACATCTTGCACACCTAGAGCAAACAAACCAATGTAATCAAATCTGCTGGGATAAAAAATAAAAAGTAAATTACAAACATGAACAAGAAGTAATGAGACATAAACTTAAAGGGCTTTTTCCTGGCCCATTCCATTCTAATTTACAACCTAGAACACCACTTCCATTAAGCTTCTGTTTCCCCAGTTACCAAATTTGGTAAAGAAGAAATGCTGCCACCTTGTGGCCGTGTCCTGCAAGAGCAGCTTTAAACTCACAGCTAATGGTTACTTAACATTCACAAGGACTCAGGGCTGTAAAGGACACCTGCCCTAAAAAATTGTGCTGAAGTAGTGAATGGACAAAAAAATTCAAAACAGGCAGATGTTTCAAGAAGACAGTATGAAGAGTTATGTTTTGCTCACGGTCTTTTAAAAAAAAAAGAAAATGGATACAAGCTCAACCTCAGGGTGTGTTAGACCCATGCAATCTAATCTACGAAAAGTTTCAACTTACACCAGTCGACTGACCATCAGCAAAAAGTATACGAACAATAAATGCTGAAGGGGTTTTAGAGAACTGTGTACCCTCTACCTGCTGGTGAGACGTAAAGGGGTAACAGCCAATAATGAGAAAAGAAAGGAGCTGTGTTTAAAAGTAAAAATGGAGGTACCATTCAATCCAGCAGGCGCACCATTGGATCTCTCACCTGAGAAGACAAGAATCGAGAAGACACAGGCCGCAAAAGCTGCAGTGCAGCCTTATTCACAATAGCCAAGACAGTGAAGCAATCAAAATGTCCAACAACAGGTGAATGGATAAAGAAGAAGTGGTCCATGTACACAATGGAATATTAGCCATGGAAAACAACGAACCACTGCTCTTTGAGGCACCACAAATGAGTCTGCAGATAATCATGAAAGATGAGGTAAGTTGGAAAGCAAAAGACCTGTATTCTATGATATCACTTATAGGCGTTCTCTAATAACTGACACAAATGAACATATTTCCACAGAGAAAGACACTCACAGTCTTAGAAAATAAAACTATGCTCAACTAAAAGGAAAGGTGGGGGAATGGATAAATTAAGATTACTGTTACTATATGTATACAAACACAAATTATATAAATATCTCAAAAATACCGACCATATAGCAAGGGAGGTCTGCGGAACCCTCTGTAACATTTTACATGGGAAGAGGATCTGTACTTGAATAGACATATATAATGTACAAATGAACCTGATTGTGTTCACCTAGGACAAACAATATTCTAAGCTTTACCACAATTAAAAAAAAAAATTAAAACCAAGAAGAAATAATGAGACATAAACTTATAGGGCTTTCTCCGTGCACATTCCAATGTAATTTACAACCTAGGAACACGACTTCCAGAAAGGCTCTGCTGCTCTACTACCCAGATTTGGGAATGGAGAAATGCTGCCTGCTTCAGGTCACTTCCCACAACAGGAGCTTTAAAACCATTGCTAAAGGTCACTAAATATTCACAAAACTTGCAGTTCGGTAAATGACACCTGCTCTCTAAAAAAAGTCTCAGGTGGAAAATAGACCAAAAAATTCAAAAGAGGGCAACCTTCCAAGAAGACAATATCAAGAGTTAGATTGTACTCCCAATTGTTTCCTTTTTTTAACAGAAAAGAAAACGGCGGTGAAAAATGATGAGTTTTACTAATTTTCAAAGCCATGCAAACCCAAATTGCAAAACCCTATCAGCTCACAGCAGCCAGAAGGGCCATTAGCATAAATGCTGAAAACAATAAATGCTGAAGCGATTGTGGAGAAATGCGTACCCTCGATTCTGAGGGGGACGTGGTAAGTGCCACTAATGAGAACACAAAGAAGGTACTTTGAAAAGGGAAAAATGGTGCTACCAGTCAGTCAATCACAACCACTGCTGGGCCTATCACCTGAGAAAATGAGAATCAAAAAGTCACAGGCTGGCAATCCTGCACTCCAACAATATTTACCATAGCCAACACTTGGAAGCAATGAAAATGTCCATCAACCGAGGAATGCACAAAGTAGCCGTAGTCCACGTACACAGTGGAAAATTACTCCAATAAATAACAATTAAAATTAAAAATCCAACAAAAGTAAGGAGACATCAGCTTGTGTGGGTTGGTCTGGGCACACACCACTCTAATTTATAATCCAGAAACACCACAGGCCGCAAGGGCTTTTCCCTAGATACCAGGGTGGGGAACATAGAAAGGCTGCCGCCCTCTCGCAGTTACCTGAAAAAGCAGCTTTAAAGCCTGTGCTAATGGTCATTTCATAGGAACAAGTACTGCAGAACTGTAAGTGAAACCTGCCCTCAAAATGTCTTCAGGGAGGTAATGGCCAAAACATTTCAAAATGTGACACATACTTTAAGAGAACACTTTGAAGAACTAAGGGGTAATCACAGCTTGAAAAATAAAAAGGACATGCCTTCAAGCTCAATTTCAATGGATTATGAGGCACGTGCGAATTCAGCCACAAAGAGGTATCAGATCACACTTGTCAGAATAACCATCAGCAAGAAAACTACAAACAATAAATGCTGAAGGTGTTGTAGAGAAATGCAAACACTCAACTTCAAGGGGGACGTAACTTGGAAAGGGTCACGAACTAGAACAGAATGGGGGTGCCTTAAAAACGTAAACATTGAGCTACCATATGATCCAGCAGGCCCACTCCTCCACCTATAATCTAAGAAGAGAGAATTGGAAAGACACAGGCAGGCAAATCTGCCTTGCACAGTATTACAATAGCCAAGATATGGAAGTAACCAAAAAGTCCACCAACAGATGGGTGGACAAAGAAGTACTCCTCCATGTACAGATGGAATATTCGCTAGTCAAAAAAATGAAACAATGCCATCTGCAGCGCCATAGATGAGTGTAGACGTAACCACGCCACGTGTAGTCAGTGAGAATGCAAAATACATATATCCTATGATATCACTTTCAGGAGTTACTTAAAAATTGATACCAATGAAGCTATTTCCACAGAGAAAGGCAATCACAGATTCATTAAAAAACTTATGGTTCACCAAATAGAAAGGGATGAGGATTGGATACATTACCATATTGGGGTTAACAGAGATATACAAACCATGTGAAATATATAACCACCAAAGACGTACGGAAGACCAGGAGAAGACTACTCAACATTGTGTCATAACCTACATGGGAAAAGGATGCGAGGAAGAAAAGATACATGTATATGTGTGAAAGACCCACATCTTGCACACCTAGAGCAAACAAACCAATGTAATCAAATCTGCTGGGATAAAAAATAAAAAGTAAATTACAAACATGAACAAGAAGTAATGAGACATAAACTTAAAGGGCTTTTTCCTGGCCCATTCCATTCTAATTTACAACCTAGAACACCACTTCCATTAAGCTTCTGTTTCCCCAGTTACCAAATTTGGTAAAGAAGAAATGCTGCCACCTTGTGGCCGTGTCCTGCAAGAGCAGCTTTAAACTCACAGCTAATGGTTACTTAACATTCACAAGGACTCAGGGCTGTAAAGGACACCTGCCCTAAAAAATTGTGCTGAAGTAGTGAATGGACAAAAAAATTCAAAACAGGCAGATGTTTCAAGAAGACAGTATGAAGAGTTATGTTTTGCTCACGGTCTTTTAAAAAAAAAAGAAAATGGATACAAGCTCAACCTCAGGGTGTGTTAGACCCATGCAATCTAATCTACGAAAAGTTTCAACTTACACCAGTCGACTGACCATCAGCAAAAAGTATACGAACAATAAATGCTGAAGGGGTTTTAGAGAACTGTGTACCCTCTACCTGCTGGTGAGACGTAAAGGGGTAACAGCCAATAATGAGAAAAGAAAGGAGCTGTGTTTAAAAGTAAAAATGGAGGTACCATTCAATCCAGCAGGCGCACCATTGGATCTCTCACCTGAGAAGACAAGAATCGAGAAGACACAGGCCGCAAAAGCTGCAGTGCAGCCTTATTCACAATAGTCAAGACAGTGAAGCAATCAAAATGTCCAACAACAGGTGAATGGATAAAGAAGAAGTGGTCCATGTACACAATGGAATATTAGCCATGGAAAACAACGAACCACTGCTCTTTGAGGCACCACAAATGAGTCTGCAGATAATCATGAAAGATGAGGTAAGTTGGAAAGCAAAAGACCTGTATTCTATGATATCACTTATAGGCGTTCTCTAATAACTGACACAAATGAACATATTTCCACAGAGAAAGACACTCACAGTCTTAGAAAATAAAACTATGCTCAACTAAAAGGAAAGGTGGGGGAATGGATAAATTAAGATTACTGTTACTATATGTATACAAACACAAATTATATAAATATCTCAAAAATACCGACCATATAGCAAGGGAGGTCTGCGGAACCCTCTGTAACATTTTACATGGGAAGAGGATCTGTACTTGAATAGACATATATAATGTACAAATGAACCTGATTGTGTTCACCTAGGACAAACAATATTCTAAGCTTTACCACAATTAAAAAAAAAAATTAAAACCAAGAAGAAATAATGAGACATAAACTTATAGGGCTTTCTCCGTGCACATTCCAATGTAATTTACAACCTAGGAACACGACTTCCAGAAAGGCTCTGCTGCTCTACTACCCAGATTTGGGAATGGAGAAATGCTGCCTGCTTCAGGTCACTTCCCACAACTGGAGCTTTAAAACCATTGCTAAAGGTCACTAAATATTCACAAAACTTGCAGTTCGGTAAATGACACCTGCTCTCTAAAAAGAGTCTCAGGTGGAAAATCGACCAAAAAATTCAAAAGAGGGCAACCTTCCAAGAAGACAATATCAAGAGTTATATTGTACTCCCAATTGTTTCCTTTTTTCAACAGAAAAGAAAACGGCGGTGAAAAATGATGAGTTTTACGAATTTTCAAAGCCATGCAAACCCAAATTACAAAACCCTATCAGCTCACAGCAGCCAGCAGGGCCATTAGCATAAATGCTGCAAAAAATAGATACTGAAGCGATTGTGGAGAAATGTGTACCCTCGATTCTAAGGGGGACGTGGTAAGTGCCACTAATGAAAACACAAAGAAGGTGCTTTGAAAAGGGAAAAACGATGCTACCAGTCAGTCAATCACACCCACTGCTGGGGCTATCACCTGAGAAAATGAGAATCAAAAAGTCACAGGCTGGCAATCCTGCACTCCAACAATATTTACCATAGCCAACACTTGGAAGCAATGAAAATGTCCATCAACCAAGGAATGCACAAAGAAGAAGTGGTCCACGAACACAGTGGAAAATTACTCCAATAAAAAATGAAAATTAAATTTAAAAATCCAACAAAACTAAGGAGACATCAGCTTGTGTGGGTTTGTCCGGGCACACTCCACTGTAATTTATAACCGAGAAACACCACAGGCCGCAAGGGCTTTTCCCTAGTTACCAGGGTGGGGAACAAAGAAAGGCTGCTGCCCTCTGGCAGTTACCTGCAAAAGCAGTTTTAAAGCCTGTGCTAATGGTCATTTCATAGGAATAAGTACTGCAGAAGTGTAAATGAAACCTGCCCTCAAAATGTCTTCAGGGAGGTAATGGCCAAAACATTTCAAAATGTGACACATACTTTAAGAGAACACTTTGAAGAACTAAGGGGAAATCACAGCTTGAAAAATAAAAAGGACATGCCTTAAAGCTCAATTTCAACGGATTATGAGGCACGTGCGAATTCAACCACAAAGAGGTATCAGGTCACACTTTTCAGAATAACCATCAGCAAGAAAACTACAAACAATAAATGCCGAAGGTGTTGTGGAGAAATGCATACCCTCAACTGCAAGTAGGACATAAGTTGGAAAGGGCCACCAACTAGAACAGAATGGGGGTGCCTTAAAAACGTAAACATTGAGCTACCATATGATCCAGCAGGCCCACTCCTCCACCTATAATCTAAGAAGAGAGAATTGGAAAGACACAGGCAGGCAAATCTGCATTGCACAGTATTACAATATCCAAGATATGGAAGTAAGCAAAAAGTCCACCAACAGATGGGTGGACAAAGAAGTACTCCTCCATGTACAGATGGAATATTCGCTAGTGAAAAAAATGAGACAATACCATTTGCAGCGCCATAGATGAGTCTAGACGTAATCACGCCACGGGTAGTCAGTGAGAAAGCAAAATACATATATCCTATGATACCACTTTCAGGAGTTACTTAAAAATTGATACCAATGGAGATATTTCCACAGAGAAAGGCAATCACAGTTTCATTAAAAAACTTATGGTTCACCAAATAGAAAGGGATGAGGATTGGATACATTACCATATTGGGGTTAACAGAGATATACAAACCATGTGAAATATATAACCACCAAAGACGTACGGAAGACCAGGAGAAGACTACTCAACATTGTGTCATAACCTACATGGGAAAAGGATGCGAGGAAGAAAAGATACACGTATATGTGGGAAAGACCCACATCTTGCACACCTAGAGCAAACAAACCAATGTAATCAAATCTGCTGGGATAAAAAATAAAAAGTAAATTACAAACATGAACAAGAAGTAATGAGACATAAACTTAAAGGGCTTTTTCCTGGCCCATTCCATTGTAATTTACAACCTAGAACACCACTTCCATTAAGCCTCTGTTTACCCAGTTACCAAATTTGGTAAAGAAGAAATGCTGCCACCTTGTGGCCGTGTCCTGCAAGAGCAGCTTTAAACTCACAGCTAATGGTTACTTAACATTCACAAGGACTCAGGGCTGTAAAGGACACCTGCTCTAAAAAATTGTGCTGAAGTAGTGAATGGACAAAAAAATTCAAAACAGGCAGATGTTTAAAGAAGAGAGTATGAAGAGTTATGTATTACTCACGCTCTTTTAAAAAAAAAGGAAAACGGATACAAGCTCAACCTCAGGGTGTGTTAGACCCATGCAATCTAATCTACGAAAAGTTTCAACTTACACCAGTCGACTGACCATCAGCAAAAAGTATACGAACAATAAATGCTGAAGGGGTTTTAGATAACTGTGTACCCTCTACCTGCTGGTGAGACGTAAAGGGGTAACAGCCAATAATGAGAAAAGAAAGGAGCTGTGTTTAGAAGTAAAAATAAAGGTACCATTCAATCCCCAGGCGCACCATTGGACCTCTCACCTGAGAAGACAAGAATCGAGAAGACACAGGCCGCAAAAGCTGCAGTGCAGCCTTATTCACAATAGCCAAGACAGTGAAGCAATCAAAATGTCCAACAACAGGTGAATGGATAAAGAAGAAGTGGTCCATGTACACAATGGAATATTAGCAATGGAAAACAACGAACCATTGCTCTTTGAGGCACCACAAATGAGTCTGAAGATAATCATGAAAGATGAGGTAAGTTGGAAAGCAAAAGACCTGTATTCTATGATATCACTTATAGGCGTTATCTAATAACTGACACAAATGTACATATTTCCACAGAGAAAGACACTCACAGACTTAGAAAACAAACTATGCTCAACTAAAAGGAAAGGTGGGGGGAATGGATAAATTAAGATTAGTGTTACTATATGTATACAAAGACATATTATCTATATATCTCAAAAAGACCGACCAGATAGCAAGGGAAGTCTGCGGAACCTTCTGTAACATTTTACATGGGAAGAGGATCTGTAGTTGAATAGATATATATAATGTACAAATGAACCAGATTGTGTACACCTAGGACAAACAATATTCTAAGCTTTACCCCAATTAAAAAAAAAATTAAAACCAAGAAGAAATAATGAGACATAAAGTATGGGGCTTTCTCCATGCACATTCCAATGTAATTTACAACCTAGGAACACGACTTCCAGAAAGGCTCTGCTGCCCTACTACCCAGATTTGGGAATGGAGAAATGCTGCCTGCTTCAGGTCACTTCCCACAACAGGAGCTTTAAAACCATTGCTAAAGGTCACTAAATATTCACAAAACTTGCAGTTCGGTAAATGACACCTGCTCTCTAAAAAAAGTCTCAGGTGGAAAATAGACCAAAAAATTCAAAAGAGGGCAACCTTCCAAGAAGACAATATCAAGAGTTAGATTGTACTCCCAATTGTTTCCTTTTTTTAACAGAAAAGAAAACGGCGGTGAAAAATGATGAGTTTTACTAATTTTCAAAGCCATGCAAACCCAAATTGCAAAACCCTATCAGCTCACAGCAGCCAGAAGGGCCATTAGCATAAATGCTGAAAACAATAAATGCTGAAGCGATTGTGGAGAAATGCGTACCCTCGATTCTGAGGGGGACGTGGTAAGTGCCACTAATGAGAACACAAAGAAGGTACTTTGAAAAGGGAAAAATGGTGCTACCAGTCAGTCAATCACAACCACTGCTGGGCCTATCACCTGAGAAAATGAGAATCAAAAAGTCACAGGCTGGCAATCCTGCACTCCAACAATATTTACCATAGCCAACACTTGGAAGCAATGAAAATGTCCATCAACCGAGGAATGCACAAAGTAGCCGTAGTCCACGTACACAGTGGAAAATTACTCCAATAAAAAATGAAAATTAAATTTAAAAATCCAACAAAACTAAGGAGACATCAGCTTGTGTGGGTTTGTCCGGGCACACTCCACTGTAATTTATAACCGAGAAACACCACAGGCCGCAAGGGCTTTTCCCTAGTTACCAGGGTGGGGAACAAAGAAAGGCTGCTGCCCTCTGGCAGTTACCTGCAAAAGCAGTTTTAAAGCCTGTGCTAATGGTCATTTCATAGGAATAAGTACTGCAGAAGTGTAAATGAAACCTGCCCTCAAAATGTCTTCAGGGAGGTAATGGCCAAAACATTTCAAAATGTGACACATACTTTAAGAGAACACTTTGAAGAACTAAGGGGAAATCACAGCTTGAAAAATAAAAAGGACATGCCTTAAAGCTCAATTTCAACGGATTATGAGGCACGTGCGAATTCAACCACAAAGAGGTATCAGGTCACACTTTTCAGAATAACCATCAGCAAGAAAACTACAAACAATAAATGCCGAAGGTGTTGTGGAGAAATGCATACCCTCAACTGCAAGTAGGACATAAGTTGGAAAGGGCCACCAACTAGAACAGAATGGGGGTGCCTTAAAAACGTAAACATTGAGCTACCATATGATCCAGCAGGCCCACTCCTCCACCTATAATCTAAGAAGAGAGAATTGGAAAGACACAGGCAGGCAAATCTGCATTGCACAGTATTACAATATCCAAGATATGGAAGTAAGCAAAAAGTCCACCAACAGATGGGTGGACAAAGAAGTACTACTCCATGTACAGATGGAATATTCGCTAGTGAAAAAAATGAAACAATACCATTTGCAGCGCCATAGATGAGTCTAGACGTAATCACGCCACGGGTAGTCAGTGAGAAAGCAAAATACATATATCCTATGATACCACTTTCAGGAGTTACTTAAAAATTGATACCAATGGAGATATTTCCACAGAGAAAGGCAATCACAGTTTCATTAAAAAACTTATGGTTCACCAAATAGAAAGGGATGAGGATTGGATACATTACCATATTGGGGTTAACAGAGATATACAAACCATGTGAAATATATAACCACCAAAGACGTACGGAAGACCAGGAGAAGACTACTCAACATTGTGTCATAACCTACATGGGAAAAGGATGCGAGGAAGAAAAGATACACGTATATGTGGGAAAGACCCACATCTTGCACACCTAGAGCAAACAAACCAATGTAATCAAATCTGCTGGGATAAAAAATAAAAAGTAAATTACAAACATGAACAAGAAGTAATGAGACATAAACTTAAAGGGCTTTTTCCTGGCCCATTCCATTGTAATTTACAACCTAGAACACCACTTCCATTAAGCCTCTGTTTACCCAGTTACCAAATTTGGTAAAGAAGAAATGCTGCCACCTTGTGGCCGTGTCCTGCAAGAGCAGCTTTAAACTCACAGCTAATGGTTACTTAACATTCACAAGGACTCAGGGCTGTAAAGGACACCTGCTCTAAAAAATTGTGCTGAAGTAGTGAATGGACAAAAAAATTCAAAACAGGCAGATGTTTAAAGAAGAGAGTATGAAGAGTTATGTATTACTCACGCTCTTTTAAAAAAAAAGGAAAACGGATACAAGCTCAACCTCAGGGTGTGTTAGACCCATGCAATCTAATCTACGAAAAGTTTCAACTTACACCAGTCGACTGACCATCAGCAAAAAGTATACGAACAATAAATGCTGAAGGGGTTTTAGATAACTGTGTACCCTCTACCTGCTGGTGAGACGTAAAGGGGTAACAGCCAATAATGAGAAAAGAAAGGAGCTGTGTTTAGAAGTAAAAATAAAGGTACCATTCAATCCCCAGGCGCACCATTGGACCTCTCACCTGAGAAGACAAGAATCGAGAAGACACAGGCCGCAAAAGCTGCAGTGCAGCCTTATTCACAATAGCCAAGACAGTGAAGCAATCAAAATGTCCAACAACAGGTGAATGGATAAAGAAGAAGTGGTCCATGTACACAATGGAATATTAGCAATGGAAAACAACGAACCATTGCTCTTTGAGGCACCACAAATGAGTCTGAAGATAATCATGAAAGATGAGGTAAGTTGGAAAGCAAAAGACCTGTATTCTATGATATCACTTATAGGCGTTATCTAATAACTGACACAAATGTACATATTTCCACAGAGAAAGACACTCACAGACTTAGAAAACAAACTATGCTCAACTAAAAGGAAAGGTGGGGGGAATGGATAAATTAAGATTAGTGTTACTATATGTATACAAAGACATATTATCTATATATCTCAAAAAGACCGACCAGATAGCAAGGGAAGTCTGCGGAACCTTCTGTAACATTTTACATGGGAAGAGGATCTGTAGTTGAATAGATATATATAATGTACAAATGAACCAGATTGTGTACACCTAGGACAAACAATATTCTAAGCTTTACCCCAATTAAAAAAAAAATTAAAACCAAGAAGAAATAATGAGACATAAAGTATGGGGCTTTCTCCATGCACATTCCAATGTAATTTACAACCTAGGAACACGACTTCCAGAAAGGCTCTGCTGCCCTACTACCCAGATTTGGGAATGGAGAAATGCTGCCTGCTTCAGGTCACTTCCCACAACAGGAGCTTTAAAACCATTGCTAAAGGTCACTAAATATTCACAAAACTTGCAGTTCGGTAAATGACACCTGCTCTCTAAAAAAAGTCTCAGGTGGAAAATAGACCAAAAAATTCAAAAGAGGGCAACCTTCCAAGAAGACAATATCAAGAGTTAGATTGTACTCCCAATTGTTTCCTTTTTTTAACAGAAAAGAAAACGGCGGTGAAAAATGATGAGTTTTACTAATTTTCAAAGCCATGCAAACCCAAATTGCAAAACCCTATCAGCTCACAGCAGCCAGAAGGGCCATTAGCATAAATGCTGAAAACAATAAATGCTGAAGCGATTGTGGAGAAATGCGTACCCTCGATTCTGAGGGGGACGTGGTAAGTGCCACTAATGAGAACACAAAGAAGGTACTTTGAAAAGGGAAAAATGGTGCTACCAGTCAGTCAATCACAACCACTGCTGGGCCTATCACCTGAGAAAATGAGAATCAAAAAGTCACAGGCTGGCAATCCTGCACTCCAACAATATTTACCATAGCCAACACTTGGAAGCAATGAAAATGTCCATCAACCGAGGAATGCACAAAGTAGCCGTAGTCCACGTACACAGTGGAAAATTACTCCAATAAAAAATGAAAATTAAATTTAAAAATCCAACAAAACTAAGGAGACATCAGCTTGTGTGGGTTTGTCCGGGCACACTCCACTGTAATTTATAACCGAGAAACACCACAGGCCGCAAGGGCTTTTCCCTAGTTACCAGGGTGGGGAACAAAGAAAGGCTGCTGCCCTCTGGCAGTTACCTGCAAAAGCAGTTTTAAAGCCTGTGCTAATGGTCATTTCATAGGAATAAGTACTGCAGAAGTGTAAATGAAACCTGCCCTCAAAATGTCTTCAGGGAGGTAATGGCCAAAACATTTCAAAATGTGACACATACTTTAAGAGAACACTTTGAAGAACTAAGGGGAAATCACAGCTTGAAAAATAAAAAGGACATGCCTTAAAGCTCAATTTCAACGGATTATGAGGCACGTGCGAATTCAACCACAAAGAGGTATCAGGTCACACTTTTCAGAATAACCATCAGCAAGAAAACTACAAACAATAAATGCCGAAGGTGTTGTGGAGAAATGCATACCCTCAACTGCAAGTAGGACATAAGTTGGAAAGGGCCACCAACTAGAACAGAATGGGGGTGCCTTAAAAACGTAAACATTGAGCTACCATATGATCCAGCAGGCCCACTCCTCCACCTATAATCTAAGAAGAGAGAATTGGAAAGACACAGGCAGGCAAATCTGCATTGCACAGTATTACAATATCCAAGATATGGAAGTAAGCAAAAAGTCCACCAACAGATGGGTGGACAAAGAAGTACTACTCCATGTACAGATGGAATATTCGCTAGTGAAAAAAATGAAACAATACCATTTGCAGCGCCATAGATGAGTCTAGACGTAATCACGCCACGGGTAGTCAGTGAGAAAGCAAAATACATATATCCTATGATACCACTTTCAGGAGTTACTTAAAAATTGATACCAATGGAGATATTTCCACAGAGAAAGGCAATCACAGTTTCATTAAAAAACTTATGGTTCACCAAATAGAAAGGGATGAGGATTGGATACATTACCATATTGGGGTTAACAGAGATATACAAACCATGTGAAATATATAACCACCAAAGACGTACGGAAGACCAGGAGAAGACTACTCAACATTGTGTCATAACCTACATGGGAAAAGGATGCGAGGAAGAAAAGATACACGTATATGTGGGAAAGACCCACATCTTGCACACCTAGAGCAAACAAACCAATGTAATCAAATCTGCTGGGATAAAAAATAAAAAGTAAATTACAAACATGAACAAGAAGTAATGAGACATAAACTTAAAGGGCTTTTTCCTGGCCCATTCCATTGTAATTTACAACCTAGAACACCACTTCCATTAAGCCTCTGTTTACCCAGTTACCAAATTTGGTAAAGAAGAAATGCTGCCACCTTGTGGCCGTGTCCTGCAAGAGCAGCTTTAAACTCACAGCTAATGGTTACTTAACATTCACAAGGACTCAGGGCTGTAAAGGACACCTGCTCTAAAAAATTGTGCTGAAGTAGTGAATGGACAAAAAAATTCAAAACAGGCAGATGTTTAAAGAAGAGAGTATGAAGAGTTATGTATTACTCACGCTCTTTTAAAAAAAAAGGAAAACGGATACAAGCTCAACCTCAGGGTGTGTTAGACCCATGCAATCTAATCTACGAAAAGTTTCAACTTACACCAGTCGACTGACCATCAGCAAAAAGTATACGAACAATAAATGCTGAAGGGGTTTTAGATAACTGTGTACCCTCTACCTGCTGGTGAGACGTAAAGGGGTAACAGCCAATAATGAGAAAAGAAAGGAGCTGTGTTTAGAAGTAAAAATAAAGGTACCATTCAATCCCCAGGCGCACCATTGGACCTCTCACCTGAGAAGACAAGAATCGAGAAGACACAGGCCGCAAAAGCTGCAGTGCAGCCTTATTCACAATAGCCAAGACAGTGAAGCAATCAAAATGTCCAACAACAGGTGAATGGATAAAGAAGAAGTGGTCCATGTACACAATGGAATATTAGCAATGGAAAACAACGAACCATTGCTCTTTGAGTTACCACAAATGAGTCTGAAGATAATCATGAAAGATGAGGTAAGTTGGAAAGCAAAAGACCTGTATTCTATGATATCACTTATAGGCGTTATCTAATAACTGACACAAATGTACATATTTCCACAGAGAAAGACACTCACAGACTTAGAAAACAAACTATGCTCAACTAAAAGGAAAGGTGGGGGGAATGGATAAATTAAGATTAGTGTTACTATATGTATACAAAGACATATTATCTATATATCTCAAAAAGACCGACCAGATAGCAAGGGAAGTCTGCGGAACCTTCTGTAACATTTTACATGGGAAGAGGATCTGTAGTTGAATAGATATATATAATGTACAAATGAACCAGATTGTGTACACCTAGGACAAACAATATTCTAAGCTTTACCCCAATTAAAAAAAAAATTAAAACCAAGAAGAAATAATGAGACATAAAGTATGGGGCTTTCTCCATGCACATTCCAATGTAATTTACAACCTAGGAACACGACTTCCAGAAAGGCTCTGCTGCCCTACTACCCAGATTTGGGAATGGAGAAATGCTGCCTGCTTCAGGTCACTTCCCACAACAGGAGCTTTAAAACCATTGCTAAAGGTCACTAAATATTCACAAAACTTGCAGTTCGGTAAATGACACCTGCTCTCTAAAAAAAGTCTCAGGTGGAAAATAGACCAAAAAATTCAAAAGAGGGCAACCTTCCAAGAAGACAATATCAAGAGTTAGATTGTACTCCCAATTGTTTCCTTTTTTTAACAGAAAAGAAAACGGCGGTGAAAAATGATGAGTTTTACTAATTTTCAAAGCCATGCAAACCCAAATTGCAAAACCCTATCAGCTCACAGCAGCCAGAAGGGCCATTAGCATAAATGCTGAAAACAATAAATGCTGAAGCGATTGTGGAGAAATGCGTACCCTCGATTCTGAGGGGGACGTGGTAAGTGCCACTAATGAGAACACAAAGAAGGTACTTTGAAAAGGGAAAAATGGTGCTACCAGTCAGTCAATCACAACCACTGCTGGGCCTATCACCTGAGAAAATGAGAATCAAAAAGTCACAGGCTGGCAATCCTGCACTCCAACAATATTTACCATAGCCAACACTTGGAAGCAATGAAAATGTCCATCAACCGAGCAATGCACAAAGTAGCCGTAGTCCACGTACACAGTGGAAAATTACTCCAATAAATAACAATTAAAATTAAAAATCCAACAAAAGTAAGGAGACATCAGCTTGTGTGGGTTGGTCTGGGCACACACCACTCTAATTTATAATCCAGAAACACCACAGGCCGCAAGGGCTTTTCCCTAGATACCAGGGTGGGGAACATAGAAAGGCTGCCGCCCTCTCGCAGTTACCTGAAAAAGCAGCTTTAAAGCCTGTGCTAATGGTCATTTCATAGGAACAAGTACTGCAGAACTGTAAGTGAAACCTGCCCTCAAAATGTCTTCAGGGAGGTAATGGCCAAAACATTTCAAAATGTGACACATACTTTAAGAGAACACTTTGAAGAACTAAGGGGTAATCACAGCTTGAAAAATAAAAAGGACATGCCTTCAAGCTCAATTTCAATGGATTATGAGGCACGTGCGAATTCAGCCACAAAGAGGTATCAGATCACACTTGTCAGAATAACCATCAGCAAGAAAACTACAAACAATAAATGCTGAAGGTGTTGTAGAGAAATGCAAACACTCAACTTCAAGGGGGACGTAACTTGGAAAGGGTCACGAACTAGAACAGAATGGGGGTGCCTTAAAAACGTAAACATTGAGCTACCATATGATCCAGCAGGCCCACTCCTCCACCTATAATCTAAGAAGAGAGAATTGGAAAGACACAGGCAGGCAAATCTGCCTTGCACAGTATTACAATAGCCAAGATATGGAAGTAACCAAAAAGTCCACCAACAGATGGGTGGACAAAGAAGTACTCCTCCATGTACAGATGGAATATTCGCTAGTCAAAAAAATGAAACAATGCCATCTGCAGCGCCATAGATGAGTGTAGACGTAACCACGCCACGTGTAGTCAGTGAGAATGCAAAATACATATATCCTATGATATCACTTTCAGGAGTTACTTAAAAATTGATACCAATGAAGCTATTTCCACAGAGAAAGGCAATCACAGATTCATTAAAAAACTTATGGTTCACCAAATAGAAAGGGATGAGGATTGGATACATTACCATATTGGGGTTAACAGAGATATACAAACCATGTGAAATATATAACCACCAAAGACGTACGGAAGACCAGGAGAAGACTACTCAACATTGTGTCATAACCTACATGGGAAAAGGATGCGAGGAAGAAAAGATACATGTATATGTGTGAAAGACCCACATCTTGCACACCTAGAGCAAACAAACCAATGTAATCAAATCTGCTGGGATAAAAAATAAAAAGTAAATTACAAACATGAACAAGAAGTAATGAGACATAAACTTAAAGGGCTTTTTCCTGGCCCATTCCATTCTAATTTACAACCTAGAACACCACTTCCATTAAGCTTCTGTTTCCCCAGTTACCAAATTTGGTAAAGAAGAAATGCTGCCACCTTGTGGCCGTGTCCTGCAAGAGCAGCTTTAAACTCACAGCTAATGGTTACTTAACATTCACAAGGACTCAGGGCTGTAAAGGACACCTGCCCTAAAAAATTGTGCTGAAGTAGTGAATGGACAAAAAAATTCAAAACAGGCAGATGTTTCAAGAAGACAGTATGAAGAGTTATGTTTTGCTCACGGTCTTTTAAAAAAAAAAGAAAATGGATACAAGCTCAACCTCAGGGTGTGTTAGACCCATGCAATCTAATCTACGAAAAGTTTCAACTTACACCAGTCGACTGACCATCAGCAAAAAGTATACGAACAATAAATGCTGAAGGGGTTTTAGAGAACTGTGTACCCTCTACCTGCTGGTGAGACGTAAAGGGGTAACAGCCAATAATGAGAAAAGAAAGGAGCTGTGTTTAAAAGTAAAAATGGAGGTACCATTCAATCCAGCAGGCGCACCATTGGATCTCTCACCTGAGAAGACAAGAATCGAGAAGACACAGGCCGCAAAAGCTGCAGTGCAGCCTTATTCACAATAGCCAAGACAGTGAAGCAATCAAAATGTCCAACAACAGGTGAATGGATAAAGAAGAAGTGGTCCATGTACACAATGGAATATTAGCCATGGAAAACAACGAACCACTGCTCTTTGAGGCACCACAAATGAGTCTGCAGATAATCATGAAAGATGAGGTAAGTTGGAAAGCAAAAGACCTGTATTCTATGATATCACTTATAGGCGTTCTCTAATAACTGACACAAATGAACATATTTCCACAGAGAAAGACACTCACAGTCTTAGAAAATAAAACTATGCTCAACTAAAAGGAAAGGTGGGGGAATGGATAAATTAAGATTACTGTTACTATATGTATACAAACACAAATTATATAAATATCTCAAAAATACCGACCATATAGCAAGGGAGGTCTGCGGAACCCTCTGTAACATTTTACATGGGAAGAGGATCTGTACTTGAATAGACATATATAATGTACAAATGAACCTGATTGTGTTCACCTAGGACAAACAATATTCTAAGCTTTACCACAATTAAAAAAAAAAATTAAAACCAAGAAGAAATAATGAGACATAAACTTATAGGGCTTTCTCCGTGCACATTCCAATGTAATTTACAACCTAGGAACACGACTTCCAGAAAGGCTCTGCTGCTCTACTACCCAGATTTGGGAATGGAGAAATGCTGCCTGCTTCAGGTCACTTCCCACAACAGGAGCTTTAAAACCATTGCTAAAGGTCACTAAATATTCACAAAACTTGCAGTTCGGTAAATGACACCTGCTCTCTAAAAAAAGTCTCAGGTGGAAAATAGACCAAAAAATTCAAAAGAGGGCAACCTTCCAAGAAGACAATATCAAGAGTTAGATTGTACTCCCAATTGTTTCCTTTTTTTAACAGAAAAGAAAACGGCGGTGAAAAATGATGAGTTTTACTAATTTTCAAAGCCATGCAAACCCAAATTGCAAAACCCTATCAGCTCACAGCAGCCAGAAGGGCCATTAGCATAAATGCTGAAAACAATAAATGCTGAAGCGATTGTGGAGAAATGCGTACCCTCGATTCTGAGGGGGACGTGGTAAGTGCCACTAATGAGAACACAAAGAAGGTACTTTGAAAAGGGAAAAATGGTGCTACCAGTCAGTCAATCACAACCACTGCTGGGCCTATCACCTGAGAAAATGAGAATCAAAAAGTCACAGGCTGGCAATCCTGCACTCCAACAATATTTACCATAGCCAACACTTGGAAGCAATGAAAATGTCCATCAACCGAGGAATGCACAAAGTAGCCGTAGTCCACGTACACAGTGGAAAATTACTCCAATAAATAACAATTAAAATTAAAAATCCAACAAAAGTAAGGAGACATCAGCTTGTGTGGGTTGGTCTGGGCACACACCACTCTAATTTATAATCCAGAAACACCACAGGCCGCAAGGGCTTTTCCCTAGATACCAGGGTGGGGAACATAGAAAGGCTGCCGCCCTCTCGCAGTTACCTGAAAAAGCAGCTTTAAAGCCTGTGCTAATGGTCATTTCATAGGAACAAGTACTGCAGAACTGTAAGTGAAACCTGCCCTCAAAATGTCTTCAGGGAGGTAATGGCCAAAACATTTCAAAATGTGACACATACTTTAAGAGAACACTTTGAAGAACTAAGGGGTAATCACAGCTTGAAAAATAAAAAGGACATGCCTTCAAGCTCAATTTCAATGGATTATGAGGCACGTGCGAATTCAGCCACAAAGAGGTATCAGATCACACTTGTCAGAATAACCATCAGCAAGAAAACTACAAACAATAAATGCTGAAGGTGTTGTAGAGAAATGCAAACACTCAACTTCAAGGGGGACGTAACTTGGAAAGGGTCACGAACTAGAACAGAATGGGGGTGCCTTAAAAACGTAAACATTGAGCTACCATATGATCCAGCAGGCCCACTCCTCCACCTATAATCTAAGAAGAGAGAATTGGAAAGACACAGGCAGGCAAATCTGCCTTGCACAGTATTACAATAGCCAAGATATGGAAGTAACCAAAAAGTCCACCAACAGATGGGTGGACAAAGAAGTACTCCTCCATGTACAGATGGAATATTCGCTAGTCAAAAAAATGAAACAATGCCATCTGCAGCGCCATAGATGAGTGTAGACGTAACCACGCCACGTGTAGTCAGTGAGAATGCAAAATACATATATCCTATGATATCACTTTCAGGAGTTACTTAAAAATTGATACCAATGAAGCTATTTCCACAGAGAAAGGCAATCACAGATTCATTAAAAAACTTATGGTTCACCAAATAGAAAGGGATGAGGATTGGATACATTACCATATTGGGGTTAACAGAGATATACAAACCATGTGAAATATATAACCACCAAAGACGTACGGAAGACCAGGAGAAGACTACTCAACATTGTGTCATAACCTACATGGGAAAAGGATGCGAGGAAGAAAAGATACATGTATATGTGTGAAAGACCCACATCTTGCACACCTAGAGCAAACAAACCAATGTAATCAAATCTGCTGGGATAAAAAATAAAAAGTAAATTACAAACATGAACAAGAAGTAATGAGACATAAACTTAAAGGGCTTTTTCGTGGCCCATTCCATTCTAATTTACAACCTAGAACACCACTTCCATTAAGCTTCTGTTTCCCCAGTTACCAAATTTGGTAAAGAAGAAATGCTGCCACCTTGTGGCCGTGTCCTGCAAGAGCAGCTTTAAACTCACAGCTAATGGTTACTTAACATTCACAAGGACTCAGGGCTGTAAAGGACACCTGCCCTAAAAAATTGTGCTGAAGTAGTGAATGGACAAAAAAATTCAAAACAGGCAGATGTTTCAAGAAGACAGTATGAAGAGTTATGTTTTGCTCACGGTCTTTTAAAAAAAAAAGAAAATGGATACAAGCTCAACCTCAGGGTGTGTTAGACCCATGCAATCTAATCTACGAAAAGTTTCAACTTACACCAGTCGACTGACCATCAGCAAAAAGTATACGAACAATAAATGCTGAAGGGGTTTTAGAGAACTGTGTACCCTCTACCTGCTGGTGAGACGTAAAGGGGTAACAGCCAATAATGAGAAAAGAAAGGAGCTGTGTTTAAAAGTAAAAATGGAGGTACCATTCAATCCAGCAGGCGCACCATTGGATCTCTCACCTGAGAAGACAAGAATCGAGAAGACACAGGCCGCAAAAGCTGCAGTGCAGCCTTATTCACAATAGCCAAGACAGTGAAGCAATCAAAATGTCCAACAACAGGTGAATGGATAAAGAAGAAGTGGTCCATGTACACAATGGAATATTAGCCATGGAAAACAACGAACCACTGCTCTTTGAGGCACCACAAATGAGTCTGCAGATAATCATGAAAGATGAGGTAAGTTGGAAAGCAAAAGACCTGTATTCTATGATATCACTTATAGGCGTTCTCTAATAACTGACACAAATGAACATATTTCCACAGAGAAAGACACTCACAGTCTTAGAAAATAAAACTATGCTCAACTAAAAGGAAAGGTGGGGGAATGGATAAATTAAGATTACTGTTACTATATGTATACAAACACAAATTATATAAATATCTCAAAAATACCGACCATATAGCAAGGGAGGTCTGCGGAACCCTCTGTAACATTTTACATGGGAAGAGGATCTGTACTTGAATAGACATATATAATGTACAAATGAACCTGATTGTGTTCACCTAGGACAAACAATATTCTAAGCTTTACCACAATTAAAAAAAAAAATTAAAACCAAGAAGAAATAATGAGACATAAACTTATAGGGCTTTCTCCGTGCACATTCCAATGTAATTTACAACCTAGGAACACGACTTCCAGAAAGGCTCTGCTGCTCTACTACCCAGATTTGGGAATGGAGAAATGCTGCCTGCTTCAGGTCACTTCCCACAACAGGAGCTTTAAAACCATTGCTAAAGGTAACTAAATATTCACAAAACTTGCAGTTCGGTAAATGACACCTGCTCTCTAAAAAGAGTCTCAGGTGGAAAATCGACCAAAAAATTCAAAAGAGGGCAACCTTCCAAGAAGACAATATCAAGAGTTATATTGTACTCCCAATTGTTTCCTTTTTTCAACAGAAAAGAAAACGGCGGTGAAAAATGATGAGTTTTACGAATTTTCAAAGCCATGCAAACCCAAATTACAAAACCCTATCAGCTCACAGCAGCCAGCAGGGCCATTAGCATAAATGCTGCAAAAAATAGATACTGAAGCGATTGTGGAGAAATGTGTACCCTCGATTCTAAGGGGGACGTGGTAAGTGCCACTAATGAAAACACAAAGAAGGTGCTTTGAAAAGGGAAAAACGATGCTACCAGTCAGTCAATCACACCCACTGCTGGGGCTATCACCTGAGAAAATGAGAATCAAAAAGTCACAGGCTGGCAATCCTGCACTCCAACAATATTTACCATAGCCAACACTTGGAAGCAATGAAAATGTCCATCAACCAAGGAATGCACAAAGAAGAAGTGGTCCACGAACACAGTGGAAAATTACTCCAATAAAAAATGAAAATTAAATTTAAAAATCCAACAAAACTAAGGAGACATCAGCTTGTGTGGGTTTGTCCGGGCACACTCCACTGTAATTTATAACCGAGAAACACCACAGGCCGCAAGGGCTTTTCCCTAGTTACCAGGGTGGGGAACAAAGAAAGGCTGCTGCCCTCTGGCAGTTACCTGCAAAAGCAGTTTTAAAGCCTGTGCTAATGGTCATTTCATAGGAATAAGTACTGCAGAAGTGTAAATGAAACCTGCCCTCAAAATGTCTTCAGGGAGGTAATGGCCAAAACATTTCAAAATGTGACACATACTTTAAGAGAACACTTTGAAGAACTAAGGGGAAATCACAGCTTGAAAAATAAAAAGGACATGCCTTAAAGCTCAATTTCAACGGATTATGAGGCACGTGCGAATTCAACCACAAAGAGGTATCAGGTCACACTTTTCAGAATAACCATCAGCAAGAAAACTACAAACAATAAATGCCGAAGGTGTTGTGGAGAAATGCATACCCTCAACTGCAAGTAGGACATAAGTTGGAAAGGGCCACCAACTAGAACAGAATGGGGGTGCCTTAAAAACGTAAACATTGAGCTACCATATGATCCAGCAGGCCCACTCCTCCACCTATAATCTAAGAAGAGAGAATTGGAAAGACACAGGCAGGCAAATCTGCATTGCACAGTATTACAATATCCAAGATATGGAAGTAAGCAAAAAGTCCACCAACAGATGGGTGGACAAAGAAGTACTCCTCCATGTACAGATGGAATATTCGCTAGTGAAAAAAATGAAACAATACCATTTGCAGCGCCATAGATGAGTCTAGACGTAATCACGCCACGGGTAGTCAGTGAGAAAGCAAAATACATATATCCTATGATACCACTTTCAGGAGTTACTTAAAAATTGATACCAATGGAGATATTTCCACAGAGAAAGGCAATCACAGTTTCATTAAAAAACTTATGGTTCACCAAATAGAAAGGGATGAGGATTGGATACATTACCATATTGGGGTTAACAGAGATATACAAACCATGTGAAATATATAACCACCAAAGACGTACGGAAGACCAGGAGAAGACTACTCAACATTGTGTCATAACCTACATGGGAAAAGGATGCGAGGAAGAAAAGATACACGTATATGTGGGAAAGACCCACATCTTGCACACCTAGAGCAAACAAACCAATGTAATCAAATCTGCTGGGATAAAAAATAAAAAGTAAATTACAAACATGAACAAGAAGTAATGAGACATAAACTTAAAGGGCTTTTTCCTGGCCCATTCCATTGTAATTTACAACCTAGAACACCACTTCCATTAAGCCTCTGTTTACCCAGTTACCAAATTTGGTAAAGAAGAAATGCTGCCACCTTGTGGCCGTGTCCTGCAAGAGCAGCTTTAAACTCACAGCTAATGGTTACTTAACATTCACAAGGACTCAGGGCTGTAAAGGACACCTGCTCTAAAAAATTGTGCTGAAGTAGTGAATGGACAAAAAAATTCAAAACAGGCAGATGTTTAAAGAAGAGAGTATGAAGAGTTATGTATTACTCACGCTCTTTTAAAAAAAAAGGAAAACGGAAACAAGCTCAACCTCAGGGTGTGTTAGACCCATGCAATCTAATCTACGAAAAGTTTCAACTTACACCAGTCGACTGACCATCAGCAAAAAGTATACGAACAATAAATGCTGAAGGGGTTTTAGATAACTGTGTACCCTCTACCTGCTGGTGAGACGTAAAGGGGTAACAGCCAATAATGAGAAAAGAAAGGAGCTGTGTTTAGAAGTAAAAATAAAGGTACCATTCAATCCCCAGGCGCACCATTGGACCTCTCACCTGAGAAGACAAGAATCGAGAAGACACAGGCCGCAAAAGCTGCAGTGCAGCCTTATTCACAATAGCCAAGACAGTGAAGCAATCAAAATGTCCAACAACAGGTGAATGGATAAAGAAGAAGTGGTCCATGTACACAATGGAATATTAGCAATGGAAAACAACGAACCATTGCTCTTTGAGGCACCACAAATGAGTCTGAAGATAATCATGAAAGATGAGGTAAGTTGGAAAGCAAAAGACCTGTATTCTATGATATCACTTATAGGCGTTATCTAATAACTGACACAAATGTACATATTTCCACAGAGAAAGACACTCACAGACTTAGAAAACAAACTATGCTCAACTAAAAGGAAAGGTGGGGGGAATGGATAAATTAAGATTAGTGTTACTATATGTATACAAAGACATATTATCTATATATCTCAAAAAGACCGACCAGATAGCAAGGGAAGTCTGCGGAACCTTCTGTAACATTTTACATGGGAAGAGGATCTGTAGTTGAATAGATATATATAATGTACAAATGAACCAGATTGTGTACATCTAGGACAAACAATATTCTAAGCTTTACCCCAATTAAAAAAAAAAATTAAAACCAAGAAGAAATAATGAGACATAAAGTATGGGGCTTTCTCCATGCACATTCCAATGTAATTTACAACCTAGGAACACGACTTCCAGAAAGGCTCTGCTGCCCTACTACCCAGATTTGGGAATGGAGAAATGCTGCCTGCTTCAGGTCACTTCCCACAACAGGAGCTTTAAAACCATTGCTAAAGGTCACTAAATATTCACAAAACTTGCAGTTCGGTAAATGACACCTGCTCTCTAAAAAAAGTCTCAGGTGGAAAATAGACCAAAAAATTCAAAAGAGGGCAACCTTCCAAGAAGACAATATCAAGAGTTAGATTGTACTCCCAATTGTTTCCTTTTTTTAACAGAAAAGAAAACGGCGGTGAAAAATGATGAGTTTTACTAATTTTCAAAGCCATGCAAACCCAAATTGCAAAACCCTATCAGCTCACAGCAGCCAGAAGGGCCATTAGCATAAATGCTGAAAACAATAAATGCTGAAGCGATTGTGGAGAAATGCGTACCCTCGATTCTGAGGGGGACGTGGTAAGTGCCACTAATGAGAACACAAAGAAGGTACTTTGAAAAGGGAAAAATGGTGCTACCAGTCAGTCAATCACAACCACTGCTGGGCCTATCACCTGAGAAAATGAGAATCAAAAAGTCACAGGCTGGCAATCCTGCACTCCAACAATATTTACCATAGCCAACACTTGGAAGCAATGAAAATGTCCATCAACCGAGCAATGCACAAAGTAGCCGTAGTCCACGTACACAGTGGAAAATTACTCCAATAAATAACAATTAAAATTAAAAATCCAACAAAAGTAAGGAGACATCAGCTTGTGTGGGTTGGTCTGGGCACACACCACTCTAATTTATAATCCAGAAACACCACAGGCCGCAAGGGCTTTTCCCTAGATACCAGGGTGGGGAACATAGAAAGGCTGCCGCCCTCTCGCAGTTACCTGAAAAAGCAGCTTTAAAGCCTGTGCTAATGGTCATTTCATAGGAACAAGTACTGCAGAACTGTAAGTGAAACCTGCCCTCAAAATGTCTTCAGGGAGGTAATGGCCAAAACATTTCAAAATGTGACACATACTTTAAGAGAACACTTTGAAGAACTAAGGGGTAATCACAGCTTGAAAAATAAAAAGGACATGCCTTCAAGCTCAATTTCAATGGATTATGAGGCACGTGCGAATTCAGCCACAAAGAGGTATCAGATCACACTTGTCAGAATAACCATCAGCAAGAAAACTACAAAAAATAAATGCTGAAGGTGTTGTAGAGAAATGCAAACACTCAACTTCAAGGGGGACGTAACTTGGAAAGGGTCACGAACTAGAACAGAATGGGGGTGCCTTAAAAACGTAAACATTGAGCTACCATATGATCCAGCAGGCCCACTCCTCCACCTATAATCTAAGAAGAGAGAATTGGAAAGACACAGGCAGGCAAATCTGCCTTGCACAGTATTACAATAGCCAAGATATGGAAGTAACCAAAAAGTCCACCAACAGATGGGTGGACAAAGAAGTACTCCTCCATGTACAGATGGAATATTCGCTAGTCAAAAAAATGAAACAATGCCATCTGCAGCGCCATAGATGAGTGTAGACGTAACCACGCCACGTGTAGTCAGTGAGAATGCAAAATACATATATCCTATGATACCAATTTCAGGAGTTACTTAAAAATTGATACCAATGAAGCTATTTCCACAGAGAAAGGCAATCACAGTTTCATTAAAAAACTTATGGTTCACCAAATAGAAAGGGATGAGGATTGGATAGATTACCATATTGGGGTTAACAGAGATATACAAACCATGTGAAATATATAACCACCAAAGACGTACGGAAGACCAGGAGAAGACTACTCAACATTGTGTCATAACCTACATGGGAAAAGGATGCGAGGAAGAAAAGATACATGTATATGTGTGAAAGACCCACATCTTGCACACCTAGAGCAAACAAACCAATGTAATCAAATCTGCTGGGATAAAAAATAAAAAGTAAATTACAAACATGAACAAGAAGTAATGAGACATAAACTTAAAGGGCTTTTTCCTGGCCCATTCCATTCTAATTTACAACCTAGAACACCACTTCCATTAAGCTTCTGTTTCCCCAGTTACCAAATTTGGTAAAGAAGAAATGCTGCCACCTTGTGGCCGTGTCCTGCAAGAGCAGCTTTAAACTCACAGCTAATGGTTACTTAACATTCACAAGGACTCAGGGCTGTAAAGGACACCTGCCCTAAAAAATTGTGCTGAAGTAGTGAATGGACAAAAAAATTCAAAACAGGCAGATGTTTCAAGAAGACAGTATGAAGAGTTATGTTTTACTCCCGGTCTTTTAAAAAAAAAAGAAAATGGATACAAGCTCAACCTCAGGGTGTGTTAGACCCATGCAATCTAATCTACGAAAAGTTTCAACTTACACCAGTCGACTGACCATCAGCAAAAAGTATACGAACAATAAATGCTGAAGGGGTTTTAGAGAACTGTGTACCCTCTACCTGCTGGTGAGACGTAAAGGGGTAACAGCCAATAATGAGAAAAGAAAGGAGCTGTGTTTAAAAGTAAAAATGGAGGTACCATTCAATCCAGCAGGCGCACCATTGGATCTCTCACCTGAGAAGACAAGAATCGAGAAGACACAGGCCGCAAAAGCTGCAGTGCAGCCTTATTCACAATAGCCAAGACAGTGAAGCAATCAAAATGTCCAACAACAGGTGAATGGATAAAGAAGAAGTGGTCCATGTACACAATGGAATATTAGCCATGGAAAACAACGAACCACTGCTCTTTGAGGCACCACAAATGAGTCTGCAGATAATCATGAAAGATGAGGTAAGTTGGAAAGCAAAAGACCTGTATTCTATGATATCACTTATAGGCGTTCTCTAATAACTGACACAAATGAACATATTTCCACAGAGAAAGACACTCACAGTCTTAGAAAATAAAACTATGCTCAACTAAAAGGAAAGGTGGGGGAATGGATAAATTAAGATTACTGTTACTATATGTATACAAACACAAATTATATAAATATCTCAAAAATACCGACCATATAGCAAGGGAGGTCTGCGGAACCCTCTGTAACATTTTACATGGGAAGAGGATCTGTACTTGAATAGACATATATAAAGTACAAATGAACCTGATTGTGTTCACCTAGGACAAACAATATTCTAAGCTTTACCACAATTAAAAAAAAAATTAAAACCAAGAAGAAATAATGAGACATAAACTTATAGGGCTTTCTCCGTGCACATTCCAATGTAATTTACAACCTAGGAACACGACTTCCAGAAAGGCTCTGCTGCTCTACTACCCAGATTTGGGAATGGAGAAATGCTGCCTGCTTCAGGTCACTTCCCACAACAGGAGCTTTAAAACCATTGCTAAAGGTCACTAAATATTCACAAAACTTGCAGTTCGGTAAATGACACCTGCTCTCTAAAAAGAGTCTCAGGTGGAAAATCGACCAAAAAATTCAAAAGAGGGCAACCTTCCAAGAAGACAATATCAAGAGTTATATTGTACTCCCAATTGTTTCCTTTTTTCAACAGAAAAGAAAACGGCGGTGAAAAATGATGAGTTTTACGAATTTTCAAAGCCATGCAAACCCAAATTGCAAAACCCTATCAGCTCACAGCAGCCAGCAGGGCCATTAGCATAAATGCTGCAAAAAATAGATACTGAAGCGATTGTGGAGAAATGTGTACCCTCGATTCTAAGGGGGACGTGGTAAGTGCCACTAATGAAAACACAAAGAAGGTGCTTTGAAAAGGGAAAAACGATGCTACCAGTCAGTCAATCACACCCACTGCTGGGGCTATCACCTGAGAAAATGAGAATCAAAAAGTCACAGGCTGGCAATCCTGCACTCCAACAATATTTACCATAGCCAACACTTGGAAGCAATGAAAATGTCCATCAACCAAGGAATGCACAAAGAAGAAGTGGTCCACGAACACAGTGGAAAATTACTCCAATAAAAAATGAAAATTAAATTTAAAAATCCAACAAAACTAAGGAGACATCAGCTTGTGTGGGTTTGTCCGGGCACACTCCTCTGTAATTTATAACCGAGAAACACCACAGGCCGCAAGGGCTTTTCCCTAGTTACCAGGGTGGGGAACATAGAAAGGCTGCTGCCCTCTGGCAGTTACCTGCAAAAGCAGTTTTAAAGCCTGTGCTAATGGTCATTTCATAGGAATAAGTACTGCAGAAGTGTAAATGAAACCTGCCCTCAAAATGTCTTCAGGGAGGTAATGGCCAAAACATTTCAAAATGTGACACATACTTTAAGAGAACACTTTGAAGAACTAAGGGGAAATCACAGCTTGAAAAATAAAAAGGACATGCCTTAAAGCTCAATTTCAACGGATTATGAGGCACGTGCGAATTCAACCACAAAGAGGTATCAGGTCACACTTTTCAGAATAACCATCAGCAAGAAAACTACAAACAATAAATGCTGAAGGTGTTGTGGAGAAATGCATACCCTCAACTGCAAGTAGGACATAAGTTGGAAAGGGCCACCAACTAGAACAGAATGGGAATGCCTTAAAAACGTAAACATTGAGCTACCATATGATCCAGCAGGCCCACTCCTCCACCTATAATCTAAGAAGAGAGAATTGGAAAGACACAGGCAGGCAAATCTGCATTGCACAGTATTACAATATCCAAGATATGGAAGTAACCAAAAAGTCCACCAACAGATGGGTGGACAAAGAAGTACTCCTCCATGTACAGATGGAATATTCGCTAGTGAAAAAAATGAAACAATACCATTTGCAGCGCCATAGATGAGTCTAGACGTAATAACGCCACAGGTAGTCAGTGAGAAAGCAAAATACATATATCCTATGATACCACTTTCAGGAGTTACTTAAAAATTGATACCAATGGAGATATTTCCACAGAGAAAGGCAATCACAGTTTCATTAAAAAACTTATGGTTCACCAAATAGAAAGGGATGAGGATTGGATACATTACCATATTGGGGTTAACAGAGATATACAAACCATGTGAAATATATAACCACCAAAGACGTACGGAAGACCAGGAGAAGACTACTCAACATTGTGTCATAACCTACATGGGAAAAGGATGCGAGGAAGAAAAGATACACGTATATGTGTGAAAGACCCACATCTTGCACACCTAGAGCAAACAAACCAATGTAATCAAATCTGCTGGGATAAAAAGTAAAAAGTAAATTACAAATATGAACAAGAAGTAATGAGACATAAATTTAAAGGGCTTTTTCCTGGCCCATTCCATTCTAATTTACAACCTAGAACACCACTTCCATTAAGCCTCTGTTTCCCCAGGTACCAAATTTGGTAAAGAAGAAATGCTGCCACCTTGTGGCCGTGTCCTGCAAGAGCAGCTTTAAACTCACAGCTAATGGTTACTTAACATTCACAAGGACTCAGGGCTGTAAAGACACCTGCCCTAAAAAATTGTGCTGAAGTAGTGAATGGACAAAAAAATTCAAAACAGGCAGATGTTTCAAGAAGAGACTATGAAGAGTTATGTATTACTCACGCTCTTTTAAAAAAAAAGGAAAATGGATACAAGCTCAACCTCAGGGTGTGTTAGACCCATGCAATCTAATCTACGAAAAGTTTCAACTTACACCAGTCGACTGACCATCAGCAAAAAGTATACGAACAATAAATGCTGAAGGGGTTTTAGAGAACTGTGTACCCTCTACCTGCTGGTGAGACGTAAAGGGGTAAGAGCCAATAATGAGAAAAGAAAGGAGCTGTGTTTAAAAGTAAAAATGGAGGTACCATTCAATCCAGCAGGCGCACCATTGGATCTCTCACCTGAGAAGACAAGAATCGAGAAGACACAGGCCGCAAAAGCTGCAGTGCAGCCTTATTCACAATAGCCAAGACAGTGAAGCAATCAAAATGTCCAACAACAGGTGAATGGATAAAGAAGAAGTGGTCCATGTACACAATGGAATATTAGCCATGGAAAACAACGAACCATTGCTCTTTGAGGCACCACAAATGAGTCTGCAGATAATCATGAAAGATGAGGTAAGTTGGAAAGCAAAAGACCTGTATTCTATGATATCACTTATAGGCGTTCTCTAATAACTGACACAAATGAACATATTTCCACAGAGAAAGACACTCACAGACTTAGAAAATAAAACTATGCTCAACTGAAAGGAAAGGTGGGGGAATGGATAAATTAAGATTACTGTTACTATATGTATACAAACACAAATTATATAAATATCTCAAAAATACCGACCATATAGCAAGGGAGGTCTGCGGAACCCTCTGTAACATTTTACATGGGAAGAGGATCTGTACTTGAATAGACATATATAATGTACAAATGAACCAGATTGTGTTCACCTAGGACAAACAATATTCTAAGCTTTACCCAAATTAAAGAAAAAAATTAAAACCAAGAAGAAATAATGAGACATAAACTTATAGGGCTTTCTCCGTGCACATTCCAATGTAATTTACAACCTAAGAACACGACTTCCAGAAAGGCTCTGCTGCCCTACTACCCAGATTTGGGAATGGAGAAATGCTGCCTGCTTCAGGTCACTTCCCACAACAGGAGCTTTAAAACCATTGCTAAAGGTCACTAAATATTCACAAAACTTGCAGTTCGGTAAATGACACCTGCTCTCTAAAAAGAGTCTCAGGTGGAAAATCGACCAAAAAATTCAAAAGAGGGCAACCTTCCAAGAAGACAATATCAAGAGTTATATTTTACTCCCAATTGTTTCCTTTTTTCAACAGAAAAGAAAACGGCGGTGAAAAATGATGAGTTTTACGAATTTTCAAAGCCATGCAAACCCAAATTACAAAACCCTATCAGCTCACAGCAGCCAGTAGGGCCATTAGCATAAATGCTGCAAACAATAAATGCTGAAGCGATTGTGGAGAAATGCGTACCCTCGATTCTGAGGGGGACGTGGTAAGTGCCACTAATGAGAACACAAAGAAGGTACTTTGAAAAGGGAAAAACGATGCTACCAGTCAGTCAATCACACCCACTGCTGGGGCTATCACCTGAGAAAATGAGAATCAAAATTCACAGGCTGGCAATCCTGCACTCCAACAATATTTACCATAGCCAACACTTGGAAGCAATGAAAATGTCCATCAACCGAGGAATGCACAAAGAAGAAGTGGTCCACGAACACAGTGGAAAATTACTCCAATAAAAAATAAAAATTAAATTTAAAAATCCAACAAAACTAAGGAGACATCAGCTTGTGTGGGTTTGTCCGGGCACACTCCACTCTAATTTATAACCGAGAAACACCACAGGCCGCAAGGGCTTTTCCCTAGTTACCAGGGTGGGGAACATAGAAAGGCTGCTGCCCTCTGGCAGTTACCTGCAAAAGCAGTTTTAAAGCCTGTGCTAATGGTCATTTCATAGGAATAAGTACTGCAGAAGTGTAAATGAAACCTGCCCTCACAATGTCTTCAGGGAGGTAATGGCCAAAACATTTCAAAATGTGACACATACTTTAAGAGAACACTTTGAAGAACTAAGGGGAAATCACAGCTTGAAAAATAAAAAGGACATGCCTTAAAGCTCAATTTCAACGGATTATGAGGCACGTGCGAATTCAACCACAAAGAGGTATCAGGTCACACTTTTCAGAATAACCATCAGCAAGAAAACTACAAACAATAAATGCTGAAGGTGTTGTGGAGAAATGCATACCCTCAACTGCAAGTAGGACATAAGTTGGAAAGGGCCACCAACTAGAACAGAATGGGGGTGCCTTAAAAACGTAAACATTGAGCTACCATATGATCCAGCAGGCCCACTCCTCCACCTATAATCTAAGAAGAGAGAATTGGAAAGACACAGGCAGGCCAATCTGCATTGCACAGTATTACAATATCCAAGATATGGAAGTAACCAAAAAGTCCACCAACAGATGGGTGGACAAAGAAGTACTCCTCCATGTACAGATGGAATATTCGCTAGTGAAAAAAATGAAACAATACCATTTGCAGCGCCATAGATGAGTCTAGACGTAATCACGCCACGGGTAGTCAGTGAGAAAGCAAAATACATATATCCTATGATACCACTTTCAGGAGTTACTTAAAAATTGATACCAATGGAGATATTTCCACAGAGAAAGGCAATCACAGTTTCATTAAAAAACTTATGGTTCACCAAATAGAAAGGGATGAGGATTGGATACATTACCATATTGGGGTTAACAGAGATATACAAACCATGTGAAATATATAACCACCAAAGACGTACGGAAGACCAGGAGAAGACTACTCAACATTGTGTCATAACCTACATGGGAAAAGGATGCGAGGAAGAAAAGATACACGTATATGTGTGAAAGACCCACATCTTGCACACCTAGAGCAAACAAACCAATGTAATCAAATCTGCTGGGATAAAAAGTAAAAAGTAAATTACAAATATGAACAAGAAGTAATGAGACATAAATTTAAAGGGCTTTTTCCTGGCCCATTCCATTCTAATTTACAACCTAGAACACCACTTCCATTAAGCCTCTGTTTCCCCAGGTACCAAATTTGGTAAAGAAGAAATGCTGCCACCTTGTGGCCGTGTCCTGCAAGAGCAGCTTTAAACTCACAGCTAATGGTTACTTAACATTCACAAGGACTCAGGGCTGTAAAGGACACCTGCCCTAAAAAATTGTGCTGAAGTAGTGAATGGACAAAAAAATTCAAAACAGGCAGATGTTTCAAGAAGAGACTATGAAGAGTTATGTATTACTCACGCTCTTTTAAAAAAAAAAAGAAAATGGATACAAGCTCAACCTCAGGGTGTGTTAGACCCATGCAATCTAATCTACGAAAAGTTTCAACTTACACCAGTCGACTGACCATCAGCAAAAAGTATACGAACAATAAATGCTGAAGGGGTTTTAGAGCACTGTGTACCCTCTACCTGCTGGTGAGACGTAAAGGGGTAACAGCCAATAATGAGAAAAGAAAGGAGCTGTGTTTAAAAGTAAAAATGGAGGTACCATTCAATCCAGCAGGCGCACCATTGGATCTCTCACCTGAGAAGACAAGAATCGAGAAGACACAGGCCGCAAAAGCTGCAGTGCAGCCTTATTCACAATAGCCAGGACAGTGAAGCAATCAAAATGTCCAACAACAGGTGAATGGATAAAGAAGAAGTGGTCCATGTACACAATGGAATATTAGCCATGGAAAACAACGAACCATTGCTCTTTGAGGCACCACAAATGAGTCTGCAGATAATCATGAAAGATGAGGTAAGTTGGAAAGCAAAAGACCTGTATTCTATGATATCACTTATAGGCGTTCTCTAATAACTGACACAAATGAACATATTTCCACAGAGAAAGACACTCACAGACTTAGAAAATAAAACTATGCTCAACTAAAAGGAAAGGTGGGGGAATGGATAAATTAAGATTACTGTTACTATATGTATACAAACACAAATTATATAAATATCTCAAAAATACCGACCATATAGCAAGGGAGGTCTGCGGAACCCTCTGTAACATTTTACATGGGAAGAGGATCTGTACTTGAATAGACATATATAATGTACAAATGAACCAGATTGTGTTCACCTAGGACAAACAATATTCTAAGCTTTACCCCAATTAAAAAAAAAAAAATTAAAACCAAGAAGAAATAATGAGACATAAACTTATAGGGCTTTCTCCGTGCACATTCCAATGTAATTTACAAGCTAGGAACACGACTTCCAGAAAGGCTCTGCTGCCCTACTACCCAGATTTGGGAATGGAGAAATGCTGCCTGCTTCAGGTCACTTCCCACAACAGAAGCTTTAAAACCATTGCTAAAGGTCACTAAATATTCACAAAACTTGCAGTTCGGTAAATGACACCTGCTCTCTAAAAAGAGTCTCAGGTGGAAAATCGACCAAAAAATTCAAAAGAGGGCAACCTTCCAAGAAGACAATATCAAGAGTTATATTGTACTCCCAATTGTTTCCTTTTTTCAACAGAAAAGAAAACGGCGGTGAAAAATGATGAGTTTTACGAATTTTCAAAGCCATGCAAACCCAAATTACAAAACCCTACCAGCTCACAGCAGCCAGCAGGGCCATTAGCATAAATGCTGCAAACAATAGATACTGAAGCGATTGTGGAGAAATGTGTACCCTCGATTCTAAGGGGGACGTGGTAAGTGCCACTAATGAAAACACAAAGAAGGTGCTTTGAAAAGGGAAAAACGATGCTACCAGTCAGTCAATCACACCCACTGCTGGGGCTATCACCTGAGAAAATGAGAATCAAAAAGTCACAGGCTGGCAATCCTGCACTCCAACAATATTTACCATAGCCAACACTTGGAAGCAATGAAAATGTCCATCAACCGAGGAATGCACAAAGAAGAAGTGGTCCACGTACACAGTGGAAAATTACTCCAATAAAAAATAAAAATTAAATTTAAAAATCCAACAAAACTAAGGAGACATCAGCTTGTGTGGGTTTGTCCGGGCACACTCCACTCTAATTTATAACCGAGAAACACCACAGGCCGCAAGGGCTTTTCCCTAGTTACCAGGGTGGGGAACATAGAAAGGCTGCTGCCCTCTGGCAGTTACCTGCAAAAGCAGTTTTAAAGCCTGTGCTAATGGTCATTTCATAGGAATAAGTACTGCAGAAGTGTAAATGAAACCTGCCCTCACAATGTCTTCAGGGAGGTAATGGCCAAAACATTTCAAAATGTGACACATACTTTAAGAGAACACTTTGAAGAACTAAGGGGAAATCACAGCTTGAAAAATAAAAAGGACATGCCTTAAAGCTCAATTTCAACGGATTATGAGGCACGTGCGAATTCAACCACAAAGAGGTATCAGGTCACACTTTTCAGAATAACCATCAGCAAGAAAACTACAAACAATAAATGCTGAAGGTGTTGTGGAGAAATGCATACCCTCAACTGCAAGTAGGACATAAGTTGGAAAGGGCCACCAACTAGAACAGAATGGGGGTGCCTTAAAAACGTAAACATTGAGCTACCATATGATCCAGCAGGCCCACTCCTCCACCTATAATCTAAGAAGAGAGAATTGGAAAGACACAGGCAGGCAAATCTGCATTGCACAGTATTACAATATCCAAGATATGGAAGTAACCAAAAAGTCCACCAACAGATGGGTGGACAAAGAAGTACTCCTCCATGTACAGATGGAATATTCGCTAGTGAAAAAAATGAAACAATACCATTTGCAGCGCCATAGATGAGTCTAGACGTAATCACGCCACGGGTAGTCAGTGAGAAAGCAAAATACATATATCCTATGATACCACTTTCAGGAGTTACTTAAAAATTGATACCAATGGAGATATTTCCACAGAGAAAGGCAATCACAGTTTCATTAAAAAACTTATGGTTCACCAAATAGAAAGGGATGAGGATTGGATACATTACCATATTGGGGTTAACAGAGATATACAAACCATGTGAAATATATAACCACCAAAGACGTACGGAAGACCAGGAGAAGACTACTCAACATTGTGTCATAACCTACATGGGAAAAGGATGCGAGGAAGAAAAGATACACGTATATGTGTGAAAGACCCACATCTTGCACACCTAGAGCAAACAAACCAATGTAATCAAATCTGCTGGGATAAAAAGTAAAAAGTAAATTACAAATATGAACAAGAAGTAATGAGACATAAATTTAAAGGGCTTTTTCCTGGCCCATTCCATTCTAATTTACAACCTAGAACACCACTTCCATTAAGCCTCTGTTTCCCCAGGTACCAAATTTGGTAAAGAAGAAATGCTGCCACCTTGTGGCCGTGTCCTGCAAGAGCAGCTTTAAACTCACAGCTAATGGTTACTTAACATTCACAAGGACTCAGGGCTGTAAAGGACACCTGCCCTAAAAAATTGTGCTGAAGTAGTGAATGGACAAAAAAATTCAAAACAGGCAGATGTTTCAAGAAGAGACTATGAAGAGTTATGTATTACTCACGCTCTTTTAAAAAAAAAAAGAAAATGGATACAAGCTCAACCTCAGGGTGTGTTAGACCCATGCAATCTAATCTACGAAAAGTTTCAACTTACACCAGTCGACTGACCATCAGCAAAAAGTATACGAACAATAAATGCTGAAGGGGTTTTAGAGCACTGTGTACCCTCTACCTGCTGGTGAGACGTAAAGGGGTAACAGCCAATAATGAGAAAAGAAAGGAGCTGTGTTTAAAAGTAAAAATGGAGGTACCATTCAATCCAGCAGGCGCACCATTGGATCTCTCACCTGAGAAGACAAGAATCGAGAAGACACAGGCCGCAAAAGCTGCAGTGCAGACTTATTCACAATAGCCAGGACAGTGAAGCAATCAAAATGTCCAACAACAGGTGAATGGATAAAGAAGAAGTGGTCCATGTACACAATGGAATATTAGCCATGGAAAACAACGAACCATTGCTCTTTGAGGCACCACAAATGAGTCTGCAGATAATCATGAAAGATGAGGTAAGTTGGAAAGCAAAAGACCTGTATTCTATGATATCACTTATAGGCGTTCTCTAATAACTGACACAAATGAACATATTTCCACAGAGAAAGACACTCACAGACTTAGAAAATAAAACTATGCTCAACTAAAAGGAAAGGTGGGGGAATGGATAAATTAAGATTACTGTTACTATATGTATACAAACACAAATTATATAAATATCTCAAAAATACCGACCATATAGCAAGGGAGGTCTGCGGAACCCTCTGTAACATTTTACATGGGAAGAGGATCTGTACTTGAATAGACATATATAATGTACAAATGAACCAGATTGTGTTCACCTAGGACAAACAATATTCTAAGCTTTACCCCAATTAAAAAAAAAAAAATTAAAACCAAGAAGAAATAATGAGACATAAACTTATAGGGCTTTCTCCGTGCACATTCCAATGTAATTTACAAGCTAGGAACACGACTTCCAGAAAGGCTCTGCTGCCCTACTACCCAGATTTGGGAATGGAGAAATGCTGCCTGCTTCAGGTCACTTCCCACAACAGAAGCTTTAAAACCATTGCTAAAGGTCACTAAATATTCACAAAACTTGCAGTTCGGTAAATGACACCTGCTCTCTAAAAAGAGTCTCAGGTGGAAAATCGACCAAAAAATTCAAAAGAGGGCAACCTTCCAAGAAGACAATATCAAGAGTTATATTGTACTCCCAATTGTTTCCTTTTTTCAACAGAAAAGAAAACGGCGGTGAAAAATGATGAGTTTTACGAATTTTCAAAGCCATGCAAACCCAAATTACAAAACCCTACCAGCTCACAGCAGCCAGCAGGGCCATTAGCATAAATGCTGCAAACAATAGATACTGAAGCGATTGTGGAGAAATGTGTACCCTCGATTCTAAGGGGGACGTGGTAAGTGCCACTAATGAAAACACAAAGAAGGTGCTTTGAAAAGGGAAAAACGATGCTACCAGTCAGTCAATCACACCCACTGCTGGGGCTATCACCTGAGAAAATGAGAATCAAAAAGTCACAGGCTGGCAATCCTGCACTCCAACAATATTTACCATAGCCAACACTTGGAAGCAATGAAAATGTCCATCAACCGAGGAATGCACAAAGAAGAAGTGGTCCACGTACACAGTGGAAAATTACTCCAATAAAAAATAAAAATTAAATTTAAAAATCCAACAAAACTAAGGAGACATCAGCTTGTGTGGGTTTGTCCGGGCACACTCCACTCTAATTTATAACCGAGAAACACCACAGGCCGCAAGGGCTTTTCCCTAGTTACCAGGGTGGGGAACATAGAAAGGCTGCTGCCCTCTGGCAGTTACCTGCAAAAGCAGTTTTAAAGCCTGTGCTAATGGTCATTTCATAGGAATAAGTACTGCAGAAGTGTAAATGAAACCTGCCCTCAAAATGTCTTCAGGGAGGTAATGGCCAAAACATTTCAAAATGTGACACATACTTTAAGAGAACACTTTGAAGAACTAAGGGGAAATCACAGCTTGAAAAATAAAAAGGACATGCCTTAAAGCTCAATTTCAACGGATTATGAGGCACGTGCGAATTCAACCACAAAGAGGTATCAGGTCACACTTTTCAGAATAACCATCAGCAAGAAAACTACAAACAATAAATGCTGAAGGTGTTGTGGAGAAATGCATACCCTCAACTGCAAGTAGGACATAAGTTGGAAAGGGCCACCAACTAGAACAGAATGGGGGTGCCTTAAAAACGTAAACATTGAGCTACCATATGATCCAGCAGGCCCACTCCTCCACCTATAATCTAAGAAGAGAGAATTGGAAAGACACAGGCAGGCAAATCTGCATTGCACAGTATTACAATATCCAAGATATGGAAGTAACCAAAAAGTCCACCAACAGATGGGTGGACAAAGAAGTACTCCTCCATGTACAGATGGAATATTCGCTAGTGAAAAAAATGAAACAATACCATTTGCAGCGCCATAGATGAGTCTAGACGTAATCACGCCACAGGTAGTCAGTGAGAAAGCAAAATACATATATCCTATGATATCACTTTCAGGAGTTACTTAAAAATTGATACCAATGAAGATATTTCCACAGAGAAAGGCAATCACAGTTTCATTAAAAAACTTATGGTTCACCAAATAGAAAGGGATGAGGATTGGATACATTACCATATTGGGGTTAACAGAGATATACAAACCATGTGAAATATATAACCACCAAAGACGTACGGAAGACCAGGAGAAGACTACTCAACATTGTGTCATAACCTACATGGGAAAAGGATGCGAGGAAGAAAAGATACACGTATATGTGTGAAAGACCCACATCTTGCACACCTAGAGCAAACAAACCAATGTAATCAAATCTGCTGGGATAAAAAATAAAAAGTAAATTACAAATATGAACAAGAAGTAATGAGACATAAACTTAAAGGGCTTTTTCCTGGCCCATTCCATTCTAATTTACAACCTAGAACACCACTTCCATTAAGCCTCTGTTTCCCCAGGTACCAAATTTGGTAAAGAAGAAATGCTGCCACCTTGTGGCCGTGTCCTGCAAGAGCAGCTTTAAACTCACAGCTAATGGTTACTTAACATTCACAAGGACTCAGGGCTGTAAAGGACACCTGCCCTAAAAAATTGTGCTGAAGTAGTGAATGGACAAAAAAATTCAAAACAGGCAGATGTTTCAAGAAGAGACTATGAAGAGTTATGTATTACTCACGCTCTTTTAAAAAAAAAGGAAAATGGATACAAGCTCAACCTCAGGGTGTGTTAGACCCATGCAATCTAATCTACGAAAAGTTTCAACTTACACCAGTCGACTGACCATCAGCAAAAAGTATACGAACAATAAATGCTGAAGGGGTTTTAGAGCACTGTGTACCCTCTACCTGCTGGTGAGACGTAAAGGGGTAACAGCCAATAATGAGAAAAGAAAGGAGCTGTGTTTAAAAGTAAAAATGGAGGTACCATTCAATCCAGCAGGCGCACCATTGGATCTCTCACCTGAGAAGACAAGAATCGAGAAGACACAGGCCGCAAAAGCTGCAGTGCAGCCTTATTCACAATAGCCAAGACAGTGAAGCAATCAAAATGTCCAACAACAGGTGAATGGATAAAGAAGAAGTGGTCCATGTACACAATGGAATATTAGCCATGGAAAACAACGAACCATTGCTCTTTGAGGCACCACAAATGAGTCTGCAGATAATCATGAAAGATGAGGTAAGTTGGAAAGCAAAAGACCTGTATTCTATGATATCACTTATAGGCGTTATCTAATAACTGACACAAATGGACATATTTCCACAGAGAAAGACACTCACAGACTTAGAAAATAAAACTATGCTCAACTGAAAGGAAAGGTGGGGGAATGGATAAATTAAGATTACTGTTACTATATGTATACAAACACAAATTATATAAATATCTCAAAAATACCGACCATATAGCAAGGGAGGTCTGCGGAACCCTCTGTAACATTTTACATGGGAAGAGGATCTGTACTTGAATAGACATATATAATGTACAAATGAACCAGATTGTGTTCACCTAGGACAAACAATATTCTAAGCTTTACCCCAATTAAAAAAAAAAAAATTAAAACCAAGAAGAAATAATGAGACATAAACTTATAGGGCTTTCTCCGGGCACATTCCAATGTAATTTACAACCTAGGAACACGACTTCCAGAAAGGCTCTGCTGCCCTACTACCCAGATTTGGGAATGGAGAAATGCTGCCTGCTTCAGGTCACTTCCCACAACAGAAGCTTTAAAACCATTGCTAAAGGTCACTAAATATTCACAAAACTTGCAGTTCGGTAAATGACACCTGCTCTCTAAAAAGAGTCTCAGGTGGAAAATCGACCAAAAAATTCAAAAGAGGGCAACCTTCCAAGAAGACAATATCAAGAGTTATATTGTACTCCCAATTGTTTCCTTTTTTCAACAGAAAAGAAAACGGCGGTGAAAAATGATGAGTTTTACGAATTTTCAAAGCCATGCAAACCCAAATTACAAAACCCTACCAGCTCACAGCAGCCAGCAGGGCCATTAGCATAAATGCTGCAAACAATAGATACTGAAGCGATTGTGGAGAAATGTGTACCCTCGATTCTAAGGGGGACGTGGTAAGTGCCACTAATGAAAACACAAAGAAGGTGCTTTGAAAAGGGAAAAACGATGCTACCAGTCAGTCAATCACACCCACTGCTGGGGCTATCACCTGAGAAAATGAGAATCAAAAAGTCACAGGCTGGCAATCCTGCACTCCAACAATATTTACCATAGCCAACACTTGGAAGCAATGAAAATGTCCATCAACCGAGGAATGCACAAAGAAGAAGTGGTCCACGAACACAGTGGAAAATTACTCCAATAAAAAATAAAAATTAAATTTAAAAATCCAACAAAACTAAGGAGACATCAGCTTGTGTGGGTTTGTCCGGGCACACTCCACTCTAATTTATAACCGAGAAACACCACAGGCCGCAAGGGCTTTTCCCTAGTTACCAGGGTGGGGAACATAGAAAGGCTGCTGCCCTCTGGCAGTTACCTGCAAAAGCAGTTTTAAAGCCTGTGCTAATGGTCATTTCATAGGAATAAGTACTGCAGAAGTGTAAATGAAACGTGCCCTCAAAATGTCTTCAGGGAGGTAATGGCCAAAACATTTCAAAATGTGACACATACTTTAAGAGAACACTTTGAAGAACTAAGGGGAAATCACAGCTTGAAAAATAAAAAGGACATGCCTTAAAGCTCAATTTCAACGGATTATGAGGCACGTGCGAATTCAACCACAAAGAGGTATCAGGTCACACTTTTCAGAATAACCATCAGCAAGAAAACTACAAACAATAAATGCTGAAGGTGTTGTGGAGAAATGCATACCCTCAACTGCAAGTAGGACATAAGTTGGAAAGGGCCACCAACTAGAACAGAATGGGGGTGCCTTAAAAACGTAAACATTGAGCTACCATATGATCCAGCAGGCCCACTCCTCCACCTATAATCTAAGAAGAGAGAATTGGAAAGACACAGGCAGGCAAATCTGCATTGCACAGTATTACAATATCCAAGATATGGAAGTAAGCAAAAAGTCCACCAACAGATGGGTGGACAAAGAAGT
Organism: Balaenoptera physalus; assembly: GCF_965194825.1. Taxonomy (NCBI): domain Eukaryota; kingdom Metazoa; phylum Chordata; class Mammalia; order Artiodactyla; family Balaenopteridae; genus Balaenoptera; species Balaenoptera physalus. The sequence goes on from NW_028126561.1 coordinate 345,755, forward strand.
ACTCCTCCATGTACAGATGGAATATTCGCTAGTGAAAAAAATGAAACAATACCATTTGCAGCGCCATAGATGAGTCTAGACGTAATCACGCCACGGGTAGTCAGTGAGAAAGCAAAATACATATATCCTATGATACCACTTTCAGGAGTTACTTAAAAATTGATACCAATGGAGATATTTCCACAGAGAAAGGCAATCACAGTTTCATTAAAAAACTTATGGTTCACCAAATAGAAAGGGATGAGGATTGGATACACTACCATATTGGGGTTAACAGAGATATACAAACCATGTGAAATATATAACCACCAAAGACGTACGGAAGACCAGGAGAAGACTACTCAACATTGTGTCATAACCTACATGGGAAAAGGATGCGAGGAAGAAAAGATACACGTATATGTGGGAAAGACCCACATCTTGCACACCTAGAGCAAACAAACCAATGTAATCAAATCTGCTGGGATAAAAAATAAAAAGTAAATTACAAACATGAACAAGAAGTAATGAGACATAAACTTAAAGGGCTTTTTCCTGGCCCATTCCATTGTAATTTACAACCTAGAACACCACTTCCATTAAGCCTCTGTTTACCCAGTTACCAAATTTGGTAAAGAAGAAATGCTGCCACCTTGTGGCCGTGTCCTGCAAGAGCAGCTTTAAACTCACAGCTAATGGTTACTTAACATTCACAAGGACTCAGGGCTGTAAAGGACACCTGCTCTAAAAAATTGTGCTGAAGTAGTGAATGGACAAAAAAATTCAAAACAGGCAGATGTTTAAAGAAGAGAGTATGAAGAGTTATGTATTACTCACGCTCTTTTAAAAAAAAAGGAAAACGGATACAAGCTCAACCTCAGGGTGTGTTAGACCCATGCAATCTAATCTACGAAAAGTTTCAACTTACACCAGTCGACTGACCATCAGCAAAAAGTATACGAACAATAAATGCTGAAGGGGTTTTAGAGAACTGTGTACCCTCTACCTGCTGGTGAGACGTAAAGGGGTAAGAGCCAATAATGAGAAAAGAAAGGAGCTGTGTTTAAAAGTAAAAATGGAGGTACCATTCAATCCAGCAGGCGCACCATTGGATCTCTCACCTGAGAAGACAAGAATCGAGAAGACACAGGCCGCAAAAGCTGCAGTGCAGCCTTATTCACAATAGCCAAGACAGTGAAGCAATCAAAATGTCCAACAACAGGTGAATGGATAAAGAAGAAGTGGTCCATGTACACAATGGAATATTAGCCATGGAAAACAACGAACCATTGCTCTTTGAGGCACCACAAATGAGTCTGCAGATAATCATGAAAGATGAGGTAAGTTGGAAAGCAAAAGACCTGTATTCTATGATATCACTTATAGGCGTTCTCTAATAACTGACACAAATGAACATATTTCCACAGAGAAAGACACTCACAGACTTAGAAAATAAAACTATGCTCAACTGGAAGGAAAGGTGGGGGAATGGATAAATTAAGATTACTGTTACTATATGTATACAAACACAAATTATATAAATATCTCAAAAATACCGACCATATAGCAAGGGAGGTCTGCGGAACCCTCTGTAACATTTTACATGGGAAGAGGATCTGTACTTGAATAGACATATATAATGTACAAATGAACCAGATTGTGTTCACCTAGGACAAACAACATTCTAAGCTTTACCCAAATTAAAGAAAAAAATTAAAACCAAGAAGAAATAATGAGACATAAACTTATAGGGCTTTCTCCGTGCACATTCCAATGTAATTTACAACCTAAGAACACGACTTCCAGAAAGGCTCTGCTGCCCTACTACCCAGATTTGGGAATGGAGAAATGCTGCCTGCTTCAGGTCACTTCCCACAACAGGAGCTTTAAAACCATTGCTAAAGGTCACTAAATATTCACAAAACTTGCAGTTCGGTAAATGACACCTGCTCTCTAAAAAGAGTCTCAGGTGGAAAATCGACCAAAAAATTCAAAAGAGGGCAACCTTCCAAGAAGACAATATCAAGAGTTATATTGTACTCCCAATTGTTTCCTTTTTTCAACAGAAAAGAAAACGGCGGTGAAAAATGATGAGTTTTACGAATTTTCAAAGCCATGCAAACCCAAATTACAAAACCCTATCAGCTCACAGCAGCCAGTAGGGCCATTAGCATAAATGCTGCAAACAATAAATGCTGAAGCGATTGTGGAGAAATGCGTACCCTCGATTCTGAGGGGGACGTGGTAAGTGCCACTAATGAGAACACAAAGAAGGTACTTTGAAAAGGGAAAAACGATGCTACCAGTCAGTCAATCACACCCACTGCTGGGGCTATCACCTGAGAAAATGAGAATCAAAATTCACAGGCTGGCAATCCTGCACTCCAACAATATTTACCATAGCCAACACTTGGAAGCAATGAAAATGTCCATCAACCGAGGAATGCACAAAGAAGAAGTGGTCCACGAACACAGTGGAAAATTACTCCAATAAAAAATAAAAATTAAATTTAAAAATCCAACAAAAGTAAGGAGACATCAGCTTGTGTGGGTTTGTCCGGGCACACTCCACTCTAATTTATAACCGAGAAACACCACAGGCCGCAAGGGCTTTTCCCTAGTTACCAGGGTGGGGAACATAGAAAGGCTGCTGCCCTCTGGCAGTTACCTGCAAAAGCAGTTTTAAAGCCTGTGCTAATGGTCATTTCATAGGAATAAGTACTGCAGAAGTGTAAATGAAACCTGCCCTCACAATGTCTTCAGGGAGGTAATGGCCAAAACATTTCAAAATGTGACACATACTTTAAGAGAACACTTTGAAGAACTAAGGGGAAATCACAGCTTGAAAAATAAAAAGGACATGCCTTAAAGCTCAATTTCAACGGATTATGAGGCACGTGCGAATTCAACCACAAAGAGGTATCAGGTCACACTTTTCAGAATAACCATCAGCAAGAAAACTACAAACAATAAATGCTGAAGGTGTTGTGGAGAAATGCATACCCTCAACTGCAAGTAGGACATAAGTTGGAAAGGGCCACCAACTAGAACAGAATGGGGGTGCCTTAAAAACGTAAACATTGAGCTACCATATGATCCAGCAGGCCCACTCCTCCACCTATAATCTAAGAAGAGAGAATTGGAAAGACACAGGCAGGCAAATCTGCATTGCACAGTATTACAATATCCAAGATATGGAAGTAACCAAAAAGTCCACCAACAGATGGGTGGACAAAGAAGTACTCCTCCATGTACAGATGGAATATTCGCTAGTGAAAAAAATGAAACAATACCATTTGCAGCGCCATAGATGAGTCTAGACGTAATCACGCCACGGGTAGTCAGTGAGAAAGCAAAATACATATATCCTATGATACCACTTTCAGGAGTTACTTAAAAATTGATACCAATGGAGATATTTCCACAGAGAAAGGCAATCACAGTTTCATTAAAAAACTTATGGTTCACCAAATAGAAAGGGATGAGGATTGGATACATTACCATATTGGGGTTAACAGAGATATACAAACCATGTGAAATATATAACCACCAAAGACGTACGGAAGACCAGGAGAAGACTACTCAACATTGTGTCATAACCTACATGGGAAAAGGATGCGAGGAAGAAAAGATACACGTATATGTGTGAAAGACCCACATCTTGCACACCTAGAGCAAACAAACCAATGTAATCAAATCTGCTGGGATAAAAAGTAAAAAGTAAATTACAAATATGAACAAGAAGTAATGAGACATAAATTTAAAGGGCTTTTTCCTGGCCCATTCCATTCTAATTTACAACCTAGAACACCACTTCCATTAAGCCTCTGTTTCCCCAGGTACCAAATTTGGTAAAGAAGAAATGCTGCCACCTTGTGGCCGTGTCCTGCAAGAGCAGCTTTAAACTCACAGCTAATGGTTACTTAACATTCACAAGGACTCAGGGCTGTAAAGGACACCTGCCCTAAAAAATTGTGCTGAAGTAGTGAATGGACAAAAAAATTCAAAACAGGCAGATGTTTCAAGAAGAGACTATGAAGAGTTATGTATTACTCACGCTCTTTTAAAAAAAAAAAGAAAATGGATACAAGCTCAACCTCAGGGTGTGTTAGACCCATGCAATCTAATCTACAAAAAGTTTCAACTTACACCAGTCGACTGACCATCAGCAAAAAGTATACGAACAATAAATGCTGAAGGGGTTTTAGAGAACTGTGTACCCTCTACCTGCTGGTGAGACGTAAAGGGGTAACAGCCAATAATGAGAAAAGAAAGGAGCTGTGTTTAAAAGTAAAAATGGAGGTACCATTCAATCCAGCAGGCGCACCATTGGATCTCTCACCTGAGAAGACAAGAATCGAGAAGACACAGGCCGCAAAAGCTGCAGTGCAGCCTTATTCACAATAGCCAAGACAGTGAAGCAATCAAAATGTCCAACAACAGGTGAATGGATAAAGAAGAAGTGGTCCATGTACACAATGGAATATTAGCCATGGAAAACAACGAACCATTGCTCTTTGAGGCACCACAAATGAGTCTGCAGATAATCATGAAAGATGAGGTAAGTTGGAAAGCAAAAGACCTGTATTCTATGATATCACTTATAGGCGTTCTCTAATAACTGACACAAATGAACATATTTCCACAGAGAAAGACACTCACAGACTTAGAAAATAAAACTATGCTCAACTAAAAGGAAAGGTGGGGGAATGGATAAATTAAGATTACTGTTACTATATGTATACAAACACAAATTATATAAATATCTCAAAAATACCGACCATATAGCAAGGGAGGTCTGCGGAACCCTCTGTAACATTTTACATGGGAAGAGGATCTGTACTTGAATAGACATATATAATGTACAAATGAACCAGATTGTGTTCACCTAGGACAAACAATATTCTAAGCTTTACCCCAATTAAAAAAAAAAAAATTAAAACCAAGAAGAAATAATGAGACATAAACTTATAGGGCTTTCTCCGTGCACATTCCAATGTAATTTACAACCTAGGAACACGACTTCCAGAAAGGCTCTGCTGCCCTACTACCCAGATTTGGGAATGGAGAAATGCTGCCTGCTTCAGGTCACTTCCCACAACAGAAGCTTTAAAACCATTGCTAAAGGTCACTAAATATTCACAAAACTTGCAGTTCGGTAAATGACACCTGCTCTCTAAAAAGAGTCTCAGGTGGAAAATCGACCAAAAAATTCAAAAGAGGGCAACCTTCCAAGAAGACAATATCAAGAGTTATATTGTACTCCCAATTGTTTCCGTTTTTCAACAGAAAAGAAAACGGCGGTGAAAAATGATGAGTTTTACGAATTTTCAAAGCCATGCAAACCCAAATTACAAAACCCTACCAGCTCACAGCAGCCAGCAGGGCCATTAGCATAAATGCTGCAAACAATAGATACTGAAGCGATTGTGGAGAAATGTGTACCCTCGATTCTAAGGGGGACGTGGTAAGTGCCACTAATGAAAACACAAAGAAGGTGCTTTGAAAAGGGAAAAACGATGCTACCAGTCAGTGAATCACACCCACTGCTGGGCCTATCACCTGAGAAAATGAGAATCAAAAAGTCACAGGCTGGCAATCCTGCACTCCAACAATATTTACCATAGCCAACACTTGGAAGCAATGAAAATGTCCATCAACCGAGGAATGCACAAAGAAGAAGTGGTCCACGAACACAGTGGAAAATTACTCCAATAAAAAATAAAAATTAAATTTAAAAATCCAACAAAACCAAGGAGACATCAGCTTGTGTGGGTTTGTCCGGGCACACTCCACTCTAATTTATAACCGAGAAACACCACAGGCCGCAAGGGCTTTTCCCTAGTTACCAGGGTGGGGAACATAGAAAGGCTGCTGCCCTCTGGCAGTTACCTGCAAAAGCAGTTTTAAAGCCTGTGCTAATGGTCATTTCATAGGAATAAGTACTGCAGAAGTGTAAATGAAACGTGCCCTCAAAATGTCTTCAGGGAGGTAATGGCCAAAACATTTCAAAATGTGACACATACTTTAAGAGAACACTTTGAAGAACTAAGGGGAAATCACAGCTTGAAAAATAAAAAGGACATGCCTTAAAGCTCAATTTCAACGGATTATGAGGCACGTGCGAATTCAACCACAAAGAGGTATCAGGTCACACTTTTCAGAATAACCATCAGCAAGAAAACTACAAACAATAAATGCTGAAGGTGTTGTGGAGAAATGCATACCCTCAACTGCAAGTAGGACATAAGTTGGAAAGGGCCACCAACTAGAACAGAATGGGGGTGCCTTAAAAACGTAAACATTGAGCTACCATATGATCCAGCAGGCCCACTCCTCCACCTATAATCTAAGAAGAGAGAATTGGAAAGACACAGGCAGGCAAATCTGCATTGCACAGTATTACAATATCCAAGATATGGAAGTAACCAAAAAGTCCACCAACAGAAGGGTGGACAAAGAAGTACTCCTCCATGTACAGATGGAATATTCGCTAGTGAAAAAAATGAAACAATACCATTTGCAGCGCCATAGATGAGTCTAGACGTAATCACGCCACAGGTAGTCAGTGAGAAAGCAAAATACATATATCCTATGATATCACTTTCAGGAGTTACTTAAAAATTGATACCAATGAAGATATTTCCACAGAGAAAGGCAATCACAGTTTCATTAAAAAACTTATGGTTCACCAAATAGAAAGGGATGAGGATTGGATACATTACCATATTGGGGTTAACAGAGATATACAAACCATGTGAAATATATAACCACCAAAGACGTACGGAAGACCAGGAGAAGACTACTCAACATTGTGTCATAACCTACATGGGAAAAGGATGCGAGGAAGAAAAGATACACGTATATGTGTGAAAGACCCACATCTTGCACACCTAGAGCAAACAAACCAATGTAATCAAATCTGCTGGGATAAAAAATAAAAAGTAAATTACAAATATGAACAAGAAGTAATGAGACATAAACTTAAAGGGCTTTTTCCTGGCCCATTCCATTCTAATTTACAACCTAGAACACCACTTCCATTAAGCCTCTGTTTCCCCAGGTACCAAATTTGGTAAAGAAGAAATGCTGCCACCTTGTGGCCGTGTCCTGCAAGAGCAGCTTTAAACTCACAGCTAATGGTTACTTAACATTCACAAGGACTCAGGGCTGTAAAGGACACCTGCCCTAAAAAATTGTGCTGAAGTAGTGAATGGACAAAAAAATTCAAAACAGGCAGATGTTTCAAGAAGAGACTATGAAGAGTTATGTATTACTCACGCTCTTTTAAAAAAAAAGGAAAATGGATACAAGCTCAACCTCAGGGTGTGTTAGACCCATGCAATCTAATCTACGAAAAGTTTCAACTTACACCAGTCGACTGACCATCAGCAAAAAGTATACGAACAATAAATGCTGAAGGGGTTTTAGAGCACTGTGTACCCTCTACCTGCTGGTGAGACGTAAAGGGGTAACAGCCAATAATGAGAAAAGAAAGGAGCTGTGTTTAAAAGTAAAAATGGAGGTACCATTCAATCCAGCAGGCGCACCATTGGATCTCTCACCTGAGAAGACAAGAATCGAGAAGACACAGGCCGCAAAAGCTGCAGTGCAGCCTTATTCACAATAGCCAAGACAGTGAAGCAATCAAAATGTCCAACAACAGGTGAATGGATAAAGAAGAAGTGGTCCATGTACACAATGGAATATTAGCCATGGAAAACAACGAACCATTGCTCTTTGAGGCACCACAAATGAGTCTGCAGATAATCATGAAAGATGAGGTAAGTTGGAAAGCAAAAGACCTGTATTCTATGATATCACTTATAGGCGTTCTCTAATAACTGACACAAATGAACATATTTCCACAGAGAAAGACACTCACAGACTTAGAAAATAAAACTATGCTCAACTAAAAGGAAAGGTGGGGGAATGGATAAATTAAGATTACTGTTACTATATGTATACAAACACAAATTATATAAATATCTCAAAAATACCGACCATATAGCAAGGGAGGTCTGCGGAACCCTCTGTAACATTTTACATGGGAAGAGGATCTGTACTTGAATAGACATATATAATGTACAAATGAACCAGATTGTGTTCACCTAGGACAAACAATATTCTAAGCTTTACTCCAATTAAAAAAAAAAATTAAAACCAAGAAGAAATAATGAGACATAAACTTATAGGGCTTTCTCCGTGCACATTCCAATGTAATTTACAACCTAGGAACACGACTTCCAGAAAGGCTCTGCTGCCCTACTACCCAGATTTGGGAATGGAGAAATGCTGCCTGCTTCAGGTCACTCCCCACAACAGGAGCTTTAAAACCATTGCTAAAGGTCACTAAATATTCACAAAACTTGCAGTTCGGTAAATGACACCTGCTCTCTAAAAAGAGTCTCAGGTGGAAAATCGACCAAAAAATTCAAAAGAGGGCAACCTTCCAAGAAGACAATATCAAGAGTTATATTGTACTCCCAATTGTTTCCTTTTTTCAACAGAAAAGAAAACGGCGGTGAAAAATGATGAGTTTTACGAATTTTCAAAGCCATGCAAACCCAAATTACAAAACCCTATCAGCTCACAGCAGCCAGCAGGGCCATTAGCATAAATGCTGCAAACAATAAATACTGAAGCGATTGTGGAGAAATGTGTACCCTCGATTCTAAGGGGGACGTGGTAAGAGCCACTAATGAAAACACAAAGAAGGTGCTTTGAAAAGGGAAACACGGTGCTACCAGTCAGTGAATCACACCCACTGCTGGGCCTATCACCTGAGAAAATGAGAATCAAAAAGTCACAGGCTGGCAATCCTGCACTCCAACAATATTTACCATAGCCAACACTTGGAAGCAATGAAAATGTCCATCAACCGAGGAATGCACAAAGAAGAAGTGGTCCACGTACACAGTGGAAAATTACTCCAATAAAAAATAAAAATTACATTTAAAAATCCAACAAAACTAAGGAGACATCAGCTTCTGTGGGTTTGTCCGGGCACACTCCACTCTAATTTATAACCGAGAAACACCACAGGCCGCAAGGGCTTTTCCCTAGTTACCAGGGTGGGCAACATAGAAAGGCTGCCGCCCTCTGGCAGTTACCTGCAAAAGCAGTTTTAAAGCCTGTGCTAATGGTCATTTCATAGGAATAAGTACTGCAGAAGTGTAAATGAAACCTGCCCTCAAAATGTCTTCAGGGAGGTAATGGCCAAAACATTTCAAAATGTGACACATACTTTAAGAGAACACTTTGAAGAACTAAGGGGAAATCACAGCTTGAAAAATAAAAAGGACATGCCTTAAAGCTCAATTTCAACGGATTATGAGGCACGTGCGAATTCAACCACAAAGAGGTATCAGGTCACACTTTTCAGAATAACCATCAGCAAGAAAACTACAAACAATAAATGCTGAAGGTGTTGTGGAGAAATGCATACCCTCAACTGCAAGTAGGACATAAGTTGGAAAGGGCCACCAACTAGAACAGAATGGGGGTGCCTTAAAAACGTAAACATTGAGCTACCATATGATCCAGCAGGCCCACTCCTCCACCTATAATCTAAGAAGAGAGAATTGGAAAGACACAGGCAGGCAAATCTGCATTGCACAGTATTACAATATCCAAGATATGGAAGTAACCAAAAAGTCCACCAACAGATGGGTGGACAAAGAAGTACTCCTCCATGTACAGATGGAATATTCGCTAGTGAAAAAAATGAAACAATACCATTTGCAGCGCCATAGATGAGTCTAGACGTAATCACGCCACAGGTAGTCAGTGAGAAAGCAAAATACATATATCCTATGATATCACTTTCAGGAGTTACTTAAAAATTGATACCAATGAAGATATTTCCACAGAGAAAGGCAATCACAGTTTCATTAAAAAACTTATGGTTCACCAAATAGAAAGGGATGAGGATTGGATAGATTACCATATTGGGGTTAACAGAGATATACAAACCATGTGAAATATATAACCACCAAAGACGTACGGAAGACCAGGAGAAGACTACTCAACATTGTGTCATAACCTACATGGGAAAAGGATGCGAGGAAGAAAAGATACACGTATATGTGTGAAAGACCCACATCTTGCACACCTAGAGCAAACAAACCAATGTAATCAAATCTGCTGGGATAAAAAATAAAAAGTAAATTACAAATATGAACAAGAAGTAATGAGACATAAACTTAAAGGGCTTTTTCCTGGCCCATTCCATTCTAATTTACAACCTAGAACACCACTTCCATTAAGCCTCTGTTTCCCCAGGTACCAAATTTGGTAAAGAAGAAATGCTGCCACCTTGTGGCCGTGTCCTGCAAGAGCAGCTTTAAACTCACAGCTAATGGTTACTTAACATTCACAAGGACTCAGGGCTGTAAAGGACACCTGCCCTAAAAAATTGTGCTGAAGTAGTGAATGGACAAAAAAATTCAAAACAGGCAGATGTTTCAAGAAGAGACTATGAAGAGTTATGTATTACTCACGCTCTTTTAAAAAAAAAGGAAAATGGATACAAGCTCAACCTCAGGGTGTGTTAGACCCATGCAATCTAATCTACGAAAAGTTTCAACTTACACCAGTCGACTGACCATCAGCAAAAAGTATACGAACAATAAATGCTGAAGGGGTTTTAGAGCACTGTGTACCCTCTACCTGCTGGTGAGACGTAAAGGGGTAACAGCCAATAATGAGAAAAGAAAGGAGCTGTGTTTAAAAGTAAAAATGGAGGTACCATTCAATCCAGCAGGCGCACCATTGGATCTCTCACCTGAGAAGACAAGAATCGAGAAGACACAGGCCGCAAAAGCTGCAGTGCAGCCTTATTCACAATAGCCAAGACAGTGAAGCAATCAAAATGTCCAACAACAGGTGAATGGATAAAGAAGAAGTGGTCCATGTACACAATGGAATATTAGCCATGGAAAACAACGAACCATTGCTCTTTGAGGCACCACAAATGAGTCTGCAGATAATCATGAAAGATGAGGTAAGTTGGAAAGCAAAAGACCTGTATTCTATGATATCACTTATAGGCGTTCTCTAATAACTGACACAAATGAACATATTTCCACAGAGAAAGACACTCACAGACTTAGAAAATAAAACTATGCTCAACTAAAAGGAAAGGTGGGGGAATGGATAAATTAAGATTACTGTTACTATATGTATACAAACACAAATTATATAAATATCTCAAAAATACCGACCATATAGCAAGGGAGGTCTGCGGAACCCTCTGTAACATTTTACATGGGAAGAGGATCTGTACTTGAATAGACATATATAATGTACAAATGAACCAGATTGTGTTCACCTAGGACAAACAATATTCTAAGCTTTACCCCAATTAAAAAAAAAAATTAAAACCAAGAAGAAATAATGAGACATAAACTTATAGGGCTTTCTCCGTGCACATTCCAATGTAATTTACAACCTAGGAACACGACTTCAAGAAAGGCTCTGCTGCCCTACTACCCAGATTTGGGAATGGAGAAATGCTGCCTGCTTCAGGTCACTTCCCACAACAGGAGCTTTAAAACCATTGCTAAAGGTCACTAAATATTCACAAAACTTGCAGTTCGGTAAATGACACCTGCTCTCTAAAAAGAGTCTCAGGTGGAAAATCGACCAAAAAATTCAAAAGAGGGCAACCTTCCAAGAAGACAATATCAAGAGTTATATTGTACTCCCAATTGTTTCCTTTTTTCAACAGAAAAGAAAACGGCGGTGAAAAATGATGAGTTTTACGAATTTTCAAAGCCATGCAAACCCAAATTACAAAACCCTATCAGCTCACAGCAGCCAGCAGGGCCATTAGCATAAATGCTGCAAACAATAAATACTGAAGCGATTGTGGAGAAATGTGTACCCTCGATTCTAAGGGGGACGTGGTAAGAGCCACTAATGAAAACACAAAGAAGGTGCTTTGAAAAGGGAAACACGGTGCTACCAGTCAGTGAATCACACCCACTGCTGGGCCTATCACCTGAGAAAATGAGAATCAAAAAGTCACAGGCTGGCAATCCTGCACTCCAACAATATTTACCATAGCCAACACTTGGAAGCAATGAAAATGTCCATCAACCGAGGAATGCACAAAGAAGAAGTGGTCCACGTACACAGTGGAAAATTACTCCAATAAAAAATAAAAATTAAATTTAAAAATCCAACAAAACTAAGGAGACATCAGCTTCTGTGGGTTTGTCCGGGCACACTCCACTCTAATTTATAACCGAGAAACACCACAGGCCGCAAGGGCTTTTCCCTAGTTACCAGGGTGGGCAACATAGAAAGGCTGCCGCCCTCTGGCAGTTACCTGCAAAAGCAGTTTTAAAGCCTGTGCTAATGGTCATTTCATAAGAATAAGTACTGCAGAAGTGTAAATGAAACCTGCCCTCAAAATGTCTTCAGGGAGGTAAAGGCCAAAACATTTCAAAATGTGACGCATACTTTAAGAGAACACTTTGAAGAACTAAGGGGGTAATCACAGCTTGAAAAATAAAAAGGACATGCCTTCAAGCTCAATTTCAACGGATTGTGAGGCACATGCGAATTCAACCACAAAGAGGTATCAGCTCACACTTGTCAGAATAACCATCAGCAAGAAAACTACAAACAATAAATGCTGAAGGTGTTGTGGAGAAATGCATACCCTCAACTTCAAATGGGACATAAATTGGAAAGGGCCACGAAGTAGAACAGAATTTGGATGCCTTAAAAACGTAAACATTGAGCTACCATATGATCCAGCAGGCCCACTCCTCCACCTATAATCTAAGAAGAGAGAATTGGAAAGACACAGGCAGGCAAATCTGCATTGCACAGTATTACAATAGCCAAGATATGGAAGTAACCAAAAAGTCCACCAACAGATGGGTGGACAAAGAAGTACTCCTCCATGTACAGATGGAATATTCGCTAGTGAAAAAAATGAAACAATACCATTTGCAGCGCCATAGATGAGTCTAGACGTAATCATGCCACGTGTAGTCAGTGAGAAAGCAAAATACATATATCCTATGATATCACTTTCAGGAGTTACTTAAAAATTGATACCAATGAAGATATTTCCACAGAGAAAGGCAATCACAGTTTCATTAAAAAACTTATGGTTCACCAAATAGAAAGGGATGAGGATTGGATACATTACCATATTGGGGTTAACAGAGATATACAAACCATGTGAAATATATAACCACCAAAGACGTACGGAAGACCAGGAGAAGACTACTCAACATTGTGTCATAACCTACATGGGAAAAGGATGCGAGGAAGAAAAGATACACGTATATGTGGGAAAGACCCACATCTTGCACACCTAGAGCAAACAAACCAATGTAATCAAATCTGCTGGGATAAAAAATAAAAAGTAAATTACAAACATGAACAAGAAGTAATGAGACATAAACTTAAAGGGCTTTTTCCTGGCCCATTCCATTGTAATTTACAACCTAGAACACCACTTCCATTAAGCCTCTGTTTACCCAGTTACCAAATTTGGTAAAGAAGAAATGCTGCCACCTTGTGGCCGTGTCCTGCAAGAGCAGCTTTAAACTCACAGCTAATGGTTACTTAACATTCACAAGGACTCAGGGCTGTAAAGGACACCTGCTCTAAAAAATTGTGCTGAAGTAGTGAATGGACAAAAAAATTCAAAACAGGCAGATGTTTAAAGAAGAGAGTATGAAGAGTTATGTATTACTCACGCTCTTTTAGAAAAAAAGGAAAATGGATACAAGCTCAACCTCAGGGTGTGTTAGACCCATGCAATCTAATCTACGAAAAGTTTCAACTTACACCAGTCGACTGACCATCAGCAAAAAGTATACGAACAATAAATGCTGAAGGGGTTTTAGATAACTGTGTACCCTCTACCTGCTGGTGAGACGTAAAGGGGTAACAGCCAATAATGAGAAAAGAAAGGAGCTGTGTTTAGAAGTAAAAATAAAGGTACCATTCAATCCCCAGGCGCACCATTGGACCTCTCACCTGAGAAGACAAGAATCGAGAAGACACAGGCCGCAAAAGCTGCAGTGCAGCCTTATTCACAATAGCCAAGACAGTGAAGCAATCAAAATGTCCAACAACAGGTGAATGGATAAAGAAGAAGTGGTCCATGTACACAATGGAATATTAGCCATGGAAAACAACGAACCATTGCTCTTTGAGGCACCCCAAATGAGTCTGCAGATAATCATGAAAGATGAGGTAAGTTGGAAAGCAAAAGACCTGTATTCTATGATATCACTTATAGGCGTTATCTAATAACTGACACAAATGTACATATTTCCACAGAGAAAGACACTCACAGACTTAGAAAACAAACTATGCTCAACTAAAAGGAAAGGTGGGGGGAATGGATAAATTAAGATTAGTGTTACTATATGTATACAAAGACATATTATCTATATATCTCAAAAAGACCGACCAGATAGCAAGGGAAGTCTGCGGAACCTTCTGTAACATTTTACATGGGAAGAGGATCTGTAGTTGAATAGATATATATAATGTACAAATGAACCAGATTGTGTACACCTAGGACAAACAATATTCTAAGCTTTACCCCAATTAAAAAAAAAATTTAAAACCAAGAAGAAATAATGAGACATAAACTTATGGGGCTTTCTCCATGCACATTCCAATGTAATTTACAACCTAGGAACACGACTTCCAGAAAGGCTCTGCTGCCCTACTACCCAGATTTGGGAATGGAGAAATGCTGCCTGCTTCAGGTCACTTCCCAAAACAGGAGCTTTAAAACCATTGCTAAAGGTCACTAAATATTCACAAAACTTGCAGTTCGGTAAATGACACCTGCTCTCTAAAAAAAGTCTCAGGTGGAAAATAGACCAAAAAATTCAAAAGAGGGCAACCTTCCAAGAAGACAATATCAAGAGTTAGATTGTACTCCCAATTGTTTCCTTTTTTTAACAGAAAAGAAAACGGCGGTGAAAAATGATGAGTTTTACGAATTTTCAAAGCCATGCAAACCCAAATTACAAAACCCTATCAGCTCACAGCAGCCAGTAGGGCCATTAGCATAAATGCTGCAAACAATAAATGCTGAAGCGATTGTGGAGAAATGCGTACCCTCGATTCTGAGGGGGATGTGGTAAGTGCCACTAATGAGAACACAAAGAAGGTACTTTGAAAAGGGAAAAATGGTGCTACCAGTCAGTCAATCACAACCACTGCTGGGCCTATCACCTGAGAAAATGAGAATCAAAAAGTCACAGGCTGGCAATCCTGCACTCCAACAATATTTACCATAGCCAACACTTGGAAGCAATGAAAATGTCCATCAACCGAGGAATGCACAAAGTAGCCGTAGTCCACGTACACAGTGGAAAATTATTCCAATAAATAAAAATTAAAATTAAAAATCCAACAAAAGTAAGGAGACATCAGCTTGTGTGGGTTGGTCTGGGCACACACCACTCTAATTTATAATCCAGAAACACCACAGGCCGCAAGGGCTTTTCCCTAGATACCAGGGTGGGGAACATAGAAAGGCTGCCGCCCTCTCGCAGTTACCTGAAAAAGCAGCTTTAAAGCCTGTGCTAATGGTCATTTCATAGGAACAAGTACTGCAGAACTGTAAGTGAAACCTGCCCTCAAAATGTCTTCAGGGAGGTAATGGCCAAAACATTTCAAAATGTGACACATACTTTAAGAGAACACTTTGAAGAACTAAGGGGTAATCACAGCTTGAAAAATAAAAAGGACATGCCTTCAAGCTCAATTTCAATGGATTATGAGGCACGTGCGAATTCAGCCACAAAGAGGTATCAGATCACACTTGTCAGAATAACCATCAGCAAGAAAACTACAAACAATAAATGCTGAAGGTGTTGTAGAGAAATGCAAACACTCAACTTCAAGGGGGACGTAACTTGGAAAGGGTCACGAACTAGAACAGAATGGGGGTGCCTTAAAAACGTAAACATTGAGCTACCATATGATCCAGCAGGCCCACTCCTCCACCTATAATCTAAGAAGAGAGAATTGGAAAGACACAGGCAGGCAAATCTGCCTTGCACAGTATTACAATAGCCAAGATATGGAAGTAACCAAAAACTCCACCAACAGATGGGTGGACAAAGAAGTACTCCTCCATGTACAGATGGAATATTCGCTAGTCAAAAAAATGAAACAATGCCATCTGCAGCGCCATAGATGAGTGTAGACGTAACCACGCCACGTGTAGTCAGTGAGAAAGCAAAATACATATATCCTATGATATCACTTTCAGGAGTTACTTAAAAATTGATACCAATGAAGCTATTTCCACAGAGAAAGGCAATCACAGATTCATTAAAAAACTTATGGTTCACCAAATAGAAAGGGATGAGGATTGGATACATTACCATATTGGGGTTAACAGAGATATACAAACCATGTGAAATATATAACCACCAAAGACGTACGGAAGACCAGGAGAAGACTACTCAACATTGTGTCATAACCTACATGGGAAAAGGATGCGAGGAAGAAAAGATACATGTATATGTGTGAAAGACCCACATCTTGCACACCTAGAGCAAACAAACCAATGTAATCAAATCTGTTGGGATAAAAAATAAAAAGTAAATTACAAACATGAACAAGAAGTAATGAGACATAAACTTAAAGGGCTTTTTCCTGGCCCATTCCATTCTAATTTACAACCTAGAACACCACTTCCATTAAGCCTCTGTTTCCCCAGGTACCAAATTTGGTAAAGAAGAAATGCTGCCACCTTGTGGCCGTGTCCTGCAAGAGCAGCTTTAAACTCACAGCTAATGGTTACTTAACATTCACAAGGACTCAGGGCTGTAAAGGACACCTGCCCTAAAAAATTGTGCTGAAGTAGTGAATGGACAAAAAAATTCAAAACAGGCAGATGTTTCAAGAAGAGACTATGAAGAGTTATGTATTACTCACGCTCTTTTAAAAAAAAAGGAAAATGGATACAAGCTCAACCTCAGGGTGTGATAGACCCATGCAATCTAATCTACGAAAAGTTTCAACTTACACCAGTCGACTGACCATCAGCAAAAAGTATACGAACAATAAATGCTGAAGGGGTTTTAGAGAACTGTGTACCCTCTACCTGCTGGTGAGACGTAAAGGGGTAACAGCCAATAATGAGAAAAGAAAGGAGCTGTGTTTAGAAGTAAAAATCGAGGTACCATTCAATCCCCAGGCACACCATTGGACGTCTCACCTGAGAAGACAAGAATCGAGAAGACACAGGCCGCAAAAGCTGCAGTGCAGCCTTATTCACAATAGCCAAGACAGTGAAGCAATCAAAATGTCCAACAACAGGTGAATGGATAAAGAAGAAGTGGTCCATGTACACAATGGAATATCAGCCATGGAAAACAACGAACCATTGCTCTTTGAGGCACCACAAATGAGTCTGCAGATAATCATGAAAGATGAGGTAAGTTGGAAAGCAAAAGACCTGTATTCTATGATATCACTTATAGGCGTTATCTAATAACTGACACAAATGAACATATTTCCACAGAGAAAGACACTCACAGACTTAGAAAATAAAACTATGCTCAACTAAAAGGAAAGGTGGGGGAATGGATAAATTAAGATTACTGTTACTATATGTATACAAACACAAATTATATAAATATCTCAAAAATACCGACCATATAGCAAGGGAGGTCTGCGGAACCCTCTGTAACATTTTACATGGGAAGAGGATCTGTACTTGAATAGACATATATAATGTACAAATGAACCAGATTGTGTTCACCTAGGACAAACAATATTCTAAGCTTTACCCCAATTAAAAAAAAAAAATTAAAACCAAGAAGAAATAATGAGACATAAACTTATAGGGCTTTCTCCACGCACATTCCAATGTAATTTACAACCTAAGAACACGACTTCCAGAAAGGCTCTGCTGCCCTACTACCCAGATTTGGGAATGGAGAAATGCTGCCTGCTTCAGGTCACTTCCCACAACAGGAGCTTAAAAACCATTGCTAAAGGTCACTAAATATTCACAAAACTTGCAGTTCGGTAAATGACACCTGCTCTCTAAAAAGAGTCTCAGGTGGAAAATCGACCAAAAAATTCAAAAGAGGGCAACCTTCCAAGAAGACAATATCAAGAGTTATATTGTACTCCCAATTGTTTCCTTTTTTCAACAGAAAAGAAAACGGCGGTGAAAAATGATGAGTTTTACGAATTTTCAAAGCCATGCAAACCCAAATTACAAAACCCTACCAGCTCACAGCAGCCAGCAGGGCCATTAGCATAAATGCTGCAAACAATACATACTGAAGCGATTGTGGAGAAATGCGTACCCTCGATTCTAAGGGGGACGTGGTAAGTGCCACTAATGAGAACACAAAGAAGGTGCTTTGAAAAGGGAAAAACGATGCTACCAGTCAGTCAATCACACCCACTGCTGGGCCTATCACCTGAGAAAATGAGAATCAAAAAGTCACAGGCTGGCAATCCTGCACTCCAACAATATTTACCATAGCCAACACTTGGAAGCAATGAAAATGTCCATCAACCGAGGAATGCACAAAGAAGAAGTGGTCCACGTACACAGTGGAAAATTACTCCAATAAAAAATAAAAATTAAATTTAAAAATCCAACAAAACTAAGGAGACATCAGCTTGTGTGGGTTTGTCCGGGCACAGTCCACTCTAATTTATAACCGAGAAACACCACAGGCCGCAAGGGCTTTTCCCTAGTTACCAGGGTGGGGAACATAGAAAGGCTGCTGCCCTCTGGCAGTTACCTGCAAAAGCAGTTTTAAAGCCTGTGCTAATGGTCATTTCATAGGAATAAGTACTGCAGAAGTGTAAATGAAACCTGCCCTCAAAATGTCTTCAGGGAGGTAATGGCCAAAACATTTCAAAATGTGACACATACTTTAAGAGAACACTTTGAAGAACTAAGGGGAAATCACAGCTTGAAAAATAAAAAGGACATGCCTTAAAGCTCAATTTCAACGGATTATGAGGCACGTGCGAATTCAACCACAAAGAGGTATCAGGTCACACTTTTCAGAATAACCATCAGCAAGAAAACTACAAACAATAAATGCTGAAGGTGTTGTGGAGAAATGCATACCCTCAACTGCAAGTAGGACATAAGTTGGAAAGGGCCACCAACTAGAACAGAATGGGGGTGCCTTAAAAACGTAAACATTGAGCTACCATATGATCCAGCAAGCCCACTCCTCCACCTATAATCTAAGAAGAGAGAATTGGAAAGACACAGGCATGCAAATCTGCATTGCACAGTATTACAATATCCAAGATATGGAAGTAACCAAAAAGTCCACCAACAGATGGGTGGACAAAGAAGTACTCCTCCATGTACAGATGGAATATTTGCTAGTGAAAAAAATGAAACAATACCATTTGCAGCGCCATAGATGAGTCTAGACGTAATCACGCCACGGCTAGTCAGTGAGAAAGCAAAATACATATATTCTATGATATCACTTTCAGGAGTTACTTAAAAATTGATACCAATGAAGATATTTCCACAGAGAAAGGCAATCACAGTTTCATTAAAAAACTTATGGTTCACCAAATAGAAAGGGATGAGGATTGGATACATTACCATATTGGGGTTAACAGAGATATACAAACCATGTGAAATATATAACCACCAAAGACGTACGGAAGACCAGGAGAAGACTACTCAACATTGTGTCATAACCTACATGGGAAAAGGATGCGAGGAAGAAAAGATACACGTATATGTGTGAAAGACCCACATCTTGCACACCTAGAGCAAACAAACCAATGTAATCAAATCTGCTGGGATAAAAAATAAAAAGTAAATTACAAATATGAACAAGAAGTAATGAGACATAAACTTAAAGGGCTTTTTCCTGGCCCATTCCATTCTAATTTACAACCTAGAACACCACTTCCATTAAGCCTCTGTTTCCCCAGGTACCAAATTTGGTAAAGAAGAAATGCTGCCACCTTGTGGCCGTGTCCTGCAAGAGCAGCTTTAAACTCACAGCTAATGGTTACTTAACATTCACAAGGACTCAGGGCTGTAAAGGACACCTGCCCTAAAAAATTGTGCTGAAGTAGTGAATGGACAAAAAAATTCAAAACAGGCAGATGTTTCAAGAAGAGACTATGAAGAGTTATGTATTACTCACGCTCTTTAAAAAAAAAAGGAAAATGGATACAAGCTCAACCTCAGGGTGTGTTAGACCCATGCAATGTAATCTACGAAAAGTTTCAACTTACACCAGTCGACTGACCATCAGCAAAAAGTATACGAACAATAAATGCTGAAGGGGTTTTAGAGAACTGTGTACCCTCTACCTGCTGGTGAGATGTAACGGGGAAACAGCCAATAATGAGAAAAGAAAGGAGCTGTGTTTAGAAGTAAAAATCGAGGTACCATTCAATCCCCAGGCGTACCATTGGACCTCTCACCTGAGAAGACAAGAATCGAGAAGACACAGGCCGCAAAAGCTGCAGTGCAGCCTTATTCACAATAGCCAAGACAGTGAAGCAATCAAAATGTCCAACAACAGGTGAATGGATAAAGAAGAAGTGGTCCATGTACACAATGGAATATTAGCCATGGAAAACAACGGACCATTGCTCTTTGAGGCACCACAAATGAGTCTGCAGATAATCATGAAAGATGAGGTAAGTTGGAAAGCAAAAGACCTGTATTCTATGATATCACTTATAGGCGTTATCTAATAACTGACACAAATGAACATATTTCCACAGAGAAAGACACTCACAGATTTAGAAAACAAACTATGCTCATCTAAAACGAAAGGTGGGGGGGATGAATAAATTAAGATTAGTGTTACTATATGTATACAAACACATATTATCTATATATCTCAAAAAGACCGACCATATAACAAGGGAAGTCTGCGGAACCTTCTGTAACATTTTACATGGGAAGAGGATCTGTAGTTGAATAGATATATATAATGTACAAATGAACCAGATTGTGTACACCTAGGACAAACACTATTCTAAGCTTTACCCCACTTAACAAAAAAATTTAAAACCAAGAAGAAATAATGAGACATAAACTTATGGGGCTTTCTCCATGCACATTCCAATGTAATTTACAGCCTAGGAACACGACTTCCAGAAAGGCTCTGCTGCCCTACTACCCAGATTTGGGAATGGAGAAATGCTGCCTGCTTCAAGTCACTTCCCACAACAGGAGCTTTAAAACCATTGCTAAAGGTCACTAAATATTCACAAAATTTGCAGTTCGGTAAATGACACCTGCTCTCTAAAAAGAGTCTCAGGTGGAAAATCGACCAAAAAATTCAAAAGAAGGCAACCTTACAAGAAGACAATATCAAGAGTTATATTGTACTCCCAATTGTTTCCTTTTTTCAACAGAAAAGAAAACGGTGGTGAAAAATGATGAGTTTTACGAATTTTCAAAGCCATGCAAACCCAAATTACAAAACCCTATCAGCTCACAGCAGCCAGTAGGGCCATTAGCATAAATGCTGCAAACAATAAATGCTGAAGCGATTGTGGAGAAATGTGTACCCTCGATTCTAAGGGGGACGTGGTAAGTGCCACTAATGAAAACACAACGAAGGTGCTTTGAAAAGGGAAAAACGATGCTACCAGTCAGTCAATCACACCCACTGCTGGGGCTATCACCTGAGAAAATGAGAATCAAATAGTCACAGGCTGGCAATCCTGCACTCCAACAATAATTACCATAGCCAACACTTGGAAGCAATGAAAATGTCCATCAACCGAGGAATGCACAAAGAAGAAGTGGTCCACGTACACAGTGGAAAATTACTCCAATAAAAAATAAAAATTAAATTTAAAAATCCAACAAAAGTAAGGACACATCAGCTTGTGTGGGTTGGTCCGGGCACACTCCACTCTAATTTATAACTGAGAAACACCACAGGCCGCAAGGGTTTTTCCCTAGTTACCAGGGTGGGGAACATAGAAAGCCTGCCGCCCTCTGGCAGTTACCTGCAAAAGCAGCTTTAAAGCCTGTGCTAATGGTCATTTCATAGGAACAAGTACTGCAGAACTATAAATGAAACCTGCCCTCAAAATATCTTCAGGGAGGTAATGGCCAAAACATTTCAAAATGTGACACATACTTTAAGAGAACACTTTGAAGAACTAAGGGGTAATCACAGCTTGAAAAATAAAAAGGACAAGACTTCAAGCTCAATTTCAATGGATTATGAGGCACGTGCGAATTCAGCCACAAAGAGGTATCATATCACACTTGTCAGAATAAGCATCAGCAAGAAAACTACAAACAATAAATGCTGAAGGTGTTGTAGAGAAATGCAAACCCTCAACTTCAAGGGGGACGTAACTTGGAAAGGGCGACGAACTAGAACAGAATGGAAGTGCCTTAAAAAGGTAAACATTGAGCTACCATATGATCCAGCAGGCCCACTCATCCACCTATAATCTAAGAAGAGAGAATTGGAAAGACACAGGCAGGCAAATCTGCATTGCACAGTATTACAATAGCCAAGATATGGAAGTAACCAAAAAGTCCACCAACAGATGGGTGGACAAAGAAGACCTCCTCCATGTACAAGTGGAATATTTGCTAGTGAAAAAAATGAAACAATGCCATTTGCAGCACCATAGATGAGTCTAGACGTAATCACGCCACCTGTAGTAAGTGACAAAAAAAAAGACACATATCCTATTATATCAGTTTTAGGAGTTACTTAAAAATTGATACCAAATAAGATCTTTCCACAGAGAAAGGCAATCACAGATTCATTAAAAAACTTATGGTTCACCAAATAGAAAGGGATGAGGATTGGATACATTACCACATTGGGGTTAGCAGAGATATACAAACCATGTGAAATATATAATCACCAAAGACGTACGGAAGACCAGGAGAAGACTACTCAACATTGTGTCATAACCTATATGGGAAAAGGATGCTAGGATAAATAGATACATGTATATGTGTGAAAGAACCACATCTTGCACACCTAGAACAAACAAACCATTGTAATCAAATTTGCTGGGATAAAAAATAAAAAGTAAATTAAAAATATGAACAAGAAGTAATGAGACATAAACTTAAAGGGCTTTTTCCTGGCACGTTCCATTCTAAAATACAACCTAGAACACCACTTCCATTAAGTCTCTGTTTCCCTAGTAACCAAATTTGGCAAAGGAGAAATGCTGCCACCTTGTGGCCGTTTCCTGCAAGAGCAGCTTTAAACTCACAGCTAATGGTTCCTTAACATTCACAAGGACTCAGGGCTGTAAAGGACACCTGCCCTAAAAAATTGTGCTGAAGTAGTGAATGGACAAAAAAATTCAAAACAGGCAGATGTTTCAAGAATAGAGTATGAAGAGTTATGTTTTACTCACGCTCTTTAAAAAAAAAAGGAAAATGGATAAAAGCTCAACCTCAGGGTGTGTTAGACCCATGCAACCTAATGCACGAAAAGTTTCAACTTACACCAGTCGACTGACCATCAGCAAAAAGTATACGAACAATAAATGCTGAAGGGGTTTTACAGAACTGTGTACCCTCTACCTGCTGGTGAGACGTAAAGGGGTAACAGCCAATAATGAGAAAAGAAAGGAGCTGTGTTTAAAAGTAAAAATGGAGGTACCATTCAATCCAGCAGGCGTACCAATGGACCTCTCACCTGAGAAGACAAGAATGGAGAAGACACAGGCCGCAAAAGCTGCAGTGCAGCCTTATTCACAATAGCCAAGACAGTGAAGCAATCAAAATATCCAACAAGAGGTGAATGGATAAAGAAGAAGTGGTCCATGTTCACAATGGAATATTAAGCATGGGAAACAACGAACCATTGCTCTCTGAGGCACCACAAAGGAGTCTGGAGATAGTCACGAAACATGAGGTAAGTCGGAAAGCAAAAGACCTATATTCTACGATATCACTTATAGGCGTTATCTAATAACTGACACAAATGAACATATTTCCACAGAGAAAGACACTCACAGACTTAGAAAACAAACTATGCTCACCTAAAAGGAAAGGTGGGGGGATTGGATAAATTAAGATTAGTGTTACTATATGTATACAAACACATATTATATACATATCTCAAAAATACCGACCATATAGCAAGGGAGGTCTGCGGAACCCTCTGTAACATTTTACATGGGAAGAGGATCTGTACTTGAATAGACATATATAATGTACAAATGAACCAGATTGTGTTCACCTAGGACAAACAATATTCTAAACTTTACCCCAATTAAAACACTTTTAAAAACCAAGAAGAAATAATGAGACATAAACTTATGGGGGTTTCTCCACGCACTTTCTAACGTAATTTACAACCTAGGAACACGACTTCCAGAAAGGCTCTGCTGCCCTACTACCCAGATTTGGGAATGGAGAAATGCTGCCTGCTTCAGGTCACTTCCCACAACAGCAGCTTTAAACCCATTGCTATAGGTCACTAAATATTCACCAAACTTGCAGTTCGGGAAATAAGACCTGCTCTCTAAAAAAACTCTGGGGTGGAAAATCGCCCAAAAAATTCAATAGAGGGCAACCTTCCAAGAAGACAATTTAAAGAGTTATATTGTACTCCCAATTGATTCCTTTTTTTAACAGAAAAGAAAACGGCAGAGAAAAATGATGAGTTTTACGAATTTTCAGAGACATGCAAACCCAAATTACAAAAACCTATGAGCTCACAGCAGCCAGAAGGGCCATTAGCATAAATGCTGCAAACAATAAATGCTGAAGCGATTGTGGAGAAATGCGTACCCTGGATTCTAAGGGGGACGTGGTAAGAGCCACTAATGAAAACACAAAGAAGGTGCTTTGAAAAGGGAAACACGGTGCTACCAGTCAGTGAATCACACCCACTGCTGGGCCTATCACCTGAGAAAATGAGAATCAAAAAGTCACAGGCTGGCAATCCTGCACTCCAACAATATTTACCATAGCCAACACTTGGAAGCAATGAAAATGTCCATCAACCGAGGAATGCACAAAGAAGAAGTGGTCCACGTACACAGTGGAAAATTACTCCAATAAAAAATAAAAATTAAATTTAAAAATCCAACAAAAGTAAGGAGACATCAGCTTGTGTGGGTTGGTCTGGGCACACACCACTCTAATTTATAATCCAGAAACACCACAGGCCGCAAGGGCTTTTCCCTAGATACCAGGGTGGGGAACATAGAAAGGCTGCCGCCCTCTCGCAGTTACCTGAAAAAGCAGCTTTAAAGCCTGTGCTAATGGTCATTTCATAGGAACAAGTACTGCAGAACTGTAAGTGAAACCTGCCCTCAAAATGTCTTCAGGGAGGTAATGGCCAAAACATTTCAAAATGTGACACATACTTTAAGAGAACACTTTGAAGAACTAAGGGGTAATCACAGCTTGAAAAATAAAAAGGACATGCCTTCAAGCTCAATTTCAATGGATTATGAGGCACGTGCGAATTCAGCCACAAAGAGGTATCAGATCACACTTGTCAGAATAACCATCAGCAAGAAAACTACAAACAATAAATGCTGAAGGTGTTGTAGAGAAATGCAAACACTCAACTTCAAGGGGGACGTAACTTGGAAAGGGTCACGAACTAGAACAGAATGGGGGTGCCTTAAAAACGTAAACATTGAGCTACCATATGATCCAGCAGGCCCACTCCTCCACCTATAATCTAAGAAGAGAGAATTGGAAAGACACAGGCAGGCAAATCTGCCTTGCACAGTATTACAATAGCCAAGATATGGAAGTAACCAAAAACTCCACCAACAGATGGGTGGACAAAGAAGTACTCCTCCATGTACAGATGGAATATTCGCTAGTCAAAAAAATGAAACAATGCCATCTGCAGCGCCATAGATGAGTGTAGACGTAACCACGCCACGTGTAGTCAGTGAGAAAGCAAAATACATATATCCTATGATATCACTTTCAGGAGTTACTTAAAAATTGATACCAATGAAGCTATTTCCACAGAGAAAGGCAATCACAGATTCATTAAAAAACTTATGGTTCACCAAATAGAAAGGGATGAGGATTGGATACATTACCATATTGGGGTTAACAGAGATATACAAACCATGTGAAATATATAACCACCAAAGACGTACGGAAGACCAGGAGAAGACTACTCAACATTGTGTCATAACCTACATGGGAAAAGGATGCGAGGAAGAAAAGATACATGTATATGTGTGAAAGACCCACATCTTGCACACCTAGAGCAAACAAACCAATGTAATCAAATCTGTTGGGATAAAAAATAAAAAGTAAATTACAAACATGAACAAGAAGTAATGAGACATAAACTTAAAGGGCTTTTTCCTGGCCCATTCCATTCTAATTTACAACCTAGAACACCACTTCCATTAAGCCTCTGTTTCCCCAGGTACCAAATTTGGTAAAGAAGAAATGCTGCCACCTTGTGGCCGTGTCCTGCAAGAGCAGCTTTAAACTCACAGCTAATGGTTACTTAACATTCACAAGGACTCAGGGCTGTAAAGGACACTTGCCCTAAAAAATTGTGCTGAAGTAGTGAATGGACAAAAAAATTCAAAACAGGCAGATGTTTCAAGAAGAGACTATGAAGAGTTATGTATTACTCACGCTCTTTTAAAAAAAAAGGAAAATGGATACAAGCTCAACCTCAGGGTGTGATAGACCCATGCAATCTAATCTACGAAAAGTTTCAACTTACACCAGTCGACTGACCATCAGCAAAAAGTATACGAACAATAAATGCTGAAGGGGTTTTAGAGAACTGTGTACCCTCTACCTGCTGGTGAGACGTAAAGGGGTAACAGCCAATAATGAGAAAAGAAAGGAGCTGTGTTTAGAAGTAAAAATCGAGGTACCATTCAATCCCCAGGCGCACCATTGGACGTCTCACCTGAGAAGACAAGAATCGAGAAGACACAGGCCGCAAAAGCTGCAGTGCAGCCTTATTCACAATAGCCAAGACAGTGAAGCAATCAAAATGTCCAACAACAGGTGAATGGATAAAGAAGAAGTGGTCCATGTACACAATGGAATATCAGCCATGGAAAACAACGAACCATTGCTCTTTGAGGCACCACAAATGAGTCTGCAGATAATCATGAAAGATGAGGTAAGTTGGAAAGCAAAAGACCTGTATTCTATGATATCACTTATAGGCGTTCTCTAATAACTGACACAAATGAACATATTTCCACAGAGAAAGACACTCACAGACTTAGAAAATAAAACTATGCTCAACTAAAAGGAAAGGTGGGGGAATGGATAAATTAAGATTACTGTTACTATATGTATACAAACACAAATTATATAAATATCTCAAAAATACCGACCATATAGCAAGGGAGGTCTGCGGAACCCTCTGTACCATTTTACATGGGAAGAGGATCTGTACTTGAATAGACATATATAATGTACAAATGAACCAGATTGTGTTCACCTAGGACAAACAATATTCTAAGCTTTACCCCAATTAAAAAAAAAAATTAAAACCAAGAAGAAATAATGAGACATAAACTTATAGGGCTTTCTCCACGCACATTCCAATGTAATTTACAACCTAAGAACACGACTTCCAGAAAGGCTCTGCTGCCCTACTACCCAGATTTGGGAATGGAGAAATGCTGCCTGCTTCAGGTCACTTTCCACAACAGGAGCTTTAAAACCATTACTAAAGGTCACTAAATATTCACAAAACTTGCAGTTCGGTAAATGACACCTGCTCTCTAAAAAGAGTCTCAGGTGGAAAATCGACCAAAAAATTCAAAAGAGGGCAACCTTCCAAGAAGACAATATCAAGAGTTATATTGTACTCCCAATTGTTTCCTTTTTTCAACAGAAAAGAAAACGGCGGTGAAAAATGATGAGTTTTACGAATTTTCAAAGCCATGCAAACCCAAATTACAAAACCCTATCAGCTCACAGCAGCCAGCAGGGCCATTAGCATAAATGCTGCAAACAATAAATACTGAAGCGATTGTGGAGAAATGTGTACCCTCGATTCTAAGGGGGACGTGGTAAGTGCCACTAATGAAAACACAAAGAAGGTGCTTTGAAAAGGGAAAAACGATGCTACCAGTCAGTCAATCACACCCCCTGCTGGGGCTATCACCTGAGAAAATGAGAATCAAAAAATCACAGGCTGGCAATCCTGCACTCCAACAATATTTACCATAGCCAACACTTGGAAGCAATGAAAATGTCCATCAACCGAGGAATGCACAAAGAAGAAGTGGTCCACGTACAAAGTGGAAAATTACTCCAATAAAAAATAAAAATTAAATTTAAAAATCCAACAAAACTAAGGAGACATCAGCTTGTGTGGGTTGGTCCGGGCACACTCCACTCTAATTTATAACCGAGAAACACCACAGGCCGCAAGGGCTTTTCCCTAGTTACCAGGGTGGGGAACATAGAAAGGCTGCTGCCCTCTGGCAGTTACCTGCAAAAGCAGTTTTAAAGCCTGTGCTAATGGTCATTTCATAGGAATAAGTACTGCAGAAGTGTAAATGAAACGTGCCCTCAAAATGTCTTCAGGGAGGTAATGGCCAAAACATTTCAAAATGTGACACATACTTTAAGAGAACACTTTGAAGAACTAAGGGGAAATCACAGCTTGAAAAATAAAAAGGACATGCCTTAAAGCTCAATTTCAACGGATTATGAGGCACGTGCGAATTCAACCACAAAGAGGTATCAGGTCACATTTTTCAGAATAACCATCAGCAAGAAAACTACAAACAATAAATGCTGAAGGTGTTGTGGAGAAATGCATACCCTCAACTGCAAGTAGGACATAAGTTGGAAAGGGCCACCAACTAGAACAGAATGGGGGTGCCTTAAAAACGTAAACATTGAGCTACCATATGATCCAGCAAGCCCACTCCTCCACCTATAATCTAAGAAGAGAGAATTGGAAAGACACAGGCATGCAAATCTGCATTGCACAGTATTACAATATCCAAGATATGGAAGTAACCAAAAAGTCCACCAACAGATGGGTGGACAAAGAAGTACTCCTCCATGTACAGATGGAATATTTGCTAGTGAAAAAAATGAAACAATACCATTTGCAGCGCCATAGATGAGTCTAGACGTAATCACGCCACGGCTAGTCAGTGAGAAAGCAAAATACATATATTCTATGATATCACTTTCAGGAGTTACTTAAAAATTGATACCAATGAAGATATTTCCACAGAGAAAGGCAATCACAGTTTCATTAAAAAACTTATGGTTCACCAAATAGAAAGGGATGAGGATTGGATACATTACCATATTGGGGTTAACAGAGATATACAAACCATGTGAAATATATAACCACCAAAGACGTACGGAAGACCAGGAGAAGACTACTCAACATTGTGTCATAACCTACATGGGAAAAGGATGCGAGGAAGAAAAGATACACGTATATGTGTGAAAGACCCACATCTTGCACACCTAGAGCAAACAAACCAATGTAATCAAATCTGCTGGGATAAAAAATAAAAAGTAAATTACAAATATGAACAAGAAGTAATGAGACATAAACTTAAAGGGCTTTTTCCTGGCCCATTCCATTCTAATTTACAACCTAGAACACCACTTCCATTAAGCCTCTGTTTCCCCAGGTACCAAATTTGGTAAAGAAGAAATGCTGCCACCTTGTGGCCGTGTCCTGCAAGAGCAGCTTTAAACTCACAGCTAATGGTTACTTAACATTCACAAGGACTCAGGGCTGTAAAGGACACCTGCCCTAAAAAATTGTGCTGAAGTAGTGAATGGACAAAAAAATTCAAAACAGGCAGATGTTTCAAGAAGAGACTATGAAGAGTTATGTATTACTCACGCTCTTTTAAAAAAAAAGGAAAATGGATACAAGCTCAACCTCAGGGTGTGTTAGACCCATGCAATGTAATCTACGAAAAGTTTCAACTTACACCAGTCGACTGACCATCAGCAAAAAGTATACGAACAATAAATGCTGAAGGGGTTTTAGAGAACTGTGTACCCTCTACCTGCTGGTGAGACGTAAAGGGGTAACAGCCAATAATGAGAAAAGAAAGGAGCTGTGTTTAGAAGTAAAAATCGAGGTACCATTCAATCCCCAGGCGTACCATTGGACCTCTCACCTGAGAAGACAAGAATCGAGAAGACACAGGCCGCAAAAGCTGCAGTGCAGCCTTATTCACAATAGCCAAGACAGTGAAGCAATCAAAATGTCCAACAACAGGTGAATGGATAAAGAAGAAGTGGTCCGTGTACACAATGGAATATTAGCCATGGAAAACAACGGACCATTGCTCTTTGAGGCACCACAAATGAGTCTGCAGATAATCATGAAAGATGAGGTAAGTTGGAAAGCAAAAGACCTGTATTCTATGATATCACTTATAGGCGTTATCTAATAACTGACACAAATGAACATATTTCCACAGAGAAAGACACTCACAGATTTAGAAAACAAACTATGCTCATCTAAAACGAAAGGTGGGGGGGATGAATAAATTAAGATTAGTGTTACTATATGTATACAAACACATATTATCTATATATCTCAAAAAGACCGACCATATAGCAAGGGAAGTCTGCGGAACCTTCTGTAACATTTTACATGGGAAGAGGATCTGTAGTTGAATAGATATATATAATGTACAAATGAACCAGATTGTGTACACCTAGGACAAACACTATTCTAAGCTTTACCCCACTTAACAAAAAAATTTAAAACCAAGAAGAAATAATGAGACATAAACTTATGGGGCTTTCTCCATGCACATTCCAATGTAATTTACAGCCTAGGAACACGACTTCCAGAAAGGCTCTGCTGCCCTACTACCCAGATTTGGGAATGGAGAAATGCTGCCTGCTTCAAGTCACTTCCCACAACAGGAGCTTTAAAACCATTGCTAAAGGTCACTAAATATTCACAAAATTTGCAGTTCGGTAAATGACACCTGCTCTCTAAAAAGAGTCTCAGGTGGAAAATCGACCAAAAAATTCAAAAGAAGGCAACCTTACAAGAAGACAATATCAAGAGTTATATTGTACTCCCAATTGTTTCCTTTTTTCAACAGAAAAGAAAACGGTGGTGAAAAATGATGAGTTTTACGAATTTTCAAAGACATGCAAACCCAAATTACAAAACCCTATCAGCTCACAGCAGCCAGTAGGGACATTAGCATAAATGCTGCAAACAATAAATGCTGAAGCGATTGTGGAGAAATGTGTACCCTCGATTCTAAGGGGGACGTGGTAAGTGCCACTAATGAAAACACAACGAAGGTGCTTTGAAAAGGGAAAAACGATGCTACCAGTCAGTCAATCACAACCACTTCTGGGGCTATCACCTGAGAAAATGAGAATCAAATAGTCACAGGCTGGCAATCCTGCACTCCAACAATAATTACCATAGCCAACACTTGGAAGCAATGAAAATGTCCATCAACCGAGGAATGCACAAAGAAGAAGTGGTCCACGTACACAGTGGAAAATTACTCCAATAAAAAATAAAAATTAAATTTAAAAATCCAACAAAAGTAAGGACACATCAGCTTGTGTGGGTTGGTCCGGGCACACTCCACTCTAATTTATAACTGAGAAACACCACAGGCCGCAAGGGTTTTTCCCTAGTTACCAGGGTGGGGAACATAGAAAGCCTGCCGCCCTCTGGCAGTTACCTGCAAAAGCAGCTTTAAAGCCTGTGCTAATGGTCATTTCATAGGAACAAGTACTGCAGAACTATAAATGAAACCTGCCCTCAAAATATCTTCAGGGAGGTAATGGCCAAAACATTTCAAAATGTGACACATACTTTAAGAGAACACTTTGAAGAACTAAGGGGTAATCACAGCTTGAAAAATAAAAAGGACAAGACTTCAAGCTCAATTTCAATGGATTATGAGGCACGTGCGAATTCAGCCACAAAGAGGTATCAGATCACACTTGTCAGAATAAGCATCAGCAAGAAAACTACAAACAATAAATGCTGAAGGTGTTGTAGAGAAATGCAAACCCTCAACTTCAAGGGGGACGTAACTTGGAAAGGGCGACGAACTAGAACAGAATGGAAGTGCCTTAAAAAGGTAAACATTGAGCTACCATATGATCCAGCAGGCCCACTCATCCACCTATAATCTAAGAAGAGAGAATTGGAAAGACACAGGCAGGCAAATCTGCATTGCACAGTATTACAATAGCCAAGATATGGAAGTAACCAAAAAGTCCACCAACAGATGGGTGGACAAAGAAGACCTCCTCCATGTACAAGTGGAATATTCGCTAGTGAAAAAAATGAAACAATGCCATTTGCAGCACCATAGATGAGTCTAGACGTAATCACGCCACCTGTAGTAAGTGACAAAAAAAAAGACACATATCCTATTATATCAGTTTTAGGAGTTACTTAAAAATTGATACCAAATAAGATCTTTCCACAGAGAAAGGCAATCACAGATTCATTAAAAAACTTATGGTTCACCAAATAGAAAGGGATGAGGATTGGATACATTACCACATTGGGGTTAGCAGAGATATACAAACCATGTGAAATATATAATCACCAAAGACGTACGGAAGACCAGGAGAAGACTACTCAACATTGTGTCATAACCTATATGGGAAAAGGATGCTAGGATAAATAGATACATGTATATGTGTGAAAGAACCACATCTTGCACACCTAGAACAAACAAACCATTGTAATCAAATTTGCTGGGATAAAAAATAAAAAGTAAATTAAAAATATGAACAAGAAGTAATGAGACATAAACTTAAAGGGCTTTTTCCTGGCACGTTCCATTCTAAAATACAACCTAGAACACCACTTCCATTAAGTCTCTGTTTCCCTAGTAACCAAATTTGGCAAAGGAGAAATGCTGCCACCTTGTGGCCGTTTCCTGCAAGAGCAGCTTTAAACTCACAGCTAATGGTTCCTTAACATTCACAAGGACTCAGGGCTGTAAAGGACACCTGCCCTAAAAAATTGTGCTGAAGTAGTGAATGGACAAAAAAATTCAAAACAGGCAGATGTTTCAAGAATAGAGTATGAAGAGTTATGTTTTACTCACGCTCTTTAAAAAAAAAAGGAAAATGGATAAAAGCTCAACCTCAGGGTGTGTTAGACCCATGCAACCTAATGCACGAAAAGTTTCAACTTACACCAGTCGACTGACCATCAGCAAAAAGTATACGAACAATAAATGCTGAAGGGGTTTTACAGAACTGTGTACCCTCTACCTGCTGGTGAGACGTAAAGGGGTAACAGCCAAAAATGAGAAAAGAAAGGAGCTGTGTTTAAAAGTAAAAATGGAGGTACCATTCAATCCAGCAGGCGTACCAATGGACCTCT
Source organism: Balaenoptera physalus (assembly GCF_965194825.1). NCBI lineage: Eukaryota > Metazoa > Chordata > Mammalia > Artiodactyla > Balaenopteridae > Balaenoptera > Balaenoptera physalus. The sequence goes on from NW_028126561.1 coordinate 379,057, forward strand.
CACCTGAGAAGACAAGAATGGAGAAGACACAGGCCGCAAAAGCTGCAGTGCAGCCTTATTCACAATAGCCAAGACAGTGAAGCAATCAAAATATCCAACAAGAGGTGAATGGATAAAGAAGAAGTGGTCCATGTTCACAATGGAATATTAAGCATGGGAAACAACGAACCATTGCTCTCTGAGGCACCACAAAGGAGTCTGGAGATAGTCACGAAACATGAGGTAAGTCGGAAAGCAAAAGACCTATATTCTACGATATCACTTATAGGCGTTATCTAATAACTGACACAAATGAACATATTTCCACAGAGAAAGACACTCACAGACTTAGAAAACAAACTATGCTCACCTAAAAGGAAAGGTGGGGGGATTGGATAAATTAAGATTAGTGTTACTATATGTATACAAACACATATTATATACATATCTCAAAAATACCGACCATATAGCAAGGGAGGTCTGCGGAACCCTCTGTAACATTTTACATGGGAAGAGGATCTGTACTTGAATAGACATATATAATGTACAAATGAACCAGATTGTGTTCACCTAGGACAAACAATATTCTAAACTTTACCCCAATTAAAACACTTTTAAAAACCAAGAAGAAATAATGAGACATAAACTTATGGGGGTTTCTCCACGCACTTTCTAACGTAATTTACAACCTAGGAACATGACTTCCACAAAGGCTCTGCTGCCCTACTACCCAGATTTGGGAATGGAGAAATGCTGCCTCCTTGAGGCCACTTCCCACAACAGCAGCTTTAAACCCATTGCTATAGGTCACTAAATATTCACCAAACTTGCAGTTCGGGAAATAAGACCTGCTCTCTAAAAAAACTCTGGGGTGGAAAATCGCCCAAAAAATTCAATAGAGGGCAACCTTCCAAGAAGACAATTTAAAGAGTTATATTGTACTCCCAATTGATTCCTTTTTTTAACAGAAAAGAAAACGGCAGAGAAAAATGATGAGTTTTACGAATTTTCAAAGACATGCAAACCCAAATTACAAAAACCTATGAGCTCACAGCAGCCAGAAGGGCCATTAGCATAAATGCTGCAAACAATAAATGCTGAAGCGATTGTGGAGAAATGCGTACCCTGGATTCTAAGGGGGACGTGGTAAGGGCCACTAATGAAAACACAAAGAAGGTGCTTTGAAAAGGGAAACACGGTGCTACCAGTCAGTGAATCACACCCACTGCTGGGCCTATCACCTGAGAAAATGAGAATCAAAAAGTCACAGGCTGGCAATCCTGCACTCCAACAATATTTACCATAGCCAACACTTGGAAGCAATGAAAATGTCCATCAACCGAGGAATGCACAAAGAAGAAGTGGTCCACGTACACAGTGGAAAATTACTCCAATAAAAAATAAAAATTAAATTTAAAAATCCAACAAAACTAAGGAGACATCAGCTTCTGTGGGTTTGTCCGGGCACACTCCACTCTAATTTATAACCGAGAAACACCACAGGCCGCAAGGGCTTTTCCCTAGTTACCAGGGTGGGGAACATAGAAAGGCTGCCGCCCTCTGGCAGTTACCTGCAAAAGCAGTTTTAAAGCCTGTGCTAATGGTCATTTCATAAGAATAAGTACTGCAGAAGTGTAAATGAAACCTGCCCTCAAAATGTCTTCAGGGAGGTAAAGGCCAAAACATTTCAAAATGTGACGCATACTTTAAGAGAACACTTTGAAGAACTAAGGGGGTAATCACAGCTTGAAAAATAAAAAGGACATGCCTTCAAGCTCAGTTTCAACGGATTGTGAGGCACATGCGAATTCAACCACAAAGAGGTATCAGCTCACACTTGTCAGAATAACCATCAGCAAGAAAACTACAAACAATAAATGCTGAAGGTGTTGTGGAGAAATGCATACCCTCAACTTCAAATGGGACATAAGTTGGAAAGTGCCACGAAGTAGAACAGAATTTGGATGCCTTAAAAACGTAAACATTGAGCTACCATATGATCCAGCAGGCCCACTCCTCCACCTATAATCTAAGAAGAGAGAATTGGAAAGACACAGGCAGGCAAATCTGCATTGCACAGTATTACAATAGCCAAGATATGGAAGTAACCAAAAAGTCCACCAACAGATGGGTGGACAAAGAAGTACTCCTCCATGTACAGATGGAATATTCGCTAGTGAAAAAAATGAAACAATACCATTTGCAGCGCCATAGATGAGTCTAGACGTAATCACGCCACGTGTAGTCAGTGAGAAAGCAAAATACATATATCCTGTGATATCACTTTCAGGAGTTACTTAAAAATTGATACCAATGAAGATATTTCCACAGAGAAAGGCAATCACAGTTTCATTAAAAAACTTATGGTTCACCAAATAGGAAGGGATGAGGATTGGATACATTACCATATTGGGGTTAACAGAGATATACAAACCATGTGAAATATATAACCACCAAAGACGTACGGAAGACCAGGAGAAGACTACTCAACATTGTGTCATAACCTACATGGGAAAAGGATGCGAGGAAGAAAAGATACACGTATATGTGGGAAAGACCAACATCTTGCACACCTAGAGCAAACAAACCAATGTAATCAAATCTGCTGGGATAAAAAATAAAAAGTAAATTACAAACATGAACAAGAAGTAATGAGACATAAACTTAAAGGGCTTTTTCCTGGCCCATTCCATTGTAATTTACAACCTAGAACACCACTTCCATTAAGCCTCTGTTTACCCAGTTACCAAATTTGGTAAAGAAGAAATGCTGCCACCTTGTGGCCGTGTCCTGCAAGAGCAGCTTTAAACTCACAGCTAATGGTTACTTAACATTCACAAGGACTCAGGGCTGTAAAGGACACGTGCTCTAAAAAATTGTGCTGAAGTAGTGAATGGACAAAAAAATTCAAAACAGGCAGATGTTTAAAGAAGAGAGTATGAAGAGTTATGTATTACTCACGCTCTTTTAAAAAAAAAGGAAAACGGATACAAGCTCAACCTCAGGGTGTGTTAGACCCATGCAATCTAATCTACGAAAAGTTTCAACTTACACCAGTCGACTGACCATCAGCAAAAAGTATACGAACAATAAATGCTGAAGGGGTTTTAGATAACTGTGTACCCTCTACCTGCTGGTGAGACGTAAAGGGGTAACAGCCAATAATGAGAAAAGAAAGGAGCTGTGTTTAGAAGTAAAAATAAAGGTACCATTCAATCCCCAGGCGCACCATTGGACCTCTCACCTGAGAAGACAAGAATCGAGAAGACACAGGCCGCAAAAGCTGCAGTGCAGCCTTATTCACAATAGCCAAGACAGTGAAGCAATCAAAATGTCCAACAACAGGTGAATGGATAAAGAAGAAGTGGTCCATGTACACAATGGAATATTAGCAATGGAAAACAACGAACCATTGCTCTTTGAGGCACCACAAATGAGTCTGCAGATAATCATGAAAGATGAGGTAAGTTGGAAAGCAAAAGACCTGTATTCTATGATATCACTTATAGGCGTTATCTAATAACTGACACAAATGTACATATTTCCACAGAGAAAGACACTCACAGACTTAGAAAACAAACTATGCTCAACTAAAAGGAAAGGTGGGGGGAATGGATAAATTAAGATTAGTGTTACTATATGTATACAAAGACATATTATCTATATATCTCAAAAAGACCGACCAGATAGCAAGGGAAGTCTGCGGAACCTTCTGTAACATTTTACATGGGAAGAGGATCTGTAGTTGAATAGATATATATAATGTACAAATGAACCAGATTGTGTACACCTAGGACAAACAATATTCTAAGCTTTACCCCAATTAAAAAAAAAAATTAAAACCAAGAAGAAATAATGAGACATAAAGTATGGGGCTTTCTCCATGCACATTCCAATGTAATTTACAACCTAGGAACACGACTTCCAGAAAGGCTCTGCTGCCCTACTACCCAGATTTGGGAATGGAGAAATGCTGCCTGCTTCAGGTCACTTCCCACAACAGGAGCTTTAAAACCATTGCTAAAGGTCACTAAATATTCACAAAACTTGCAGTTCGGTAAATGACACCTGCTCTCTAAAAAAAGTCTCAGGTGGAAAATAGACCAAAAAATTCAAAAGAGGGCAACCTTCCAAGAAGACAATATCAAGAGTTAGATTGTACTCCCAATTGTTTCCTTTTTTTAACAGAAAAGAAAACGGCGGTGAAAAATGATGAGTTTTACTAATTTTCAAAGCCATGCAAACCCAAATTGCAAAACCCTATCAGCTCGCAGCAGCCAGAAGGGCCATTAGCATAAATGCTGAAAACAATAAATGCTGAAGCGATTGTGGAGAAATGCGTACCCTCGATTCTGAGGGGGACGTGGTAAGTGCCACTAATGAGAACACAAAGAAGGTACTTTGAAAAGGGAAAAATGGTGCTACCAGTCAGTCAATCACAACCACTGCTGGGCCTATCACCTGAGAAAATGAGAATCAAAAAGTCACAGGCTGGCAATCCTGCACTCCAACAATATTTACCATAGCCAACACTTGGAAGCAATGAAAATGTCCATCAACCGAGGAATGCACAAAGTAGCCGTAGTCCACGTACACAGTGGAAAATTACTCCAATAAATAACAATTAAAATTAAAAATCCAACAAAAGTAAGGAGACATCAGCTTGTGTGGGTTGGTCTGGGCACACACCACTCTAATTTATAATCCAGAAACACCACAGGCCGCAAGGGCTTTTCCCTAGATACCAGGGTGGGGAACATAGAAAGGCTGCCGCCCTCTCGCAGTTACCTGAAAAAGCAGCTTTAAAGCCTGTGCTAATGGTCATTTCATAGGAACAAGTACTGCAGAACTGTAAGTGAAACCTGCCCTCAAAATGTCTTCAGGGAGGTAATGGCCAAAACATTTCAAAATGTGACACATACTTTAAGAGAACACTTTGAAGAACTAAGGGGTAATCACAGCTTGAAAAATAAAAAGGACATGCCTTCAAGCTCAATTTCAATGGATTATGAGGCACGTGCGAATTCAGCCACAAAGAGGTATCAGATCACACTTGTCAGAATAACCATCAGCAAGAAAACTACAAACAATAAATGCTGAAGGTGTTGTAGAGAAATGCAAACACTCAACTTCAAGGGGGACGTAACTTGGAAAGGGTCACGAACTAGAACAGAATGGGGGTGCCTTAAAAACGTAAACATTGAGCTACCATATGATCCAGCAGGCCCACTCCTCCACCTATAATCTAAGAAGAGAGAATTGGAAAGACACAGGCAGGCAAATCTGCCTTGCACAGTATTACAATAGCCAAGATATGGAAGTAACCAAAAAGTCCACCAACAGATGGGTGGACAAAGAAGTACTCCTCCATGTACAGATGGAATATTCGCTAGTCAAAAAAATGAAACAATGCCATCTGCAGCGCCATAGATGAGTGTAGACGTAACCACGCCACGTGTAGTCAGTGAGAATGCAAAATACATATATCCTATGATATCACTTTCAGGAGTTACTTAAAAATTGATACCAATGAAGCTATTTCCACAGAGAAAGGCAATCACAGATTCATTAAAAAACTTATGGTTCACCAAATAGAAAGGGATGAGGATTGGATACATTACCATATTGGGGTTAACAGAGATATACAAACCATGTGAAATATATAACCACCAAAGACGTACGGAAGACCAGGAGAAGACTACTCAACATTGTGTCATAACCTACATGGGAAAAGGATGCGAGGAAGAAAAGATACATGTATATGTGTGAAAGACCCACATCTTGCACACCTAGAGCAAACAAACCAATGTAATCAAATCTGCTGGGATAAAAAATAAAAAGTAAATTACAAACATGAACAAGAAGTAATGAGACATAAACTTAAAGGGCTTTTTCCTGGCCCATTCCATTCTAATTTACAACCTAGAACACCACTTCCATTAAGCTTCTGTTTCCCCAGTTACCAAATTTGGTAAAGAAGAAATGCTGCCACCTTGTGGCCGTGTCCTGCAAGAGCAGCTTTAAACTCACAGCTAATGGTTACTTAACATTCACAAGGACTCAGGGCTGTAAAGGACACCTGCCCTAAAAAATTGTGCTGAAGTAGTGAATGGACAAAAAAATTCAAAACAGGCAGATGTTTCAAGAAGACAGTATGAAGAGTTATGTTTTGCTCACGGTCTTTTAAAAAAAAAAGAAAATGGATACAAGCTCAACCTCAGGGTGTGTTAGACCCATGCAATCTAATCTACGAAAAGTTTCAACTTACACCAGTCGACTGACCATCAGCAAAAAGTATACGAACAATAAATGCTGAAGGGGTTTTAGAGAACTGTGTACCCTCTACCTGCTGGTGAGACGTAAAGGGGTAACAGCCAATAATGAGAAAAGAAAGGAGCTGTGTTTAAAAGTAAAAATGGAGGTACCATTCAATCCAGCAGGCGCACCATTGGATCTCTCACCTGAGAAGACAAGAATCGAGAAGACACAGGCCGCAAAAGCTGCAGTGCAGCCTTATTCACAATAGCCAAGACAGTGAAGCAATCAAAATGTCCAACAACAGGTGAATGGATAAAGAAGAAGTGGTCCATGTACACAATGGAATATTAGCCATGGAAAACAACGAACCACTGCTCTTTGAGGCACCACAAATGAGTCTGCAGATAATCATGAAAGATGAGGTAAGTTGGAAAGCAAAAGACCTGTATTCTATGATATCACTTATAGGCGTTCTCTAATAACTGACACAAATGAACATATTTCCACAGAGAAAGACACTCACAGTCTTAGAAAATAAAACTATGCTCAATTAAAAGGAAAGGTGGGGGAATGGATAAATTAAGATTACTGTTACTATATGTATACAAACACAAATTATATAAATATCTCAAAAATACCGACCATATAGCAAGGGAGGTCTGCGGAACCCTCTGTAACATTTTACATGGGAAGAGGATCTGTACTTGAATAGACATATATAATGTACAAATGAACCTGATTGTGTTCACCTAGGACAAACAATATTCTAAGCTTTACCACAATTAAAAAAAAAAATTAAAACCAAGAAGAAATAATGAGACATAAACTTATAGGGCTTTCTCCGTGCACATTCCAATGTAATTTACAACCTAGGAACACGACTTCCAGAAAGGCTCTGCTGCTCTACTACCCAGATTTGGGAATGGAGAAATGCTGCCTGCTTCAGGTCACTTCCCACAACAGGAGCTTTAAAACCATTGCTAAAGGTCACTAAATATTCACAAAACTTGCAGTTCGGTAAATGACACCTGCTCTCTAAAAAAAGTCTCAGGTGGAAAATAGACCAAAAAATTCAAAAGAGGGCAACCTTCCAAGAAGACAATATCAAGAGTTAGATTATACTCCCAATTGTTTCCTTTTTTTAACAAAAAAGAAAACGGCGGCGAAAAATGATGAGTTTTACTAATTTTCAAAGCCATGCAAACCCAAATTGCAAAACCCTATCAGCTCACAGCAGCCAGAAGGGCCATTAGCATAAATGCTGAAAACAATAAATGCTGAAGCGATTGTGGAGAAATGCGTACCCTCGATTCTGAGGGGGACGTGGTAAGTGCCACTAATGAGAACACAAAGAAGGTACTTTGAAAAGGGAAAAATGGTGCTACCAGTCAGTCAATCACAACCACTGCTGGGCCTATCACCTGAGAAAATGAGAATCAAAAAGTCACAGGCTGGCAATCCTGCACTCCAACAATATTTACCATAGCCAACACTTGGAAGCAATGAAAATGTCCATCAACCGAGGAATGCACAAAGTAGCCGTAGTCCACGTACACAGTGGAAAATTACTCCAATAAATAACAATTAAAATTAAAAATCCAACAAAAGTAAGGAGACATCAGCTTGTGTGGGTTGGTCTGGGCACACACCACTCTAATTTATAATCCAGAAACACCACAGGCCGCAAGGGCTTTTCCCTAGATACCAGGGTGGGGAACATAGAAAGGCTGCCGCCCTCTCGCAGTTACCTGAAAAAGCAGCTTTAAAGCCTGTGCTAATGGTCATTTCATAGGAACAAGTACTGCAGAACTGTAAGTGAAACCTGCCCTCAAAATGTCTTCAGGGAGGTAATGGCCAAAACATTTCAAAATGTGACACATACTTTAAGAGAACACTTTGAAGAACTAAGGGGTAATCACAGCTTGAAAAATAAAAAGGACATGCCTTCAAGCTCAATTTCAATGGATTATGAGGCACGTGCGAATTCAGCCACAAAGAGGTATCAGATCACACTTGTCAGAATAACCATCAGCAAGAAAACTACAAACAATAAATGCTGAAGGTGTTGTAGAGAAATGCAAACACTCAACTTCAAGGGGGACGTAACTTGGAAAGGGTCACGAACTAGAACAGAATGGGGGTGCCTTAAAAACGTAAACATTGAGCTACCATATGATCCAGCAGGCCCACTCCTCCACCTATAATCTAAGAAGAGAGAATTGGAAAGACACAGGCAGGCAAATCTGCCTTGCACAGTATTACAATAGCCAAGATATGGAAGTAACCAAAAAGTCCACCAACAGATGGGTGGACAAAGAAGTACTCCTCCATGTACAGATGGAATATTCGCTAGTCAAAAAAATGAAACAATGCCATCTGCAGCGCCATAGATGAGTGTAGACGTAACCACGCCACGTGTAGTCAGTGAGAATGCAAAATACATATATCCTATGATATCACTTTCAGGAGTTACTTAAAAATTGATACCAATGAAGCTATTTCCACAGAGAAAGGCAATCACAGATTCATTAAAAAACTTATGGTTCACCAAATAGAAAGGGATGAGGATTGGATACATTACCATATTGGGGTTAACAGAGATATACAAACCATGTGAAATATATAACCACCAAAGACGTACGGAAGACCAGGAGAAGACTACTCAACATTGTGTCATAACCTACATGGGAAAAGGATGCGAGGAAGAAAAGATACATGTATATGTGTGAAAGACCCACATCTTGCACACCTAGAGCAAACAAACCAATGTAATCAAATCTGCTGGGATAAAAAATAAAAAGTAAATTACAAACATGAACAAGAAGTAATGAGACATAAACTTAAAGGGCTTTTTCCTGGCCCATTCCATTCTAATTTACAACCTAGAACACCACTTCCATTAAGCTTCTGTTTCCCCAGTTACCAAATTTGGTAAAGAAGAAATGCTGCCACCTTGTGGCCGTGTCCTGCAAGAGCAGCTTTAAACTCACAGCTAATGGTTACTTAACATTCACAAGGACTCAGGGCTGTAAAGGACACCTGCCCTAAAAAATTGTGCTGAAGTAGTGAATGGACAAAAAAATTCAAAACAGGCAGATGTTTCAAGAAGACAGTATGAAGAGTTATGTTTTGCTCACGGTCTTTTAAAAAAAAAAGAAAATGGATACAAGCTCAACCTCAGGGTGTGTTAGACCCATGCAATCTAATCTACGAAAAGTTTCAACTTACACCAGTCGACTGACCATCAGCAAAAAGTATACGAACAATAAATGCTGAAGGGGTTTTAGAGAACTGTGTACCCTCTACCTGCTGGTGAGACGTAAAGGGGTAACAGCCAATAATGAGAAAAGAAAGGAGCTGTGTTTAAAAGTAAAAATGGAGGTACCATTCAATCCAGCAGGCGCACCATTGGATCTCTCACCTGAGAAGACAAGAATCGAGAAGACACAGGCCGCAAAAGCTGCAGTGCAGCCTTATTCACAATAGCCAAGACAGTGAAGCAATCAAAATGTCCAACAACAGGTGAATGGATAAAGAAGAAGTGGTCCATGTACACAATGGAATATTAGCCATGGAAAACAACGAACCACTGCTCTTTGAGGCACCACAAATGAGTCTGCAGATAATCATGAAAGATGAGGTAAGTTGGAAAGCAAAAGACCTGTATTCTATGATATCACTTATAGGCGTTCTCTAATAACTGACACAAATGAACATATTTCCACAGAGAAAGACACTCACAGTCTTAGAAAATAAAACTATGCTCAATTAAAAGGAAAGGTGGGGGAATGGATAAATTAAGATTACTGTTACTATATGTATACAAACACAAATTATATAAATATCTCAAAAATACCGACCATATAGCAAGGGAGGTCTGCGGAACCCTCTGTAACATTTTACATGGGAAGAGGATCTGTACTTGAATAGACATATATAATGTACAAATGAACCTGATTGTGTTCACCTAGGACAAACAATATTCTAAGCTTTACCACAATTAAAAAAAAAAATTAAAACCAAGAAGAAATAATGAGACATAAACTTATAGGGCTTTCTCCGTGCACATTCCAATGTAATTTACAACCTAGGAACACGACTTCCAGAAAGGCTCTGCTGCTCTACTACCCAGATTTGGGAATGGAGAAATGCTGCCTGCTTCAGGTCACTTCCCACAACAGGAGCTTTAAAACCATTGCTAAAGGTCACTAAATATTCACAAAACTTGCAGTTCGGTAAATGACACCTGCTCTCTAAAAAAAGTCTCAGGTGGAAAATAGACCAAAAAATTCAAAAGAGGGCAACCTTCCAAGAAGACAATATCAAGAGTTAGATTATACTCCCAATTGTTTCCTTTTTTTAACAAAAAAGAAAACGGCGGCGAAAAATGATGAGTTTTACTAATTTTCAAAGCCATGCAAACCCAAATTGCAAAACCCTATCAGCTCACAGCAGCCAGAAGGGCCATTAGCATAAATGCTGAAAACAATAAATGCTGAAGCGATTGTGGAGAAATGCGTACCCTCGATTCTGAGGGGGACGTGGTAAGTGCCACTAATGAGAACACAAAGAAGGTACTTTGAAAAGGGAAAAATGGTGCTACCAGTCAGTCAATCACAACCACTGCTGGGCCTATCACCTGAGAAAATGAGAATCAAAAAGTCACAGGCTGGCAATCCTGCACTCCAACAATATTTACCATAGCCAACACTTGGAAGCAATGAAAATGTCCATCAACCGAGGAATGCACAAAGTAGCCGTAGTCCACGTACACAGTGGAAAATTACTCCAATAAATAACAATTAAAATTAAAAATCCAACAAAAGTAAGGAGACATCAGCTTGTGTGGGTTGGTCTGGGCACACACCACTCTAATTTATAATCCAGAAACACCACAGGCCGCAAGGGCTTTTCCCTAGATACCAGGGTGGGGAACATAGAAAGGCTGCCGCCCTCTCGCAGTTACCTGAAAAAGCAGCTTTAAAGCCTGTGCTAATGGTCATTTCATAGGAACAAGTACTGCAGAACTGTAAGTGAAACCTGCCCTCAAAATGTCTTCAGGGAGGTAATGGCCAAAACATTTCAAAATGTGACACATACTTTAAGAGAACACTTTGAAGAACTAAGGGGTAATCACAGCTTGAAAAATAAAAAGGACATGCCTTCAAGCTCAATTTCAATGGATTATGAGGCACGTGCGAATTCAGCCACAAAGAGGTATCAGATCACACTTGTCAGAATAACCATCAGCAAGAAAACTACAAACAATAAATGCTGAAGGTGTTGTAGAGAAATGCAAACACTCAACTTCAAGGGGGACGTGACTTGGAAAGGGTCACGAACTAGAACAGAATGGGGGTGCCTTAAAAACGTAAACATTGAGCTACCATATGATCCAGCAGGCCCACTCCTCCACCTATAATCTAAGAAGAGAGAATTGGAAAGACACAGGCAGGCAAATCTGCCTTGCACAGTATTACAATAGCCAAGATATGGAAGTAACCAAAAAGTCCACCAACAGATGGGTGGACAAAGAAGTACTCCTCCATGTACAGATGGAATATTCGCTAGTCAAAAAAATGAAACAATGCCATCTGCAGCGCCATAGATGAGTGTAGACGTAACCACGCCACGTGTAGTCAGTGAGAATGCAAAATACATATATCCTATGATATCACTTTCAGGAGTTACTTAAAAATTGATACCAATGAAGCTATTTCCACAGAGAAAGGCAATCACAGATTCATTAAAAAACTTATGGTTCACCAAATAGAAAGGGATGAGGATTGGATACATTACCATATTGGGGTTAACAGAGATATACAAACCATGTGAAATATATAACCACCAAAGACGTACGGAAGACCAGGAGAAGACTACTCAACATTGTGTCATAACCTACATGGGAAAAGGATGCGAGGAAGAAAAGATACATGTATATGTGTGAAAGACCCACATCTTGCACACCTAGAGCAAACAAACCAATGTAATCAAATCTGCTGGGATAAAAAATAAAAAGTAAATTACAAACATGAACAAGAAGTAATGAGACATAAACTTAAAGGGCTTTTTCCTGGCCCATTCCATTCTAATTTACAACCTAGAACACCACTTCCATTAAGCTTCTGTTTCCCCAGTTACCAAATTTGGTAAAGAAGAAATGCTGCCACCTTGTGGCCGTGTCCTGCAAGAGCAGCTTTAAACTCACAGCTAATGGTTACTTAACATTCACAAGGACTCAGGGCTGTAAAGGACACCTGCCCTAAAAAATTGTGCTGAAGTAGTGAATGGACAAAAAAATTCAAAACAGGCAGATGTTTCAAGAAGACAGTATGAAGAGTTATGTTTTGCTCACGGTCTTTTAAAAAAAAAAGAAAATGGATACAAGCTCAACCTCAGGGTGTGTTAGACCCATGCAATCTAATCTACGAAAAGTTTCAACTTACACCAGTCGACTGACCATCAGCAAAAAGTATACGAACAATAAATGCTGAAGGGGTTTTAGAGAACTGTGTACCCTCTACCTGCTGGTGAGACGTAAAGGGGTAACAGCCAATAATGAGAAAAGAAAGGAGCTGTGTTTAAAAGTAAAAATGGAGGTACCATTCAATCCAGCAGGCGCACCATTGGATCTCTCACCTGAGAAGACAAGAATCGAGAAGACACAGGCCGCAAAAGCTGCAGTGCAGCCTTATTCACAATAGCCAAGACAGTGAAGCAATCAAAATGTCCAACAACAGGTGAATGGATAAAGAAGAAGTGGTCCATGTACACAATGGAATATTAGCCATGGAAAACAACGAACCACTGCTCTTTGAGGCACCACAAATGAGTCTGCAGATAATCATGAAAGATGAGGTAAGTTGGAAAGCAAAAGACCTGTATTCTATGATATCACTTATAGGCGTTCTCTAATAACTGACACAAATGAACATATTTCCACAGAGAAAGACACTCACAGTCTTAGAAAATAAAACTATGCTCAATTAAAAGGAAAGGTGGGGGAATGGATAAATTAAGATTACTGTTACTATATGTATACAAACACAAATTATATAAATATCTCAAAAATACCGACCATATAGCAAGGGAGGTCTGCGGAACCCTCTGTAACATTTTACATGGGAAGAGGATCTGTACTTGAATAGACATATATAATGTACAAATGAACCTGATTGTGTTCACCTAGGACAAACAATATTCTAAGCTTTACCACAATTAAAAAAAAAAATTAAAACCAAGAAGAAATAATGAGACATAAACTTATAGGGCTTTCTCCGTGCACATTCCAATGTAATTTACAACCTAGGAACACGACTTCCAGAAAGGCTCTGCTGCTCTACTACCCAGATTTGGGAATGGAGAAATGCTGCCTGCTTCAGGTCACTTCCCACAACAGGAGCTTTAAAACCATTGCTAAAGGTCACTAAATATTCACAAAACTTGCAGTTCGGTAAATGACACCTGCTCTCTAAAAAAAGTCTCAGGTGGAAAATAGACCAAAAAATTCAAAAGAGGGCAACCTTCCAAGAAGACAATATCAAGAGTTAGATTATACTCCCAATTGTTTCCTTTTTTTAACAAAAAAGAAAACGGCGGCGAAAAATGATGAGTTTTACTAATTTTCAAAGCCATGCAAACCCAAATTGCAAAACCCTATCAGCTCACAGCAGCCAGAAGGGCCATTAGCATAAATGCTGAAAACAATAAATGCTGAAGCGATTGTGGAGAAATGCGTACCCTCGATTCTGAGGGGGACGTGGTAAGTGCCACTAATGAGAACACAAAGAAGGTACTTTGAAAAGGGAAAAATGGTGCTACCAGTCAGTCAATCACAACCACTGCTGGGCCTATCACCTGAGAAAATGAGAATCAAAAAGTCACAGGCTGGCAATCCTGCACTCCAACAATATTTACCATAGCCAACACTTGGAAGCAATGAAAATGTCCATCAACCGAGGAATGCACAAAGTAGCCGTAGTCCACGTACACAGTGGAAAATTACTCCAATAAATAACAATTAAAATTAAAAATCCAACAAAAGTAAGGAGACATCAGCTTGTGTGGGTTGGTCTGGGCACACACCACTCTAATTTATAATCCAGAAACACCACAGGCCGCAAGGGCTTTTCCCTAGATACCAGGGTGGGGAACATAGAAAGGCTGCCGCCCTCTCGCAGTTACCTGAAAAAGCAGCTTTAAAGCCTGTGCTAATGGTCATTTCATAGGAACAAGTACTGCAGAACTGTAAGTGAAACCTGCCCTCAAAATGTCTTCAGGGAGGTAATGGCCAAAACATTTCAAAATGTGACACATACTTTAAGAGAACACTTTGAAGAACTAAGGGGTAATCACAGCTTGAAAAATAAAAAGGACATGCCTTCAAGCTCAATTTCAATGGATTATGAGGCACGTGCGAATTCAGCCACAAAGAGGTATCAGATCACACTTGTCAGAATAACCATCAGCAAGAAAACTACAAACAATAAATGCTGAAGGTGTTGTAGAGAAATGCAAACACTCAACTTCAAGGGGGACGTAACTTGGAAAGGGTCACGAACTAGAACAGAATGGGGGTGCCTTAAAAACGTAAACATTGAGCTACCATATGATCCAGCAGGCCCACTCCTCCACCTATAATCTAAGAAGAGAGAATTGGAAAGACACAGGCAGGCAAATCTGCCTTGCACAGTATTACAATAGCCAAGATATGGAAGTAACCAAAAAGTCCACCAACAGATGGGTGGACAAAGAAGTACTCCTCCATGTACAGATGGAATATTCGCTAGTCAAAAAAATGAAACAATGCCATCTGCAGCGCCATAGATGAGTGTAGACGTAACCACGCCACGTGTAGTCAGTGAGAATGCAAAATACATATATCCTATGATATCACTTTCAGGAGTTACTTAAAAATTGATACCAATGAAGCTATTTCCACAGAGAAAGGCAATCACAGATTCATTAAAAAACTTATGGTTCACCAAATAGAAAGGGATGAGGATTGGATACATTACCATATTGGGGTTAACAGAGATATACAAACCATGTGAAATATATAACCACCAAAGACGTACGGAAGACCAGGAGAAGACTACTCAACATTGTGTCATAACCTACATGGGAAAAGGATGCGAGGAAGAAAAGATACATGTATATGTGTGAAAGACCCACATCTTGCACACCTAGAGCAAACAAACCAATGTAATCAAATCTGCTGGGATAAAAAATAAAAAGTAAATTACAAACATGAACAAGAAGTAATGAGACATAAACTTAAAGGGCTTTTTCCTGGCCCATTCCATTCTAATTTACAACCTAGAACACCACTTCCATTAAGCTTCTGTTTCCCCAGTTACCAAATTTGGTAAAGAAGAAATGCTGCCACCTTGTGGCCGTGTCCTGCAAGAGCAGCTTTAAACTCACAGCTAATGGTTACTTAACATTCACAAGGACTCAGGGCTGTAAAGGACACCTGCCCTAAAAAATTGTGCTGAAGTAGTGAATGGACAAAAAAATTCAAAACAGGCAGATGTTTCAAGAAGACAGTATGAAGAGTTATGTTTTGCTCACGGTCTTTTAAAAAAAAAAGAAAATGGATACAAGCTCAACCTCAGGGTGTGTTAGACCCATGCAATCTAATCTACGAAAAGTTTCAACTTACACCAGTCGACTGACCATCAGCAAAAAGTATACGAACAATAAATGCTGAAGGGGTTTTAGAGAACTGTGTACCCTCTACCTGCTGGTGAGACGTAAAGGGGTAACAGCCAATAATGAGAAAAGAAAGGAGCTGTGTTTAAAAGTAAAAATGGAGGTACCATTCAATCCAGCAGGCGCACCATTGGATCTCTCACCTGAGAAGACAAGAATCGAGAAGACACAGGCCGCAAAAGCTGCAGTGCAGCCTTATTCACAATAGCCAAGACAGTGAAGCAATCAAAATGTCCAACAACAGGTGAATGGATAAAGAAGAAGTGGTCCATGTACACAATGGAATATTAGCCATGGAAAACAACGAACCACTGCTCTTTGAGGCACCACAAATGAGTCTGCAGATAATCATGAAAGATGAGGTAAGTTGGAAAGCAAAAGACCTGTATTCTATGATATCACTTATAGGCGTTCTCTAATAACTGACACAAATGAACATATTTCCACAGAGAAAGACACTCACAGTCTTAGAAAATAAAACTATGCTCAATTAAAAGGAAAGGTGGGGGAATGGATAAATTAAGATTACTGTTACTATATGTATACAAACACAAATTATATAAATATCTCAAAAATACCGACCATATAGCAAGGGAGGTCTGCGGAACCCTCTGTAACATTTTACATGGGAAGAGGATCTGTACTTGAATAGACATATATAATGTACAAATGAACCTGATTGTGTTCACCTAGGACAAACAATATTCTAAGCTTTACCACAATTAAAAAAAAAAATTAAAACCAAGAAGAAATAATGAGACATAAACTTATAGGGCTTTCTCCGTGCACATTCCAATGTAATTTACAACCTAGGAACACGACTTCCAGAAAGGCTCTGCTGCTCTACTACCCAGATTTGGGAATGGAGAAATGCTGCCTGCTTCAGGTCACTTCCCACAACAGGAGCTTTAAAACCATTGCTAAAGGTCACTAAATATTCACAAAACTTGCAGTTCGGTAAATGACACCTGCTCTCTAAAAAAAGTCTCAGGTGGAAAATAGACCAAAAAATTCAAAAGAGGGCAACCTTCCAAGAAGACAATATCAAGAGTTAGATTATACTCCCAATTGTTTCCTTTTTTTAACAAAAAAGAAAACGGCGGCGAAAAATGATGAGTTTTACTAATTTTCAAAGCCATGCAAACCCAAATTGCAAAACCCTATCAGCTCACAGCAGCCAGAAGGGCCATTAGCATAAATGCTGAAAACAATAAATGCTGAAGCGATTGTGGAGAAATGCGTACCCTCGATTCTGAGGGGGACGTGGTAAGTGCCACTAATGAGAACACAAAGAAGGTACTTTGAAAAGGGAAAAATGGTGCTACCAGTCAGTCAATCACAACCACTGCTGGGCCTATCACCTGAGAAAATGAGAATCAAAAAGTCACAGGCTGGCAATCCTGCACTCCAACAATATTTACCATAGCCAACACTTGGAAGCAATGAAAATGTCCATCAACCGAGGAATGCACAAAGTAGCCGTAGTCCACGTACACAGTGGAAAATTACTCCAATAAATAACAATTAAAATTAAAAATCCAACAAAAGTAAGGAGACATCAGCTTGTGTGGGTTGGTCTGGGCACACACCACTCTAATTTATAATCCAGAAACACCACAGGCCGCAAGGGCTTTTCCCTAGATACCAGGGTGGGGAACATAGAAAGGCTGCCGCCCTCTCGCAGTTACCTGAAAAAGCAGCTTTAAAGCCTGTGCTAATGGTCATTTCATAGGAACAAGTACTGCAGAACTGTAAGTGAAACCTGCCCTCAAAATGTCTTCAGGGAGGTAATGGCCAAAACATTTCAAAATGTGACACATACTTTAAGAGAACACTTTGAAGAACTAAGGGGTAATCACAGCTTGAAAAATAAAAAGGACATGCCTTCAAGCTCAATTTCAATGGATTATGAGGCACGTGCGAATTCAGCCACAAAGAGGTATCAGATCACACTTGTCAGAATAACCATCAGCAAGAAAACTACAAACAATAAATGCTGAAGGTGTTGTAGAGAAATGCAAACACTCAACTTCAAGGGGGACGTGACTTGGAAAGGGTCACGAACTAGAACAGAATGGGGGCGCCTTAAAAACGTAAACATTGAGCTACCATATGATCCAGCAGGCCCACTCCTCCACCTATAATCTAAGAAGAGAGAATTGGAAAGACACAGGCAGGCAAATCTGCCTTGCACAGTATTACAATAGCCAAGATATGGAAGTAACCAAAAAGTCCACCAACAGATGGGTGGACAAAGAAGTACTCCTCCATGTACAGATGGAATATTCGCTAGTCAAAAAAATGAAACAATGCCATCTGCAGCGCCATAGATGAGTGTAGACGTAACCACGCCACGTGTAGTCAGTGAGAATGCAAAATACATATATCCTATGATATCACTTTCAGGAGTTACTTAAAAATTGATACCAATGAAGCTATTTCCACAGAGAAAGGCAATCACAGATTCATTAAAAAACTTATGGTTCACCAAATAGAAAGGGATGAGGATTGGATACATTACCATATTGGGGTTAACAGAGATATACAAACCATGTGAAATATATAACCACCAAAGACGTACGGAAGACCAGGAGAAGACTACTCAACATTGTGTCATAACCTACATGGGAAAAGGATGCGAGGAAGAAAAGATACATGTATATGTGTGAAAGACCCACATCTTGCACACCTAGAGCAAACAAACCAATGTAATCAAATCTGCTGGGATAAAAAATAAAAAGTAAATTACAAACATGAACAAGAAGTAATGAGACATAAACTTAAAGGGCTTTTTCCTGGCCCATTCCATTCTAATTTACAACCTAGAACACCACTTCCATTAAGCTTCTGTTTCCCCAGTTACCAAATTTGGTAAAGAAGAAATGCTGCCACCTTGTGGCCGTGTCCTGCAAGAGCAGCTTTAAACTCACAGCTAATGGTTACTTAACATTCACAAGGACTCAGGGCTGTAAAGGACACCTGCCCTAAAAAATTGTGCTGAAGTAGTGAATGGACAAAAAAATTCAAAACAGGCAGATGTTTCAAGAAGACAGTATGAAGAGTTATGTTTTGCTCACGGTCTTTTAAAAAAAAAAGAAAATGGATACAAGCTCAACCTCAGGGTGTGTTAGACCCATGCAATCTAATCTACGAAAAGTTTCAACTTACACCAGTCGACTGACCATCAGCAAAAAGTATACGAACAATAAATGCTGAAGGGGTTTTAGAGAACTGTGTACCCTCTACCTGCTGGTGAGACGTAAAGGGGTAACAGCCAATAATGAGAAAAGAAAGGAGCTGTGTTTAAAAGTAAAAATGGAGGTACCATTCAATCCAGCAGGCGCACCATTGGATCTCTCACCTGAGAAGACAAGAATCGAGAAGACACAGGCCGCAAAAGCTGCAGTGCAGCCTTATTCACAATAGCCAAGACAGTGAAGCAATCAAAATGTCCAACAACAGGTGAATGGATAAAGAAGAAGTGGTCCATGTACACAATGGAATATTAGCCATGAAAAACAACGAACCACTGCTCTTTGAGGCACCACAAATGAGTCTGCAGATAATCATGAAAGATGAGGTAAGTTGGAAAGCAAAAGACCTGTATTCTATGATATCACTTATAGGCGTTCTCTAATAACTGACACAAATGAACATATTTCCACAGAGAAAGACACTCACAGTCTTAGAAAATAAAACTATGCTCAACTAAAAGGAAAGGTGGGGGAATGGATAAATTAAGATTACTGTTACTATATGTATACAAACACAAATTATATAAATATCTCAAAAATACCGACCATATAGCAAGGGAGGTCTGCGGAACCCTCTGTAACATTTTACATGGGAAGAGGATCTGTACTTGAATAGACATATATAATGTACAAATGAACCTGATTGTGTTCACCTAGGACAAACAATATTCTAAGCTTTACCACAATTAAAAAAAAAAATTAAAACCAAGAAGAAATAATGAGACATAAACTTATAGGGCTTTCTCCGTGCACATTCCAATGTAATTTACAACCTAGGAACACGACTTCCAGAAAGGCTCTGCTGCTCTACTACCCAGATTTGGGAATGGAGAAATGCTGCCTGCTTCAGGTCACTTCCCACAACTGGAGCTTTAAAACCATTGCTAAAGGTCACTAAATATTCACAAAACTTGCAGTTCGGTAAATGACACCTGCTCTCTAAAAAGAGTCTCAGGTGGAAAATCGACCAAAAAATTCAAAAGAGGGCAACCTTCCAAGAAGACAATATCAAGAGTTATATTGTACTCCCAATTGTTTCCTTTTTTCAACAGAAAAGAAAACGGCGGTGAAAAATGATGAGTTTTACGAATTTTCAAAGCCATGCAAACCCAAATTACAAAACCCTATCAGCTCACAGCAGCCAGCAGGGCCATTAGCATAAATGCTGCAAAAAATAGATACTGAAGCGATTGTGGAGAAATGTGTACCCTCGATTCTAAGGGGGACGTGGTAAGTGCCACTAATGAAAACACAAAGAAGGTGCTTTGAAAAGGGAAAAACGATGCTACCAGTCAGTCAATCACACCCACTGCTGGGGCTATCACCTGAGAAAATGAGAATCAAAAAGTCACAGGCTGGCAATCCTGCACTCCAACAATATTTACCATAGCCAACACTTGGAAGCAATGAAAATGTCCATCAACCAAGGAATGCACAAAGAAGAAGTGGTCCACGAACACAGTGGAAAATTACTCCAATAAAAAATGAAAATTAAATTTAAAAATCCAACAAAACTAAGGAGACATCAGCTTGTGTGGGTTTGTCCGGGCACACTCCACTGTAATTTATAACCGAGAAACACCACAGGCCGCAAGGGCTTTTCCCTAGTTACCAGGGTGGGGAACAAAGAAAGGCTGCTGCCCTCTGGCAGTTACCTGCAAAAGCAGTTTTAAAGCCTGTGCTAATGGTCATTTCATAGGAATAAGTACTGCAGAAGTGTAAATGAAACCTGCCCTCAAAATGTCTTCAGGGAGGTAATGGCCAAAACATTTCAAAATGTGACACATACTTTAAGAGAACACTTTGAAGAACTAAGGGGAAATCACAGCTTGAAAAATAAAAAGGACATGCCTTAAAGCTCAATTTCAACGGATTATGAGGCACGTGCGAATTCAACCACAAAGAGGTATCAGGTCACACTTTTCAGAATAACCATCAGCAAGAAAACTACAAACAATAAATGCCGAAGGTGTTGTGGAGAAATGCATACCCTCAACTGCAAGTAGGACATAAGTTGGAAAGGGCCACCAACTAGAACAGAATGGGGGTGCCTTAAAAACGTAAACATTGAGCTACCATATGATCCAGCAGGCCCACTCCTCCACCTATAATCTAAGAAGAGAGAATTGGAAAGACACAGGCAGGCAAATCTGCATTGCACAGTATTACAATATCCAAGATATGGAAGTAAGCAAAAAGTCCACCAACAGATGGGTGGACAAAGAAGTACTCCTCCATGTACAGATGGAATATTCGCTAGTGAAAAAAATGAAACAATACCATTTGCAGCGCCATAGATGAGTCTAGACGTAATCACGCCACGGGTAGTCAGTGAGAAAGCAAAATACATATATCCTATGATACCACTTTCAGGAGTTACTTAAAAATTGATACCAATGGAGATATTTCCACAGAGAAAGGCAATCACAGTTTCATTAAAAAACTTATGGTTCACCAAATAGAAAGGGATGAGGATTGGATACATTACCATATTGGGGTTAACAGAGATATACAAACCATGTGAAATATATAACCACCAAAGACGTACGGAAGACCAGGAGAAGACTACTCAACATTGTGTCATAACCTACATGGGAAAAGGATGCGAGGAAGAAAAGATACACGTATATGTGGGAAAGACCCACATCTTGCACACCTAGAGCAAACAAACCAATGTAATCAAATCTGCTGGGATAAAAAATAAAAAGTAAATTACAAACATGAACAAGAAGTAATGAGACATAAACTTAAAGGGCTTTTTCCTGGCCCATTCCATTGTAATTTACAACCTAGAACACCACTTCCATTAAGCCTCTGTTTACCCAGTTACCAAATTTGGTAAAGAAGAAATGCTGCCACCTTGTGGCCGTGTCCTGCAAGAGCAGCTTTAAACTCACAGCTAATGGTTACTTAACATTCACAAGGACTCAGGGCTGTAAAGGACACCTGCTCTAAAAAATTGTGCTGAAGTAGTGAATGGACAAAAAAATTCAAAACAGGCAGATGTTTAAAGAAGAGAGTATGAAGAGTTATGTATTACTCACGCTCTTTTAAAAAAAAAGGAAAACGGATACAAGCTCAACCTCAGGGTGTGTTAGACCCATGCAATCTAATCTACGAAAAGTTTCAACTTACACCAGTCGACTGACCATCAGCAAAAAGTATACGAACAATAAATGCTGAAGGGGTTTTAGATAACTGTGTACCCTCTACCTGCTGGTGAGACGTAAAGGGGTAACAGCCAATAATGAGAAAAGAAAGGAGCTGTGTTTAGAAGTAAAAATAAAGGTACCATTCAATCCCCAGGCGCACCATTGGACCTCTCACCTGAGAAGACAAGAATCGAGAAGACACAGGCCGCAAAAGCTGCAGTGCAGCCTTATTCACAATAGCCAAGACAGTGAAGCAATCAAAATGTCCAACAACAGGTGAATGGATAAAGAAGAAGTGGTCCATGTACACAATGGAATATTAGCAATGGAAAACAACGAACCATTGCTCTTTGAGGCACCACAAATGAGTCTGAAGATAATCATGAAAGATGAGGTAAGTTGGAAAGCAAAAGACCTGTATTCTATGATATCACTTATAGGCGTTATCTAATAACTGACACAAATGTACATATTTCCACAGAGAAAGACACTCACAGACTTAGAAAACAAACTATGCTCAACTAAAAGGAAAGGTGGGGGGAATGGATAAATTAAGATTAGTGTTACTATATGTATACAAAGACATATTATCTATATATCTCAAAAAGACCGACCAGATAGCAAGGGAAGTCTGCGGAACCTTCTGTAACATTTTACATGGGAAGAGGATCTGTAGTTGAATAGATATATATAATGTACAAATGAACCAGATTGTGTACACCTAGGACAAACAATATTCTAAGCTTTACCCCAATTAAAAAAAAAATTAAAACCAAGAAGAAATAATGAGACATAAAGTATGGGGCTTTCTCCATGCACATTCCAATGTAATTTACAACCTAGGAACACGACTTCCAGAAAGGCTCTGCTGCCCTACTACCCAGATTTGGGAATGGAGAAATGCTGCCTGCTTCAGGTCACTTCCCACAACAGGAGCTTTAAAACCATTGCTAAAGGTCACTAAATATTCACAAAACTTGCAGTTCGGTAAATGACACCTGCTCTCTAAAAAAAGTCTCAGGTGTAAAATAGACCAAAAAATTCAAAAGAGGGCAACCTTCCAAGAAGACAATATCAAGAGTTAGATTGTACTCCCAATTGTTTCCTTTTTTTAACAGAAAAGAAAACGGCGGTGAAAAATGATGAGTTTTACTAATTTTCAAAGCCATGCAAACCCAAATTGCAAAACCCTATCAGCTCACAGCAGCCAGAAGGGCCATTAGCATAAATGCTGAAAACAATAAATGCTGAAGCGATTGTGGAGAAATGCGTACCCTCGATTCTGAGGGGGACGTGGTAAGTGCCACTAATGAGAACACAAAGAAGGTACTTTGAAAAGGGAAAAATGGTGCTACCAGTCAGTCAATCACAACCACTGCTGGACCTATCACCTGAGAAAATGAGAATCAAAAAGTCACAGGCTGGCAATCCTGCACTCCAACAATATTTACCATAGCCAACACTTGGAAGCAATGAAAATGTCCATCAACCGAGCAATGCACAAAGTAGCCGTAGTCCACGTACACAGTGGAAAATTACTCCAATAAATAACAATTAAAATTAAAAATCCAACAAAAGTAAGGAGACATCAGCTTGTGTGGGTTGGTCTGGGCACACACCACTCTAATTTATAATCCAGAAACACCACAGGCCGCAAGGGCTTTTCCCTAGATACCAGGGTGGGGAACATAGAAAGGCTGCCGCCCTCTGGCAGTTACCTGAAAAAGCAGCTTTAAAGCCTGTGCTAATGGTCATTTCATAGGAACAAGTACTGCAGAACTGTAAGTGAAACCTGCCCTCAAAATGTCTTCAGGGAGGTAATGGCCAAAACATTTCAAAATGTGACACATACTTTAAGAGAACACTTTGAAGAACTAAGGGGTAATCACAGCTTGAAAAATAAAAAGGACATGCCTTCAAGCTCAATTTCAATGGATTATGAGGCACGTGCGAATTCAGCCACAAAGAGGTATCAGATCACACTTGTCAGAATAACCATCAGCAAGAAAACTACAAACAATAAATGCTGAAGGTGTTGTAGAGAAATGCAAACACTCAACTTCAAGGGGGACGTAACTTGGAAAGGGTCACGAACTAGAACAGAATGGGGGCGCCTTAAAAACGTAAACATTGAGCTACCATATGATCCAGCAGGCCCACTCCTCCACCTATAATCTAAGAAGAGAGAATTGGAAAGACACAGGCAGGCAAATCTGCCTTGCACAGTATTACAATAGCCAAGATATGGAAGTAACCAAAAAGTCCACCAACAGATGGGTGGACAAAGAAGTACTCCTCCATGTACAGATGGAATATTCGCTAGTCAAAAAAATGAAACAATGCCATCTGCAGCGCCATAGATGAGTGTAGACGTAACCACGCCACGTGTAGTCAGTGAGAATGCAAAATACATATATCCTATGATATCACTTTCAGGAGTTACTTAAAAATTGATACCAATGAAGCTATTTCCACAGAGAAAGGCAATCACAGATTCATTAAAAAACTTATGGTTCACCAAATAGAAAGGGATGAGGATTGGATACATTACCATATTGGGGTTAACAGAGATATACAAACCATGTGAAATATATAACCACCAAAGACGTACGGAAGACCAGGAGAAGACTACTCAACATTGTGTCATAACCTACATGGGAAAAGGATGCGAGGAAGAAAAGATACATGTATATGTGTGAAAGACCCACATCTTGCACACCTAGAGCAAACAAACCAATGTAATCAAATCTGCTGGGATAAAAAATAAAAAGTAAATTACAAACATGAACAAGAAGTAATGAGACATAAACTTAAAGGGCTTTTTCCTGGCCCATTCCATTCTAATTTACAACCTAGAACACCACTTCCATTAAGCTTCTGTTTCCCCAGTTACCAAATTTGGTAAAGAAGAAATGCTGCCACCTTGTGGCCGTGTCCTGCAAGAGCAGCTTTAAACTCACAGCTAATGGTTACTTAACATTCACAAGGACTCAGGGCTGTAAAGGACACCTGCCCTAAAAAATTGTGCTGAAGTAGTGAATGGACAAAAAAATTCAAAACAGGCAGATGTTTCAAGAAGACAGTATGAAGAGTTATGTTTTGCTCACGGTCTTTTAAAAAAAAAAGAAAATGGATACAAGCTCAACCTCAGGGTGTGTTAGACCCATGCAATCTAATCTACGAAAAGTTTCAACTTACACCAGTCGACTGACCATCAGCAAAAAGTATACGAACAATAAATGCTGAAGGGGTTTTAGAGAACTGTGTACCCTCTACCTGCTGGTGAGACGTAAAGGGGTAACAGCCAATAATGAGAAAAGAAAGGAGCTGTGTTTAAAAGTAAAAATGGAGGTACCATTCAATCCAGCAGGCGCACCATTGGATCTCTCACCTGAGAAGACAAGAATCGAGAAGACACAGGCCGCAAAAGCTGCAGTGCAGCCTTATTCACAATAGCCAAGACAGTGAAGCAATCAAAATGTCCAACAACAGGTGAATGGATAAAGAAGAAGTGGTCCATGTACACAATGGAATATTAGCCATGGAAAACAACGAACCACTGCTCTTTGAGGCACCACAAATGAGTCTGCAGATAATCATGAAAGATGAGGTAAGTTGGAAAGCAAAAGACCTGTATTCTATGATATCACTTATAGGCGTTCTCTAATAACTGACACAAATGAACATATTTCCACAGAGAAAGACACTCACAGTCTTAGAAAATAAAACTATGCTCAACTAAAAGGAAAGGTGGGGGAATGGATAAATTAAGATTACTGTTACTATATGTATACAAACACAAATTATATAAATATCTCAAAAATACCGACCATATAGCAAGGGAGGTCTGCGGAACCCTCTGTAACATTTTACATGGGAAGAGGATCTGTACTTGAATAGACATATATAATGTACAAATGAACCTGATTGTGTTCACCTAGGACAAACAATATTCTAAGCTTTACCACAATTAAAAAAAAAATTAAAACCAAGAAGAAATAATGAGACATAAACTTATAGGGCTTTCTCCGTGCACATTCCAATGTAATTTACAACCTAGGAACACGACTTCCAGAAAGGCTCTGCTGCTCTACTACCCAGATTTGGGAATGGAGAAATGCTGCCTGCTTCAGGTCACTTCCCACAACAGGAGCTTTAAAACCATTGCTAAAGGTCATTAAATATTCACAAAACTTGCAGTTCGGTAAATGACACCTGCTCTCTAAAAAAAGTCTCAGGTGGAAAATAGACCAAAAAATTCAAAAGAGGGCAACCTTCCAAGAAGACAATATCAAGAGTTAGATTGTACTCCCAATTGTTTCCTTTTTTTAACAGAAAAGAAAACGGCGGTGAAAAATGATGAGTTTTACTAATTTTCAAAGCCATGCAAACCCAAATTGCAAAACCCTATCAGCTCACAGCAGCCAGAAGGGCCATTAGCATAAATGCTGAAAACAATAAATGCTGAAGCGATTGTGGAGAAATGCGTACCCTCGATTCTGAGGGGGACGTGGTAAGTGCCACTAATGAGAACACAAAGAAGGTACTTTGAAAAGGGAAAAATGGTGCTACCAGTCAGTCAATCACAACCACTGCTGGGCCTATCACCTGAGAAAATGAGAATCAAAAAGTCACAGGCTGGCAATCCTGCACTCCAACAATATTTACCATAGCCAACACTTGGAAGCAATGAAAATGTCCATCAACCGAGGAATGCACAAAGTAGCCGTAGTCCACGTACACAGTGGAAAATTACTCCAATAAATAACAATTAAAATTAAAAATCCAACAAAAGTAAGGAGACATCAGCTTGTGTGGGTTGGTCTGGGCACACACCACTCTAATTTATAATCCAGAAACACCACAGGCCGCAAGGGATTTTCCCTAGATACCAGGGTGGGGAACATAGAAAGGCTGCCGCCCTCTGGCAGTTACCTGAAAAAGCAGCTTTAAAGCCTGTGCTAATGGTCATTTCATAGGAATAAGTACTGCAGAACTGTAAGTGAAACCTGCCCTCAAAATGTCTTCAGGGAGGTAATGGCCAAAACATTTCAAAATGTGACACATACTTTAAGAGAACACTTTGAAGAACTAAGGGGTAATCACAGCTTGAAAAATAAAAAGGACATGCCTTCAAGCTCAATTTCAATGGATTATGAGGCACGTGCGAATTCAGCCACAAAGAGGTATCAGATCACACTTGTCAGAATAACCATCAGCAAGAAAACTACAAACAATAAATGCTGAAGGTGTTGTAGAGAAATGCAAACACTCAACTTCAAGGGGGACGTAACTTGGAAAGGGTCACGAACTAGAACAGAATGGGGGCGCCTTAAAAACGTAAACATTGAGCTACCATATGATCCAGCAGGCCCACTCCTCCACCTATAATCTAAGAAGAGAGAATTGGAAAGACACAGGCAGGCAAAACTGCCTTGCACAGTATTACAATAGCCAAGATATGGAAGTAACCAAAAAGTCCACCAACAGGTGGGTGGACAAAGAAGTACTCCTCCATGTACAGATGGAATATTCGCTAGTCAAAAAAATGAAACAATGCCATCTGCAGCGCCATAGATGAGTGTAGACGTAACCACGCCACGTGTAGTCAGTGAGAATGCAAAATACATATATCCTATGATATCACTTTCAGGAGTTACTTAAAAATTGATACCAATGAAGCTATTTCCACAGAGAAAGGCAATCACAGATTCATTAAAAAACTTATGGTTCACCAAATAGAAAGGGATGAGGATTGGATACATTACCATATTGGGGTTAACAGAGATATACAAACCATGTGAAATATATAACCACCAAAGACGTACGGAAGACCAGGAGAAGACTACTCAACATTGTGTCATAACCTACATGGGAAAAGGATGCGAGGAAGAAAAGATACATGTATATGTGTGAAAGACCCACATCTTGCACACCTAGAGCAAACAAACCAATGTAATCAAATCTGCTGGGATAAAAAATAAAAAGTAAATTACAAACATGAACAAGAAGTAATGAGACATAAACTTAAAGGGCTTTTTCCTGGCCCATTCCATTCTAATTTACAACCTAGAACACCACTTCCATTAAGCTTCTGTTTCCCCAGTTACCAAATTTGGTAAAGAAGAAATGCTGCCACCTTGTGGCCGTGTCCTGCAAGAGCAGCTTTAAACTCACAGCTAATGGTTACTTAACATTCACAAGGACTCAGGGCTGTAAAGGACACCTGCCCTAAAAAATTGTGCTGAAGTAGTGAATGGACAAAAAAATTCAAAACAGGCAGATGTTTCAAGAAGACAGTATGAAGAGTTATGTTTTGCTCACGGTCTTTTAAAAAAAAAAGAAAATGGATACAAGCTCAACCTCAGGGTGTGTTAGACCCATGCAATCTAATCTACGAAAAGTTTCAACTTACACCAGTCGACTGACCATCAGCAAAAAGTATACGAACAATAAATGCTGAAGGGGTTTTAGAGAACTGTGTACCCTCTACCTGCTGGTGAGACGTAAAGGGGTAACAGCCAATAATGAGAAAAGAAAGGAGCTGTGTTTAAAAGTAAAAATGGAGGTACCATTCAATCCAGCAGGCGCACCATTGGATCTCTCACCTGAGAAGACAAGAATCGAGAAGACACAGGCCGCAAAAGCTGCAGTGCAGCCTTATTCACAATAGCCAAGACAGTGAAGCAATCAAAATGTCCAACAACAGGTGAATGGATAAAGAAGAAGTGGTCCATGTACACAATGGAATATTAGCCATGGAAAACAACGAACCACTGCTCTTTGAGGCACCACAAATGAGTCTGCAGATAATCATGAAAGATGAGGTAAGTTGGAAAGCAAAAGACCTGTATTCTATGATATCACTTATAGGCGTTCTCTAATAACTGACACAAATGAACATATTTCCACAGAGAAAGACACTCACAGTCTTAGAAAATAAAACTATGCTCAACTAAAAGGAAAGGTGGGGGAATGGATAAATTAAGATTACTGTTACTATATGTATACAAACACAAATTATATAAATATCTCAAAAATACCGACCATATAGCAAGGGAGGTCTGCGGAACCCTCTGTAACATTTTACATGGGAAGAGGATCTGTACTTGAATAGACATATATAATGTACAAATGAACCTGATTGTGTTCACCTAGGACAAACAATATTCTAAGCTTTACCACAATTAAAAAAAAAAATTAAAACCAAGAAGAAATAATGAGACATAAACTTATAGGGCTTTCTCCGTGCACATTCCAATGTAATTTACAACCTAGGAACACGACTTCCAGAAAGGCTCTGCTGCTCTACTACCCAGATTTGGGAATGGAGAAATGCTGCCTGCTTCAGGTCACTTCCCACAACAGGAGCTTTAAAACCATTGCTAAAGGTCACTAAATATTCACAAAACTTGCAGTTCGGTAAATGACACCTGCTCTCTAAAAAGAGTCTCAGGTGGAAAATCGACCAAAAAATTCAAAAGAGGGCAACCTTCCAAGAAGACAATATCAAGAGTTATATTGTACTCCCAATTGTTTCCTTTTTTCAACAGAAAAGAAAACGGCGGTGAAAAATGATGAGTTTTACGAATTTTCAAAGCCATGCAAACCCAAATTACAAAACCCTATCAGCTCACAGCAGCCAGCAGGGCCATTAGCATAAATGCTGCAAAAAATAGATACTGAAGCGATTGTGGAGAAATGTGTACCCTCGATTCTAAGGGGGACGTGGTAAGTGCCACTAATGAAAACACAAAGAAGGTGCTTTGAAAAGGGAAAAACGATGCTACCAGTCAGTCAATCACACCCACTGCTGGGGCTATCACCTGAGAAAATGAGAATCAAAAAGTCACAGGCTGGCAATCCTGCACTCCAACAATATTTACCATAGCCAACACTTGGAAGCAATGAAAATGTCCATCAACCAAGGAATGCACAAAGAAGAAGTGGTCCACGAACACAGTGGAAAATTACTCCAATAAAAAATGAAAATTAAATTTAAAAATCCAACAAAACTAAGGAGACATCAGCTTGTGTGGGTTTGTCCGGGCACACTCCACTGTAATTTATAACCGAGAAACACCACAGGCCGCAAGGGCTTTTCCCTAGTTACCAGGGTGGGGAACAAAGAAAGGCTGCTGCCCTCTGGCAGTTACCTGCAAAAGCAGTTTTAAAGCCTGTGCTAATGGTCATTTCATAGGAATAAGTACTGCAGAAGTGTAAATGAAACCTGCCCTCAAAATGTCTTCAGGGAGGTAATGGCCAAAACATTTCAAAATGTGACACATACTTTAAGAGAACACTTTGAAGAACTAAGGGGAAATCACAGCTTGAAAAATAAAAAGGACATGCCTTAAAGCTCAATTTCAACGGATTATGAGGCACGTGCGAATTCAACCACAAAGAGGTATCAGGTCACACTTTTCAGAATAACCATCAGCAAGAAAACTACAAACAATAAATGCCGAAGGTGTTGTGGAGAAATGCATACCCTCAACTGCAAGTAGGACATAAGTTGGAAAGGGCCACCAACTAGAACAGAATGGGGGTGCCTTAAAAACGTAAACATTGAGCTACCATATGATCCAGCAGGCCCACTCCTCCACCTATAATCTAAGAAGAGAGAATTGGAAAGACACAGGCAGGCAAATCTGCATTGCACAGTATTACAATATCCAAGATATGGAAGTAAGCAAAAAGTCCACCAACAGATGGGTGGACAAAGAAGTACTCCTCCATGTACAGATGGAATATTCGCTAGTGAAAAAAATGAAACAATACCATTTGCAGCGCCATAGATGAGTCTAGACGTAATCACGCCACGGGTAGTCAGTGAGAAAGCAAAATACATATATCCTATGATACCACTTTCAGGAGTTACTTAAAAATTGATACCAATGGAGATATTTCCACAGAGAAAGGCAATCACAGTTTCATTAAAAAACTTATGGTTCACCAAATAGAAAGGATGAGGATTGGATACATTACCATATTGGGGTTACAGAGATATACAAACCATGTGAAATATATAACCACCAAAGACGTACGGAAGACCAGGAGAAGACTACTCAACATTGTGTCATAACCTACATGGGAAAAGGATGCGAGGAAGAAAAGATACACGTATATGTGGGAAAGACCCACATCTTGCACACCTAGAGCAAACAAACCAATGTAATCAAATCTGCTGGGATAAAAAATAAAAAGTAAATTACAAACATGAACAAGAAGTAATGAGACATAAACTTAAAGGGCTTTTTCCTGGCCCATTCCATTGTAATTTACAACCTAGAACACCACTCCATTAAGCTCTGTTTACCCAGTTACCAAATTTGGTAAAGAAGAAATGCTGCCACCTTGTGGCCGTGTCCTGCAAGAGCAGCTTTAAACTCACAGCTAATGGTTACTTAACATTCACAAGGACTCAGGGCTGTAAAGGACACCTGCTCTAAAAAATTGTGCTGAAGTAGTGAATGGACAAAAAATTCAAAACAGGCAGATGTTTAAAGAAGAGAGTATGAAGAGTTATGTATTACTCACGCTCTTTTAAAAAAAAAAGGAAAACGGATACAAGCTCAACCTCAGGGGTGTGTTAGACCCATGCAATCTAATCTACGAAAAGTTTCAACTTACACCAGTCGACTGACCATCAGCAAAAAGTATACGAACAATAAATGCTGAAGGGTTTTAGATAACTGTGTACCCTCTACCTGCTGGTGAGACGTAAAGGGGTAACAGCCAATAATGAGAAAAGAAAGGAGCTGTGTTTAGAAGTAAAAATAAAGGTACCATTCAATCCCCAGGCGCACCATTGGACCTTCACCTGAGAAGACAAGAATCGAGAAGACACAGCCGCAAAAGCTGCAGTGCAGCCTTATTCACAATAGCCAAGACAGTGAAGCAATCAAAATGTCCAACAACAGGTGAATGGATAAAGAAGAAGTGGTCCATGTACACAATGGAATATTAGCAATGGAAAACAACGAACCATTGCTCTTTGAGGCACCACAAATGAGTCTGAAGATAATCATGAAAGATGAGGTAAGTTGGAAA
This sequence comes from Balaenoptera physalus, assembly GCF_965194825.1. Lineage (NCBI taxonomy): Eukaryota > Metazoa > Chordata > Mammalia > Artiodactyla > Balaenopteridae > Balaenoptera > Balaenoptera physalus. The sequence continues at coordinate 411,467 of NW_028126561.1, forward strand.
GCAAAAGACCTGTATTCTATGATATCACTTATAGGCGTTATCTAATAACTGACACAAATGTACATATTTTCCACAGAGAAAGACACTCACAGACTTAGAAAACAAACTATGCTCAACTAAAAGGAAAGGTGGGGGGAATGGATAAATTAAGATTAGTGTTACTATATGTATACAAAGACATATTATCTATATATCTCAAAAAGACCGACCAGATAGCAAGGGAAGTCTGCGGAACCTTCTGTAACATTTTACATGGGAAGAGGATCTGTAGTTGAATAGATATATATAATGTACAAATGAACCAGATTGTGTACACCTAGGACAAACAATATTCTAAGCTTTACCCCAATTAAAAAAAAAATTAAAACCAAGAAGAAATAATGAGACATAAAGTATGGGGCTTTCTCCATGCACATTCCAATGTAATTTACAACCTAGGAACACGACTTCCAGAAAGGCTCTGCTGCCCTACTACCCAGATTTGGGAATGGAGAAATGCTGCCTGCTTCAGGTCACTTCCCACAACAGGAGCTTTAAAACCATTGCTAAAGGTCACTAAATATTCACAAAACTTGCAGTTCGGTAAATGACACCTGCTCTCTAAAAAAAGTCTCAGGTGGAAAATAGACCAAAAAATTCAAAAGAGGGCAACCTTCCAAGAAGACAATATCAAGAGTTAGATTGTACTCCCAATTGTTTCCTTTTTTTAACAGAAAAGAAAACGGCGGTGAAAAATGATGAGTTTTACTAATTTTCAAAGCCATGCAAACCCAAATTGCAAAACCCTATCAGCTCACAGCAGCCAGAAGGGCCATTAGCATAAATGCTGAAAACAATAAATGCTGAAGCGATTGTGGAGAAATGCGTACCCTCGATTCTGAGGGGGACGTGGTAAGTGCCACTAATGAGAACACAAAGAAGGTACTTTGAAAAGGGAAAAATGGTGCTACCAGTCAGTCAATCACAACCACTGCTGGGCCTATCACCTGAGAAAATGAGAATCAAAAAGTCACAGGCTGGCAATCCTGCACTCCAACAATATTTACCATAGCCAACACTTGGAAGCAATGAAAATGTCCATCAACCGAGGAATGCACAAAGAAGAAGTGGTCCACGTACACAGTGGAAAATTACTCCAATAAAAAATAAAAATTAAATTTAAAAATCCAACAAAACTAAGGAGACATCAGCTTGTGTGGGTTTGTCCGGGCACACTCCACTGTAATTTATAACCGAGAAACACCACAGGCCGCAGGGCTTTTCCCTAGTTACCAGGGTGGGGAACATAGAAAGGCTGCCGCCCTCTCGCAGTTACCTGAAAAAGCAGCTTTAAAGCCTGTGCTAATGGTCATTTCATAGGAACAAGTACTGCAGAACTGTAAGTGAAACCTGCCCTCAAAATGTCTTCAGGGAGGTAATGGCCAAAACATTTCAAAATGTGACACATACTTTAAGAGAACACTTTGAAGAACTAAGGGGTAATCACAGCTTGAAAAATAAAAAGGACATGCCTTCAAGCTCAGTTTCAATGGATTATGAGGCACGTGCGAATTCAGCCACAAAGAGGTATCAGATCACACTTGTCAGAATAACCATCAGCAAGAAAACTACAAACAATAAATGCTGAAGGTGTTGTAGAGAAATGCAAACACTCAACTTCAAGGGGGACGTAACTTGGAAAGGGTCACGAACTAGAACAGAATGGGGGTGCCTTAAAAACGTAAACATTGAGCTACCATATGATCCAGCAGGCCCACTCCTCCACCTATAATCTAAGAAGAGAGAATTGGAAAGACACAGGCAGGCAAATCTGCCTTGCACAGTATTACAATAGCCAAGATATGGAAGTAACCAAAAAGTCCACCAACAGATGGGTGGACAAAGAAGTACTCCTCCATGTACAGATGGAATATTCGCTAGTCAAAAAAATGAAACAATGCCATCTGCAGCGCCATAGATGAGTGTAGACGTAACCACGCCACGTGTAGTCAGTGAGAATGCAAAATACATATATCCTATGATATCACTTTCAGGAGTTACTTAAAAATTGATACCAATGAAGCTATTTCCACAGAGAAAGGCAATCACAGATTCATTAAAAAACTTATGGTTCACCAAATAGAAAGGGATGAGGATTGGATACATTACCATATTGGGGTTAACAGAGATATACAAACCATGTGAAATATATAACCACCAAAGACGTACGGAAGACCAGGAGAAGACTACTCAACATTGTGTCATAACCTACATGGGAAAAGGATGCGAGGAAGAAAAGATACATGTATATGTGTGAAAGACCCACATCTTGCACACCTAGAGCAAACAAACCAATGTAATCAAATCTGCTGGGATAAAAAATAAAAAGTAAATTACAAACATGAACAAGAAGTAATGAGACATAAACTTAAAGGGCTTTTTCCTGGCCCATTCCATTCTAATTTACAACCTAGAACACCACTTCCATTAAGCTTCTGTTTCCCCAGTTACCAAATTTGGTAAAGAAGAAATGCTGCCACCTTGTGGCCGTGTCCTGCAAGAGCAGCTTTAAACTCACAGCTAATGGTTACTTAACATTCACAAGGACTCAGGGCTGTAAAGGACACCTGCCCTAAAAAATTGTGCTGAAGTAGTGAATGGACAAAAAAATTCAAAACAGGCAGATGTTTCAAGAAGACAGTATGAAGAGTTATGTTTTGCTCACGGTCTTTTAAAAAAAAAAGAAAATGGATACAAGCTCAACCTCAGGGTGTGTTAGACCCATGCAATCTAATCTACGAAAAGTTTCAACTTACACCAGTCGACTGACCATCAGCAAAAAGTATACGAACAATAAATGCTGAAGGGGTTTTAGAGAACTGTGTACCCTCTACCTGCTGGTGAGACGTAAAGGGGTAACAGCCAATAATGAGAAAAGAAAGGAGCTGTGTTTAAAAGTAAAAATGGAGGTACCATTCAATCCAGCAGGCGCACCATTGGATCTCTCACCTGAGAAGACAAGAATCGAGAAGACACAGGCCGCAAAAGCTGCAGTGCAGCCTTATTCACAATAGCCAAGACAGTGAAGCAATCAAAATGTCCAACAACAGGTGAATGGATAAAGAAGAAGTGGTCCATGTACACAATGGAATATTAGCCATGGAAAACAACGAACCACTGCTCTTTGAGGCACCACAAATGAGTCTGCAGATAATCATGAAAGATGAGGTAAGTTGGAAAGCAAAAGACCTGTATTCTATGATATCACTTATAGGCGTTCTCTAATAACTGACACAAATGAACATATTTCCACAGAGAAAGACACTCACAGTCTTAGAAAATAAAACTATGCTCAACTAAAAGGAAAGGTGGGGGAATGGATAAATTAAGATTACTGTTACTATATGTATACAAACACAAATTATATAAATATCTCAAAAATACCGACCATATAGCAAGGGAGGTCTGCGGAACCCTCTGTAACATTTTACATGGGAAGAGGATCTGTACTTGAATAGACATATATAATGTACAAATGAACCTGATTGTGTTCACCTAGGACAAACAATATTCTAAGCTTTACCACAATTAAAAAAAAAAATTAAAACCAAGAAGAAATAATGAGACATAAACTTATAGGGCTTTCTCCGTGCACATTCCAATGTAATTTACAACCTAGGAACACGACTTCCAGAAAGGCTCTGCTGCTCTACTACCCAGATTTGGGAATGGAGAAATGCTGCCTGCTTCAGGTCACTTCCCACAACAGGAGCTTTAAAACCATTGCTAAAGGTCACTAAATATTCACAAAACTTGCAGTTCGGTAAATGACACCTGCTCTCTAAAAAAAGTCTCAGGTGGAAAATAGACCAAAAAATTCAAAAGAGGACAACCTTCCAAGAAGACAATATCAAGAGTTAGATTGTACTCCCAATTGTTTCCTTTTTTTAACAGAAAAGAAAACGGCGGTGAAAAATGATGAGTTTTACTAATTTTCAAAGCCATGCAAACCCAAATTGCAAAACCCTATCAGCTCACAGCAGCCAGAAGGGCCATTAGCATAAATGCTGAAAACAATAAATGCTGAAGCGATTGTGGAGAAATGCGTACCCTCGATTCTGAGGGGGACGTGGTAAGTGCCACTAATGAGAACACAAAGAAGGTACTTTGAAAAGGGAAAAATGGTGCTACCAGTCAGTCAATCACAACCACTGCTGGGCCTATCACCTGAGAAAATGAGAATCAAAAAGTCACAGGCTGGCAATCCTGCACTCCAACAATATTTACCATAGCCAACACTTGGAAGCAATGAAAATGTCCATCAACCGAGGAATGCACAAAGTAGCCGTAGTCCACGTACACAGTGGAAAATTACTCCAATAAATAACAATTAAAATTAAAAATCCAACAAAAGTAAGGAGACATCAGCTTGTGTGGGTTGGTCTGGGCACACACCACTCTAATTTATAATCCAGAAACACCACAGGCCGCAAGGGCTTTTCCCTAGATACCAGGGTGGGGAACATAGAAAGGCTGCCGCCCTCTGGCAGTTACCTGAAAAAGCAGCTTTAAAGCCTGTGCTAATGGTCATTTCATAGGAATAAGTACTGCAGAACTGTAAGTGAAACCTGCCCTCAAAATGTCTTCAGGGAGGTAATGGCCAAAACATTTCAAAATGTGACACATACTTTAAGAGAACACTTTGAAGAACTAAGGGGTAATCACAGCTTGAAAAATAAAAAGGACATGCCTTCAAGCTCAATTTCAATGGATTATGAGGCACGTGCGAATTCAGCCACAAAGAGGTATCAGATCACACTTGTCAGAATAACCATCAGCAAGAAAACTACAAACAATAAATGCTGAAGGTGTTGTAGAGAAATGCAAACACTCAACTTCAAGGGGGACGTAACTTGGAAAGGGTCACGAACTAGAACAGAATGGGGGTGCCTTAAAAACGTAAACATTGAGCTACCATATGATCCAGCAGGCCCACTCCTCCACCTATAATCTAAGAAGAGAGAATTGGAAAGACACAGGCAGGCAAATCTGCCTTGCACAGTATTACAATAGCCAAGATATGGAAGTAACCAAAAAGTCCACCAACAGATGGGTGGACAAAGAAGTACTCCTCCATGTACAGATGGAATATTCGCTAGTCAAAAAAATGAAACAATGCCATCTGCAGCGCCATAGATGAGTGTAGACGTAACCACGCCACGTGTAGTCAGTGAGAATGCAAAATACATATATCCTATGATATCACTTTCAGGAGTTACTTAAAAATTGATACCAATGAAGCTATTTCCACAGAGAAAGGCAATCACAGATTCATTAAAAAACTTATGGTTCACCAAATAGAAAGGGATGAGGATTGGATACATTACCATATTGGGGTTAACAGAGATATACAAACCATGTGAAATATATAACCACCAAAGACGTACGGAAGACCAGGAGAAGACTACTCAACATTGTGTCATAACCTACATGGGAAAAGGATGCGAGGAAGAAAAGATACATGTATATGTGTGAAAGACCCACATCTTGCACACCTAGAGCAAACAAACCAATGTAATCAAATCTGCTGGGATAAAAAATAAAAAGTAAATTACAAACATGAACAAGAAGTAATGAGACATAAACTTAAAGGGCTTTTTCCTGGCCCATTCCATTCTAATTTACAACCTAGAACACCACTTCCATTAAGCTTCTGTTTCCCCAGTTACCAAATTTGGTAAAGAAGAAATGCTGCCACCTTGTGGCCGTGTCCTGCAAGAGCAGCTTTAAACTCACAGCTAATGGTTACTTAACATTCACAAGGACTCAGGGCTGTAAAGGACACCTGCCCTAAAAAATTGTGCTGAAGTAGTGAATGGACAAAAAAATTCAAAACAGGCAGATGTTTCAAGAAGACAGTATGAAGAGTTATGTTTTGCTCACGGTCTTTTAAAAAAAAAAGAAAATGGATACAAGCTCAACCTCAGGGTGTGTTAGACCCATGCAATCTAATCTACGAAAAGTTTCAACTTACACCAGTCGACTGACCATCAGCAAAAAGTATACGAACAATAAATGCTGAAGGGGTTTTAGAGAACTGTGTACCCTCTACCTGCTGGTGAGACGTAAAGGGGTAACAGCCAATAATGAGAAAAGAAAGGAGCTGTGTTTAAAAGTAAAAATGGAGGTACCATTCAATCCAGCAGGCGCACCATTGGATCTCTCACCTGAGAAGACAAGAATCGAGAAGACACAGGCCGCAAAAGCTGCAGTGCAGCCTTATTCACAATAGCCAAGACAGTGAAGCAATCAAAATGTCCAACAACAGGTGAATGGATAAAGAAGAAGTGGTCCATGTACACAATGGAATATTAGCCATGGAAAACAACGAACCACTGCTCTTTGAGGCACCACAAATGAGTCTGCAGATAATCATGAAAGATTAGGTAAGTTGGAAAGCAAAAGACCTGTATTCTATGATATCACTTATAGGCGTTCTCTAATAACTGACACAAATGAACATATTTCCACAGAGAAAGACACTCACAGTCTTAGAAAATAAAACTATGCTCAACTAAAAGGAAAGGTGGGGGAATGGATAAATTAAGATTACTGTTACTATATGTATACAAACACAAATTATATAAATATCTCAAAAATACCGACCATATAGCAAGGGAGGTCTGCGGAACCCTCTGTAACATTTTACATGGGAAGAGGATCTGTACTTGAATAGACATATATAATGTACAAATGAACCTGATTGTGTTCACCTAGGACAAACAATATTCTAAGCTTTACCACAATTAAAAAAAAAAATTAAAACCAAGAAGAAATAATGAGACATAAACTTATAGGGCTTTCTCCGTGCACATTCCAATGTAATTTACAACCTAGGAACACGACTTCCAGAAAGGCTCTGCTGCTCTACTACCCAGATTTGGGAATGGAGAAATGCTGCCTGCTTCAGGTCACTTCCCACAACAGGAGCTTTAAAACCATTGCTAAAGGTCACTAAATATTCACAAAACTTGCAGTTCGGTAAATGACACCTGCTCTCTAAAAAAAGTCTCAGGTGGAAAATAGACCAAAAAATTCAAAAGAGGACAACCTTCCAAGAAGACAATATCAAGAGTTAGATTGTACTCCCAATTGTTTCCTTTTTTTAACAGAAAAGAAAACGGCGGTGAAAAATGATGAGTTTTACTAATTTTCAAAGCCATGCAAACCCAAATTGCAAAACCCTATCAGCTCACAGCAGCCAGAAGGGCCATTAGCATAAATGCTGAAAACAATAAATGCTGAAGCGATTGTGGAGAAATGCGTACCCTCGATTCTGAGGGGGACGTGGTAAGTGCCACTAATGAGAACACAAAGAAGGTACTTTGAAAAGGGAAAAATGGTGCTACCAGTCAGTCAATCACAACCACTGCTGGGCCTATCACCTGAGAAAATGAGAATCAAAAAGTCACAGGCTGGCAATCCTGCACTCCAACAATATTTACCATAGCCAACACTTGGAAGCAATGAAAATGTCCATCAACCGAGGAATGCACAAAGTAGCCGTAGTCCACGTACACAGTGGAAAATTACTCCAATAAATAACAATTAAAATTAAAAATCCAACAAAAGTAAGGAGACATCAGCTTGTGTGGGTTGGTCTGGGCACACACCACTCTAATTTATAATCCAGAAACACCACAGGCCGCAAGGGCTTTTCCCTAGATACCAGGGTGGGGAACATAGAAAGGCTGCCGCCCTCTGGCAGTTACCTGAAAAAGCAGCTTTAAAGCCTGTGCTAATGGTCATTTCATAGGAATAAGTACTGCAGAACTGTAAGTGAAACCTGCCCTCAAAATGTCTTCAGGGAGGTAATGGCCAAAACATTTCAAAATGTGACACATACTTTAAGAGAACACTTTGAAGAACTAAGGGGTAATCACAGCTTGAAAAATAAAAAGGACATGCCTTCAAGCTCAATTTCAATGGATTATGAGGCACGTGCGAATTCAGCCACAAAGAGGTATCAGATCACACTTGTCAGAATAACCATCAGCAAGAAAACTACAAACAATAAATGCTGAAGGTGTTGTAGAGAAATGCAAACACTCAACTTCAAGGGGGACGTAACTTGGAAAGGGTCACGAACTAGAACAGAATGGGGGCGCCTTAAAAACGTAAACATTGAGCTACCATATGATCCAGCAGGCCCACTCCTCCACCTATAATCTAAGAAGAGAGAATTGGAAAGACACAGGCAGGCAAAACTGCCTTGCACAGTATTACAATAGCCAAGATATGGAAGTAACCAAAAAGTCCACCAACAGATGGGTGGACAAAGAAGTACTCCTCCATGTACAGATGGAATATTCGCTAGTCAAAAAAATGAAACAATGCCATCTGCAGCGCCATAGATGAGTGTAGACGTAACCACGCCACGTGTAGTCAGTGAGAATGCAAAATACATATATCCTATGATATCACTTTCAGGAGTTACTTAAAAATTGATACCAATGAAGCTATTTCCACAGAGAAAGGCAATCACAGATTCATTAAAAAACTTATGGTTCACCAAATAGAAAGGGATGAGGATTGGATACATTACCATATTGGGGTTAACAGAGATATACAAACCATGTGAAATATATAACCACCAAAGACGTACGGAAGACCAGGAGAAGACTACTCAACATTGTGTCATAACCTACATGGGAAAAGGATGCGAGGAAGAAAAGATACATGTATATGTGTGAAAGACCCACATCTTGCACACCTAGAGCAAACAAACCAATGTAATCAAATCTGCTGGGATAAAAAATAAAAAGTAAATTACAAACATGAACAAGAAGTAATGAGACATAAACTTAAAGGGCTTTTTCCTGGCCCATTCCATTCTAATTTACAACCTAGAACACCACTTCCATTAAGCTTCTGTTTCCCCAGTTACCAAATTTGGTAAAGAAGAAATGCTGCCACCTTGTGGCCGTGTCCTGCAAGAGCAGCTTTAAACTCACAGCTAATGGTTACTTAACATTCACAAGGACTCAGGGCTGTAAAGGACACCTGCCCTAAAAAATTGTGCTGAAGTAGTGAATGGACAAAAAAATTCAAAACAGGCAGATGTTTCAAGAAGACAGTATGAAGAGTTATGTTTTGCTCACGGTCTTTTAAAAAAAAAAGAAAATGGATACAAGCTCAACCTCAGGGTGTGTTAGACCCATGCAATCTAATCTACGAAAAGTTTCAACTTACACCAGTCGACTGACCATCAGCAAAAAGTATACGAACAATAAATGCTGAAGGGGTTTTAGAGAACTGTGTACCCTCTACCTGCTGGTGAGACGTAAAGGGGTAACAGCCAATAATGAGAAAAGAAAGGAGCTGTGTTTAAAAGTAAAAATGGAGGTACCATTCAATCCAGCAGGCGCACCATTGGATCTCTCACCTGAGAAGACAAGAATCGAGAAGACACAGGCCGCAAAAGCTGCAGTGCAGCCTTATTCACAATAGCCAAGACAGTGAAGCAATCAAAATGTCCAACAACAGGTGAATGGATAAAGAAGAAGTGGTCCATGTACACAATGGAATATTAGCCATGGAAAACAACGAACCACTGCTCTTTGAGGCACCACAAATGAGTCTGCAGATAATCATGAAAGATGAGGTAAGTTGGAAAGCAAAAGACCTGTATTCTATGATATCACTTATAGGCGTTCTCTAATAACTGACACAAATGAACATATTTCCACAGAGAAAGACACTCACAGTCTTAGAAAATAAAACTATGCTCAACTAAAAGGAAAGGTGGGGGAATGGATAAATTAAGATTACTGTTACTATATGTATACAAACACAAATTATATAAATATCTCAAAAATACCGACCATATAGCAAGGGAGGTCTGCGGAACCCTCTGTAACATTTTACATGGGAAGAGGATCTGTACTTGAATAGACATATATAATGTACAAATGAACCTGATTGTGTTCACCTAGGACAAACAATATTCTAAGCTTTACCACAATTAAAAAAAAAAATTAAAACCAAGAAGAAATAATGAGACATAAACTTATAGGGCTTTCTCCGTGCACATTCCAATGTAATTTACAACCTAGGAACACGACTTCCAGAAAGGCTCTGCTGCTCTACTACCCAGATTTGGGAATGGAGAAATGCTGCCTGCTTCAGGTCACTTCCCACAACAGGAGCTTTAAAACCATTGCTAAAGGTCACTAAATATTCACAAAACTTGCAGTTCGGTAAATGACACCTGCTCTCTAAAAAGAGTCTCAGGTGGAAAATCGACCAAAAAATTCAAAAGAGGGCAACCTTCCAAGAAGACAATATCAAGAGTTATATTGTACTCCCAATTGTTTCCTTTTTTCAACAGAAAAGAAAACGGCGGTGAAAAATGATGAGTTTTACGAATTTTCAAAGCCATGCAAACCCAAATTACAAAACCCTATCAGCTCACAGCAGCCAGCAGGGCCATTAGCATAAATGCTGCAAAAAATAGATACTGAAGCGATTGTGGAGAAATGTGTACCCTCGATTCTAAGGGGGACGTGGTAAGTGCCACTAATGAAAACACAAAGAAGGTGCTTTGAAAAGGGAAAAACGATGCTACCAGTCAGTCAATCACACCCACTGCTGGGGCTATCACCTGAGAAAATGAGAATCAAAAAGTCACAGGCTGGCAATCCTGCACTCCAACAATATTTACCATAGCCAACACTTGGAAGCAATGAAAATGTCCATCAACCAAGGAATGCACAAAGAAGAAGTGGTCCACGAACACAGTGGAAAATTACTCCAATAAAAAATGAAAATTAAATTTAAAAATCCAACAAAACTAAGGAGACATCAGCTTGTGTGGGTTTGTCCGGGCACACTCCACTGTAATTTATAACCGAGAAACACCACAGGCCGCAAGGGCTTTTCCCTAGTTACCAGGGTGGGGAACAAAGAAAGGCTGCTGCCCTCTGGCAGTTACCTGCAAAAGCAGTTTTAAAGCCTGTGCTAATGGTCATTTCATAGGAATAAGTACTGCAGAAGTGTAAATGAAACCTGCCCTCAAAATGTCTTCAGGGAGGTAATGGCCAAAACATTTCAAAATGTGACACATACTTTAAGAGAACACTTTGAAGAACTAAGGGGAAATCACAGCTTGAAAAATAAAAAGGACATGCCTTAAAGCTCAATTTCAACGGATTATGAGGCACGTGCGAATTCAACCACAAAGAGGTATCAGGTCACACTTCTCAGAATAACCATCAGCAAGAAAACTACAAACAATAAATGCCGAAGGTGTTGTGGAGAAATGCATACCCTCAACTGCAAGTAGGACATAAGTTGGAAAGGGCCACCAACTAGAACAGAATGGGGGTGCCTTAAAAACGTAAACATTGAGCTACCATATGATCCAGCAGGCCCACTCCTCCACCTATAATCTAAGAAGAGAGAATTGGAAAGACACAGGCAGGCAAATCTGCCTTGCACAGTATTACAATAGCCAAGATATGGAAGTAACCAAAAAGTCCACCAACAGATGGGTGGACAAAGAAGTACTCCTCCATGTACAGATGGAATATTCGCTAGTGAAAAAAATGAAACAATACCATTTGCAGCGCCATAGATGAGTCTAGACGTAATCACGCCACAGGTAGTCAGTGAGAAAGCAAAATACATATATCCTATGATACCACTTTCAGGAGTTACTTAAAAATTGATACCAATGGAGATATTTCCACAGAGAAAGGCAATCACAGTTTCATTAAAAAACTTATGGTTCACCAAATAGAAAGGGATGAGGATTGGATACATTACCATATTGGGGTTAACAGAGATATACAAACCATGTGAAATATATAACCACCAAAGACGTACGGAAGACCAGGAGAAGACTACTCAACATTGTGTCATAACCTACATGGGAAAAGGATGCGAGGAAGAAAAGATACACGTATATGTGTGAAAGACCCACATCTTGCACACCTAGAGCAAACAAACCAATGTAATCAAATCTGCTGGGATAAAAAGTAAAAAGTAAATTACAAATATGAACAAGAAGTAATGAGACATAAATTTAAAGGGCTTTTTCCTGGCCCATTCCATTCTAATTTACAACCTAGAACACCACTTCCATTAAGCCTCTGTTTCCCCAGGTACCAAATTTGGTAAAGAAGAAATGCTGCCACCTTGTGGCCGTGTCCTGCAAGAGCAGCTTTAAACTCACAGCTAATGGTTACTTAACATTCACAAGGACTCAGGGCTGTAAAGACACCTGCCCTAAAAAATTGTGCTGAAGTAGTGAATGGACAAAAAAATTCAAAACAGGCAGATGTTTCAAGAAGAGACTATGAAGAGTTATGTATTACTCACGCTCTTTTAAAAAAAAAGGAAAATGGATACAAGCTCAACCTCAGGGTGTGTTAGACCCATGCAATCTAATCTACGAAAAGTTTCAACTTACACCAGTCGACTGACCATCAGCAAAAAGTATACGAACAATAAATGCTGAAGGGGTTTTAGAGAACTGTGTACCCTCTACCTGCTGGTGAGACGTAAAGGGGTAAGAGCCAATAATGAGAAAAGAAAGGAGCTGTGTTTAAAAGTAAAAATGGAGGTACCATTCAATCCAGCAGGCGCACCATTGGATCTCTCACCTGAGAAGACAAGAATCGAGAAGACACAGGCCGCAAAAGCTGCAGTGCAGCCTTATTCACAATAGCCAAGACAGTGAAGCAATCAAAATGTCCAACAACAGGTGAATGGATAAAGAAGAAGTGGTCCATGTACACAATGGAATATTAGCCATGGAAAACAACGAACCATTGCTCTTTGAGGCACCACAAATGAGTCTGCAGATAATCATGAAAGATGAGGTAAGTTGGAAAGCAAAAGACCTGTATTCTATGATATCACTTATAGGCGTTCTCTAATAACTGACACAAATGAACATATTTCCACAGAGAAAGACACTCACAGACTTAGAAAATAAAACTATGCTCAACTGAAAGGAAAGGTGGGGGAATGGATAAATTAAGATTACTGTTACTATATGTATACAAACACAAATTATATAAATATCTCAAAAATACCGACCATATAGCAAGGGAGGTCTGCGGAACCCTCTGTAACATTTTACATGGGAAGAGGATCTGTACTTGAATAGACATATATAATGTACAAATGAACCAGATTGTGTTCACCTAGGACAAACAATATTCTAAGCTTTACCCAAATTAAAGAAAAAAATTAAAACCAAGAAGAAATAATGAGACATAAACTTATAGGGCTTTCTCCGTGCACATTCCAATGTAATTTACAACCTAAGAACACGACTTCCAGAAAGGCTCTGCTGCCCTACTACCCAGATTTGGGAATGGAGAAATGCTGCCTGCTTCAGGTCACTTCCCACAACAGGAGCTTTAAAACCATTGCTAAAGGTCACTAAATATTCACAAAACTTGCAGTTCGGTAAATGACACCTGCTCTCTAAAAAGAGTCTCAGGTGGAAAATCGACCAAAAAATTCAAAAGAGGGCAACCTTCCAAGAAGACAATATCAAGAGTTATATTTTACTCCCAATTGTTTCCTTTTTTCAACAGAAAAGAAAACGGCGGTGAAAAATGATGAGTTTTACGAATTTTCAAAGCCATGCAAACCCAAATTACAAAACCCTATCAGCTCACAGCAGCCAGTAGGGCCATTAGCATAAATGCTGCAAACAATAAATGCTGAAGCGATTGTGGAGAAATGCGTACCCTCGATTCTGAGGGGGACGTGGTAAGTGCCACTAATGAGAACACAAAGAAGGTACTTTGAAAAGGGAAAAACGATGCTACCAGTCAGTCAATCACACCCACTGCTGGGGCTATCACCTGAGAAAATGAGAATCAAAATTCACAGGCTGGCAATCCTGCACTCCAACAATATTTACCATAGCCAACACTTGGAAGCAATGAAAATGTCCATCAACCGAGGAATGCACAAAGAAGAAGTGGTCCACGAACACAGTGGAAAATTACTCCAATAAAAAATAAAAATTAAATTTAAAAATCCAACAAAACTAAGGAGACATCAGCTTGTGTGGGTTTGTCCGGGCACACTCCACTCTAATTTATAACCGAGAAACACCACAGGCCGCAAGGGCTTTTCCCTAGTTACCAGGGTGGGGAACATAGAAAGGCTGCTGCCCTCTGGCAGTTACCTGCAAAAGCAGTTTTAAAGCCTGTGCTAATGGTCATTTCATAGGAATAAGTACTGCAGAAGTGTAAATGAAACCTGCCCTCACAATGTCTTCAGGGAGGTAATGGCCAAAACATTTCAAAATGTGACACATACTTTAAGAGAACACTTTGAAGAACTAAGGGGAAATCACAGCTTGAAAAATAAAAAGGACATGCCTTAAAGCTCAATTTCAACGGATTATGAGGCACGTGCGAATTCAACCACAAAGAGGTATCAGGTCACACTTTTCAGAATAACCATCAGCAAGAAAACTACAAACAATAAATGCTGAAGGTGTTGTGGAGAAATGCATACCCTCAACTGCAAGTAGGACATAAGTTGGAAAGGGCCACCAACTAGAACAGAATGGGGGTGCCTTAAAAACGTAAACATTGAGCTACCATATGATCCAGCAGGCCCACTCCTCCACCTATAATCTAAGAAGAGAGAATTGGAAAGACACAGGCAGGCAAATCTGCATTGCACAGTATTACAATATCCAAGATATGGAAGTAACCAAAAAGTCCACCAACAGATGGGTGGACAAAGAAGTACTCCTCCATGTACAGATGGAATATTCGCTAGTGAAAAAAATGAAACAATACCATTTGCAGCGCCATAGATGAGTCTAGACGTAATCACGCCACGGGTAGTCAGTGAGAAAGCAAAATACATATATCCTATGATACCACTTTCAGGAGTTACTTAAAAATTGATACCAATGGAGATATTTCCACAGAGAAAGGCAATCACAGTTTCATTAAAAAACTTATGGTTCACCAAATAGAAAGGGATGAGGATTGGATACATTACCATATTGGGGTTAACAGAGATATACAAACCATGTGAAATATATAACCACCAAAGACGTACGGAAGACCAGGAGAAGACTACTCAACATTGTGTCATAACCTACATGGGAAAAGGATGCGAGGAAGAAAAGATACACGTATATGTGTGAAAGACCCACATCTTGCACACCTAGAGCAAACAAACCAATGTAATCAAATCTGCTGGGATAAAAAGTAAAAAGTAAATTACAAATATGAACAAGAAGTAATGAGACATAAATTTAAAGGGCTTTTTCCTGGCCCATTCCATTCTAATTTACAACCTAGAACACCACTTCCATTAAGCCTCTGTTTCCCCAGGTACCAAATTTGGAAAAGAAGAAATGCTGCCACCTTGTGGCCGTGTCCTGCAAGAGCAGCTTTAAACTCACAGCTAATGGTTACTTAACATTCACAAGGACTCAGGGCTGTAAAGACACCTGCCCTAAAAAATTGTGCTGAAGTAGTGAATGGACAAAAAAATTCAAAACAGGCAGATGTTTCAAGAAGAGACTATGAAGAGTTATGTATTACTCACGCTCTTTTAAAAAAAAAGGAAAATGGATACAAGCTCAACCTCAGGGTGTGTTAGACCCATGCAATCTAATCTACGAAAAGTTTCAACTTACACCAGTCGACTGACCATCAGCAAAAAGTATACGAACAATAAATGCTGAAGGGGTTTTAGAGAACTGTGTACCCTCTACCTGCTGGTGAGACGTAAAGGGGTAAGAGCCAATAATGAGAAAAGAAAGGAGCTGTGTTTAAAAGTAAAAATGGAGGTACCATTCAATCCAGCAGGCGCACCATTGGATCTCTCACCTGAGAAGACAAGAATCGAGAAGACACAGGCCGCAAAAGCTGCAGTGCAGCCTTATTCACAATAGCCAAGACAGTGAAGCAATCAAAATGTCCAACAACAGGTGAATGGATAAAGAAGAAGTGGTCCATGTACACAATGGAATATTAGCCATGGAAAACAACGAACCATTGCTCTTTGAGGCACCACAAATGAGTCTGCAGATAATCATGAAAGATGAGGTAAGTTGGAAAGCAAAAGACCTGTATTCTATGATATCACTTATAGGCGTTCTCTAATAACTGACACAAATGAACATATTTCCACAGAGAAAGACACTCACAGACTTAGAAAATAAAACTATGCTCAACTGAAAGGAAAGGTGGGGGAATGGATAAATTAAGATTACTGTTACTATATGTATACAAACACAAATTATATAAATATCTCAAAAATACCGACCATATAGCAAGGGAGGTCTGCGGAACCCTCTGTAACATTTTACATGGGAAGAGGATCTGTACTTGAATAGACATATATAATGTACAAATGAACCAGATTGTGTTCACCTAGGACAAACAATATTCTAAGCTTTACCCAAATTAAAGAAAAAAATTAAAACCAAGAAGAAATAATGAGACATAAACTTATAGGGCTTTCTCCGTGCACATTCCAATGTAATTTACAACCTAAGAACACGACTTCCAGAAAGGCTCTGCTGCCCTACTACCCAGATTTGGGAATGGAGAAATGCTGCCTGCTTCAGGTCACTTCCCACAACAGGAGCTTTAAAACCATTGCTAAAGGTCACTAAATATTCACAAAACTTGCAGTTCGGTAAATGACACCTGCTCTCTAAAAAGAGTCTCAGGTGGAAAATCGACCAAAAAATTCAAAAGAGGGCAACCTTCCAAGAAGACAATATCAAGAGTTATATTGTACTCCCAATTGTTTCCTTTTTTCAACAGAAAAGAAAACGGCGGTGAAAAATGATGAGTTTTACGAATTTTCAAAGCCATGCAAACCCAAATTACAAAACCCTATCAGCTCACAGCAGCCAGTAGGGCCATTAGCATAAATGCTGCAAACAATAAATGCTGAAGCGATTGTGGAGAAATGCGTACCCTCGATTCTGAGGGGGACGTGGTAAGTGCCACTAATGAGAACACAAAGAAGGTACTTTGAAAAGGGAAAAACGATGCTACCAGTCAGTCAATCACACCCACTGCTGGGGCTATCACCTGAGAAAATGAGAATCAAAATTCACAGGCTGGCAATCCTGCACTCCAACAATATTTACCATAGCCAACACTTGGAAGCAATGAAAATGTCCATCAACCGAGGAATGCACAAAGAAGAAGTGGTCCACGAACACAGTGGAAAATTACTCCAATAAAAAATAAAAATTAAATTTAAAAATCCAACAAAAGTAAGGAGACATCAGCTTGTGTGGGTTTGTCCGGGCACACTCCACTCTAATTTATAACCGAGAAACACCACAGGCCGCAAGGGCTTTTCCCTAGTTACCAGGGTGGGGAACATAGAAAGGCTGCTGCCCTCTGGCAGTTACCTGCAAAAGCAGTTTTAAAGCCTGTGCTAATGGTCATTTCATAGGAATAAGTACTGCAGAAGTGTAAATGAAACCTGCCCTCACAATGTCTTCAGGGAGGTAATGGCCAAAACATTTCAAAATGTGACACATACTTTAAGAGAACACTTTGAAGAACTAAGGGGAAATCACAGCTTGAAAAATAAAAAGGACATGCCTTAAAGCTCAATTTCAACGGATTATGAGGCACGTGCGAATTCAACCACAAAGAGGTATCAGGTCACACTTTTCAGAATAACCATCAGCAAGAAAACTACAAACAATAAATGCTGAAGGTGTTGTGGAGAAATGCATACCCTCAACTGCAAGTAGGACATAAGTTGGAAAGGGCCACCAACTAGAATAGAATGGGGGTGCCTTAAAAACGTAAACATTGAGCTACCATATGATCCAGCAGGCCCACTCCTCCACCTATAATCTAAGAAGAGAGAATTGGAAAGACACAGGCAGGCATATCTGCATTGCACAGTATTACAATATCCAAGATATGGAAGTAACCAAAAAGTCCACCAACAGATGGGTGGACAAAGAAGTACTCCTCCATGTACAGATGGAATATTCGCTAGTGAAAAAAATGAAACAATACCATTTGCAGCGCCATAGATGAGTCTAGACGTAATCACGCCACAGGTAGTCAGTGAGAAAGCAAAATACATATATCCTATGATACCACTTTCAGGAGTTACTTAAAAATTGATACCAATGGAGATATTTCCACAGAGAAAGGCAATCACAGTTTCATTAAAAAACTTATGGTTCACCAAATAGAAAGGGATGAGGATTGGATACATTACCATATTGGGGTTAACAGAGATATACAAACCATGTGAAATATATAACCACCAAAGACGTACGGAAGACCAGGAGAAGACTACTCAACATTGTGTCATAACCTACATGGGAAAAGGATGCGAGGAAGAAAAGATACACGTATATGTGTGAAAGACCCACATCTTGCACACCTAGAGCAAACAAACCAATGTAATCAAATCTGCTGGGATAAAAAGTAAAAAGTAAATTACAAATATGAACAAGAAGTAATGAGACATAAATTTAAAGGGCTTTTTCCTGGCCCATTCCATTCTAATTTACAACCTAGAACACCACTTCCATTAAGCCTCTGTTTCCCCAGGTACCAAATTTGGTAAAGAAGAAATGCTGCCACCTTGTGGCCGTGTCCTGCAAGAGCAGCTTTAAACTCACAGCTAATGGTTACTTAACATTCACAAGGACTCAGGGCTGTAAAGACACCTGCCCTAAAAAATTGTGCTGAAGTAGTGAATGGACAAAAAAATTCAAAACAGGCAGATGTTTCAAGAAGAGACTATGAAGAGTTATGTATTACTCACGCTCTTTTAAAAAAAAAGGAAAATGGATACAAGCTCAACCTCAGGGTGTGTTAGACCCATGCAATCTAATCTACGAAAAGTTTCAACTTACACCAGTCGACTGACCATCAGCAAAAAGTATACGAACAATAAATGCTGAAGGGGTTTTAGAGAACTGTGTACCCTCTACCTGCTGGTGAGACGTAAAGGGGTAAGAGCCAATAATGAGAAAAGAAAGGAGCTGTGTTTAAAAGTAAAAATGGAGGTACCATTCAATCCAGCAGGCGCACCATTGGATCTCTCACCTGAGAAGACAAGAATCGAGAAGACACAGGCCGCAAAAGCTGCAGTGCAGCCTTATTCACAATAGCCAAGACAGTGAAGCAATCAAAATGTCCAACAACAGGTGAATGGATAAAGAAGAAGTGGTCCATGTACACAATGGAATATTAGCCATGGAAAACAACGAACCATTGCTCTTTGAGGCACCACAAATGAGTCTGCAGATAATCATGAAAGATGAGGTAAGTTGGAAAGCAAAAGACCTGTATTCTATGATATCACTTATAGGCGTTCTCTAATAACTGACACAAATGAACATATTTCCACAGAGAAAGACACTCACAGACTTAGAAAATAAAACTATGCTCAACTGAAAGGAAAGGTGGGGGAATGGATAAATTAAGATTACTGTTACTATATGTATACAAACACAAATTATATAAATATCTCAAAAATACCGACCATATAGCAAGGGAGGTCTGCGGAACCCTCTGTAACATTTTACATGGGAAGAGGATCTGTACTTGAATAGACATATATAATGTACAAATGAACCAGATTGTGTTCACCTAGGACAAACAATATTCTAAGCTTTACCCAAATTAAAGAAAAAAATTAAAACCAAGAAGAAATAATGAGACATAAACTTATAGGGCTTTCTCCGTGCACATTCCAATGTAATTTACAACCTAAGAACACGACTTCCAGAAAGGCTCTGCTGCCCTACTACCCAGATTTGGGAATGGAGAAATGCTGCCTGCTTCAGGTCACTTCCCACAACAGGAGCTTTAAAACCATTGCTAAAGGTCACTAAATATTCACAAAACTTGCAGTTCGGTAAATGACACCTGCTCTCTAAAAAGAGTCTCAGGTGGAAAATCGACCAAAAAATTCAAAAGAGGGCAACCTTCCAAGAAGACAATATCAAGAGTTATATTTTACTCCCAATTGTTTCCTTTTTTCAACAGAAAAGAAAATGGCGGTGAAAAATGATGAGTTTTACGAATTTTCAAAGCCATGCAAACCCAAATTACAAAACCCTATCTGCTCACAGCAGCCAGTAGCGCCATTAGCATAAATGCTGCAAACAATAAATGCTGAAGCGATTGTGGAGAAATGCGTACCCTCGATTCTGAGGGGGACGTGGTAAGTGCCACTAATGAGAACACAAAGAAGGTACTTTGAAAAGGGAAAAACGATGCTACCAGTCAGTCAATCACACCCACTGCTGGGGCTATCACCTGAGAAAATGAGAATCAAAATTCACAGGCTGGCAATCCTGCACTCCAACAATATTTACCATAGCCAACACTTGGAAGCAATGAAAATGTCCATCAACCGAGGAATGCACAAAGAAGAAGTGGTCCACGAACACAGTGGAAAATTACTCCAACAAAAAATAAAAATTAAATTTAAAAATCCAACAAAACTAAGGAGACATCAGCTTGTGTGGGTTTGTCCGGGCACACTCCACTCTAATTTATAACCGAGAAACACCACAGGCCGCAAGGGCTTTTCCCTAGTTACCAGGGTGGGGAACATAGAAAGGCTGCTGCCCTCTGGCAGTTACCTGCAAAAGCAGTTTTAAAGCCTGTGCTAATGGTCATTTCATAGGAATAAGTACTGCAGAAGTGTAAATGAAACCTGCCCTCACAATGTCTTCAGGGAGGTAATGGCCAAAACATTTCAAAATGTGACACATACTTTAAGAGAACACTTTGAAGAACTAAGGGGAAATCACAGCTTGAAAAATAAAAAGGACATGCCTTAAAGCTCAATTTCAACGGATTATGAGGCACGTGCGAATTCAACCACAAAGAGGTATCAGGTCACACTTTTCAGAATAACCATCAGCAAGAAAACTACAAACAATAAATGCTGAAGGTGTTGTGGAGAAATGCATACCCTCAACTGCAAGTAGGACATAAGTTGGAAAGGGCCACCAACTAGAACAGAATGGGGGTGCCTTAAAAACGTAAACATTGAGCTACCATATGATCCAGCAGGCCCACTCCTCCACCTATAATCTAAGAAGAGAGAATTGGAAAGACACAGGCAGGCCAATCTGCATTGCACAGTATTACAATATCCAAGATATGGAAGTAACCAAAAAGTCCACCAACAGATGGGTGGACAAAGAAGTACTCCTCCATGTACAGATGGAATATTCGCTAGTGAAAAAAATGAAACAATACCATTTGCAGCGCCATAGATGAGTCTAGACGTAATCACGCCACGGGTAGTCAGTGAGAAAGCAAAATACATATATCCTATGATACCACTTTCAGGAGTTACTTAAAAATTGATACCAATGGAGATATTTCCACAGAGAAAGGCAATCACAGTTTCATTAAAAAACTTATGGTTCACCAAATAGAAAGGGATGAGGATTGGATACATTACCATATTGGGGTTAACAGAGATATACAAACCATGTGAAATATATAACCACCAAAGACGTACGGAAGACCAGGAGAAGACTACTCAACATTGTGTCATAACCTACATGGGAAAAGGATGCGAGGAAGAAAAGATACACGTATATGTGTGAAAGACCCACATCTTGCACACCTAGAGCAAACAAACCAATGTAATCAAATCTGCTGGGATAAAAAGTAAAAAGTAAATTACAAATATGAACAAGAAGTAATGAGACATAAATTTAAAGGGCTTTTTCCTGGCCCATTCCATTCTAATTTACAACCTAGAACACCACTTCCATTAAGCCTCTGTTTCCCCAGGTACCAAATTTGGTAAAGAAGAAATGCTGCCATCTTGTGGCCGTGTCCTGCAAGAGCAGCTTTAAACTCACAGCTAATGGTTACTTAACATTCACAAGGACTCAGGGCTGTAAAGGACACCTGCCCTAAAAAATTGTGCTGAAGTAGTGAATGGACAAAAAAATTCAAAACAGGCAGATGTTTCAAGAAGAGACTATGAAGAGTTATGTATTACTCACGCTCTTTTAAAAAAAAAAAGAAAATGGATACAAGCTCAACCTCAGGGTGTGTTAGACCCATGCAATCTAATCTACGAAAAGTTTCAACTTACACCAGTCGACTGACCATCAGCAAAAAGTATACGAACAATAAATGCTGAAGGGGTTTTAGAGAACTGTGTACCCTCTACCTGCTGGTGAGACGTAAAGGGGTAACAGCCAATAATGAGAAAAGAAAGGAGCTGTGTTTAAAAGTAAAAATGGAGGTACCATTCAATCCAGCAGGCGCACCATTGGATCTCTCACCTGAGAAGACAAGAATCGAGAAGACACAGGCCGCAAAAGCTGCAGTGCAGCCTTATTCACAATAGCCAAGACAGTGAAGCAATCAAAATGTCCAACAACAGGTGAATGGATAAAGAAGAAGTGGTCCATGTACACAATGGAATATTAGCCATGGAAAACAACGAACCACTGCTCTTTGAGGCACCACAAATGAGTATGCAGATAATCATGAAAGATGAGGTAAGTTGGAAAGCAAAAGACCTGTATTCTATGATATCACTTATAGGCGTTCTCTAATAACTGACACAAATGAACATATTTCCACAGAGAAAGACACTCACAGTCTTAGAAAATAAAACTATGCTCAACTAAAAGGAAAGGTGGGGGAATGGATAAATTAAGATTACTGTTACTATATGTATACAAACACAAATTATATAAATATCTCAAAAATACCGACCATATAGCAAGGGAGGTCTGCGGAACCCTCTGTAACATTTTACATGGGAAGAGGATCTGTACTTGAATAGACATATATAATGTACAAATGAACCTGATTGTGTTCACCTAGGACAAACAATATTCTAAGCTTTACCACAATTAAAAAAAAAAATTAAAACCAAGAAGAAATAATGAGACATAAACTTATAGGGCTTTCTCCGTGCACATTCCAATGTAATTTACAACCTAGGAACACGACTCCCAGAAAGGTTCTGCTGCTCTACTACCCAGATTTGGGAATAGAGAAATGCTGCCTGCTTCAGGTCACTTCCCACAACAGGAGCTTTAAAACCATTGCTAAAGGTCACTAAATATTCACAAAACTTGCAGTTCGGTAAATGACACCTGCTCTCTAAAAAGAGTCTCAGGTGGAAAATCGACCAAAAAATTCAAAAGAGGGCAACCTTCCAAGAAGACAATATCAAGAGTTATATTGTACTCCCAATTGTTTCCTTTTTTCAACAGAAAAGAAAACGGCGGTGAAAAATGATGAGTTTTACGAATTTTCAAAGCCATGCAAACCCAAATTACAAAACCCTATCAGCTCACAGCAGCCAGCAGGGCCATTAGCATAAATGCTGCAAAAAATAGATACTGAAGCGATTGTGGAGAAATGTGTACCCTCGATTCTAAGGGGGACATGGTAAGTGCCACTAATGAAAACACAAAGAAGGTGCTTTGAAAAGGGAAAAACGATGCTACCAGTCAGTCAATCACACCCACTGCTGGGGCTATCACCTGAGAAAATGAGAATCAAAAAGTCACAGGCTGGCAATCCTGCACTCCAACAATATTTACCATAGCCAACACTTGGAAGCAATGAAAATGTCCATCAACCAAGGAATGCACAAAGAAGAAGTGGTCCACGAACACAGTGGAAAATTACTCCAATAAAAAATGAAAATTAAATTTAAAAATCCAACAAAACTAAGGAGACATCAGCTTGTGTGGGTTTGTCCGGGCACACTCCACTCTAATTTATAACCGAGAAACACCACAGGCCGCAAGGGCTTTTCCCTAGTTACCAGGGTGGGGAACATAGAAAGGCTGCTGCCCTCTGGCAGTTACCTGCAAAAGCAGTTTTAAAGCCTGTGCTAATGGTCATTTCATAGGAATAAGTACTGCAGAAGTGTAAATGAAACCTGCCCTCAAAATGTCTTCAGGGAGGTAATGGCCAAAACATTTCAAAATGTGACACATACTTTAAGAGAACACTTTGAAGAACTAAGGGGAAATCACAGCTTGAAAAATAAAAAGGACATGCCTTAAAGCTCAATTTCAACGGATTATGAGGCAAGTGCGAATTCAACCACAAAGAGGTATCAGGTCACACTTTTCAGAATAACCATCAGCAAGAAAACTACAAACAATAAATGCTGAAGGTGTTGTGGGGAAATGCATACCCTCAACTGCAAGTAGGACATAAGTTGGAAAGGGCCACCAACTAGAACAGAATGGGGGTGCCTTAAAAACGTAAACATTGAGCTACCATATGATCCAGCAGGCCCACTCCTCCACCTATAATCTAAGAAGAGAGAATTGGAAAGACACAGGCAGGCAAATCTGCATTGCACAGTATTACAATATCCAAGATATGGAAGTAACCAAAAAGTCCACCAACAGATGGGTGGACAAAGAAGTACTCCTCCATGTACAGATGGAATATTCGCTAGTGAAAAAAATGAAACAATACCATTTGCAGCGCCATAGATGAGTCTAGACGTAATCACGCCACGGGTAGTCAGTGAGAAAGCAAAATACATATATCCTATGATACCACTTTCAGGAGTTACTTAAAAATTGATACCAATGGAGATATTTCCACAGAGAAAGGCAATCACAGTTTCATTAAAAAACTTATGGTTCACCAAATAGAAAGGGATGAGGATTGGATACATTACCATATTGGGGTTAACAGAGATATACAAACCATGTGAAATATATAACCACCAAAGACGTACGGAAGACCAGGAGAAGACTACTCAACATTGTGTCATAACCTACATGGGAAAAGGATGCGAGGAAGAAAAGATACACGTATATGTGTGAAAGACCCACATCTTGCACACCTAGAGCAAACAAACCAATGTAATCAAATCTGCTGGGATAAAAAGTAAAAAGTAAATTACAAATATGAACAAGAAGTAATGAGACATAAATTTAAAGGGCTTTTTCCTGGCCCATTCCATTCTAATTTACAACCTAGAACACCACTTCCATTAAGCCTCTGTTTCCCCAGGTACCAAATTTGGTAAAGAAGAAATGCTGCCATCTTGTGGCCGTGTCCTGCAAGAGCAGCTTTAAACTCACAGCTAATGGTTACTTAACATTCACAAGGACTCAGGGCTGTAAAGGACACCTGCCCTAAAAAATTGTGCTGAAGTAGTGAATGGACAAAAAAATTCAAAACAGGCAGATGTTTCAAGAAGAGACTATGAAGAGTTATGTATTACTCACGCTCTTTTAAAAAAAAAAAGAAAATGGATACAAGCTCAACCTCAGGGTGTGTTAGACCCATGCAATCTAATCTACGAAAAGTTTCAACTTACACCAGTCGACTGACCATCAGCAAAAAGTATACGAACAATAAATGCTGAAGGGGTTTTAGAGAACTGTGTACCCTCTACCTGCTGGTGAGACGTAAAGGGGTAACAGCCAATAATGAGAAAAGAAAGGAGCTGTGTTTAAAAGTAAAAATGGAGGTACCATTCAATCCAGCAGGCGCACCATTGGATCTCTCACCTGAGAAGACAAGAATCGAGAAGACACAGGCCGCAAAAGCTGCAGTGCAGCCTTATTCACAATAGCCAAGACAGTGAAGCAATCAAAATGTCCAACAACAGGTGAATGGATAAAGAAGAAGTGGTCCATGTACACAATGGAATATTAGCCATGGAAAACAACGAACCACTGCTCTTTGAGGCACCACAAATGAGTATGCAGATAATCATGAAAGATGAGGTAAGTTGGAAAGCAAAAGACCTGTATTCTATGATATCACTTATAGGCGTTCTCTAATAACTGACACAAATGAACATATTTCCACAGAGAAAGACACTCACAGTCTTAGAAAATAAAACTATGCTCAACTAAAAGGAAAGGTGGGGGAATGGATAAATTAAGATTACTGTTACTATATGTATACAAACACAAATTATATAAATATCTCAAAAATACCGACCATATAGCAAGGGAGGTCTGCGGAACCCTCTGTAACATTTTACATGGGAAGAGGATCTGTACTTGAATAGACATATATAATGTACAAATGAACCTGATTGTGTTCACCTAGGACAAACAATATTCTAAGCTTTACCACAATTAAAAAAAAAAATTAAAACCAAGAAGAAATAATGAGACATAAACTTATAGGGCTTTCTCCGTGCACATTCCAATGTAATTTACAACCTAGGAACACGACTCCCAGAAAGGTTCTGCTGCTCTACTACCCAGATTTGGGAATAGAGAAATGCTGCCTGCTTCAGGTCACTTCCCACAACAGGAGCTTTAAAACCATTGCTAAAGGTCACTAAATATTCACAAAACTTGCAGTTCGGTAAATGACACCTGCTCTCTAAAAAGAGTCTCAGGTGGAAAATCGACCAAAAAATTCAAAAGAGGGCAACCTTCCAAGAAGACAATATCAAGAGTTATATTGTACTCCCAATTGTTTCCTTTTTTCAACAGAAAAGAAAACGGCGGTGAAAAATGATGAGTTTTACGAATTTTCAAAGCCATGCAAACCCAAATTACAAAACCCTATCAGCTCACAGCAGCCAGCAGGGCCATTAGCATAAATGCTGCAAAAAATAGATACTGAAGCGATTGTGGAGAAATGTGTACCCTCGATTCTAAGGGGGACATGGTAAGTGCCACTAATGAAAACACAAAGAAGGTGCTTTGAAAAGGGAAAAACGATGCTACCAGTCAGTCAATCACACCCACTGCTGGGGCTATCACCTGAGAAAATGAGAATCAAAAAGTCACAGGCTGGCAATCCTGCACTCCAACAATATTTACCATAGCCAACACTTGGAAGCAATGAAAATGTCCATCAACCAAGGAATGCACAAAGAAGAAGTGGTCCACGAACACAGTGGAAAATTACTCCAATAAAAAATGAAAATTAAATTTAAAAATCCAACAAAACTAAGGAGACATCAGCTTGTGTGGGTTTGTCCGGGCACACTCCACTCTAATTTATAACCGAGAAACACCACAGGCCGCAAGGGCTTTTCCCTAGTTACCAGGGTGGGGAACATAGAAAGGCTGCTGCCCTCTGGCAGTTACCTGCAAAAGCAGTTTTAAAGCCTGTGCTAATGGTCATTTCATAGGAATAAGTACTGCAGAAGTGTAAATGAAACCTGCCCTCAAAATGTCTTCAGGGAGGTAATGGCCAAAACATTTCAAAATGTGACACATACTTTAAGAGAACACTTTGAAGAACTAAGGGGAAATCACAGCTTGAAAAATAAAAAGGACATGCCTTAAAGCTCAATTTCAACGGATTATGAGGCAAGTGCGAATTCAACCACAAAGAGGTATCAGGTCACACTTTTCAGAATAACCATCAGCAAGAAAACTACAAACAATAAATGCTGAAGGTGTTGTGGGGAAATGCATACCCTCAACTGCAAGTAGGACATAAGTTGGAAAGGGCCACCAACTAGAACAGAATGGGGGTGCCTTAAAAACGTAAACATTGAGCTACCATATGATCCAGCAGGCCCACTCCTCCACCTATAATCTAAGAAGAGAGAATTGGAAAGACACAGGCAGGCAAATCTGCATTGCACAGTATTACAATATCCAAGATATGGAAGTAACCAAAAAGTCCACCAACAGATGGGTGGACAAAGAAGTACTCCTCCATGTACAGATGGAATATTCGCTAGTGAAAAAAATGAAACAATACCATTTGCAGCGCCATAGATGAGTCTAGACGTAATCACGCCACAGGTAGTCAGTGAGAAAGCAAAATACATATATCCTATGATACCACTTTCAGGAGTTACTTAAAAATTGATACCAATGGAGATATTTCCACAGAGAAAGGCAATCACAGTTTCATTAAAAAACTTATGGTTCACCAAATAGAAAGGGATGAGGATTGGATACATTACCATATTGGGGTTAACAGAGATATACAAACCATGTGAAATATATAACCACCAAAGACGTACGGAAGACCAGGAGAAGACTACTCAACATTGTGTCATAACCTACATGGGAAAAGGATGCGAGGAAGAAAAGATACACGTATATGTGTGAAAGACCCACATCTTGCACACCTAGAGCAAACAAACCAATGTAATCAAATCTGCTGGGATAAAAAGTAAAAAGTAAATTACAAATATGAACAAGAAGTAATGAGACATAAATTTAAAGGGCTTTTTCCTGGCCCATTCCATTCTAATTTACAACCTAGAACACCACTTCCATTAAGCCTCTGTTTCCCCAGGTACCAAATTTGGTAAAGAAGAAATGCTGCCACCTTGTGGCCGTGTCCTGCAAGAGCAGCTTTAAACTCACAGCTAATGGTTACTTAACATTCACAAGGACTCAGGGCTGTAAAGACACCTGCCCTAAAAAATTGTGCTGAAGTAGTGAATGGACAAAAAAATTCAAAACAGGCAGATGTTTCAAGAAGAGACTATGAAGAGTTATGTATTACTCACGCTCTTTTAAAAAAAAAGGAAAATGGATACAAGCTCAACCTCAGGGTGTGTTAGACCCATGCAATCTAATCTACGAAAAGTTTCAACTTACACCAGTCGACTGACCATCAGCAAAAAGTATACGAACAATAAATGCTGAAGGGGTTTTAGAGAACTGTGTACCCTCTACCTGCTGGTGAGACGTAAAGGGGTAAGAGCCAATAATGAGAAAAGAAAGGAGCTGTGTTTAAAAGTAAAAATGGAGGTACCATTCAATCCAGCAGGCGCACCATTGGATCTCTCACCTGAGAAGACAAGAATCGAGAAGACACAGGCCGCAAAAGCTGCAGTGCAGCCTTATTCACAATAGCCAAGACAGTGAAGCAATCAAAATGTCCAACAACAGGTGAATGGATAAAGAAGAAGTGGTCCATGTACACAATGGAATATTAGCCATGGAAAACAACGAACCATTGCTCTTTGAGGCACCACAAATGAGTCTGCAGATAATCATGAAAGATGAGGTAAGTTGGAAAGCAAAAGACCTGTATTCTATGATATCACTTATAGGCGTTCTCTAATAACTGACACAAATGAACATATTTCCACAGAGAAAGACACTCACAGACTTAGAAAATAAAACTATGCTCAACTGAAAGGAAAGGTGGGGGAATGGATAAATTAAGATTACTGTTACTATATGTATACAAACACAAATTATATAAATATCTCAAAAATACCGACCATATAGCAAGGGAGGTCTGCGGAACCCTCTGTAACATTTTACATGGGAAGAGGATCTGTACTTGAATAGACATATATAATGTACAAATGAACCAGATTGTGTTCACCTAGGACAAACAATATTCTAAGCTTTACCCAAATTAAAGAAAAAAATTAAAACCAAGAAGAAATAATGAGACATAAACTTATAGGGCTTTCTCCGTGCACATTCCAATGTAATTTACAACCTAAGAACACGACTTCCAGAAAGGCTCTGCTGCCCTACTACCCAGATTTGGGAATGGAGAAATGCTGCCTGCTTCAGGTCACTTCCCACAACAGGAGCTTTAAAACCATTGCTAAAGGTCACTAAATATTCACAAAACTTGCAGTTCGGTAAATGACACCTGCTCTCTAAAAAGAGTCTCAGGTGGAAAATCGACCAAAAAATTCAAAAGAGGGCAACATTCCAAGAAGACAATATCAAGAGTTATATTTTACTCCCAATTGTTTCCTTTTTTCAACAGAAAAGAAAACGGCGGTGAAAAATGATGAGTTTTACGAATTTTCAAAGCCATGCAAACCCAAATTACAAAACCCTATCAGCTCACAGCAGCCAGTAGGGCCATTAGCATAAATGCTGCAAACAATAAATGCTGAAGCGATTGTGGAGAAATGCGTACCCTCGATTCTGAGGGGGACGTGGTAAGTGCCACTAATGAGAACACAAAGAAGGTACTTTGAAAAGGGAAAAACGATGCTACCAGTCAGTCAATCACACCCACTGCTGGGGCTATCACCTGAGAAAATGAGAATCAAAATTCACAGGCTGGCAATCCTGCACTCCAACAATATTTACCATAGCCAACACTTGGAAGCAATGAAAATGTCCATCAACCGAGGAATGCACAAAGAAGAAGTGGTCCACGAACACAGTGGAAAATTACTCCAATAAAAAATAAAAATTAAATTTAAAAATCCAACAAAACTAAGGAGACATCAGCTTGTGTGGGTTTGTCCGGGCACACTCCACTCTAATTTATAACCGAGAAACACCACAGGCCGCAAGGGCTTTTCCCTAGTTACCAGGGTGGGGAACATAGAAAGGCTGCTGCCCTCTGGCAGTTACCTGCAAAAGCAGTTTTAAAGCCTGTGCTAATGGTCATTTCATAGGAATAAGTACTGCAGAAGTGTAAATGAAACCTGCCCTCACAATGTCTTCAGGGAGGTAATGGCCAAAACATTTCAAAATGTGACACATACTTTAAGAGAACACTTTGAAGAACTAAGGGGAAATCACAGCTTGAAAAATAAAAAGGACATGCCTTAAAGCTCAATTTCAACGGATTATGAGGCACGTGCGAATTCAACCACAAAGAGGTATCAGGTCACACTTTTCAGAATAACCATCAGCAAGAAAACTACAAACAATAAATGCTGAAGGTGTTGTGGAGAAATGCATACCCTCAACTGCAAGTAGGACATAAGTTGGAAAGGGCCACCAACTAGAACAGAATGGGGGTGCCTTAAAAACGTAAACATTGAGCTACCATATGATCCAGCAGGCCCACTCCTCCACCTATAATCTAAGAAGAGAGAATTGGAAAGACACAGGCAGGCAAATCTGCATTGCACAGTATTACAATATCCAAGATATGGAAGTAACCAAAAAGTCCACCAACAGATGTGTGGACAAAGAAGTACTCCTCCATGTACAGATGGAATATTCGCTAGTGAAAAAAATGAAACAATACCATTTGCAGCGCCATAGATGAGTCTAGACGTAATCACGCCACAGGTAGTCAGTGAGAAAGCAAAATACATATATCCTATGATACCACTTTCAGGAGTTACTTAAAAATTGATACCAATGGAGATATTTCCACAGAGAAAGGCAATCACAGTTTCATTAAAAAACTTATGGTTCACCAAATAGAAAGGGATGAGGATTGGATACATTACCATATTGGGGTTAACAGAGATATACAAACCATGTGAAATATATAACCACCAAAGA
The DNA here is from genome assembly GCF_965194825.1 of Balaenoptera physalus. Lineage (NCBI taxonomy): Eukaryota > Metazoa > Chordata > Mammalia > Artiodactyla > Balaenopteridae > Balaenoptera > Balaenoptera physalus. Next base: position 442,647 of record NW_028126561.1, read on the forward strand.
CGTACGGAAGACCAGGAGAAGACTACTCAACATTGTGTCATAACCTACATGGGAAAAGGATGCGAGGAAGAAAAGATACACGTATATGTGTGAAAGACCCACATCTTGCACACCTAGAGCAAACAAACCAATGTAATCAAATCTGCTGGGATAAAAAGTAAAAAGTAAATTACAAATATGAACAAGAAGTAATGAGACATAAATTTAAAGGGCTTTTTCCTGGCCCATTCCATTCTAATTTACAACCTAGAACACCACTTCCATTAAGCCTCTGTTTCCCCAGGTACCAAATTTGGAAAAGAAGAAATGCTGCCACCTTGTGGCCGTGTCCTGCAAGAGCAGCTTTAAACTCACAGCTAATGGTTACTTAACATTCACAAGGACTCAGGGCTGTAAAGACACCTGCCCTAAAAAATTGTGCTGAAGTAGTGAATGGACAAAAAAATTCAAAACAGGCAGATGTTTCAAGAAGAGACTATGAAGAGTTATGTATTACTCACGCTCTTTTAAAAAAAAAGGAAAATGGATACAAGCTCAACCTCAGGGTGTGTTAGACCCATGCAATCTAATCTACGAAAAGTTTCAACTTACACCAGTCGACTGACCATCAGCAAAAAGTATACGAACAATAAATGCTGAAGGGGTTTTAGAGAACTGTGTACCCTCTACCTGCTGGTGAGACGTAAAGGGGTAAGAGCCAATAATGAGAAAAGAAAGGAGCTGTGTTTAAAAGTAAAAATGGAGGTACCATTCAATCCAGCAGGCGCACCATTGGATCTCTCACCTGAGAAGACAAGAATCGAGAAGACACAGGCCGCAAAAGCTGCAGTGCAGCCTTATTCACAATAGCCAAGACAGTGAAGCAATCAAAATGTCCAACAACAGGTGAATGGATAAAGAAGAAGTGGTCCATGTACACAATGGAATATTAGCCATGGAAAACAACGAACCATTGCTCTTTGAGGCACCACAAATGAGTCTGCAGATAATCATGAAAGATGAGGTAAGTTGGAAAGCAAAAGACCTGTATTCTATGATATCACTTATAGGCGTTCTCTAATAACTGACACAAATGAACATATTTCCACAGAGAAAGACACTCACAGACTTAGAAAATAAAACTATGCTCAACTGAAAGGAAAGGTGGGGGAATGGATAAATTAAGATTACTGTTACTATATGTATACAAACACAAATTATATAAATATCTCAAAAATACCGACCATATAGCAAGGGAGGTCTGCGGAACCCTCTGTAACATTTTACATGGGAAGAGGATCTGTACTTGAATAGACATATATAATGTACAAATGAACCAGATTGTGTTCACCTAGGACAAACAATATTCTAAGCTTTACCCAAATTAAAGAAAAAAATTAAAACCAAGAAGAAATAATGAGACATAAACTTATAGGGCTTTCTCCGTGCACATTCCAATGTAATTTACAACCTAAGAACACGACTTCCAGAAAGGCTCTGCTGCCCTACTACCCAGATTTGGGAATGGAGAAATGCTGCCTGCTTCAGGTCACTTCCCACAACAGGAGCTTTAAAACCATTGCTAAAGGTCACTAAATATTCACAAAACTTGCAGTTCGGTAAATGACACCTGCTCTCTAAAAAGAGTCTCAGGTGGAAAATCGACCAAAAAATTCAAAAGAGGGCAACCTTCCAAGAAGACAATATCAAGAGTTATATTGTACTCCCAATTGTTTCCTTTTTTCAACAGAAAAGAAAACGGCGGTGAAAAATGATGAGTTTTACGAATTTTCAAAGCCATGCAAACCCAAATTACAAAACCCTATCAGCTCACAGCAGCCAGTAGGGCCATTAGCATAAATGCTGCAAACAATAAATGCTGAAGCGATTGTGGAGAAATGCGTACCCTCGATTCTGAGGGGGACGTGGTAAGTGCCACTAATGAGAACACAAAGAAGGTACTTTGAAAAGGGAAAAACGATGCTACCAGTCAGTCAATCACACCCACTGCTGGGGCTATCACCTGAGAAAATGAGAATCAAAATTCACAGGCTGGCAATCCTGCACTCCAACAATATTTACCATAGCCAACACTTGGAAGCAATGAAAATGTCCATCAACCGAGGAATGCACAAAGAAGAAGTGGTCCACGAACACAGTGGAAAATTACTCCAATAAAAAATAAAAATTAAATTTAAAAATCCAACAAAAGTAAGGAGACATCAGCTTGTGTGGGTTTGTCCGGGCACACTCCACTCTAATTTATAACCGAGAAACACCACAGGCCGCAAGGGCTTTTCCCTAGTTACCAGGGTGGGGAACATAGAAAGGCTGCTGCCCTCTGGCAGTTACCTGCAAAAGCAGTTTTAAAGCCTGTGCTAAGGGTCATTTCATAGGAATAAGTACTGCAGAAGTGTAAATGAAACCTGCCCTCACAATGTCTTCAGGGAGGTAATGGCCAAAACATTTCAAAATGTGACACATACTTTAAGAGAACACTTTGAAGAACTAAGGGGAAATCACAGCTTGAAAAATAAAAAGGACATGCCTTAAAGCTCAATTTCAACGGATTATGAGGCACGTGCGAATTCAACCACAAAGAGGTATCAGGTCACACTTTTCAGAATAACCATCAGCAAGAAAACTACAGACAATAAATGCTGAAGGTGTTGTGGAGAAATGCATACCCTCAACTGCAAGTAGGACATAAGTTGGAAAGGGCCACCAACTAGAACAGAATGGGGGTGCCTTAAAAACGTAAACATTGAGCTACCATATGATCCAGCAGGCCCACTCCTCCACCTATAATCTAAGAAGAGAGAATTGGAAAGACACAGGCAGGCATATCTGCATTGCACAGTATTACAATATCCAAGATATGGAAGTAACCAAAAAGTCCACCAACAGATGGGTGGACAAAGAAGTACTCCTCCATGTACAGATGGAATATTCGCTAGTGAAAAAAATGAAACAATACCATTTGCAGCGCCATAGATGAGTCTAGACGTAATCACGCCACAGGTAGTCAGTGAGAAAGCAAAATACATATATCCTATGATACCACTTTCAGGAGTTACTTAAAAATTGATACCAATGGAGATATTTCCACAGAGAAAGGCAATCACAGTTTCATTAAAAAACTTATGGTTCACCAAATAGAAAGGGATGAGGATTGGATACATTACCATATTGGGGTTAACAGAGATATACAAACCATGTGAAATATATAACCACCAAAGACGTACGGAAGACCAGGAGAAGACTACTCAACATTGTGTCATAACCTACATGGGAAAAGGATGCGAGGAAGAAAAGATACACGTATATGTGTGAAAGACCCACATCTTGCACACCTAGAGCAAACAAACCAATGTAATCAAATCTGCTGGGATAAAAAGTAAAAAGTAAATTACAAATATGAACAAGAAGTAATGAGACATAAATTTAAAGGGCTTTTTCCTGGCCCATTCCATTCTAATTTACAACCTAGAACACCACTTCCATTAAGCCTCTGTTTCCCCAGGTACCAAATTTGGTAAAGAAGAAATGCTGCCACCTTGTGGCCGTGTCCTGCAAGAGCAGCTTTAAACTCACAGCTAATGGTTACTTAACATTCACAAGGACTCAGGGCTGTAAAGGACACCTGCCCTAAAAAATTGTGCTGAAGTAGTGAATGGACAAAAAAATTCAAAACAGGCAGATGTTTCAAGAAGAGACTATGAAGAGTTATGTATTACTCACGCTCTTTTAAAAAAAAAAAGAAAATGGATACAAGCTCAACCTCAGGGTGTGTTAGACCCATGCAATCTAATCTACAAAAAGTTTCAACTTACACCAGTCGACTGACCATCAGCAAAAAGTATACGAACAATAAATGCTGAAGGGGTTTTAGAGAACTGTGTACCCTCTACCTGCTGGTGAGACGTAAAGGGGTAACAGCCAATAATGAGAAAAGAAAGGAGCTGTGTTTAAAAGTAAAAATGGAGGTACCATTCAATCCAGCAGGCGCACCATTGGATCTCTCACCTGAGAAGAAAAGAATCGAGAAGACACAGGCCGCAAAAGCTGCAGTGCAGCCTTATTCACAATAGCCAAGACAGTGAAGCAATCAAAATGTCCAACAACAGGTGAATGGATAAAGAAGAAGTGGTCCATGTACACAATGGAATATTAGCCATGGAAAACAACGAACCATTGCTCTTTGAGGCACCACAAATGAGTCTGCAGATAATCATGAAAGATGAGGTAAGTTGGAAAGCAAAAGACCTGTATTCTATGATATCACTTATAGGCGTTCTCTAATAACTGACACAAATGAACATATTTCCACAGAGAAAGACACTCACAGACTTAGAAAATAAAACTATGCTCAACTAAAAGGAAAGGTGGGGGAATGGATAAATTAAGATTACTGTTACTATATGTATACAAACACAAATTATATAAATATCTCAAAAATACCGACCATATAGCAAGGGAGGTCTGCGGAACCCTCTGTAACATTTACATGGGAAGAGGATCTGTACTTCTATAGACATATATAATGTACAAATGAACCAGATTGTGTTCACCTAGGACAAACAATATTCTAAGCTTTACCCAATTAAAAAAAAAAAATTAAAACCAAGAAGAAATAATGAGACATAAACTTATAGGGCTTTCTCCGTGCACATTCCAATATAATTTACAACCTAGGAACACGACTTCCAGAAAGGCTCTGCTGCCCTACTACCCAGATTTGGGAATGGAGAAATGCTGCCTGCTTCAGGTCACTTCCCACAACAGGAGCTTTAAAACCATTGCTAAAGGTCACTAAATATTCACAAAACTTGCAGTTCGGTAAATGACACCTGCTCTCTAAAAAGAGTCTCAGGTGGAAAATCGACCAAAAAATTCAAAAGAGGGCAACCTTCCAAGAAGACAATATCAAGAGTTATATTGTACTCCCAATTGTTTCCTTTTTTCAACAGAAAAGAAAACGGCGGTGAAAAATGATGAGTTTTACGAATTTTCAAAGCCATGCAAACCCAAATTACAAAACCCTACCAGCTCACAGCAGCCAGCAGGGCCATTAGCATAAATGCTGCAAACAATAGATACTGAAGCGATTGTGGAGAAATGTGTACCCTCGATTCTAAGGGGGACGTGGTAAGTGCCACTAATGAAAACACAAAGAAGGTGCTTTGAAAAGGGAAAAACGATGCTACCAGTCAGTCAATCACACCCACTGCTGGGGCTATCACCTGAGAAAATGAGAATCAAAAAGTCACAGGCTGGCAATCCTGCACTCCAACAATATTTACCATAGCCAACACTTGGAAGCAATGAAAATGTCCATCAACCGAGGAATGCACAAAGAAGAAGTGGTCCACGTACACAGTGGAAAATTACTCCAATAAAAAATAAAAATTAAATTTAAAAATCCAACAAAACTAAGGAGACATCAGCTTGTGTGGGTTTGTCCGGGCACACTCCACTCTAATTTATAACCGAGAAACACCACAGGCCGCAAGGGCTTTTCCCTAGTTACCAGGGTGGGGAACATAGAAAGGCTGCTGCCCTCTGGCAGTTACCTGCAAAAGCAGTTTTAAAGCCTGTGCTAATGGTCATTTCATAGGAATAAGTACTGCAGAAGTGTAAATGAAACCTGCCCTCAAAATGTCTTCAGGGAGGTAATGGCCAAAACATTTCAAAATGTGACACATACTTTAAGAGAACACTTTGAAGAACTAAGGGGAAATCACAGCTTGAAAAATAAAAAGGACATGCCTTAAAGCTCAATTTCAACGGATTATGAGGCACGTGCGAATTCAACCACAAAGAGGTATCAGGTCACACTTTTCAGAATAACCATCAGCAAGAAAACTACAAACAATAAATGCTGAAGGTGTTGTGGAGAAATGCATACCCTCAACTGCAAGTAGGACATAAGTTGGAAAGGGCCACCAACTAGAACAGAATGGGGGTGCCTTAAAAACGTAAACATTGAGCTACCATATGATCCAGCAGGCCCACTCCTCCACCTATAATCTAAGAAGAGAGAATTGGAAAGACACAGGCAGGCAAATCTGCATTGCACAGTATTACAATATCCAAGATATGGAAGTAACCAAAAAGTCCACCAACAGATGGGTGGACAAAGAAGTACTCCTCCATGTACAGATGGAATATTCGCTAGTGAAAAAAATGAAACAATACCATTTGCAGCGCCATAGATGAGTCTAGACGTAATCACGCCACAGGTAGTCAGTGAGAAAGCAAAATACATATATCCTATGATATCACTTTCAGGAGTTACTTAAAAATTGATACCAATGAAGATATTTCCACAGAGAAAGGCAATCACAGTTTCATTAAAAAACTTATGGTTCACCAAATAGAAAGGGATGAGGATTGGATACATTACCATATTGGGGTTAACAGAGATATACAAACCATGTGAAATATATAACCACCAAAGACGTACGGAAGACCAGGAGAAGACTACTCAACATTGTGTCATAACCTACATGGGAAAAGGATGCGAGGAAGAAAAGATACACGTATATGTGTGAAAGACCCACATCTTGCACACCTAGAGCAAACAAACCAATGTAATCAAATCTGCTGGGATAAAAAATAAAAAGTAAATTACAAATATGAACAAGAAGTAATGAGACATAAACTTAAAGGGCTTTTTCCTGGCCCATTCCATTCTAATTTACAACCTAGAACACCACTTCCATTAAGCCTCTGTTTCCCCAGGTACCAAATTTGGTAAAGAAGAAATGCTGCCACCTTGTGGCCGTGTCCTGCAAGAGCAGCTTTAAACTCACAGCTAATGGTTACTTAACATTCACAAGGACTCAGGGCTGTAAAGGACACCTGCCCTAAAAAATTGTGCTGAAGTAGTGAATGGACAAAAAAATTCAAAACAGGCAGATGTTTCAAGAAGAGACTATGAAGAGTTATGTATTACTCACGCTCTTTTAAAAAAAAAGGAAAATGGATACAAGCTCAACCTCAGGGTGTGTTAGACCCATGCAATCTAATCTACGAAAAGTTTCAACTTACACCAGTCGACTGACCATCAGCAAAAAGTATACGAACAATAAATGCTGAAGGGGTTTTAGAGCACTGTGTACCCTCTACCTGCTGGTGAGACGTAAAGGGGTAACAGCCAATAATGAGAAAAGAAAGGAGCTGTGTTTAAAAGTAAAAATGGAGGTACCATTCAATCCAGCAGGCGCACCATTGGATCTCTCACCTGAGAAGACAAGAATCGAGAAGACACAGGCCGCAAAAGCTGCAGTGCAGCCTTATTCACAATAGCCAAGACAGTGAAGCAATCAAAATGTCCAACAACAGGTGAATGGATAAAGAAGAAGTGGTCCATGTACACAATGGAATATTAGCCATGGAAAACAACGAACCATTGCTCTTTGAGGCACCACAAATGAGTCTGCAGATAATCATGAAAGATGAGGTAAGTTGGAAAGCAAAAGACCTGTATTCTATGATATCACTTATAGGCGTTCTCTAATAACTGACACAAATGAACATATTTCCACAGAGAAAGACACTCACAGACTTAGAAAATAAAACTATGCTCAACTGAAAGGAAAGGTGGGGGAATGGATAAATTAAGATTACTGTTACTATATGTATACAAACACAAATTATATAAATATCTCAAAAATACCGACCATATAGCAAGGGAGGTCTGCGGAACCCTCTGTAACATTTTACATGGGAAGAGGATCTGTACTTGAATAGACATATATAATGTACAAATGAACCAGATTGTGTTCACCTAGGACAAACAATATTCTAAGCTTTACCCAAATTAAAGAAAAAAATTAAAACCAAGAAGAAATAATGAGACATAAACTTATAGGGCTTTCTCCGTGCACATTCCAATGTAATTTACAACCTAAGAACACGACTTCCAGAAAGGCTCTGCTGCCCTACTACCCAGATTTGGGAATGGAGAAATGCTGCCTGCTTCAGGTCACTTCCCACAACAGGAGCTTTAAAACCATTGCTAAAGGTCACTAAATATTCACAAAACTTGCAGTTCGGTAAATGACACCTGCTCTCTAAAAAGAGTCTCAGGTGGAAAATCGACCAAAAAATTCAAAAGAGGGCAACCTTCCAAGAAGACAATATCAAGAGTTATATTGTACTCCCAATTGTTTCCTTTTTTCAACAGAAAAGAAAACGGCGGTGAAAAATGATGAGTTTTACGAATTTTCAAAGCCATGCAAACCCAAATTACAAAACCCTATCAGCTCACAGCAGCCAGTAGGGCCATTAGCATAAATGCTGCAAACAATAAATGCTGAAGCGATTGTGGAGAAATGCGTACCCTCGATTCTGAGGGGGACGTGGTAAGTGCCACTAATGAGAACACAAAGAAGGTACTTTGAAAAGGGAAAAACGATGCTACCAGTCAGTCAATCACACCCACTGCTGGGGCTATCACCTGAGAAAATGAGAATCAAAATTCACAGGCTGGCAATCCTGCACTCCAACAATATTTACCATAGCCAACACTTGGAAGCAATGAAAATGTCCATCAACCGAGGAATGCACAAAGAAGAAGTGGTCCACGAACACAGTGGAAAATTACTCCAATAAAAAATAAAAATTAAATTTAAAAATCCAACAAAAGTAAGGAGACATCAGCTTGTGTGGGTTTGTCCGGGCACACTCCACTCTAATTTATAACCGAGAAACACCACAGGCCGCAAGGGCTTTTCCCTAGTTACCAGGGTGGGGAACATAGAAAGGCTGCTGCCCTCTGGCAGTTACCTGCAAAAGCAGTTTTAAAGCCTGTGCTAAGGGTCATTTCATAGGAATAAGTACTGCAGAAGTGTAAATGAAACCTGCCCTCAAAATGTCTTCAGGGAGGTAATGGCCAAAACATTTCAAAATGTGACACATACTTTAAGAGAACACTTTGAAGAACTAAGGGGAAATCACAGCTTGAAAAATAAAAAGGACATGCCTTAAAGCTCAATTTCAACGGATTATGAGGCACGTGCGAATTCAACCACAAAGAGGTATCAGGTCACACTTTTCAGAATAACCATCAGCAAGAAAACTACAGACAATAAATGCTGAAGGTGTTGTGGAGAAATGCATACCCTCAACTGCAAGTAGGACATAAGTTGGAAAGGGCCACCAACTAGAACAGAATGGGGGTGCCTTAAAAACGTAAACATTGAGCTACCATATGATCCAGCAGGCCCACTCCTCCACCTATAATCTAAGAAGAGAGAATTGGAAAGACACAGGCAGGCATATCTGCATTGCACAGTATTACAATATCCAAGATATGGAAGTAACCAAAAAGTCCACCAACAGATGGGTGGACAAAGAAGTACTCCTCCATGTACAGATGGAATATTCGCTAGTGAAAAAAATGAAACAATACCATTTGCAGCGCCATAGATGAGTCTAGACGTAATCACGCCACAGGTAGTCAGTGAGAAAGCAAAATACATATATCCTATGATACCACTTTCAGGAGTTACTTAAAAATTGATACCAATGGAGATATTTCCACAGAGAAAGGCAATCACAGTTTCATTAAAAAACTTATGGTTCACCAAATAGAAAGGGATGAGGATTGGATACATTACCATATTGGGGTTAACAGAGATATACAAACCATGTGAAATATATAACCACCAAAGACGTACGGAAGACCAGGAGAAGACTACTCAACATTGTGTCATAACCTACATGGGAAAAGGATGCGAGGAAGAAAAGATACACGTATATGTGTGAAAGACCCACATCTTGCACACCTAGAGCAAACAAACCAATGTAATCAAATCTGCTGGGATAAAAAGTAAAAAGTAAATTACAAATATGAACAAGAAGTAATGAGACATAAATTTAAAGGGCTTTTTCCTGGCCCATTCCATTCTAATTTACAACCTAGAACACCACTTCCATTAAGCCTCTGTTTCCCCAGGTACCAAATTTGGTAAAGAAGAAATGCTGCCACCTTGTGGCCGTGTCCTGCAAGAGCAGCTTTAAACTCACAGCTAATGGTTACTTAACATTCACAAGGACTCAGGGCTGTAAAGGACACCTGCCCTAAAAAATTGTGCTGAAGTAGTGAATGGACAAAAAAATTCAAAACAGGCAGATGTTTCAAGAAGAGACTATGAAGAGTTATGTATTACTCACGCTCTTTTAAAAAAAAAAAGAAAATGGATACAAGCTCAACCTCAGGGTGTGTTAGACCCATGCAATCTAATCTACAAAAAGTTTCAACTTACACCAGTCGACTGACCATCAGCAAAAAGTATACGAACAATAAATGCTGAAGGGGTTTTAGAGAACTGTGTACCCTCTACCTGCTGGTGAGACGTAAAGGGGTAACAGCCAATAATGAGAAAAGAAAGGAGCTGTGTTTAAAAGTAAAAATGGAGGTACCATTCAATCCAGCAGGCGCACCATTGGATCTCTCACCTGAGAAGAAAAGAATCGAGAAGACACAGGCCGCAAAAGCTGCAGTGCAGCCTTATTCACAATAGCCAAGACAGTGAAGCAATCAAAATGTCCAACAACAGGTGAATGGATAAAGAAGAAGTGGTCCATGTACACAATGGAATATTAGCCATGGAAAACAACGAACCATTGCTCTTTGAGGCACCACAAATGAGTCTGCAGATAATCATGAAAGATGAGGTAAGTTGGAAAGCAAAAGACCTGTATTCTATGATATCACTTATAGGCGTTCTCTAATAACTGACACAAATGAACATATTTCCACAGAGAAAGACACTCACAGACTTAGAAAATAAAACTATGCTCAACTAAAAGGAAAGGTGGGGGAATGGATAAATTAAGATTACTGTTACTATATGTATACAAACACAAATTATATAAATATCTCAAAAATACCGACCATATAGCAAGGGAGGTCTGCGGAACCCTCTGTAACATTTACATGGGAAGAGGATCTGTACTTCTATAGACATATATAATGTACAAATGAACCAGATTGTGTTCACCTAGGACAAACAATATTCTAAGCTTTACCCAATTAAAAAAAAAAAATTAAAACCAAGAAGAAATAATGAGACATAAACTTATAGGGCTTTCTCCGTGCACATTCCAATATAATTTACAACCTAGGAACACGACTTCCAGAAAGGCTCTGCTGCCCTACTACCCAGATTTGGGAATGGAGAAATGCTGCCTGCTTCAGGTCACTTCCCACAACAGGAGCTTTAAAACCATTGCTAAAGGTCACTAAATATTCACAAAACTTGCAGTTCGGTAAATGACACCTGCTCTCTAAAAAGAGTCTCAGGTGGAAAATCGACCAAAAAATTCAAAAGAGGGCAACCTTCCAAGAAGACAATATCAAGAGTTATATTGTACTCCCAATTGTTTCCTTTTTTCAACAGAAAAGAAAACGGCGGTGAAAAATGATGAGTTTTACGAATTTTCAAAGCCATGCAAACCCAAATTACAAAACCCTACCAGCTCACAGCAGCCAGCAGGGCCATTAGCATAAATGCTGCAAACAATAGATACTGAAGCGATTGTGGAGAAATGTGTACCCTCGATTCTAAGGGGGACGTGGTAAGTGCCACTAATGAAAACACAAAGAAGGTGCTTTGAAAAGGGAAAAACGATGCTACCAGTCAGTCAATCACACCCACTGCTGGGGCTATCACCTGAGAAAATGAGAATCAAAAAGTCACAGGCTGGCAATCCTGCACTCCAACAATATTTACCATAGCCAACACTTGGAAGCAATGAAAATGTCCATCAACCGAGGAATGCACAAAGAAGAAGTGGTCCACGTACACAGTGGAAAATTACTCCAATAAAAAATAAAAATTAAATTTAAAAATCCAACAAAACTAAGGAGACATCAGCTTGTGTGGGTTTGTCCGGGCACACTCCACTCTAATTTATAACCGAGAAACACCACAGGCCGCAAGGGCTTTTCCCTAGTTACCAGGGTGGGGAACATAGAAAGGCTGCTGCCCTCTGGCAGTTACCTGCAAAAGCAGTTTTAAAGCCTGTGCTAATGGTCATTTCATAGGAATAAGTACTGCAGAAGTGTAAATGAAACCTGCCCTCAAAATGTCTTCAGGGAGGTAATGGCCAAAACATTTCAAAATGTGACACATACTTTAAGAGAACACTTTGAAGAACTAAGGGGAAATCACAGCTTGAAAAATAAAAAGGACATGCCTTAAAGCTCAATTTCAACGGATTATGAGGCACGTGCGAATTCAACCACAAAGAGGTATCAGGTCACACTTTTCAGAATAACCATCAGCAAGAAAACTACAAACAATAAATGCTGAAGGTGTTGTGGAGAAATGCATACCCTCAACTGCAAGTAGGACATAAGTTGGAAAGGGCCACCAACTAGAACAGAATGGGGGTGCCTTAAAAACGTAAACATTGAGCTACCATATGATCCAGCAGGCCCACTCCTCCACCTATAATCTAAGAAGAGAGAATTGGAAAGACACAGGCAGGCAAATCTGCATTGCACAGTATTACAATATCCAAGATATGGAAGTAACCAAAAAGTCCACCAACAGATGGGTGGACAAAGAAGTACTCCTCCATGTACAGATGGAATATTCGCTAGTGAAAAAAATGAAACAATACCATTTGCAGCGCCATAGATGAGTCTAGACGTAATCACGCCACAGGTAGTCAGTGAGAAAGCAAAATACATATATCCTATGATATCACTTTCAGGAGTTACTTAAAAATTGATACCAATGAAGATATTTCCACAGAGAAAGGCAATCACAGTTTCATTAAAAAACTTATGGTTCACCAAATAGAAAGGGATGAGGATTGGATACATTACCATATTGGGGTTAACAGAGATATACAAACCATGTGAAATATATAACCACCAAAGACGTACGGAAGACCAGGAGAAGACTACTCAACATTGTGTCATAACCTACATGGGAAAAGGATGCGAGGAAGAAAAGATACACGTATATGTGTGAAAGACCCACATCTTGCACACCTAGAGCAAACAAACCAATGTAATCAAATCTGCTGGGATAAAAAATAAAAAGTAAATTACAAATATGAACAAGAAGTAATGAGACATAAACTTAAAGGGCTTTTTCCTGGCCCATTCCATTCTAATTTACAACCTAGAACACCACTTCCATTAAGCCTCTGTTTCCCCAGGTACCAAATTTGGTAAAGAAGAAATGCTGCCACCTTGTGGCCGTGTCCTGCAAGAGCAGCTTTAAACTCACAGCTAATGGTTACTTAACATTCACAAGGACTCAGGGCTGTAAAGGACACCTGCCCTAAAAAATTGTGCTGAAGTAGTGAATGGACAAAAAAATTCAAAACAGGCAGATGTTTCAAGAAGAGACTATGAAGAGTTATGTATTACTCACGCTCTTTTAAAAAAAAAGGAAAATGGATACAAGCTCAACCTCAGGGTGTGTTAGACCCATGCAATCTAATCTACGAAAAGTTTCAACTTACACCAGTCGACTGACCATCAGCAAAAAGTATACGAACAATAAATGCTGAAGGGGTTTTAGAGCACTGTGTACCCTCTACCTGCTGGTGAGACGTAAAGGGGTAACAGCCAATAATGAGAAAAGAAAGGAGCTGTGTTTAAAAGTAAAAATGGAGGTACCATTCAATCCAGCAGGCGCACCATTGGATCTCTCACCTGAGAAGACAAGAATCGAGAAGACACAGGCCGCAAAAGCTGCAGTGCAGCCTTATTCACAATAGCCAAGACAGTGAAGCAATCAAAATGTCCAACAACAGGTGAATGGATAAAGAAGAAGTGGTCCATGTACACAATGGAATATTAGCCATGGAAAACAACGAACCATTGCTCTTTGAGGCACCACAAATGAGTCTGCAGATAATCATGAAAGATGAGGTAAGTTGGAAAGCAAAAGACCTGTATTCTATGATATCACTTATAGGCGTTCTCTAATAACTGACACAAATGAACATATTTCCACAGAGAAAGACACTCACAGACTTAGAAAATAAAACTATGCTCAACTAAAAGGAAAGGTGGGGGAATGGATAAATTAAGATTACTGTTACTATATGTATACAAACACAAATTATATAAATATCTCAAAAATACCGACCATATAGCAAGGGAGGTCTGCGGAACCCTCTGTAACATTTTACATGGGAAGAGGATCTGTACTTGAATAGACATATATAATGTACAAATGAACCAGATTGTGTTCACCTAGGACAAACAATATTCTAAGCTTTACCCCAATTAAAAAAAAAAAAATTAAAACCAAGAAGAAATAATGAGACATAAACTTATAGGGCTTTCTCCGTGCACATTCCAATGTAATTTACAACCTAGGAACACGACTTCCAGAAAGGCTCTGCTGCCCTACTACCCAGATTTGGGAATGGAGAAATGCTGCCTGCTTCAGGTCACTTCCCACAACAGAAGCTTTAAAACCATTGCTAAAGGTCACTAAATATTCACAAAACTTGCAGTTCGGTAAATGACACCTGCTCTCTAAAAAGAGTCTCAGGTGGAAAATCGACCAAAAAATTCAAAAGAGGGCAACCTTCCAAGAAGACAATATCAAGAGTTATATTGTACTCCCAATTGTTTCCTTTTTTCAACAGAAAAGAAAACGGCGGTGAAAAATGATGAGTTTTACGAATTTTCAAAGCCATGCAAACCCAAATTACAAAACCCTATCAGCTCACAGCAGCCAGTAGGGCCATTAGCATAAATGCTGCAAACAATAAATGCTGAAGCGATTGTGGAGAAATGCGTACCCTCGATTCTGAGGGGGACGTGGTAAGTGCCACTAATGAGAACACAAAGAAGGTACTTTGAAAAGGGAAAAACGATGCTACCAGTCAGTCAATCACACCCACTGCTGGGGCTATCACCTGAGAAAATGAGAATCAAAATTCACAGGCTGGCAATCCTGCACTCCAACAATATTTACCATAGCCAACACTTGGAAGCAATGAAAATGTCCATCAACCGAGGAATGCACAAAGAAGAAGTGGTCCACGAACACAGTGGAAAATTACTCCAATAAAAAATAAAAATTAAATTTAAAAATCCAACAAAACTAAGGAGACATCAGCTTGTGTGGGTTTGTCCGGGCACACTCCACTCTAATTTATAACCGAGAAACACCACAGGCCGCAAGGGCTTTTCCCTAGTTACCAGGGTGGGGAACATAGAAAGGCTGCTGCCCTCTGGCAGTTACCTGCAAAAGCAGTTTTAAAGCCTGTGCTAATGGTCATTTCATAGGAATAAGTACTGCAGAAGTGTAAATGAAACCTGCCCTCACAATGTCTTCAGGGAGGTAATGGCCAAAACATTTCAAAATGTGACACATACTTTAAGAGAACACTTTGAAGAACTAAGGGGAAATCACAGCTTGAAAAATAAAAAGGACATGCCTTAAAGCTCAATTTCAACGGATTATGAGGCACGTGCGAATTCAACCACAAAGAGGTATCAGGTCACACTTTTCAGAATAACCATCAGCAAGAAAACTACAAACAATAAATGCTGAAGGTGTTGTGGAGAAATGCATACCCTCAACTGCAAGTAGGACATAAGTTGGAAAGGGCCACCAACTAGAACAGAATGGGGGTGCCTTAAAAACGTAAACATTGAGCTACCATATGATCCAGCAGGCCCACTCCTCCACCTATAATCTAAGAAGAGAGAATTGGAAAGACACAGGCAGGCAAATCTGCATTGCACAGTATTACAATATCCAAGATATGGAAGTAACCAAAAAGTCCACCAACAGATGTGTGGACAAAGAAGTACTCCTCCATGTACAGATGGAATATTCGCTAGTGAAAAAAATGAAACAATACCATTTGCAGCGCCATAGATGAGTCTAGACGTAATCACGCCACAGGTAGTCAGTGAGAAAGCAAAATACATATATCCTATGATACCACTTTCAGGAGTTACTTAAAAATTGATACCAATGGAGATATTTCCACAGAGAAAGGCAATCACAGTTTCATTAAAAAACTTATGGTTCACCAAATAGAAAGGGATGAGGATTGGATACATTACCATATTGGGGTTAACAGAGATATACAAACCATGTGAAATATATAACCACCAAAGACGTACGGAAGACCAGGAGAAGACTACTCAACATTGTGTCATAACCTACATGGGAAAAGGATGCGAGGAAGAAAAGATACACGTATATGTGTGAAAGACCCACATCTTGCACACCTAGAGCAAACAAACCAATGTAATCAAATCTGCTGGGATAAAAAGTAAAAAGTAAATTACAAATATGAACAAGAAGTAATGAGACATAAATTTAAAGGGCTTTTTCCTGGCCCATTCCATTCTAATTTACAACCTAGAACACCACTTCCATTAAGCCTCTGTTTCCCCAGGTACCAAATTTGGAAAAGAAGAAATGCTGCCACCTTGTGGCCGTGTCCTGCAAGAGCAGCTTTAAACTCACAGCTAATGGTTACTTAACATTCACAAGGACTCAGGGCTGTAAAGACACCTGCCCTAAAAAATTGTGCTGAAGTAGTGAATGGACAAAAAAATTCAAAACAGGCAGATGTTTCAAGAAGAGACTATGAAGAGTTATGTATTACTCACGCTCTTTTAAAAAAAAAGGAAAATGGATACAAGCTCAACCTCAGGGTGTGTTAGACCCATGCAATCTAATCTACGAAAAGTTTCAACTTACACCAGTCGACTGACCATCAGCAAAAAGTATACGAACAATAAATGCTGAAGGGGTTTTAGAGAACTGTGTACCCTCTACCTGCTGGTGAGACGTAAAGGGGTAAGAGCCAATAATGAGAAAAGAAAGGAGCTGTGTTTAAAAGTAAAAATGGAGGTACCATTCAATCCAGCAGGCGCACCATTGGATCTCTCACCTGAGAAGACAAGAATCGAGAAGACACAGGCCGCAAAAGCTGCAGTGCAGCCTTATTCACAATAGCCAAGACAGTGAAGCAATCAAAATGTCCAACAACAGGTGAATGGATAAAGAAGAAGTGGTCCATGTACACAATGGAATATTAGCCATGGAAAACAACGAACCATTGCTCTTTGAGGCACCACAAATGAGTCTGCAGATAATCATGAAAGATGAGGTAAGTTGGAAAGCAAAAGACCTGTATTCTATGATATCACTTATAGGCGTTCTCTAATAACTGACACAAATGAACATATTTCCACAGAGAAAGACACTCACAGACTTAGAAAATAAAACTATGCTCAACTGAAAGGAAAGGTGGGGGAATGGATAAATTAAGATTACTGTTACTATATGTATACAAACACAAATTATATAAATATCTCAAAAATACCGACCATATAGCAAGGGAGGTCTGCGGAACCCTCTGTAACATTTTACATGGGAAGAGGATCTGTACTTGAATAGACATATATAATGTACAAATGAACCAGATTGTGTTCACCTAGGACAAACAATATTCTAAGCTTTACCCAAATTAAAGAAAAAAATTAAAACCAAGAAGAAATAATGAGACATAAACTTATAGGGCTTTCTCCGTGCACATTCCAATGTAATTTACAACCTAAGAACACGACTTCCAGAAAGGCTCTGCTGCCCTACTACCCAGATTTGGGAATGGAGAAATGCTGCCTGCTTCAGGTCACTTCCCACAACAGGAGCTTTAAAACCATTGCTAAAGGTCACTAAATATTCACAAAACTTGCAGTTCGGTAAATGACACCTGCTCTCTAAAAAGAGTCTCAGGTGGAAAATCGACCAAAAAATTCAAAAGAGGGCAACCTTCCAAGAAGACAATATCAAGAGTTATATTGTACTCCCAATTGTTTCCTTTTTTCAACAGAAAAGAAAACGGCGGTGAAAAATGATGAGTTTTACGAATTTTCAAAGCCATGCAAACCCAAATTACAAAACCCTATCAGCTCACAGCAGCCAGTAGGGCCATTAGCATAAATGCTGCAAACAATAAATGCTGAAGCGATTGTGGAGAAATGCGTACCCTCGATTCTGAGGGGGACGTGGTAAGTGCCACTAATGAGAACACAAAGAAGGTACTTTGAAAAGGGAAAAACGATGCTACCAGTCAGTCAATCACACCCACTGCTGGGGCTATCACCTGAGAAAATGAGAATCAAAATTCACAGGCTGGCAATCCTGCACTCCAACAATATTTACCATAGCCAACACTTGGAAGCAATGAAAATGTCCATCAACCGAGGAATGCACAAAGAAGAAGTGGTCCACGAACACAGTGGAAAATTACTCCAATAAAAAATAAAAATTAAATTTAAAAATCCAACAAAAGTAAGGAGACATCAGCTTGTGTGGGTTTGTCCGGGCACACTCCACTCTAATTTATAACCGAGAAACACCACAGGCCGCAAGGGCTTTTCCCTAGTTACCAGGGTGGGGAACATAGAAAGGCTGCTGCCCTCTGGCAGTTACCTGCAAAAGCAGTTTTAAAGCCTGTGCTAAGGGTCATTTCATAGGAATAAGTACTGCAGAAGTGTAAATGAAACCTGCCCTCAAAATGTCTTCAGGGAGGTAATGGCCAAAACATTTCAAAATGTGACACATACTTTAAGAGAACACTTTGAAGAACTAAGGGGAAATCACAGCTTGAAAAATAAAAAGGACATGCCTTAAAGCTCAATTTCAACGGATTATGAGGCACGTGCGAATTCAACCACAAAGAGGTATCAGGTCACACTTTTCAGAATAACCATCAGCAAGAAAACTACAGACAATAAATGCTGAAGGTGTTGTGGAGAAATGCATACCCTCAACTGCAAGTAGGACATAAGTTGGAAAGGGCCACCAACTAGAACAGAATGGGGGTGCCTTAAAAACGTAAACATTGAGCTACCATATGATCCAGCAGGCCCACTCCTCCACCTATAATCTAAGAAGAGAGAATTGGAAAGACACAGGCAGGCATATCTGCATTGCACAGTATTACAATATCCAAGATATGGAAGTAACCAAAAAGTCCACCAACAGATGGGTGGACAAAGAAGTACTCCTCCATGTACAGATGGAATATTCGCTAGTGAAAAAAATGAAACAATACCATTTGCAGCGCCATAGATGAGTCTAGACGTAATCACGCCACAGGTAGTCAGTGAGAAAGCAAAATACATATATCCTATGATACCACTTTCAGGAGTTACTTAAAAATTGATACCAATGGAGATATTTCCACAGAGAAAGGCAATCACAGTTTCATTAAAAAACTTATGGTTCACCAAATAGAAAGGGATGAGGATTGGATACATTACCATATTGGGGTTAACAGAGATATACAAACCATGTGAAATATATAACCACCAAAGACGTACGGAAGACCAGGAGAAGACTACTCAACATTGTGTCATAACCTACATGGGAAAAGGATGCGAGGAAGAAAAGATACACGTATATGTGTGAAAGACCCACATCTTGCACACCTAGAGCAAACAAACCAATGTAATCAAATCTGCTGGGATAAAAAGTAAAAAGTAAATTACAAATATGAACAAGAAGTAATGAGACATAAATTTAAAGGGCTTTTTCCTGGCCCATTCCATTCTAATTTACAACCTAGAACACCACTTCCATTAAGCCTCTGTTTCCCCAGGTACCAAATTTGGTAAAGAAGAAATGCTGCCACCTTGTGGCCGTGTCCTGCAAGAGCAGCTTTAAACTCACAGCTAATGGTTACTTAACATTCACAAGGACTCAGGGCTGTAAAGGACACCTGCCCTAAAAAATTGTGCTGAAGTAGTGAATGGACAAAAAAATTCAAAACAGGCAGATGTTTCAAGAAGAGACTATGAAGAGTTATGTATTACTCACGCTCTTTTAAAAAAAAAAAGAAAATGGATACAAGCTCAACCTCAGGGTGTGTTAGACCCATGCAATCTAATCTACAAAAAGTTTCAACTTACACCAGTCGACTGACCATCAGCAAAAAGTATACGAACAATAAATGCTGAAGGGGTTTTAGAGAACTGTGTACCCTCTACCTGCTGGTGAGACGTAAAGGGGTAACAGCCAATAATGAGAAAAGAAAGGAGCTGTGTTTAAAAGTAAAAATGGAGGTACCATTCAATCCAGCAGGCGCACCATTGGATCTCTCACCTGAGAAGAAAAGAATCGAGAAGACACAGGCCGCAAAAGCTGCAGTGCAGCCTTATTCACAATAGCCAAGACAGTGAAGCAATCAAAATGTCCAACAACAGGTGAATGGATAAAGAAGAAGTGGTCCATGTACACAATGGAATATTAGCCATGGAAAACAACGAACCATTGCTCTTTGAGGCACCACAAATGAGTCTGCAGATAATCATGAAAGATGAGGTAAGTTGGAAAGCAAAAGACCTGTATTCTATGATATCACTTATAGGCGTTCTCTAATAACTGACACAAATGAACATATTTCCACAGAGAAAGACACTCACAGACTTAGAAAATAAAACTATGCTCAACTAAAAGGAAAGGTGGGGGAATGGATAAATTAAGATTACTGTTACTATATGTATACAAACACAAATTATATAAATATCTCAAAAATACCGACCATATAGCAAGGGAGGTCTGCGGAACCCTCTGTAACATTTACATGGGAAGAGGATCTGTACTTCTATAGACATATATAATGTACAAATGAACCAGATTGTGTTCACCTAGGACAAACAATATTCTAAGCTTTACCCAATTAAAAAAAAAAAATTAAAACCAAGAAGAAATAATGAGACATAAACTTATAGGGCTTTCTCCGTGCACATTCCAATATAATTTACAACCTAGGAACACGACTTCCAGAAAGGCTCTGCTGCCCTACTACCCAGATTTGGGAATGGAGAAATGCTGCCTGCTTCAGGTCACTTCCCACAACAGGAGCTTTAAAACCATTGCTAAAGGTCACTAAATATTCACAAAACTTGCAGTTCGGTAAATGACACCTGCTCTCTAAAAAGAGTCTCAGGTGGAAAATCGACCAAAAAATTCAAAAGAGGGCAACCTTCCAAGAAGACAATATCAAGAGTTATATTGTACTCCCAATTGTTTCCTTTTTTCAACAGAAAAGAAAACGGCGGTGAAAAATGATGAGTTTTACGAATTTTCAAAGCCATGCAAACCCAAATTACAAAACCCTACCAGCTCACAGCAGCCAGCAGGGCCATTAGCATAAATGCTGCAAACAATAGATACTGAAGCGATTGTGGAGAAATGTGTACCCTCGATTCTAAGGGGGACGTGGTAAGTGCCACTAATGAAAACACAAAGAAGGTGCTTTGAAAAGGGAAAAACGATGCTACCAGTCAGTCAATCACACCCACTGCTGGGGCTATCACCTGAGAAAATGAGAATCAAAAAGTCACAGGCTGGCAATCCTGCACTCCAACAATATTTACCATAGCCAACACTTGGAAGCAATGAAAATGTCCATCAACCGAGGAATGCACAAAGAAGAAGTGGTCCACGTACACAGTGGAAAATTACTCCAATAAAAAATAAAAATTAAATTTAAAAATCCAACAAAACTAAGGAGACATCAGCTTGTGTGGGTTTGTCCGGGCACACTCCACTCTAATTTATAACCGAGAAACACCACAGGCCGCAAGGGCTTTTCCCTAGTTACCAGGGTGGGGAACATAGAAAGGCTGCTGCCCTCTGGCAGTTACCTGCAAAAGCAGTTTTAAAGCCTGTGCTAATGGTCATTTCATAGGAATAAGTACTGCAGAAGTGTAAATGAAACCTGCCCTCAAAATGTCTTCAGGGAGGTAATGGCCAAAACATTTCAAAATGTGACACATACTTTAAGAGAACACTTTGAAGAACTAAGGGGAAATCACAGCTTGAAAAATAAAAAGGACATGCCTTAAAGCTCAATTTCAACGGATTATGAGGCACGTGCGAATTCAACCACAAAGAGGTATCAGGTCACACTTTTCAGAATAACCATCAGCAAGAAAACTACAAACAATAAATGCTGAAGGTGTTGTGGAGAAATGCATACCCTCAACTGCAAGTAGGACATAAGTTGGAAAGGGCCACCAACTAGAACAGAATGGGGGTGCCTTAAAAACGTAAACATTGAGCTACCATATGATCCAGCAGGCCCACTCCTCCACCTATAATCTAAGAAGAGAGAATTGGAAAGACACAGGCAGGCAAATCTGCATTGCACAGTATTACAATATCCAAGATATGGAAGTAACCAAAAAGTCCACCAACAGATGGGTGGACAAAGAAGTACTCCTCCATGTACAGATGGAATATTCGCTAGTGAAAAAAATGAAACAATACCATTTGCAGCGCCATAGATGAGTCTAGACGTAATCACGCCACAGGTAGTCAGTGAGAAAGCAAAATACATATATCCTATGATATCACTTTCAGGAGTTACTTAAAAATTGATACCAATGAAGATATTTCCACAGAGAAAGGCAATCACAGTTTCATTAAAAAACTTATGGTTCACCAAATAGAAAGGGATGAGGATTGGATACATTACCATATTGGGGTTAACAGAGATATACAAACCATGTGAAATATATAACCACCAAAGACGTACGGAAGACCAGGAGAAGACTACTCAACATTGTGTCATAACCTACATGGGAAAAGGATGCGAGGAAGAAAAGATACACGTATATGTGTGAAAGACCCACATCTTGCACACCTAGAGCAAACAAACCAATGTAATCAAATCTGCTGGGATAAAAAATAAAAAGTAAATTACAAATATGAACAAGAAGTAATGAGACATAAACTTAAAGGGCTTTTTCCTGGCCCATTCCATTCTAATTTACAACCTAGAACACCACTTCCATTAAGCCTCTGTTTCCCCAGGTACCAAATTTGGTAAAGAAGAAATGCTGCCACCTTGTGGCCGTGTCCTGCAAGAGCAGCTTTAAACTCACAGCTAATGGTTACTTAACATTCACAAGGACTCAGGGCTGTAAAGGACACCTGCCCTAAAAAATTGTGCTGAAGTAGTGAATGGACAAAAAAATTCAAAACAGGCAGATGTTTCAAGAAGAGACTATGAAGAGTTATGTATTACTCACGCTCTTTTAAAAAAAAAGGAAAATGGATACAAGCTCAACCTCAGGGTGTGTTAGACCCATGCAATCTAATCTACGAAAAGTTTCAACTTACACCAGTCGACTGACCATCAGCAAAAAGTATACGAACAATAAATGCTGAAGGGGTTTTAGAGCACTGTGTACCCTCTACCTGCTGGTGAGACGTAAAGGGGTAACAGCCAATAATGAGAAAAGAAAGGAGCTGTGTTTAAAAGTAAAAATGGAGGTACCATTCAATCCAGCAGGCGCACCATTGGATCTCTCACCTGAGAAGACAAGAATCGAGAAGACACAGGCCGCAAAAGCTGCAGTGCAGCCTTATTCACAATAGCCAAGACAGTGAAGCAATCAAAATGTCCAACAACAGGTGAATGGATAAAGAAGAAGTGGTCCATGTACACAATGGAATATTAGCCATGGAAAACAACGAACCATTGCTCTTTGAGGCACCACAAATGAGTCTGCAGATAATCATGAAAGATGAGGTAAGTTGGAAAGCAAAAGACCTGTATTCTATGATATCACTTATAGGCGTTCTCTAATAACTGACACAAATGAACATATTTCCACAGAGAAAGACACTCACAGACTTAGAAAATAAAACTATGCTCAACTAAAAGGAAAGGTGGGGGAATGGATAAATTAAGATTACTGTTACTATATGTATACAAACACAAATTATATAAATATCTCAAAAATACCGACCATATAGCAAGGGAGGTCTGCGGAACCCTCTGTAACATTTTACATGGGAAGAGGATCTGTACTTGAATAGACATATATAATGTACAAATGAACCAGATTGTGTTCACCTAGGACAAACAATATTCTAAGCTTTACCCCAATTAAAAAAAAAAAAATTAAAACCAAGAAGAAATAATGAGACATAAACTTATAGGGCTTTCTCCGTGCACATTCCAATGTAATTTACAACCTAGGAACACGACTTCCAGAAAGGCTCTGCTGCCCTACTACCCAGATTTGGGAATGGAGAAATGCTGCCTGCTTCAGGTCACTTCCCACAACAGAAGCTTTAAAACCATTGCTAAAGGTCACTAAATATTCACAAAACTTGCAGTTCGGTAAATGACACCTGCTCTCTAAAAAGAGTCTCAGGTGGAAAATCGACCAAAAAATTCAAAAGAGGGCAACCTTCCAAGAAGACAATATCAAGAGTTATATTGTACTCCCAATTGTTTCCTTTTTTCAACAGAAAAGAAAACGGCGGTGAAAAATGATGAGTTTTACGAATTTTCAAAGCCATGCAAACCCAAATTACAAAACCCTACCAGCTCACAGCAGCCAGCAGGGCCATTAGCATAAATGCTGCAAACAATAGATACTGAAGCGATTGTGGAGAAATGTGTACCCTCGATTCTAAGGGGGACGTGGTAAGTGCCACTAATGAAAAAACAAAGAAGGTGCTTTGAAAAGGGAAAAACGATGCTACCAGTCAGTCAATCACACCCACTGCTGGGGCTATCACCTGAGAAAATGAGAATCAAAAAGTCACAGGCTGGCAATCCTGCACTCCAACAATATTTACCATAGCCAACACTTGGAAGCAATGAAAATGTCCATCAACCGAGGAATGCACAAAGAAGAAGTGGTCCACGAACACAGTGGAAAATTACTCCAGTAAAAAATAAAAATTAAATTTAAAAATCCAACAAAACTAAGGAGACATCAGCTTGTGTGGGTTTGTCCGGGCACACTCCACTCTAATTTATAACCGAGAAACACCACAGGCCGCAAGGGCTTTTCCCTAGTTACCAGGGTGGGGAACATAGAAAGGCTGCTGCCCTCTGGCAGTTACCTGCAAAAGCAGTTTTAAAGCCTGTGCTAATGGTCATTTCATAGGAATAAGTACTGCAGAAGTGTAAATGAAACGTGCCCTCAAAATGTCTTCAGGGAGGTAATGGCCAAAACATTTCAAAATGTGACACATACTTTAAGAGAACACTTTGAAGAACTAAGGGGAAATCACAGCTTGAAAAATAAAAAGGACATGCCTTAAAGCTCAATTTCAACGGATTATGAGGCACGTGCGAATTCAACCACAAAGAGGTATCAGGTCACACTTTTCAGAATAACCATCAGCAAGAAAACTACAAACAATAAATGCTGAAGGTGTTGTGGAGAAATGCATACCCTCAACTGCAAGTAGGACATAAGTTGGAAAGGGCCACCAACTAGAACAGAATGGGGGTGCCTTAAAAACGTAAACATTGAGCTACCATATGATCCAGCAGGCCCACTCCTCCACCTATAATCTAAGAAGAGAGAATTGGAAAGACACAGGCAGGCAAATCTGCATTGCACAGTATTACAATATCCAAGATATGGAAGTAACCAAAAAGTCCACCAACAGATGGGTGGACAAAGAAGTACTCCTCCATGTACAGATGGAATATTCGCTAGTGAAAAAAATGAAACAATACCATTTGCAGCGCCATAGATGAGTCTAGACGTAATCACGCCACAGGTAGTCAGTGAGAAAGCAAAATACATATATCCTATGATATCACTTTCAGGAGTTACTTAAAAATTGATACCAATGAAGATATTTCCACAGAGAAAGGCAATCACAGTTTCATTAAAAAACTTATGGTTCACCAAATAGAAAGGGATGAGGATTGGATAGATTACCATATTGGGGTTAACAGAGATATACAAACCATGTGAAATATATAACCACCAAAGACGTACGGAAGACCAGGAGAAGACTACTCAACATTGTGTCATAACCTACATGGGAAAAGGATGCGAGGAAGAAAAGATACACGTATATGTGTGAAAGACCCACATCTTGCACACCTAGAGCAAACAAACCAATGTAATCAAATCTGCTGGGATAAAAAATAAAAAGTAAATTACAAATATGAACAAGAAGTAATGAGACATAAACTTAAAGGGCTTTTTCCTGGCCCATTCCATTCTAATTTACAACCTAGAACACCACTTCCATTAAGCCTCTGTTTCCCCAGGTACCAAATTTGGTAAAGAAGAAATGCTGCCACCTTGTGGCCGTGTCCTGCAAGAGCAGCTTTAAACTCACAGCTAATGGTTACTTAACATTCACAAGGACTCAGGGCTGTAAAGGACACCTGCCCTAAAAAATTGTGCTGAAGTAGTGAATGGACAAAAAAATTCAAAACAGGCAGATGTTTCAAGAAGAGACTATGAAGAGTTATGTATTACTCACGCTCTTTTAAAAAAAAAGGAAAATGGATACAAGCTCAACCTCAGTGTGTGTTAGACCCATGCAATCTAATCTACGAAAAGTTTCAACTTACACCAGTCGACTGACCATCAGCAAAAAGTATACGAACAATAAATGCTGAAGGGGTTTTAGAGAACTGTGTACCCTCTACCTGCTGGTGAGACATAAAAGCCAATAATGAGAAAAGAAAGGAGCTGTGTTTAAAAGTAAAAATGGAGGTACCATTCAATCCAGCAGGCGCACCATTGGATCTCTCACCTGAGAAGACAAGAATCGAGAAGACACAGGCCGCAAAAGCTGCAGTGCAGCCTTATTAACAATAGCCAGGACAGTGAAGCAATCAAAATGTCCAACAACAGGTGAATGGATAAAGAAGAAGTGGTCCATGTACACAATGGAATATTAGCCATGGAAAACAACGAACCATTGCTCTTTGAGGCACCACAAATGAGTCTGCAGATAATCATGAAAGATGAGGTAAGTTGGAAAGCAAAAGACCTGTATTCTATGATATCACTTATAGGCGTTCTCTAATAACTGACACAAATGAACATATTTCCACAGAGAAAGACACTCACAGACTTAGAAAATAAAACTATGCTCAACTAAAAGGAAAGGTGGGGGAATGGATAAATTAAGATTACTGTTACTATATGTATACAAACACAAATTATATAAATATCTCAAAAATACTGACCATATAGCAAGGGAGGTCTGCGGAACCCTCTGTAACATTTTACATGGGAAGAGGATCTGTACTTGAATAGACATATATAATGTACAAATGAACCAGATTGTGTTCACCTAGGACAAACAATATTCTAAGCTTTACCCCAATTTAAAAAAAAAAATTAAAACCAAGAAGAAATAATGAGACATAAACTTATAGGGCTTTCTCCGTGCACATTCCAATGTAATTTACAACCTAGGAACACGACTTCCAGAAAGGCTCTGCTGCCCTACTACCCAGATTTGGGAATGGAGAAATGCTGCCTGCTTCAGGTCACTTCCCACAACAGGAGCTTTAAAACCATTGCTAAAGGTCACTAAATATTCACAAAACTTGCAGTTCGGTAAATGACACCTGCTCTCTATAAAGAGTCTCAGGTGGAAAATCGACCAAAAAATTCAAAAGAGGGCAACCTTCCAAGAAGACAATATCAAGAGTTATATTGTACTCCCAATTGTTTCCTTTTTTCAACAGAAAAGAAAACGGCGGTGAAAAATGATGAGTTTTACGAATTTTCAAAGCCATGCAAACCCAAATTACAAAACCCTATCAGCTCACAGCAGCCAGCAGGGCCATTAGCATAAATGCTGCAAACAATAGATACTGAAGCGATTGTTCAGAAATGTGTACCCTCGATTCTAAGGGGGACGTGGTAAGTGCCACTAATGAGAACACAAAGAAGGTGCTTTGAAAAGGGAAAAACGATGCTACCAGTCAGTCAATCACACCCACTGCTGGGGCTATCACCTGAGAAAATGAGAATCAAAAAGTCACAGGCTGGCAATCCTGCACTCCAACAATATTTACCATAGCCAACACTTGGAAGCAATGAAAATGTCCATCAACCGAGGAATGCACAAAGAAGAAGTGGTCCACGAACACAGTGGAAAATTACTCCAATAAAAAATAAAAATTAAATTTAAAAATCCAACAAAACTAAGGAGACATCAGCTTGTGTGGGTTTGTCCGGGCACACTCCACTCTAATTTATAACCGAGAAACACCACAGGCCGCAAGGGCTTTTCCCTAGTTACCAGGGTGGGGAACATAGAAAGGCTGCTGCCCTCTGGCAGTTACCTGCAAAAGCAGTTTTAAAGCCTGTGCTAATGGTCATTTCATAGGAATAAGTACTGCAGAAGTGTAAATGAAACCTGCCGTCAAAATGTCTTCAGGGAGGTAATGGCCAAAACATTTCAAAATGTGACACATACTTTAAGAGAACACTTTGAAGAACTAAGGGGAAATCACAGCTTGAAAAATAAAAAGGACATGCCTTAAAGCTCAATTTCAATGGATTATGAGGCACGTGCGAATTCAACCACAAAGAGGTATCAGGTCACACTTTTCAGAATAACCATCAGCAAGAAAACTACAAACAATAAATGCTGAAGGTGTTGTGGAGAAATGCATACCCTCAACTGCAAGTAGGACATAAGTTGGAAAGGGCCACCAACTAGAACAGAATGGGGGCGCCTTAAAAACGTAAACATTGAGCTACCATATGATCCAGCAGGCCCACTCCTCCACCTATAATCTAAGAAGAGAGAATTGGAAAGACACAGGCAGGCAAATCTGCATTGCACAGTATTACAATATCCAAGATATGGAAGTAACCAAAAAGTCCACCAACAGATGGGTGGACAAAGAAGTACTCCTCCATGTACAGATGGAATATTCGCTAGTGAAAAAAATGAAACAATACCATTTGCAGCGCCATAGATGAGTCTAGACGTAATCACGCCACGTGTAGTCAGTGAGAAAGCAAAATACATATATCCTATGATATCACTTTCAGGAGTTACTTAAAAATTGATACCAATGAAGATATTTCCACAGAGAAAGGCAATCACAGTTTCATTAAAAAACTTATGGTTCACCAAATAGAAAGGGATGAGGATTGGATAGATTACCATATTGGGGTTAACAGAGATATACAAACCATGTGAAATATATAACCACCAAAGACGTACGGAAGACCAGGAGAAGACTACTCAACATTGTGTCATAACCTACATGGGAAAAGGATGCGAGGAAGAAAAGATACACGTATATGTGTGAAAGACCCACATCTTGCACACCTAGAGCAAACAAACCAATGTAATCAAATCTGCTGGGATAAAAAATAAAAAGTAAATTACAAATATGAACAAGAAGTAATGAGACATAAACTTAAAGGGCTTTTTCCTGGCCCATTCCATTCTAATTTACAACCTAGAACACCACTTCCATTAAGCCTCTGTTTCCCCAGGTACCAAATTTGGTAAAGAAGAAATGCTGCCACCTTGTGGCCGTGTCCTGCAAGAGCAGCTTTAAACTCACAGCTAATGGTTACTTAACATTCACAAGGACTCAGGGCTGTAAAGGACACCTGCCCTAAAAAATTGTGCTGAAGTAGTGAATGGACAAAAAAATTCAAAACAGGCAGATGTTTCAAGAAGAGACTATGAAGAGTTATGTATTACTCACGCTCTTTTAAAAAAAAAGGAAAATGGATACAAGCTCAACCTCAGGGTGTGTTAGACCCATGCAATCTAATCTACGAAAAGTTTCAACTTACACCAGTCGACTGACCATCAGCAAAAAGTATACGAACAATAAATGCTGAAGGGGTTTTAGAGCACTGTGTACCCTCTACCTGCTGGTGAGACGTAAAGGGGTAACAGCCAATAATGAGAAAAGAAAGGAGCTGTGTTTAAAAGTAAAAATGGAGGTACCATTCAATCCAGCAGGCGCACCATTGGATCTCTCACCTGAGAAGACAAGAATCGAGAAGACACAGGCCGCAAAAGCTGCAGTGCAGCCTTATTAACAATAGCCAGGACAGTGAAGCAATCAAAATGTCCAACAACAGGTGAATGGATAAAGAAGAAGTGGTCCATGTACACAATGGAATATTAGCCATGGAAAACAACGAACCATTGCTCTTTGAGGCACCACAAATGAGTCTGCAGATAATCATGAAAGATGAGGTAAGTTGGAAAGCAAAAGACCTGTATTCTATGATATCACTTATAGGCGTTCTCTAATAACTGACACAAATGAACATATTTCCACAGAGAAAGACACTCACAGACTTAGAAAATAAAACTATGCTCAACTAAAAGGAAAGGTGGGGGAATGGATAAATTAAGATTACTGTTACTATATGTATACAAACACAAATTATATAAATATCTCAAAAATACCGACCATATAGCAAGGGAGGTCTGCGGAACCCTCTGTAACATTTTACATGGGAAGAGGATCTGTACTTGAATAGACATATATAATGTACAAATGAACCAGATTGTGTTCACCTAGGACAAACAATATTCTAAGCTTTACCCCAATTTAAAAAAAAAAATTAAAACCAAGAAGAAATAATGAGACATAAACTTATAGGGCTTTCTCCGTGCACATTCCAATGTAATTTACAACCTAGGAACACGACTTCCAGAAAGGCTCTGCTGCCCTACTACCCAGATTTGGGAATGGAGAAATGCTGCCTGCTTCAGGTCACTTCCCACAACAGGAGCTTTAAAACCATTGCTAAAGGTCACTAAATATTCACAAAACTTGCAGTTCGGTAAATGACACCTGCTCTCTATAAAGAGTCTCAGGTGGAAAATCGACCAAAAAATTCAAAAGAGGGCAACCTTCCAAGAAGACAATATCAAGAGTTATATTGTACTCCCAATTGTTTCCTTTTTTCAACAGAAAAGAAAACGGCGGTGAAAAATGATGAGTTTTACGAATTTTCAAAGCCATGCAAACCCAAATTACAAAACCCTATCAGCTCACAGCAGCCAGCAGGGCCATTAGCATAAATGCTGCAAACAATAGATACTGAAGCGATTGTTCAGAAATGTGTACCCTCGATTCTAAGGGGGACGTGGTAAGTGCCACTAATGAGAACACAAAGAAGGTGCTTTGAAAAGGGAAAAACGATGCTACCAGTCAGTCAATCACACCCACTGCTGGGGCTATCACCTGAGAAAATGAGAATCAAAAAGTCACAGGCTGGCAATCCTGCACTCCAACAATATTTACCATAGCCAACACTTGGAAGCAATGAAAATGTCCATCAACCGAGGAATGCACAAAGAAGAAGTGGTCCACGAACACAGTGGAAAATTACTCCAATAAAAAATAAAAATTAAATTTAAAAATCCAACAAAACTAAGGAGACATCAGCTTGTGTGGGTTTGTCCGGGCACACTCCACTCTAATTTATAACCGAGAAACACCACAGGCCGCAAGGGCTTTTCCCTAGTTACCAGGGTGGGGAACATAGAAAGGCTGCTGCCCTCTGGCAGTTACCTGCAAAAGCAGTTTTAAAGCCTGTGCTAATGGTCATTTCATAGGAATAAGTACTGCAGAAGTGTAAATGAAACCTGCCGTCAAAATGTCTTCAGGGAGGTAATGGCCAAAACATTTCAAAATGTGACACATACTTTAAGAGAACACTTTGAAGAACTAAGGGGAAATCACAGCTTGAAAAATAAAAAGGACATGCCTTAAAGCTCAATTTCAATGGATTATGAGGCACGTGCGAATTCAACCACAAAGAGGTATCAGGTCACACTTTTCAGAATAACCATCA
The DNA here is from genome assembly GCF_965194825.1 of Balaenoptera physalus. NCBI lineage: Eukaryota > Metazoa > Chordata > Mammalia > Artiodactyla > Balaenopteridae > Balaenoptera > Balaenoptera physalus. The sequence goes on from NW_028126561.1 coordinate 474,244, forward strand.
GCAAGAAAACTACAAACAATAAATGCTGAAGGTGTTGTGGAGAAATGCATACCCTCAACTGCAAGTAGGACATAAGTTGGAAAGGGCCACCAACTAGAACAGAATGGGGGCGCCTTAAAAACGTAAACATTGAGCTACCATATGATCCAGCAGGCCCACTCCTCCACCTATAATCTAAGAAGAGAGAATTGGAAAGACACAGGCAGGCAAATCTGCATTGCACAGTATTACAATATCCAAGATATGGAAGTAACCAAAAAGTCCACCAACAGATGGGTGGACAAAGAAGTACTCCTCCATGTACAGATGGAATATTCGCTAGTGAAAAAAATGAAACAATACCATTTGCAGCGCCATAGATGAGTCTAGACGTAATCACGCCACGTGTAGTCAGTGAGAAAGCAAAATACATATATCCTATGATATCACTTTCAGGAGTTACTTAAAAATTGATACCAATGAAGATATTTCCACAGAGAAAGGCAATCACAGTTTCATTAAAAAACTTATGGTTCACCAAATAGAAAGGGATGAGGATTGGATAGATTACCATATTGGGGTTAACAGAGATATACAAACCATGTGAAATATATAACCACCAAAGACGTACGGAAGACCAGGAGAAGACTACTCAACATTGTGTCATAACCTACATGGGAAAAGGATGCGAGGAAGAAAAGATACACGTATATGTGTGAAAGACCCACATCTTGCACACCTAGAGCAAACAAACCAATGTAATCAAATCTGCTGGGATAAAAAATAAAAAGTAAATTACAAATATGAACAAGAAGTAATGAGACATAAACTTAAAGGGCTTTTTCCTGGCCCATTCCATTCTAATTTACAACCTAGAACACCACTTCCATTAAGCCTCTGTTTCCCCAGGTACCAAATTTGGTAAAGAAGAAATGCTGCCACCTTGTGGCCGTGTCCTGCAAGAGCAGCTTTAAACTCACAGCTAATGGTTACTTAACATTCACAAGGACTCAGGGCTGTAAAGGACACCTGCCCTAAAAAATTGTGCTGAAGTAGTGAATGGACAAAAAAATTCAAAACAGGCAGATGTTTCAAGAAGAGACTATGAAGAGTTATGTATTACTCACGCTCTTTTAAAAAAAAAGGAAAATGGATACAAGCTCAACCTCAGGGTGTGTTAGACCCATGCAATCTAATCTACGAAAAGTTTCAACTTACACCAGTCGACTGACCATCAGCAAAAAGTATACGAACAATAAATGCTGAAGGGGTTTTAGAGCACTGTGTACCCTCTACCTGCTGGTGAGACGTAAAGGGGTAACAGCCAATAATGAGAAAAGAAAGGAGCTGTGTTTAAAAGTAAAAATGGAGGTACCATTCAATCCAGCAGGCGCACCATTGGATCTCTCACCTGAGAAGACAAGAATCGAGAAGACACAGGCCGCAAAAGCTGCAGTGCAGCCTTATTAACAATAGCCAGGACAGTGAAGCAATCAAAATGTCCAACAACAGGTGAATGGATAAAGAAGAAGTGGTCCATGTACACAATGGAATATTAGCCATGGAAAACAACGAACCATTGCTCTTTGAGGCACCACAAATGAGTCTGCAGATAATCATGAAAGATGAGGTAAGTTGGAAAGCAAAAGACCTGTATTCTATGATATCACTTATAGGCGTTCTCTAATAACTGACACAAATGAACATATTTCCACAGAGAAAGACACTCACAGACTTAGAAAATAAAACTATGCTCAACTAAAAGGAAAGGTGGGGGAATGGATAAATTAAGATTACTGTTACTATATGTATACAAACACAAATTATATAAATATCTCAAAAATACCGACCATATAGCAAGGGAGGTCTGCGGAACCCTCTGTAACATTTTACATGGGAAGAGGATCTGTACTTGAATAGACATATATAATGTACAAATGAACCAGATTGTGTTCACCTAGGACAAACAGTATTCTAAGCTTTACCCCAATTTAAAAAAAAAAATTAAAACCAAGAAGAAATAATGAGACATAAACTTATAGGGCTTTCTCCGTGCACATTCCAATGTAATTTACAACCTAGGAACACGACTTCCAGAAAGGCTCTGCTGCCCTACTACCCAGATTTGGGAATGGAGAAATGCTGCCTGCTTCAGGTCACTTCCCACAACAGGAGCTTTAAAACCATTGCTAAAGGTCACTAAATATTCACAAAACTTGCAGTTCGGTAAATGACACCTGCTCTCTATAAAGAGTCTCAGGTGGAAAATCGACCAAAAAATTCAAAAGAGGGCAACCTTCCAAGAAGACAATATCAAGAGTTATATTGTACTCCCAATTGTTTCCTTTTTTCAACAGAAAAGAAAACGGCGGTGAAAAATGATGAGTTTTACGAATTTTCAAAGCCATGCAAACCCAAATTACAAAACCCTATCAGCTCACAGCAGCCAGCAGGGCCATTAGCATAAATGCTGCAAACAATAGATACTGAAGCGATTGTTCAGAAATGTGTACCCTCGATTCTAAGGGGGACGTGGTAAGTGCCACTAATGAGAACACAAAGAAGGTGCTTTGAAAAGGGAAAAACGATGCTACCAGTCAGTCAATCACACCCACTGCTGGGGCTATCACCTGAGAAAATGAGAATCAAAAAGTCACAGGCTGGCAATCCTGCACTCCAACAATATTTACCATAGCCAACACTTGGAAGCAATGAAAATGTCCATCAACCGAGGAATGCACAAAGAAGAAGTGGTCCACGAACACAGTGGAAAATTACTCCAATAAAAAATAAAAATTAAATTTAAAAATCCAACAAAACTAAGGAGACATCAGCTTGTGTGGGTTTGTCCGGGCACACTCCACTCTAATTTATAACCGAGAAACACCACAGGCCGCAAGGGCTTTTCCCTAGTTACCAGGGTGGGGAACATAGAAAGGCTGCTGCCCTCTGGCAGTTACCTGCAAAAGCAGTTTTAAAGCCTGTGCTAATGGTCATTTCATAGGAATAAGTACTGCAGAAGTGTAAATGAAACCTGCCGTCAAAATGTCTTCAGGGAGGTAATGGCCAAAACATTTCAAAATGTGACACATACTTTAAGAGAACACTTTGAAGAACTAAGGGGAAATCACAGCTTGAAAAATAAAAAGGACATGCCTTAAAGCTCAATTTCAATGGATTATGAGGCACGTGCGAATTCAACCACAAAGAGGTATCAGGTCACACTTTTCAGAATAACCATCAGCAAGAAAACTACAAACAATAAATGCTGAAGGTGTTGTGGAGAAATGCATACCCTCAACTGCAAGTAGGACATAAGTTGGAAAGGGCCACCAACTAGAACAGAATGGGGGCGCCTTAAAAACGTAAACATTGAGCTACCATATGATCCAGCAGGCCCACTCCTCCACCTATAATCTAAGAAGAGAGAATTGGAAAGACACAGGCAGGCAAATCTGCATTGCACAGTATTACAATATCCAAGATATGGAAGTAACCAAAAAGTCCACCAACAGATGGGTGGACAAAGAAGTACTCCTCCATGTACAGATGGAATATTCGCTAGTGAAAAAAATGAAACAATACCATTTGCAGCGCCATAGATGAGTCTAGACGTAATCACGCCACGTGTAGTCAGTGAGAAAGCAAAATACATATATCCTATGATATCACTTTCAGGAGTTACTTAAAAATTGATACCAATGAAGATATTTCCACAGAGAAAGGCAATCACAGTTTCATTAAAAAACTTATGGTTCACCAAATAGAAAGGGATGAGGATTGGATAGATTACCATATTGGGGTTAACAGAGATATACAAACCATGTGAAATATATAACCACCAAAGACGTACGGAAGACCAGGAGAAGACTACTCAACATTGTGTCATAACCTACATGGGAAAAGGATGCGAGGAAGAAAAGATACACGTATATGTGTGAAAGACCCACATCTTGCACACCTAGAGCAAACAAACCAATGTAATCAAATCTGCTGGGATAAAAAATAAAAAGTAAATTACAAATATGAACAAGAAGTAATGAGACATAAACTTAAAGGGCTTTTTCCTGGCCCATTCCATTCTAATTTACAACCTAGAACACCACTTCCATTAAGCCTCTGTTTCCCCAGGTACCAAATTTGGTAAAGAAGAAATGCTGCCACCTTGTGGCCGTGTCCTGCAAGAGCAGCTTTAAACTCACAGCTAATGGTTACTTAACATTCACAAGGACTCAGGGCTGTAAAGGACACCTGCCCTAAAAAATTGTGCTGAAGTAGTGAATGGACAAAAAAATTCAAAACAGGCAGATGTTTCAAGAAGAGACTATGAAGAGTTATGTATTACTCACGCTCTTTTAAAAAAAAAGGAAAATGGATACAAGCTCAACCTCAGGGTGTGTTAGACCCATGCAATCTAATCTACGAAAAGTTTCAACTTACACCAGTCGACTGACCATCAGCAAAAAGTATACGAACAATAAATGCTGAAGGGGTTTTAGAGAACTGTGTACCCTCTACCTGCTGGTGAGACATAAAAGCCAATAATGAGAAAAGAAAGGAGCTGTGTTTAAAAGTAAAAATGGAGGTACCATTCAATCCAGCAGGCGCACCATTGGATCTCTCACCTGAGAAGACAAGTATCGAGAAGACACAGGCCGCAAAAGCTGCAGTGCAGCCTTATTAACAATAGCCAGGACAGTGAAGCAATCAAAATGTCCAACAACAGGTGAATGGATAAAGAAGAAGTGGTCCATGTACACAATGGAATATTAGCCATGGAAAACAACGAACCATTGCTCTTTGAGGCACCACAAATGAGTCTGCAGATAATCATGAAAGATGAGGTAAGTTGGAAAGCAAAAGACCTGTATTCTATGATATCACTTATAGGCGTTCTCTAATAACTGACACAAATGAACATATTTCCACAGAGAAAGACACTCACAGACTTAGAAAATAAAACTATGCTCAACTAAAAGGAAAGGTGGGGGAATGGATAAATTAAGATTACTGTTACTATATGTATACAAACACAAATTATATAAATATCTCAAAAATACTGACCATATAGCAAGGGAGGTCTGCGGAACCCTCTGTAACATTTTACATGGGAAGAGGATCTGTACTTGAATAGACATATATAATGTACAAATGAACCAGATTGTGTTCACCTAGGACAAACAATATTCTAAGCTTTACACCAATTTAAAAAAAAAAATTAAAACCAAGAAGAAATAATGAGACATAAACTTATAGGGCTTTCTCCGTGCACATTCCAATGTAATTTACAACCTAGGAACACGACTTCCAGAAAGGCTCTGCTGCCCTACTACCCAGATTTGGGAATGGAGAAATGCTGCCTGCTTCAGGTCACTTCCCACAACAGGAGCTTTAAAACCATTGCTAAAGGTCACTAAATATTCACAAAACTTGCAGTTCGGTAAATGACACCTGCTCTCTATAAAGAGTCTCAGGTGGAAAATCGACCAAAAAATTCAAAAGAGGGCAACCTTCCAAGAAGACAATATCAAGAGTTATATTGTACTCCCAATTGTTTCCTTTTTTCAACAGAAAAGAAAACGGCGGTGAAAAATGATGAGTTTTACGAATTTTCAAAGCCATGCAAACCCAAATTACAAAACCCTATCAGCTCACAGCAGCCAGTAGGGCCATTAGCATAAATGCTGCAAACAATAGATACTGAAGCGATTGTTCAGAAATGTGTACCCTCGATTCTAAGGGGGACGTGGTAAGTGCCACTAATGAGAACACAAAGAAGGTGCTTTGAAAAGGGAAAAACGATGCTACCAGTCAGTCAATCACACCCACTGCTGGGGCTATCACCTGAGAAAATGAGAATCAAAAAGTCACAGGCTGGCAATCCTGCACTCCAACAATATTTACCATAGCCAACACTTGGAAGCAATGAAAATGTCCATCAACCGAGGAATGCACAAAGAAGAAGTGGTCCACGAACACAGTGGAAAATTACTCCAATAAAAAATAAAAATTAAATTTAAAAATCCAACAAAACTAAGGAGACATCAGCTTGTGTGGGTTTGTCCGGGCACACTCCACTCTAATTTATAACCGAGAAACACCACAGGCCGCAAGGGCTTTTCCCTAGTTACCAGGGTGGGGAACATAGAAAGGCTGCTGCCCTCTGGCAGTTACCTGCAAAAGCAGTTTTAAAGCCTGTGCTAATGGTCATTTCATAGGAATAAGTACTGCAGAAGTGTAAATGAAACCTGCCGTCAAAATGTCTTCAGGGAGGTAATGGCCAAAACATTTCAAAATGTGACACATACTTTAAGAGAACACTTTGAAGAACTAAGGGGAAATCACAGCTTGAAAAATAAAAAGGACATGCCTTAAAGCTCAATTTCAATGGATTATGAGGCACGTGCGAATTCAACCACAAAGAGGTATCAGGTCACACTTTTCAGAATAACCATCAGCAAGAAAACTACAAACAATAAATGCTGAAGGTGTTGTGGAGAAATGCATACCCTCAACTGCAAGTAGGACATAAGTTGGAAAGGGCCACCAACTAGAACAGAATGGGGGCGCCTTAAAAACGTAAACATTGAGCTACCATATGATCCAGCAGGCCCACTCCTCCACCTATAATCTAAGAAGAGAGAATTGGAAAGACACAGGCAGGCAAATCTGCATTGCACAGTATTACAATATCCAAGATATGGAAGTAACCAAAAAGTCCACCAACAGATGGGTGGACAAAGAAGTACTCCTCCATGTACAGATGGAATATTCGCTAGTGAAAAAAATGAAACAATACCATTTGCAGCGCCATAGATGAGTCTAGACGTAATCACGCCACGTGTAGTCAGTGAGAAAGCAAAATACATATATCCTATGATATCACTTTCAGGAGTTACTTAAAAATTGATACCAATGAAGATATTTCCACAGAGAAAGGCAATCACAGTTTCATTAAAAAACTTATGGTTCACCAAATAGAAAGGGATGAGGATTGGATAGATTACCATATTGGGGTTAACAGAGATATACAAACCATGTGAAATATATAACCACCAAAGACGTACGGAAGACCAGGAGAAGACTACTCAACATTGTGTCATAACCTACATGGGAAAAGGATGCGAGGAAGAAAAGATACACGTATATGTGTGAAAGACCCACATCTTGCACACCTAGAGCAAACAAACCAATGTAATCAAATCTGCTGGGATAAAAAATAAAAAGTAAATTACAAATATGAACAAGAAGTAATGAGACATAAACTTAAAGGGCTTTTTCCTGGCCCATTCCATTCTAATTTACAACCTAGAACACCACTTCCATTAAGCCTCTGTTTCCCCAGGTACCAAATTTGGTAAAGAAGAAATGCTGCCACCTTGTGGCCGTGTCCTGCAAGAGCAGCTTTAAACTCACAGCTAATGGTTACTTAACATTCACAAGGACTCAGGGCTGTAAAGGACACCTGCCTTAAAAAATTGTGCTGAAGTAGTGAATGGACAAAAAAATTCAAAACAGGCAGATGTTTCAAGAAGAGACTATGAAGAGTTATGTATTACTCACGCTCTTTTAAAAAAAAAGGAAAATGGATACAAGCTCAACCTCAGGGTGTGTTAGACCCATGCAATCTAATCTACGAAAAGTTTCAACTTACACCAGTCGACTGACCATCAGCAAAAAGTATACGAACAATAAATGCTGAAGGGGTTTTAGAGCACTGTGTACCCTCTACCTGCTGGTGAGACGTAAAGGGGTAACAGCCAATAATGAGAAAAGAAAGGAGCTGTGTTTAAAAGTAAAAATGGAGGTACCATTCAATCCAGCAGGCGCACCATTGGATCTCTCACCTGAGAAGACAAGAATCGAGAAGACACAGGCCGCAAAAGCTGCAGTGCAGCCTTATTAACAATAGCCAGGACAGTGAAGCAATCAAAATGTCCAACAACAGGTGAATGGATAAAGAAGAAGTGGTCCATGTACACAATGGAATATTAGCCATGGAAAACAACGAACCATTGCTCTTTGAGGCACCACAAATGAGTCTGCAGATAATCATGAAAGATGAGGTAAGTTGGAAAGCAAAAGACCTGTATTCTATGATATCACTTATAGGCGTTCTCTAATAACTGACACAAATGAACATATTTCCACAGAGAAAGACACTCACAGACTTAGAAAATAAAACTATGCTCAACTAAAAGGAAAGGTGGGGGAATGGATAAATTAAGATTACTGTTACTATATGTATACAAACACAAATTATATAAATATCTCAAAAATACCGACCATATAGCAAGGGAGGTCTGCGGAACCCTCTGTAACATTTTACATGGGAAGAGGATCTGTACTTGAATAGACATATATAATGTACAAATGAACCAGATTGTGTTCACCTAGGACAAACAATATTCTAAGCTTTACCCCAATTTAAAAAAAAAAATTAAAACCAAGAAGAAATAATGAGACATAAACTTATAGGGCTTTCTCCGTGCACATTCCAATGTAATTTACAACCTAGGAACACGACTTCCAGAAAGGCTCTGCTGCCCTACTACCCAGATTTGGGAATGGAGAAATGCTGCCTGCTTCAGGTCACTTCCCACAACAGGAGCTTTAAAACCATTGCTAAAGGTCACTAAATATTCACAAAACTTGCAGTTCGGTAAATGACACCTGCTCTCTATAAAGAGTCTCAGGTGGAAAATCGACCAAAAAATTCAAAAGAGGGCAACCTTCCAAGAAGACAATATCAAGAGTTATATTGTACTCCCAATTGTTTCCTTTTTTCAACAGAAAAGAAAACGGCGGTGAAAAATGATGAGTTTTACGAATTTTCAAAGCCATGCAAACCCAAATTACAAAACCCTATCAGCTCACAGCAGCCAGCAGGGCCATTAACATAAATGCTGCAAACAATAGATACTGAAGCGATTGTTCAGAAATGTGTACCCTCGATTCTAAGGGGGACGTGGTAAGTGCCACTAATGAGAACACAAAGAAGGTGCTTTGAAAAGGGAAAAACGATGCTACCAGTCAGTCAATCACACCCACTGCTGGGGCTATCACCTGAGAAAATGAGAATCAAAAAGTCACAGGCTGGCAATCCTGCACTCCAACAATATTTACCATAGCCAACACTTGGAAGCAATGAAAATGTCCATCAACCGAGGAATGCACAAAGAAGAAGTGGTCCACGTACACAGTGGAAAATTACTCCAATAAAAAATAAAAATTAAATTTAAAAATCCAACAAAACTAAGGAGACATCAGCTTGTGTGGGTTTGTCCGGGCACACTCCACTCTAATTTATAACCGAGAAACACCACAGGCCGCAAGGGCTTTTCCCTAGTTACCAGGGTGGGGAACATAGAAAGGCTGCTGCCCTCTGGCAGTTACCTGCAAAAGCAGTTTTAAAGCCTGTGCTAATGGTCATTTCATAGGAATAAGTACTGCAGAAGTGTAAATGAAACCTGCCCTCAAAATGTCTTCAGGGAGGTAATGGCCAAAACATTTCAAAATGTGACACATACTTTAAGAGAACACTTTGAAGAACTAAGGGGAAATCACAGCTTGAAAAATAAAAAGGACATGCCTTAAAGCTCAATTTCAACGGATTATGAGGCACGTGCGAATTCAACCACAAAGAGGTATCAGGTCACACTTTTCAGAATAACCATCAGCAAGAAAACTACAAACAATAAATGCTGAAGGTGTTGTGGAGAAATGCATACCCTCAACTGCAAGTAGGACATAAGTTGGAAAGGGCCACCAACTAGAACAGAATGGGGGCGCCTTAAAAACGTAAACATTGAGCTACCATATGATCCAGCAGGCCCACTCCTCCACCTATAATCTAAGAAGAGAGAATTGGAAAGACACAGGCAGGCAAATCTGCATTGCACAGTATTACAATATCCAAGATATGGAAGTAACCAAAAAGTCCACCAACAGATGGGTGGACAAAGAAGTACTCCTCCATGTACAGATGGAATATTCGCTAGTGAAAAAAATGAAACAATACCATTTGCAGCGCCATAGATGAGTCTAGACGTAATCACGCCACGTGTAGTCAGTGAGAAAGCAAAATACATATATCCTATGATATCACTTTCAGGAGTTACTTAAAAATTGATACCAATGAAGATATTTCCACAGAGAAAGGCAATCACAGTTTCATTAAAAAACTTATGGTTCACCAAATAGAAAGGGATGAGGATTGGATAGATTACCATATTGGGGTTAACAGAGATATACAAACCATGTGAAATATATAACCACCAAAGACGTACGGAAGACCAGGAGAAGACTACTCAACATTGTGTCATAACCTACATGGGAAAAGGATGCGAGGAAGAAAAGATACACGTATATGTGTGAAAGACCCACATCTTGCACACCTAGAGCAAACAAACCAATGTAATCAAATCTGCTGGGATAAAAAATAAAAAGTAAATTACAAATATGAACAAGAAGTAATGAGACATAAACTTAAAGGGCTTTTTCCTGGCCCATTCCATTCTAATTTACAACCTAGAACACCACTTCCATTAAGCCTCTGTTTCCCCAGGTACCAAATTTGGTAAAGAAGAAATGCTGCCACCTTGTGGCCGTGTCCTGCAAGAGCAGCTTTAAACTCACAGCTAATGGTTACTTAACATTCACAAGGACTCAGGGCTGTAAAGGACACCTGCCCTAAAAAATTGTGCTGAAGTAGTGAATGGACAAAAAAATTCAAAACAGGCAGATGTTTCAAGAAGAGACTATGAAGAGTTATGTATTACTCACGCTCTTTTAAAAAAAAAGGAAAATGGATACAAGCTCAACCTCAGGGTGTGTTAGACCCATGCAATCTAATCTACGAAAAGTTTCAACTTACACCAGTCGACTGACCATCAGCAAAAAGTATACGAACAATAAATGCTGAAGGGGTTTTAGAGAACTGTGTACCCTCTACCTGCTGGTGAGACATAAAAGCCAATAATGAGAAAAGAAAGGAGCTGTGTTTAAAAGTAAAAATGGAGGTACCATTCAATCCAGCAGGCGCACCATTGGATCTCTCACCTGAGAAGACAAGAATCGAGAAGACACAGGCCGCAAAAGCTGCAGTGCAGCCTTATTAACAATAGCCAGGACAGTGAAGCAATCAAAATGTCCAACAACAGGTGAATGGATAAAGAAGAAGTGGTCCATGTACACAATGGAATATTAGCCATGGAAAACAACGAACCATTGCTCTTTGAGGCACCACAAATGAGTCTGCAGATAATCATGAAAGATGAGGTAAGTTGGAAAGCAAAAGACCTGTATTCTATGATATCACTTATAGGCGTTCTCTAATAACTGACACAAATGAACATATTTCCACAGAGAAAGACACTCACAGACTTAGAAAATAAAACTATGCTCAACTAAAAGGAAAGGTGGGGGAATGGATAAATTAAGATTACTGTTACTATATGTATACAAACACAAATTATATAAATATCTCAAAAATACTGACCATATAGCAAGGGAGGTCTGCGGAACCCTCTGTAACATTTTACATGGGAAGAGGATCTGTACTTGAATAGACATATATAATGTACAAATGAACCAGATTGTGTTCACCTAGGACAAACAATATTCTAAGCTTTACACCAATTTAAAAAAAAAAATTAAAACCAAGAAGAAATAATGAGACATAAACTTATAGGGCTTTCTCCGTGCACATTCCAATGTAATTTACAACCTAGGAACACGACTTCCAGAAAGGCTCTGCTGCCCTACTACCCAGATTTGGGAATGGAGAAATGCTGCCTGCTTCAGGTCACTTCCCACAACAGGAGCTTTAAAACCATTGCTAAAGGTCACTAAATATTCACAAAACTTGCAGTTCGGTAAATGACACCTGCTCTCTATAAAGAGTCTCAGGTGGAAAATCGACCAAAAAATTCAAAAGAGGGCAACCTTCCAAGAAGACAATATCAAGAGTTATATTGTACTCCCAATTGTTTCCTTTTTTCAACAGAAAAGAAAACGGCGGTGAAAAATGATGAGTTTTACGAATTTTCAAAGCCATGCAAACCCAAATTACAAAACCCTATCAGCTCACAGCAGCCAGTAGGGCCATTAGCATAAATGCTGCAAACAATAGATACTGAAGCGATTGTTCAGAAATGTGTACCCTCGATTCTAAGGGGGACGTGGTAAGTGCCACTAATGAGAACACAAAGAAGGTGCTTTGAAAAGGGAAAAACGATGCTACCAGTCAGTCAATCACACCCACTGCTGGGGCTATCACCTGAGAAAATGAGAATCAAAAAGTCACAGGCTGGCAATCCTGCACTCCAACAATATTTACCATAGCCAACACTTGGAAGCAATGAAAATGTCCATCAACCGAGGAATGCACAAAGAAGAAGTGGTCCACGAACACAGTGGAAAATTACTCCAATAAAAAATAAAAATTAAATTTAAAAATCCAACAAAACTAAGGAGACATCAGCTTGTGTGGGTTTGTCCGGGCACACTCCACTCTAATTTATAACCGAGAAACACCACAGGCCGCAAGGGCTTTTCCCTAGTTACCAGGGTGGGGAACATAGAAAGGCTGCTGCCCTCTGGCAGTTACCTGCAAAAGCAGTTTTAAAGCCTGTGCTAATGGTCATTTCATAGGAATAAGTACTGCAGAAGTGTAAATGAAACCTGCCGTCAAAATGTCTTCAGGGAGGTAATGGCCAAAACATTTCAAAATGTGACACATACTTTAAGAGAACACTTTGAAGAACTAAGGGGAAATCACAGCTTGAAAAATAAAAAGGACATGCCTTAAAGCTCAATTTCAATGGATTATGAGGCACGTGCGAATTCAACCACAAAGAGGTATCAGGTCACACTTTTCAGAATAACCATCAGCAAGAAAACTACAAACAATAAATGCTGAAGGTGTTGTGGAGAAATGCATACCCTCAACTGCAAGTAGGACATAAGTTGGAAAGGGCCACCAACTAGAACAGAATGGGGGCGCCTTAAAAACGTAAACATTGAGCTACCATATGATCCAGCAGGCCCACTCCTCCACCTATAATCTAAGAAGAGAGAATTGGAAAGACACAGGCAGGCAAATCTGCATTGCACAGTATTACAATATCCAAGATATGGAAGTAACCAAAAAGTCCACCAACAGATGGGTGGACAAAGAAGTACTCCTCCATGTACAGATGGAATATTCGCTAGTGAAAAAAATGAAACAATACCATTTGCAGCGCCATAGATGAGTCTAGACGTAATCACGCCACGTGTAGTCAGTGAGAAAGCAAAATACATATATCCTATGATATCACTTTCAGGAGTTACTTAAAAATTGATACCAATGAAGATATTTCCACAGAGAAAGGCAATCACAGTTTCATTAAAAAACTTATGGTTCACCAAATAGAAAGGGATGAGGATTGGATAGATTACCATATTGGGGTTAACAGAGATATACAAACCATGTGAAATATATAACCACCAAAGACGTACGGAAGACCAGGAGAAGACTACTCAACATTGTGTCATAACCTACATGGGAAAAGGATGCGAGGAAGAAAAGATACACGTATATGTGTGAAAGACCCACATCTTGCACACCTAGAGCAAACAAACCAATGTAATCAAATCTGCTGGGATAAAAAATAAAAAGTAAATTACAAATATGAACAAGAAGTAATGAGACATAAACTTAAAGGGCTTTTTCCTGGCCCATTCCATTCTAATTTACAACCTAGAACACCACTTCCATTAAGCCTCTGTTTCCCCAGGTACCAAATTTGGTAAAGAAGAAATGCTGCCACCTTGTGGCCGTGTCCTGCAAGAGCAGCTTTAAACTCACAGCTAATGGTTACTTAACATTCACAAGGACTCAGGGCTGTAAAGGACACCTGCCTTAAAAAATTGTGCTGAAGTAGTGAATGGACAAAAAAATTCAAAACAGGCAGATGTTTCAAGAAGAGACTATGAAGAGTTATGTATTACTCACGCTCTTTTAAAAAAAAAGGAAAATGGATACAAGCTCAACCTCAGGGTGTGTTAGACCCATGCAATCTAATCTACGAAAAGTTTCAACTTACACCAGTCGACTGACCATCAGCAAAAAGTATACGAACAATAAATGCTGAAGGGGTTTTAGAGCACTGTGTACCCTCTACCTGCTGGTGAGACGTAAAGGGGTAACAGCCAATAATGAGAAAAGAAAGGAGCTGTGTTTAAAAGTAAAAATGGAGGTACCATTCAATCCAGCAGGCGCACCATTGGATCTCTCACCTGAGAAGACAAGAATCGAGAAGACACAGGCCGCAAAAGCTGCAGTGCAGCCTTATTAACAATAGCCAGGACAGTGAAGCAATCAAAATGTCCAACAACAGGTGAATGGATAAAGAAGAAGTGGTCCATGTACACAATGGAATATTAGCCATGGAAAACAACGAACCATTGCTCTTTGAGGCACCACAAATGAGTCTGCAGATAATCATGAAAGATGAGGTAAGTTGGAAAGCAAAAGACCTGTATTCTATGATATCACTTATAGGCGTTCTCTAATAACTGACACAAATGAACATATTTCCACAGAGAAAGACACTCACAGACTTAGAAAATAAAACTATGCTCAACTAAAAGGAAAGGTGGGGGAATGGATAAATTAAGATTACTGTTACTATATGTATACAAACACAAATTATATAAATATCTCAAAAATACCGACCATATAGCAAGGGAGGTCTGCGGAACCCTCTGTAACATTTTACATGGGAAGAGGATCTGTACTTGAATAGACATATATAATGTACAAATGAACCAGATTGTGTTCACCTAGGACAAACAATATTCTAAGCTTTACCCCAATTTAAAAAAAAAAATTAAAACCAAGAAGAAATAATGAGACATAAACTTATAGGGCTTTCTCCGTGCACATTCCAATGTAATTTACAACCTAGGAACACGACTTCCAGAAAGGCTCTGCTGCCCTACTACCCAGATTTGGGAATGGAGAAATGCTGCCTGCTTCAGGTCACTTCCCACAACAGGAGCTTTAAAACCATTGCTAAAGGTCACTAAATATTCACAAAACTTGCAGTTCGGTAAATGACACCTGCTCTCTATAAAGAGTCTCAGGTGGAAAATCGACCAAAAAATTCAAAAGAGGGCAACCTTCCAAGAAGACAATATCAAGAGTTATATTGTACTCCCAATTGTTTCCTTTTTTCAACAGAAAAGAAAACGGCGGTGAAAAATGATGAGTTTTACGAATTTTCAAAGCCATGCAAACCCAAATTACAAAACCCTATCAGCTCACAGCAGCCAGCAGGGCCATTAACATAAATGCTGCAAACAATAGATACTGAAGCGATTGTTCAGAAATGTGTACCCTCGATTCTAAGGGGGACGTGGTAAGTGCCACTAATGAGAACACAAAGAAGGTGCTTTGAAAAGGGAAAAACGATGCTACCAGTCAGTCAATCACACCCACTGCTGGGGCTATCACCTGAGAAAATGAGAATCAAAAAGTCACAGGCTGGCAATCCTGCACTCCAACAATATTTACCATAGCCAACACTTGGAAGCAATGAAAATGTCCATCAACCGAGGAATGCACAAAGAAGAAGTGGTCCACGTACACAGTGGAAAATTACTCCAATAAAAAATAAAAATTAAATTTAAAAATCCAACAAAACTAAGGAGACATCAGCTTGTGTGGGTTTGTCCGGGCACACTCCACTCTAATTTATAACCGAGAAACACCACAGGCCGCAAGGGCTTTTCCCTAGTTACCAGGGTGGGGAACATAGAAAGGCTGCTGCCCTCTGGCAGTTACCTGCAAAAGCAGTTTTAAAGCCTGTGCTAATGGTCATTTCATAGGAATAAGTACTGCAGAAGTGTAAATGAAACCTGCCCTCAAAATGTCTTCAGGGAGGTAATGGCCAAAACATTTCAAAATGTGACACATACTTTAAGAGAACACTTTGAAGAACTAAGGGGAAATCACAGCTTGAAAAATAAAAAGGACATGCCTTAAAGCTCAATTTCAACGGATTATGAGGCACGTGCGAATTCAACCACAAAGAGGTATCAGGTC
Source organism: Balaenoptera physalus (assembly GCF_965194825.1). Lineage (NCBI taxonomy): Eukaryota > Metazoa > Chordata > Mammalia > Artiodactyla > Balaenopteridae > Balaenoptera > Balaenoptera physalus. Next base: position 490,316 of record NW_028126561.1, read on the forward strand.
ACACTTTTCAGAATAACCATCAGCAAGAAAACTACAAACAATAAATGCTGAAGGTGTTGTGGAGAAATGCATACCCTCAACTGCAAGTAGGACATAAGTTGGAAAGGGCCACCAACTAGAACAGAATGGGGGCGCCTTAAAAACGTAAACATTGAGCTACCATATGATCCAGCAGGCCCACTCCTCCACCTATAATCTAAGAAGAGAGAATTGGAAAGACACAGGCAGGCAAATCTGCATTGCACAGTATTACAATATCCAAGATATGGAAGTAACCAAAAAGTCCACCAACAGATGGGTGGACAAAGAAGTACTCCTCCATGTACAGATGGAATATTCGCTAGTGAAAAAAATGAAACAATACCATTTGCAGCGCCATAGATGAGTCTAGACGTAATCACGCCACAGGTAGTCAGTGAGAAAGCAAAATACATATATCCTATGATATCACTTTCAGGATTTACTTAAAAATTGATACCAATGAAGATATTTCCACACAGAAAGGCAATCACAGTTTCATTAAAAAACTTATGGTTCACCAAATAGAAAGGGATGAGGATTGGATACATTACCATATTGGGGTTAACAGAGATATACAAACCATGTGAAATATATAACCACCAAAGACGTACGGAAGACCAGGAGAAGACTACTCAACATTGTGTCATAACCTACATGGGAAAAGGATGCGAGGAAGAAAAGATACACGTATATGTGTGAAAGACCCACATCTTGCACACCTAGAGCAAACAAACCAATGTAATCAAATCTGCTGGGATAAAAAATAAAAAGTAAATTACAAATATGAACAAGAAGTAATGAGACATAAACTTAAAGGGCTTTTTCCTGGCCCATTCCATTCTAATTTACAACCTAGAACACCACTTCCATTAAGCCTCTGTTTCCCCAGGTACCAAATTTGGTAAAGAAGAAATGCTGCCACCTTGTGGCCGTGTCCTGCAAGAGCAGCTTTAAACTCACAGCTAATGGTTACTTAACATTCACAAGGACTCAGGGCTGTAAAGGACACCTGCCTTAAAAAATTGTGCTGAAGTAGTGAATGGACAAAAAAATTCAAAACAGGCAGATGTTTCAAGAAGAGACTATGAAGAGTTATGTATTACTCACGCTCTTTTAAAAAAAACGGAAAATGGATACAAGCTCAACCTCAGGGTGTGTTAGACCCATGCAATCTAATCTACGAAAAGTTTCAACTTACACCAGTCGACTGACCATCAGCAAAAAGTATACGAACAATAAATGCTGAAGGGGTTTTAGAGCACTGTGTACCCTCTACCTGCTGGTGAGACGTAAAGGGGTAACAGCCAATAATGAGAAAAGAAAGGAGCTGTGTTTAAAAGTAAAAATGGAGGTACCATTCAATCCAGCAGGCGCACCATTGGATCTCTCACCTGAGAAGACAAGAATCGAGAAGACACAGGCCGCAAAAGCTGCAGTGCAGCCTTATTAACAATAGCCAGGACAGTGAAGCAATCAAAATGTCCAACAACAGGTGAATGGATAAAGAAGAAGTGGTCCATGTACACAATGGAATATTAGCCATGGAAAACAACGAACCATTGCTCTTTGAGGCACCACAAATGAGTCTGCAGATAATCATGAAAGATGAGGTAAGTTGGAAAGCAAAAGACCTGTATTCTATGATATCACTTATAGGCGTTCTCTAATAACTGACACAAATGAACATATTTCCACAGAGAAAGACACTCACAGACTTAGAAAATAAAACTATGCTCAACTAAAAGGAAAGGTGGGGGAATGGATAAATTAAGATTACTGTTACTATATGTATACAAACACAAATTATATAAATATCTCAAAAATACCGACCATATAGCAAGGGAGGTCTGCGGAACCCTCTGTAACATTTTACATGGGAAGAGGATCTGTACTTGAATAGACATATATAATGTACAAATGAACCAGATTGTGTTCACCTAGGACAAACAATATTCTAAGCTTTACCCCAATTTAAAAAAAAAAAATTAAAACCAAGAAGAAATAATGAGACATAAACTTATAGGGCTTTCTCCGTGCACATTCCAATGTAATTTACAACCTAGGAACACGACTTCCAGAAAGGCTCTGCTGCCCTACTACCCAGATTTGGGAATGGAGAAATGCTGCCTGCTTCAGGTCACTTCCCACAACAGGAGCTTTAAAACCATTGCTAAAGGTCACTAAATATTCACAAAACTTGCAGTTCGGTAAATGACACCTGCTCTCTATAAAGAGTCTCAGGTGGAAAATCGACCAAAAAATTCAAAAGAGGGCAACCTTCCAAGAAGACAATATCAAGAGTTATATTGTACTCCCAATTGTTTCCTTTTTTCAACAGAAAAGAAAACGGCGGTGAAAAATGATGAGTTTTACGAATTTTCAAAGCCATGCAAACCCAAATTACAAAACCCTATCAGCTCACAGCAGCCAGCAGGGCCATTAACATAAATGCTGCAAACAATAGATACTGAAGCGATTGTTCAGAAATGTGTACCCTCGATTCTAAGGGGGACGTGGTAAGTGCCACTAATGAGAACACAAAGAAGGTGCTTTGAAAAGGGAAAAACGATGCTACCAGTCAGTCAATCACACCCACTGCTGGGGCTATCACCTGAGAAAATGAGAATCAAAAAGTCACAGGCTGGCAATCCTGCACTCCAACAATATTTACCATAGCCAACACTTGGAAGCAATGAAAATGTCCATCAACCGAGGAATGCACAAAGAAGAAGTGGTCCACGTACACAGTGGAAAATTACTCCAATAAAAAATAAAAATTAAATTTAAAAATCCAACAAAACTAAGGAGACATCAGCTTGTGTGGGTTTGTCCGGGCACACTCCACTCTAATTTATAACCGAGAAACACCACAGGCCGCAAGGGCTTTTCCCTAGTTACCAGGGTGGGGAACATAGAAAGGCTGCTGCCCTCTGGCAGTTACCTGCAAAAGCAGTTTTAAAGCCTGTGCTAATGGTCATTTCATAGGAATAAGTACTGCAGAAGTGTAAATGAAACCTGCCCTCAAAATGTCTTCAGGGAGGTAATGGCCAAAACATTTCAAAATGTGACACATACTTTAAGAGAACACTTTGAAGAACTAAGGGGAAATCACAGCTTGAAAAATAAAAAGGACATGCCTTAAAGCTCAATTTCAACGGATTATGAGGCACGTGCGAATTCAACCACAAAGAGGTATCAGGTCACACTTTTCAGAATAACCATCAGCAAGAAAACTACAAACAATAAATGCTGAAGGTGTTGTGGAGAAATGCATACCCTCAACTGCAAGTAGGACATAAGTTGGAAAGGGCCACCAACTAGAACAGAATGGGGGTGCCTTAAAAACGTAAACATTGAGCTACCATATGATCCAGCAGGCCCACTCCTCCACCTATAATCTAAGAAGAGAGAATTGGAAAGACACAGGCAGGCAAATCTGCATTGCACAGTATTACAATATCCAAGATATGGAAGTAACCAAAAAGTCCACCAACAGATGGGTGGACAAAGAAGTACTCCTCCATGTACAGATGGAATATTCGCTAGTGAAAAAAATGAAACAATACCATTTGCAGCGCCATAGATGAGTCTAGACGTAATCACGCCACAGGTAGTCAGTGAGAAAGCAAAATACATATATCCTATGATATCACTTTCAGGAGTTACTTAAAAATTGATACCAATGAAGATATTTCCACACAGAAAGGCAATCACAGTTTCATTAAAAAACTTATGGTTCACCAAATAGAAAGGGATGAGGATTGGATACATTACCATATTGGGGTTAACAGAGATATACAAACCATGTGAAATATATAACCACCAAAGACGTACGGAAGACCAGGAGAAGACTACTCAACATTGTGTCATAACCTACATGGGAAAAGGATGCGAGGAAGAAAAGATACACGTATATGTGTGAAAGACCCACATCTTGCACACCTAGAGCAAACAAACCAATGTAATCAAATCTGCTGGGATAAAAAATAAAAAGTAAATTACAAATATGAACAAGAAGTAATGAGACATAAACTTAAAGGGCTTTTTCCTGGCCCATTCCATTCTAATTTACAACCTAGAACACCACTTCCATTAAGCCTCTGTTTCCCCAGGTACCAAATTTGGTAAAGAAGAAATGCTGCCACCTTGTGGCCGTGTCCTGCAAGAGCAGCTTTAAACTCACAGCTAATGGTTACTTAACATTCACAAGGACTCAGGGCTGTAAAGGACACCTGCCCTAAAAAATTGTGCTGAAGTAGTGAATGGACAAAAAAATTCAAAACAGGCAGATGTTTCAAGAAGAGACTATGAAGAGTTATGTATTACTCACGCTCTTTTAAAAAAAAAGGAAAATGGATACAAGCTCAACCTCAGGGTGTGTTAGACCCATGCAATCTAATCTACGAAAAGTTTCAACTTACACCAGTCGACTGACCATCAGCAAAAAGTATACGAACAATAAATGCTGAAGGGGTTTTAGAGCACTGTGTACCCTCTACCTGCTGGTGAGACGTAAAGGGGTAACAGCCAATAATGAGAAAAGAAAGGAGCTGTGTTTAAAAGTAAAAATGGAGGTACCATTCAATCCAGCAGGCGCACCATTGGATCTCTCACCTGAGAAGACAAGAATCGAGAAGACACAGGCCGCAAAAGCTGCAGTGCAGCCTTATTCACAATAGCCAGGACAGTGAAGCAATCAAAATGTCCAACAACAGGTGAATGGATAAAGAAGAAGTGGTCCATGTACACAATGGAATATTAGCCATGGAAAACAACGAACCATTGCTCTTTGAGGCACCACAAATGAGTCTGCAGATAATCATGAAAGATGAGGTAAGTTGGAAAGCAAAAGACCTGTATTCTATGATATCACTTATAGGCGTTCTCTAATAACTGACACAAATGAACATATTTCCACAGAGAAAGACACTCACAGACTTAAAAAATAAAACTATGCTCAACTAAAAGGAAAGGTGGGGGAATGGATAAATTAAGATTACTGTTACTATATGTATACAAACACAAATTATATAAATATCTCAAAAATACCGACCATATAGCAAGGGAGGTCTGCGGAACCCTCTGTAACATTTTACATGGGAAGAGGATCTGTACTTGAATAGACATATATAATGTACAAATGAACCAGATTGTGTTCACCTAGGACAAACAATATTCTAAGCTTTACCCCAATTAAAAAAAAAAAAAAATTAAAACCAAGAAGAAATAATGAGACATAAACTTATAGGGCTTTCTCCGTGCACATTCCAATGTAATTTACAACCTAGGAACACGCCTTCCAGAAAGGTTCTGCTGCCCTACTACCCAGATTTGGGAATGGAGAAATGCAGCCTGCTTCAGGTCACTTCCCACAACAGAAGCTTTAAAACCATTGCTAAAGGTCACTAAATATTCACAAAACTTGCAGTTCGGTAAATGACACCTGCTCTCTAAAAAGAGTCTCAGGTGGAAAATCGACCAAAAAATTCAAAAGAGGGCAACCTTCCAAGAAGACAATATCAAGAGTTATATTGTACTCCCAATTGTTTCCTTTTTTCAACAGAAAAGAAAACGGCGGTGAAAAATGATGAGTTTTACGAATTTTCAAAGCCATGCAAACCCAAATTACAAAACCCTACCAGCTCACAGCAGCCAGCAGGGCCATTAGCATAAATGCTGCAAACAATAGATACTGAAGCGATTGTGGAGAAATGTGTACCCTCGATTCTAAGGGGGACGTGGTAAGTGCCACTAATGAAAACACAAAGAAGGTGCTTTGAAAAGGGAAAAACGATGCTACCAGTCAGTCAATCACACCCACTGCTGGGGCTATCACCTGAGAAAATGAGAATCAAAAAGTCACAGGCTGGCAATCCTGCACTCCAACAATATTTACCATAGCCAACACTTGGAAGCAATGAAAATGTCCATCAACCGAGGAATGCACAAAGAAGAAGTGGTCCACGAACACAGTGGAAAATTACTCCAATAAAAAATAAAAATTAAATTTAAAAATCCAACAAAACTAAGGAGACATCAGCTTGTGTGGGTTTGTCCGGGCACACTCCACTCTAATTTATAACCGAGAAACACCACAGGCCGCAAGGGCTTTTCCCTAGTTACCAGGGTGGGGAACATAGAAAGGCTGCTGCCCTCTGGCAGTTACCTGCAAAAGCAGTTTTAAAGCCTGTGCTAATGGTCATTTCATAGGAATAAGTACTGCAGAAGTGTAAATGAAACCTGCCCTCAAAATGTCTTCAGGGAGGTAATGGCCAAAACATTTCAAAATGTGACACATACTTTAAGAGAACACTTTGAAGAACTAAGGGGAAATCACAGCTTGAAAAATAAAAAGGACATGCCTTAAAGCTCAATTTCAACGGATTATGAGGCACGTGCGAATTCAACCACAAAGAGGTATCAGGTCACACTTTTCAGAATAACCATCAGCAAGAAAACTACAAACAATAAATGCTGAAGGTGTTGTGGAGAAATGCATACCCTCAACTGCAAGTAGGACATAAGTTGGAAAGGGCCACCAACTAGAACAGAATGGGGGTGCCTTAAAAACGTAAACATTGAGCTACCATATGATCCAGCAGGCCCACTCCTCCACCTATAATCTAAGAAGAGAGAATTGGAAAGACACAGGCAGGCAAATCTGCATTGCACAGTATTACAATATCCAAGATATGGAAGTAACCAAAAAGTCCACCAACAGATGGGTGGACAAAGAAGTACTCCTCCATGTACAGATGGAATATTCGCTAGTGAAAAAAATGAAACAATACCATTTGCAGCGCCATAGATGAGTCTAGACGTAATCACGCCACAGGTAGTCAGTGAGAAAGCAAAATACATATATCCTATGATATCACTTTCAGGAGTTACTTAAAAATTGATACCAATGAAGATATTTCCACAGAGAAAGGCAATCACAGTTTCATTAAAAAACTTATGGTTCACCAAATAGAAAGGGATGAGGATTGGATAGATTACCATATTGGGGTTAACAGAGATATACAAACCATGTGAAATATATAACCACCAAAGACGTACGGAAGACCAGGAGAAGACTACTCAACATTGTGTCATAACCTACATGGGAAAAGGATGCGAGGAAGAAAAGATACACGTATATGTGTGAAAGACCCACATCTTGCACACCTAGAGCAAACAAACCAATGTAATCAAATCTGCTGGGATAAAAAATAAAAAGTAAATTACAAATATGAACAAGAAGTAATGAGACATAAACTTAAAGGGCTTTTTCCTGGCCCATTCCATTCTAATTTACAACCTAGAACACCACTTCCATTAAGCCTCTGTTTCCCCAGGTACCAAATTTGGTAAAGAAGAAATGCTGCCACCTTGTGGCCGTGTCCTGCAAGAGCAGCTTTAAACTCACAGCTAATGGTTACTTAACATTCACAAGGACTCAGGGCTGTAAAGGACACCTGCCCTAAAAAATTGTGCTGAAGTAGTGAATGGACAAAAAAATTCAAAACAGGCAGATGTTTCAAGAAGAGACTATGAAGAGTTATGTATTACTCACGCTCTTTTAAAAAAAAAGGAAAATGGATACAAGCTCAACCTCAGGGTGTGTTAGACCCATGCAATCTAATCTACGAAAAGTTTCAACTTACACCAGTCGACTGACCATCAGCAAAAAGTATACGAACAATAAATGCTGAAGGGGTTTTAGAGCACTGTGTACCCTCTACCTGCTGGTGAGACGTAAAGGGGTAACAGCCAATAATGAGAAAAGAAAGGAGCTGTGTTTAAAAGTAAAAATGGAGGTACCATTCAATCCAGCAGGCGCACCATTGGATCTCTCACCTGAGAAGACAAGAATCGAGAAGACACAGGCCGCAAAAGCTGCAGTGCAGCCTTATTCACAATAGCCAGGACAGTGAAGCAATCAAAATGTCCAACAACAGGTGAATGGATAAAGAAGAAGTGGTCCATGTACACAATGGAATATTAGCCATGGAAAACAACGAACCATTGCTCTTTGAGGCACCACAAATGAGTCTGCAGATAATCATGAAAGATGAGGTAAGTTGGAAAGCAAAAGACCTGTATTCTATGATATCACTTATAGGCGTTCTCTAATAACTGACACAAATGAACATATTTCCACAGAGAAAGACACTCACAGACTTAGAAAATAAAACTATGCTCAACTAAAAGGAAAGGTGGGGGAATGGATAAATTAAGATTACTGTTACTATATGTATACAAACACAAATTATATAAATATCTCAAAAATACCGACCATATAGCAAGGGAGGTCTGCGGAACCCTCTGTAACATTTTACATGGGAAGAGGATCTGTACTTGAATAGACATATATAATGTACAAATGAACCAGATTGTGTTCACCTAGGACAAACAATATTCTAAGCTTTACCCCAATTAAAAAAAAAAAAATTAAAACCAAGAAGAAATTATGAGACATAAACTTATAGGGCTTTCTCCGTGCACATTCCAATGTAATTTACAACCTAGGAACACGACTTCCAGAAAGGCTCTGCTGCCCTACTACCCAGATTTGGGAATGGAGAAATGCTGCCTGCTTCAGGTCACTTCCCACAACAGAAGCTTTAAAACCATTGCTAAAGGTCACTAAATATTCACAAAACTTGCAGTTCGGTAAATGACACCTGCTCTCTAAAAAGAGTCTCAGGTGGAAAATCGACCAAAAAATTCAAAAGAGGGCAACCTTCCAAGAAGACAATATCAAGAGTTATATTGTACTCCCAATTGTTTCCTTTTTTCAACAGAAAAGAAAACGGCGGTGAAAAATGATGAGTTTTACGAATTTTCAAATCCATGCAAACCCAAATTACAAAACCCTACCAGCTCACAGCAGCCAGCAGGGCCATTAGCATAAATGCTGCAAACAATAGATACTGAAGCGATTGTGGAGAAATGTGTACCCTCGATTCTAAGGGGGACGTGGTAAGTGCCACTAATGAAAACACAAAGAAGGTGCTTTGAAAAGGGAAAAACGATGCTACCAGTCAGTCAATCACACCCACTGCTGGGGCTATCACCTGAGAAAATGAGAATCAAAAAGTCACAGGCTGGCAATCCTGCACTCCAACAATATTTACCATAGCCAACACTTGGAAGCAATGAAAATGTCCATCAACCGAGGAATGCACAAAGAAGAAGTGGTCCACGAACACAGTGGAAAATTACTCCAATAAAAAATAAAAATTAAATTTAAAAATCCAACAAAACTAAGGAGACATCAGCTTGTGTGGGTTTGTCCGGGCACACTCCACTCTAATTTATAACCGAGAAACACCACAGGCCGCAAGGGCTTTTCCCTAGTTACCAGGGTGGGGAACATAGAAAGGCTGCTGCCCTCTGGCAGTTACCTGCAAAAGCAGTTTTAAAGCCTGTGCTAATGGTCATTTCATAGGAATAAGTACTGCAGAAGTGTAAATGAAACCTGCCCTCAAAATGTCTTCAGGGAGGTAATGGCCAAAACATTTCAAAATGTGACACATACTTTAAGAGAACACTTTGAAGAACTAAGGGGAAATCACAGCTTGAAAAATAAAAAGGACATGCCTTAAAGCTCAATTTCAACGGATTATGAGGCACGTGCGAATTCAACCACAAAGAGGTATCAGGTCACACTTTTCAGAATAACCATCAGCAAGAAAACTACAAACAATAAATGCTGAAGGTGTTGTGGAGAAATGCATACCCTCAACTGCAAGTAGGACATAAGTTGGAAAGGGCCACCAACTAGAACAGAATGGGGGTGCCTTAAAAACGTAAACATTGAGCTACCATATGATCCAGCAGGCCCACTCCTCCACCTATAATCTAAGAAGAGAGAATTGGAAAGACACAGGCAGGCAAATCTGCATTGCACAGTATTACAATATCCAAGATATGGAAGTAACCAAAAAGTCCACCAACAGATGGGTGGACAAAGAAGTACTCCTCCATGTACAGATGGAATATTCGCTAGTGAAAAAAATGAAACAATACCATTTGCAGCGCCATAGATGAGTCTAGACGTAATCACGCCACAGGTAGTCAGTGAGAAAGCAAAATACATATATCCTATGATATCACTTTCAGGAGTTACTTAAAAATTGATACCAATGAAGATATTTCCACAGAGAAAGGCAATCACAGTTTCATTAAAAAACTTATGGTTCACCAAATAGAAAGGGATGAGGATTGGATACATTACCATATTGGGGTTAACAGAGATATACAAACCATGTGAAATATATAACCACCAAAGACGTACGGAAGACCAGGAGAAGACTACTCAACATTGTGTCATAACCTACATGGGAAAAGGATGCGAGGAAGAAAAGATACACGTATATGTGTGAAAGACCCACATCTTGCACACCTAGAGCAAACAAACCAATGTAATCAAATCTGCTGGGATAAAAAATAAAAAGTAAATTACAAATATGAACAAGAAGTAATGAGACATAAACTTAAAGGGCTTTTTCCTGGCCCATTCCATTCTAATTTACAACCTAGAACACCACTTCCATTAAGCCTCTGTTTCCCCAGGTACCAAATTTGGTAAAGAAGAAATGCTGCCACCTTGTGGCCGTGTCCTGCAAGAGCAGCTTTAAACTCACAGCTAATGGTTACTTAACATTCACAAGGACTCAGGGCTGTAAAGGACACCTGCCCTAAAAAATTGTGCTGAAGTAGTGAATGGACAAAAAAATTCAAAACAGGCAGATGTTTCAAGAAGAGACTATGAAGAGTTATGTATTACTCACGCTCTTTTAAAAAAAAAGGAAAATGGATACAAGCTCAACCTCAGGGTGTGTTAGACCCATGCAATCTAATCTACGAAAAGTTTCAACTTACACCAGTCGACTGACCATCAGCAAAAAGTATACGAACAATAAATGCTGAAGGGGTTTTAGAGCACTGTGTACCCTCTACCTGCTGGTGAGACGTAAAGGGGTAACAGCCAATAATGAGAAAAGAAAGGAGCTGTGTTTAAAAGTAAAAATGGAGGTACCATTCAATCCAGCAGGCGCACCATTGGATCTCTCACCTGAGAAGACAAGAATCGAGAAGACACAGGCCGCAAAAGCTGCAGTGCAGCCTTATTCACAATAGCCAGGACAGTGAAGCAATCAAAATGTCCAACAACAGGTGAATGGATAAAGAAGAAGTGGTCCATGTACACAATGGAATATTAGCCATGGAAAACAACGAACCATTGCTCTTTGAGGCACCACAAATGAGTCTGCAGATAATCATGAAAGATGAGGTAAATTGGAAAGCAAAAGACCTGTATTCTATGATATCACTTATAGGCGTTCTCTAATAACTGACACAAATGAACATATTTCCACAGAGAAAGACACTCACAGACTTAGAAAATAAAACTATGCTCAACTAAAAGGAAAGGTGGGGGAATGGATAAATTAAGATTACTGTTACTATATGTATACAAACACAAATTATATAAATATCTCAAAAATACCGACCATATAGCAAGGGAGGTCTGCGGAACCCTCTGTAACATTTTACATGGGAAGAGGATCTGTACTTGAATAGACATATATAATGTACAAATGAACCAGATTGTGTTCACCTAGGACAAACAATATTCTAAGCTTTACCCCAATTAAAAAAAAAAAAAATTAAAACCAAGAAGAAATAATGAGACATAAACTTATAGGGCTTTCTCCGTGCACATTCCAATGTAATTTACAACCTAGGAACACGCCTTCCAGAAAGGTTCTGCTGCCCTACTACCCAGATTTGGGAATGGAGAAATGCAGCCTGCTTCAGGTCACTTCCCACAACAGAAGCTTTAAAACCATTGCTAAAGGTCACTAAATATTCACAAAACTTGCAGTTCGGTAAATGACACCTGCTCTCTAAAAAGAGTCTCAGGTGGAAAATCGACCAAAAAATTCAAAAGAGGGCAACCTTCCAAGAAGACAATATCAAGAGTTATATTGTACTCCCAATTGTTTCCTTTTTTCAACAGAAAAGAAAACGGCGGTGAAAAATGATGAGTTTTACGAATTTTCAAAGCCATGCAAACCCAAATTACAAAACCCTACCAGCTCACAGCAGCCAGCAGGGCCATTAGCATAAATGCTGCAAACAATAGATACTGAAGCGATTGTGGAGAAATGTGTACCCTCGATTCTAAGGGGGACGTGGTAAGTGCCACTAATGAAAACACAAAGAAGGTGCTTTGAAAAGGGAAAAACGATGCTACCAGTCAGTCAATCACACCCACTGCTGGGGCTATCACCTGAGAAAATGAGAATCAAAAAGTCACAGGCTGGCAATCCTGCACTCCAACAATATTTACCATAGCCAACACTTGGAAGCAATGAAAATGTCCATCAACCGAGGAATGCACAAAGAAGAAGTGGTCCACGAACACAGTGGAAAATTACTCCAATAAAAAATAAAAATTAAATTTAAAAATCCAACAAAACTAAGGAGACATCAGCTTGTGTGGGTTTGTCCGGGCACACTCCACTCTAATTTATAACCGAGAAACACCACAGGCCGCAAGGGCTTTTCCCTAGTTACCAGGGTGGGGAACATAGAAAGGCTGCTGCCCTCTGGCAGTTACCTGCAAAAGCAGTTTTAAAGCCTGTGCTAATGGTCATTTCATAGGAATAAGTACTGCAGAAGTGTAAATGAAACCTGCCCTCAAAATGTCTTCAGGGAGGTAATGGCCAAAACATTTCAAAATGTGACACATACTTTAAGAGAACACTTTGAAGAACTAAGGGGAAATCACAGCTTGAAAAATAAAAAGGACATGCCTTAAAGCTCAATTTCAACGGATTATGAGGCACGTGCGAATTCAACCACAAAGAGGTATCAGGTCACACTTTTCAGAATAACCATCAGCAAGAAAACTACAAACAATAAATGCTGAAGGTGTTGTGGAGAAATGCATACCCTCAACTGCAAGTAGGACATAAGTTGGAAAGGGCCACCAACTAGAACAGAATGGGGGTGCCTTAAAAACGTAAACATTGAGCTACCATATGATCCAGCAGGCCCACTCCTCCACCTATAATCTAAGAAGAGAGAATTGGAAAGACACAGGCAGGCAAATCTGCATTGCGCAGTATTACAATATCCAAGATATGGAAGTAACCAAAAAGTCCACCAACAGATGGGTGGACAAAGAAGTACTCCTCCATGTACAGATGGAATATTCGCTAGTGAAAAAAATGAAACAATACCATTTGCAGCGCCATAGATGAGTCTAGACGTAATCACGCCACAGGTAGTCAGTGAGAAAGCAAAATACATATATCCTATGATATCACTTTCAGGAGTTACTTAAAAATTGATACCAATGAAGATATTTCCACAGAGAAAGGCAATCACAGTTTCATTAAAAAACTTATGGTTCACCAAATAGAAAGGGATGAGGATTGGATAGATTACCATATTGGGGTTAACAGAGATATACAAACCATGTGAAATATATAACCACCAAAGACGTACGGAAGACCAGGAGAAGACTACTCAACATTGTGTCATAACCTACATGGGAAAAGGATGCGAGGAAGAAAAGATACACGTATATGTGTGAAAGACCCACATCTTGCACACCTAGAGCAAACAAACCAATGTAATCAAATCTGCTGGGATAAAAAATAAAAAGTAAATTACAAATATGAACAAGAAGTAATGAGACATAAACTTAAAGGGCTTTTTCCTGGCCCATTCCATTCTAATTTACAACCTAGAACACCACTTCCATTAAGCCTCTGTTTCCCCAGGTACCAAATTTGGTAAAGAAGAAATGCTGCCACCTTGTGGCCGTGTCCTGCAAGAGCAGCTTTAAACTCACAGCTAATGGTTACTTAACATTCACAAGGACTCAGGGCTGTAAAGGACACCTGCCCTAAAAAATTGTGCTGAAGTAGTGAATGGACAAAAAAATTCAAAACAGGCAGATGTTTCAAGAAGAGACTATGAAGAGTTATGTATTACTCACGCTCTTTTAAAAAAAAAGGAAAATGGATACAAGCTCAACCTCAGGGTGTGTTAGACCCATGCAATCTAATCTACGAAAAGTTTCAACTTACACCAGTCGACTGACCATCAGCAAAAAGTATACGAACAATAAATGCTGAAGGGGTTTTAGAGCACTGTGTACCCTCTACCTGCTGGTGAGACATAAAAGCCAATAATGAGAAAAGAAAGGAGCTGTGTTTAAAAGTAAAAATGGAGGTACCATTCAATCCAGCAGGCGCACCATTGGATCTCTCACCTGAGAAGACAAGAATCGAGAAGACACAGGCCGCAAAAGCTGCAGTGCAGCCTTATTAACAATAGCCAGGACAGTGAAGCAATCAAAATGTCCAACAACAGGTGAATGGATAAAGAAGAAGTGGTCCATGTACACAATGGAATATTAGCCATGGAAAACAACGAACCATTGCTCTTTGAGGCACCACAAATGAGTCTGCAGATAATCATGAAAGATGAGGTAAGTTGGAAAGCAAAAGACCTGTATTCTATGATATCACTTATAGGCGTTCTCTAATAACTGACACAAATGAACATATTTCCACAGAGAAAGACACTCACAGACTTAGAAAATAAAACTATGCTCAACTAAAAGGAAAGGTGGGGGAATGGATAAATTAAGATTACTGTTACTATATGTATACAAACACAAATTATATAAATATCTCAAAAATACCGACCATATAGCAAGGGAGGTTTGCGGAACCCTCTGTAACATTTTACATGGGAAGAGGATCTGTACTTGAATAGACATATATAATGTACAAATGAACCAGATTGTGTTCACCTAGGACAAACAATATTCTAAGCTTTACCCCAATTTAAAAAAAAAAATTAAAACCAAGAAGAAATAATGAGACATAAACTTATAGGGCTTTCTCCGTGCACATTCCAATGTAATTTACAACCTAGGAACACGACTTCCAGAAAGGCTCTGCTGCCCTACTACCCAGATTTGGGAATGGAGAAATGCTGCCTGCTTCAGGTCACTTCCCACAACAGGAGCTTTAAAACCATTGCTAAAGGTCACTAAATATTCACAAAACTTGCAGTTCGGTAAATGACACCTGCTCTCTATAAAGAGTCTCAGGTGGAAAATCGACCAAAAAATTCAAAAGAGGGCAACCTTCCAAGAAGACAATATCAAGAGTTATATTGTACTCCCAATTGTTTCCTTTTTTCAACAGAAAAGAAAACGGCGGTGAAAAATGATGAGTTTTACGAATTTTCAAAGCCATGCAAACCCAAATTACAAAACCCTATCAGCTCACAGCAGCCAGCAGGGCCATTAGCATAAATGCTGCAAACAATAGATACTGAAGCGATTGTTCAGAAATGTGTACCCTCGATTCTAAGGGGGACGTGGTAAGTGCCACTAATGAGAACACAAAGAAGGTGCTTTGAAAAGGGAAAAACGATGCTACCAGTCAGTCAATCACACCCACTGCTGGGGCTATCACCTGAGAAAATGAGAATCAAAAAGTCACAGGCTGGCAATCCTGCACTCCAACAATATTTACCATAGCCAACACTTGGAAGCAATGAAAATGTCCATCAACCGAGGAATGCACAAAGAAGAAGTGGTCCACGTACACAGTGGAAAATTACTCCAATAAAAAATAAAAATTAAATTTAAAAATCCAACAAAACTAAGGAGACATCAGCTTGTGTGGGTTTGTCCGGGCACATTCCACTCTAATTTATAACCGAGAAACACCACAGGCCGCAAGGGCTTTTCCCTAGTTACCAGGGTGGGGAACATAGAAAGGCTGCTGCCCTCTGGCAGTTACCTGCAAAAGCAGTTTTAAAGCCTGTGCTAATGGTCATTTCATAGGAATAAGTACTGCAGAAGTGTAAATGAAACCTGCCCTCAAAATGTCTTCAGGGAGGTAATGGCCAAAACATTTCAAAATGTGACACATACTTTAAGAGAACACTTTGAAGAACTAAGGGGAAATCACAGCTTGAAAAATAAAAAGGACATGCCTTAAAGCTCAATTTCAACGGATTATGAGGCACGTGCGAATTCAACCACAAAGAGGTATCAGGTCACACTTTTCAGAATAACCATCAGCAAGAAAACTACAAACAATAAATGCTGAAGGTGTTGTGGAGAAATGCATACCCTCAACTGCAAGTAGGACATAAGTTGGAAAGGGCCACCAACTAGAACAGAATGGGGGTGCCTTAAAAACGTAAACATTGAGCTACCATATGATCCAGCAGGCCCACTCCTCCACCTATAATCTAAGAAGAGAGAATTGGAAAGACACAGGCAGGCAAATCTGCATTGCACAGTATTACAATATCCAAGATATGGAAGTAACCAAAAAGTCCACCAACAGATGGGTGGACAAAGAAGTACTCCTCCATGTACAGATGGAATATTCGCTAGTGAAAAAAATGAAACAATACCATTTGCAGCGCCATAGATGAGTCTAGACGTAATCACGCCACGTGTAGTCAGTGAGAAAGCAAAATACATATATCCTATGATATCACTTTCAGGAGTTACTTAAAAATTGATACCAATGAAGATATTTCCACAGAGAAAGGCAATCACAGTTTCATTAAAAAACTTATGGTTCACCAAATAGAAAGGGATGAGGATTGGATAGATTACCATATTGGGGTTAACAGAGATATACAAACCATGTGAAATATATAACCACCAAAGACGTACGGAAGACCAGGAGAAGACTACTCAACATTGTGTCATAACCTACATGGGAAAAGGATGCGAGGAAGAAAAGATACACGTATATGTGTGAAAGACCCACATCTTGCACACCTAGAGCAAACAAACCAATGTAATCAAATCTGCTGGGATAAAAAATAAAAAGTAAATTACAAATATGAACAAGAAGTAATGAGACATAAACTTAAAGGGCTTTTTCCTGGCCCATTCCATTCTAATTTACAACCTAGAACACCACTTCCATTAAGCCTCTGTTTCCCCAGGTACCAAATTTGGTAAAGAAGAAATGCTGCCACCTTGTGGCCGTGTCCTGCAAGAGCAGCTTTAAACTCACAGCTAATGGTTACTTAACATTCACAAGGACTCAGGGCTGTAAAGGACACCTGCCCTAAAAAATTGTGCTTAAGTAGTGAATGGACAAAAAAATTCAAAACAGGCAGATGTTTCAAGAAGAGACTATGAAGAGTTATGTATTACTCACGCTCTTTTAAAAAAAAAGGAAAATGGATACAAGCTCAACCTCAGGGTGTGTTAGACCCATGCAATCTAATCTACGAAAAGTTTCAACTTACACCAGTCGACTGACCATCAGCAAAAAGTATACGAACAATAAATGCTGAAGGGGTTTTAGAGCACTGTGTACCCTCTACCTGCTGGTGAGACGTAAAGGGGTAACAGCCAATAATGAGAAAAGAAAGGAGCTGTGTTTAAAAGTAAAAATGGAGGTACCATTCAATCCAGCAGGCGCACCATTGGATCTCTCACCTGAGAAGACAAGAATCGAGAAGACACAGGCCGCAAAAGCTGCAGTGCAGCCTTATTAACAATAGCCAGGACAGTGAAGCAATCAAAATGTCCAACAACAGGTGAATGGATAAAGAAGAAGTGGTCCATGTACACAATGGAATATTAGCCATGGAAAACAACGAACCATTGCTCTTTGAGGCACCACAAATGAGTCTGCAGATAATCATGAAAGATGAGGTAAGTTGGAAAGCAAAAGACCTGTATTCTATGATATCACTTATAGGCGTTCTCTAATAACTGACACAAATGAACATATTTCCACAGAGAAAGACACTCACAGACTTAGAAAATAAAACTATGCTCAACTAAAAGGAAAGGTGGGGGAATGGATAAATTAAGATTACTGTTACTATATGTATACAAACACAAATTATATAAATATCTCAAAAATACCGACCATATAGCAAGGGAGGTCTGCGGAACCCTCTGTAACATTTTACATGGGAAGAGGATCTGTACTTGAATAGACATATATAATGTACAAATGAACCAGATTGTGTTCACCTAGGACAAACAATATTCTAAGCTTTACCCCAATTTAAAAAAAAAATTAAAACCAAGAAAAATAATGAGACATAAACTTATAGGGCTTTCTCCGTGCACATTCCAATGTAATTTACAACCTAGGAACACGACTTCCAGAAAGGCTCTGCTGCCCTACTACCCAGATTTGGGAATGGAGAAATGCTGCCTGCTTCAGGTCACTTCCCACAACAGGAGCTTTAAAACCATTGCTAAAGGTCACTAAATATTCACAAAACTTGCAGTTCGGTAAATGACACCTGCTCTCTATAAAGAGTCTCAGGTGGAAAATCGACCAAAAAATTCAAAAGAGGGCAACCTTCCAAGAAGACAATATCAAGAGTTATATTGTACTCCCAATTGTTTCCTTTTTTCAACAGAAAAGAAAACGGCGGTGAAAAATGATGAGTTTTACGAATTTTCAAAGCCATGCAAACCCAAATTACAAAACCCTACCAGCTCACAGCAGCCAGCAGGGCCATTAGCATAAATGCTGCAAACAATAGATACTGAAGCGATTGTGGAGAAATGTGTACCCTCGATTCTAAGGGGGACGTGGTAAGTGCCACTAATGAAAACACAAAGAAGGTGCTTTGAAAAGGGAAAAACGATGCTACCAGTCAGTCAATCACACCCACTGCTGGGGCTATCACCTGAGAAAATGAGAATCAAAAAGTCACAGGCTGGCAATCCTGCACTCCAACAATATTTACCATAGCCAACACTTGGAAGCAATGAAAATGTCCATCAACCGAGGAATGCACAAAGAAGAAGTGGTCCACGAACACAGTGGAAAATTACTCCAATAAAAAATAAAAATTAAATTTAAAAATCCAACAAAACTAAGGAGACATCAGCTTGTGTGGGTTTGTCCGGGCACACTCCACTCTAATTTATAACCGAGAAACACCACAGGCCGCAAGGGCTTTTCCCTAGTTACCAGGGTGGGGAACATAGAAAGGCTGCTGCCCTCTGGCAGTTACCTGCAAAAGCAGTTTTAAAGCCTGTGCTAATGGTCATTTCATAGGAATAAGTACTGCAGAAGTGTAAATGAAACCTGCCCTCAAAATGTCTTCAGGGAGGTAATGGCCAAAACATTTCAAAATGTGACACATACTTTAAGAGAACACTTTGAAGAACTAAGGGGAAATCACAGCTTGAAAAATAAAAAGGACATGCCTTAAAGCTCAATTTCAACGGATTATGAGGCACGTGCGAATTCAACCACAAAGAGGTATCAGGTCACACTTTTCAGAATAACCATCAGCAAGAAAACTACAAACAATAAATGCTGAAGGTGTTGTGGAGAAATGCATACCCTCAACTGCAAGTAGGACATAAGTTGGAAAGGGCCACCAACTAGAACAGAATGGGGGTGCCTTAAAAACGTAAACATTGAGCTACCATATGATCCAGCAGGCCCACTCCTCCACCTATAATCTAAGAAGAGAGAATTGGAAAGACACAGGCAGGCAAATCTGCATTGCGCAGTATTACAATATCCAAGATATGGAAGTAACCAAAAAGTCCACCAACAGATGGGTGGACAAAGAAGTACTCCTCCATGTACAGATGGAATATTCGCTAGTGAAAAAAATGAAACAATACCATTTGCAGCGCCATAGATGAGTCTAGACGTAATCACGCCACAGGTAGTCAGTGAGAAAGCAAAATACATATATCCTATGATATCACTTTCAGGAGTTACTTAAAAATTGATACCAATGAAGATATTTCCACAGAGAAAGGCAATCACAGTTTCATTAAAAAACTTATGGTTCACCAAATAGAAAGGGATGAGGATTGGATAGATTACCATATTGGGGTTAACAGAGATATACAAACCATGTGAAATATATAACCACCAAAGACGTACGGAAGACCAGGAGAAGACTACTCAACATTGTGTCATAACCTACATGGGAAAAGGATGCGAGGAAGAAAAGATACACGTATATGTGTGAAAGACCCACATCTTGCACACCTAGAGCAAACAAACCAATGTAATCAAATCTGCTGGGATAAAAAATAAAAAGTAAATTACAAATATGAACAAGAAGTAATGAGACATAAACTTAAAGGGCTTTTTCCTGGCCCATTCCATTCTAATTTACAACCTAGAACACCACTTCCATTAAGCCTCTGTTTCCCCAGGTACCAAATTTGGTAAAGAAGAAATGCTGCCACCTTGTGGCCGTGTCCTGCAAGAGCAGCTTTAAACTCACAGCTAATGGTTACTTAACATTCACAAGGACTCAGGGCTGTAAAGGACACCTGCCCTAAAAAATTGTGCTGAAGTAGTGAATGGACAAAAAAATTCAAAACAGGCAGATGTTTCAAGAAGAGACTATGAAGAGTTATGTATTACTCACGCTCTTTTAAAAAAAAAGGAAAATGGATACAAGCTCAACCTCAGGGTGTGTTAGACCCATGCAATCTAATCTACGAAAAGTTTCAACTTACACCAGTCGACTGACCATCAGCAAAAAGTATACGAACAATAAATGCTGAAGGGGTTTTAGAGCACTGTGTACCCTCTACCTGCTGGTGAGACATAAAAGCCAATAATGAGAAAAGAAAGGAGCTGTGTTTAAAAGTAAAAATGGAGGTACCATTCAATCCAGCAGGCGCACCATTGGATCTCTCACCTGAGAAGACAAGAATCGAGAAGACACAGGCCGCAAAAGCTGCAGTGCAGCCTTATTAACAATAGCCAGGACAGTGAAGCAATCAAAATGTCCAACAACAGGTGAATGGATAAAGAAGAAGTGGTCCATGTACACAATGGAATATTAGCCATGGAAAACAACGAACCATTGCTCTTTGAGGCACCACAAATGAGTCTGCAGATAATCATGAAAGATGAGGTAAGTTGGAAAGCAAAAGACCTGTATTCTATGATATCACTTATAGGCGTTCTCTAATAACTGACACAAATGAACATATTTCCACAGAGAAAGACACTCACAGACTTAGAAAATAAAACTATGCTCAACTAAAAGGAAAGGTGGGGGAATGGATAAATTAAGATTACTGTTACTATATGTATACAAACACAAATTATATAAATATCTCAAAAATACCGACCATATAGCAAGGGAGGTCTGCGGAACCCTCTGTAACATTTTACATGGGAAGAGGATCTGTACTTGAATAGACATATATAATGTACAAATGAACCAGATTGTGTTCACCTAGGACAAACAATATTCTAAGCTTTACCCCAATTTAAAAAAAAAAATTAAAACCAAGAAGAAATAATGAGACATAAACTTATAGGGCTTTCTCCGTGCACATTCCAATGTAATTTACAACCTAGGAACACGACTTCCAGAAAGGCTCTGCTGCCCTACTACCCAGATTTGGGAATGGAGAAATGCTGCCTGCTTCAGGTCACTTCCCACAACAGGAGCTTTAAAACCATTGCTAAAGGTCACTAAATATTCACAAAACTTGCAGTTCGGTAAATGACACCTGCTCTCTATAAAGAGTCTCAGGTGGAAAATCGACCAAAAAATTCAAAAGAGGGCAACCTTCCAAGAAGACAATATCAAGAGTTATATTGTACTCCCAATTGTTTCCTTTTTTCAACAGAAAAGAAAACGGCGGTGAAAAATGATGAGTTTTACGAATTTTCAAAGCCATGCAAACCCAAATTACAAAACCCTATCAGCTCACAGCAGCCAGCAGGGCCATTAGCATAAATGCTGCAAACAATAGATACTGAAGCGATTGTTCAGAAATGTGTACCCTCGATTCTAAGGGGGACGTGGTAAGTGCCACTAATGAGAACACAAAGAAGGTGCTTTGAAAAGGGAAAAACGATGCTACCAGTCAGTCAATCACACCCACTGCTGGGGCTATCACCTGAGAAAATGAGAATCAAAAAGTCACAGGCTGGCAATCCTGCACTCCAACAATATTTACCATAGCCAACACTTGGAAGCAATGAAAATGTCCATCAACCGAGGAATGCACAAAGAAGAAGTGGTCCACGTACACAGTGGAAAATTACTCCAATAAAAAATAAAAATTAAATTTAAAAATCCAACAAAACTAAGGAGACATCAGCTTGTGTGGGTTTGTCCGGGCACACTCCACTCTAATTTATAACCGAGAAACACCACAGGCCGCAAGGGCTTTTCCCTAGTTACCAGGGTGGGGAACATAGAAAGGCTGCTGCCCTCTGGCAGTTACCTGCAAAAGCAGTTTTAAAGCCTGTGCTAATGGTCATTTCATAGGAATAAGTACTGCAGAAGTGTAAATGAAACCTGCCCTCAAAATGTCTTCAGGGAGGTAATGGCCAAAACATTTCAAAATGTGACACATACTTTAAGAGAACACTTTGAAGAACTAAGGGGAAATCACAGCTTGAAAAATAAAAAGGACATGCCTTAAAGCTCAATTTCAACGGATTATGAGGCACGTGCGAATTCAACCACAAAGAGGTATCAGGTCACACTTTTCAGAATAACCATCAGCAAGAAAACTACAAACAATAAATGCTGAAGGTGTTGTGGAGAAATGCATACCCTCAACTGCAAGTAGGACATAAGTTGGAAAGGGCCACCAACTAGAACAGAATGGGGGTGCCTTAAAAACGTAAACATTGAGCTACCATATGATCCAGCAGGCCCACTCCTCCACCTATAATCTAAGAAGAGAGAATTGGAAAGACACAGGCAGGCAAATCTGCATTGCACAGTATTACAATATCCAAGATATGGAAGTAACCAAAAAGTCCACCAACAGATGGGTGGACAAAGAAGTACTCCTCCATGTACAGATGGAATATTCGCTAGTGAAAAAAATGAAACAATACCATTTGCAGCGCCATAGATGAGTCTAGACGTAATCACGCCACGTGTAGTCAGTGAGAAAGCAAAATACATATATCCTATGATATCACTTTCAGGAGTTACTTAAAAATTGATACCAATGAAGATATTTCCACAGAGAAAGGCAATCACAGTTTCATTAAAAAACTTATGGTTCACCAAATAGAAAGGGATGAGGATTGGATAGATTACCATATTGGGGTTAACAGAGATATACAAACCATGTGAAATATATAACCACCAAAGACGTACGGAAGACCAGGAGAAGACTACTCAACATTGTGTCATAACCTACATGGGAAAAGGATGCGAGGAAGAAAAGATACACGTATATGTGTGAAAGACCCACATCTTGCACACCTAGAGCAAACAAACCAATGTAATCAAATCTGCTGGGATAAAAAATAAAAAGTAAATTACAAATATGAACAAGAAGTAATGAGACATAAACTTAAAGGGCTTTTTCCTGGCCCATTCCATTCTAATTTACAACCTAGAACACCACTTCCATTAAGCCTCTGTTTCCCCAGGTACCAAATTTGGTAAAGAAGAAATGCTGCCACCTTGTGGCCGTGTCCTGCAAGAGCAGCTTTAAACTCACAGCTAATGGTTACTTAACATTCACAAGGACTCAGGGCTGTAAAGGACACCTGCCCTAAAAAATTGTGCTTAAGTAGTGAATGGACAAAAAAATTCAAAACAGGCAGATGTTTCAAGAAGAGACTATGAAGAGTTATGTATTACTCACGCTCTTTTAAAAAAAAAGGAAAATGGATACAAGCTCAACCTCAGGGTGTGTTAGACCCATGCAATCTAATCTACGAAAAGTTTCAACTTACACCAGTCGACTGACCATCAGCAAAAAGTATACGAACAATAAATGCTGAAGGGGTTTTAGAGCACTGTGTACCCTCTACCTGCTGGTGAGACGTAAAGGGGTAACAGCCAATAATGAGAAAAGAAAGGAGCTGTGTTTAAAAGTAAAAATGGAGGTACCATTCAATCCAGCAGGCGCACCATTGGATCTCTCACCTGAGAAGACAAGAATCGAGAAGACACAGGCCGCAAAAGCTGCAGTGCAGCCTTATTAACAATAGCCAGGACAGTGAAGCAATCAAAATGTCCAACAACAGGTGAATGGATAAAGAAGAAGTGGTCCATGTACACAATGGAATATTAGCCATGGAAAACAACGAACCATTGCTCTTTGAGGCACCACAAATGAGTCTGCAGATAATCATGAAAGATGAGGTAAGTTGGAAAGCAAAAGACCTGTATTCTATGATATCACTTATAGGCGTTCTCTAATAACTGACACAAATGAACATATTTCCACAGAGAAAGACACTCACAGACTTAGAAAATAAAACTATGCTCAACTAAAAGGAAAGGTGGGGGAATGGATAAATTAAGATTACTGTTACTATATGTATACAAACACAAATTATATAAATATCTCAAAAATACCGACCATATAGCAAGGGAGGTCTGCGGAACCCTCTGTAACATTTTACATGGGAAGAGGATCTGTACTTGAATAGACATATATAATGTACAAATGAACCAGATTGTGTTCACCTAGGACAAACAATATTCTAAGCTTTACCCCAATTTAAAAAAAAAATTAAAACCAAGAAAAATAATGAGACATAAACTTATAGGGCTTTCTCCGTGCACATTCCAATGTAATTTACAACCTAGGAACACGACTTCCAGAAAGGCTCTGCTGCCCTACTACCCAGATTTGGGAATGGAGAAATGCTGCCTGCTTCAGGTCACTTCCCACAACAGGAGCTTTAAAACCATTGCTAAAGGTCACTAAATATTCACAAAACTTGCAGTTCGGTAAATGACACCTGCTCTCTATAAAGAGTCTCAGGTGGAAAATCGACCAAAAAATTCAAAAGAGGGCAACCTTCCAAGAAGACAATATCAAGAGTTATATTGTACTCCCAATTGTTTCCTTTTTTCAACAGAAAAGAAAACGGCGGTGAAAAATGATGAGTTTTACGAATTTTCAAAGCCATGCAAACCCAAATTACAAAACCCTATCAGCTCACAGCAGCCAGCAGGGCCATTAACATAAATGCTGCAAACAATAGATACTGAAGCGATTGTTCAGAAATGTGTACCCTCGATTCTAAGGGGGACGTGGTAAGTGCCACTAATGAGAACACAAAGAAGGTGCTTTGAAAAGGGAAAAACGATGCTACCAGTCAGTCAATCACACCCACTGCTGGGGCTATCACCTGAGAAAATGAGAATCAAAAAGTCACAGGCTGGCAATCCTGCACTCCAACAATATTTACCATAGCCAACACTTGGAAGCAATGAAAATGTCCATCAACCGAGGAATGCACAAAGAAGAAGTGGTCCACGTACACAGTGGAAAATTACTCCAATAAAAAATAAAAATTAAATTTAAAAATCCAACAAAACTAAGGAGACATCAGCTTGTGTGGGTTTGTCCGGGCACACTCCACTCTAATTTATAACCGAGAAACACCACAGGCCGCAAGGGCTTTTCCCTAGTTACCAGGGTGGGGAACATAGAAAGGCTGCTGCCCTCTGGCAGTTACCTGCAAAAGCAGTTTTAAAGCCTGTGCTAATGGTCATTTCATAGGAATAAGTACTGCAGAAGTGTAAATGAAACCTGCCCTCAAAATGTCTTCAGGGAGGTAATGGCCAAAACATTTCAAAATGTGACACATACTTTAAGAGAACACTTTGAAGAACTAAGGGGAAATCACAGCTTGAAAAATAAAAAGGACATGCCTTAAAGCTCAATTTCAACGGATTATGAGGCACGTGCGAATTCAACCACAAAGAGGTATCAGGTCACACTTTTCAGAATAACCATCAGCAAGAAAACTACAAACAATAAATGCTGAAGGTGTTGTGGAGAAATGCATACCCTCAACTGCAAGTAGGACATAAGTTGGAAAGAGCCACCAACTAGAACAGAATGCGGGTGCCTTAAAAACGTAAACATTGAGCTACCATATGATCCAGCAGGCCCACTCCTCCACCTATAATCTAAGAAGAGAGAATTGGAAAGACACAGGCAGGCAAATCTGCATTGCACAGTATTACAATATCCAAGATATGGAAGTAACCAAAAAGTCCACCAACAGATGGGTGGACAAAGAAGTACTCCTCCATGTACAGATGGAATATTCGCTAGTGAAAAAAATGAAACAATACCATTTGCAGCGCCATAGATGAGTCTAGACGTAATCACGCCACAGGTAGTCAGTGAGAAAGCAAAATACATATATCCTATGATATCACTTTCAGGAGTTACTTAAAAATTGATACCAATGAAGATATTTCCACAGAGAAAGGCAATCACAGTTTCATTAAAAAACTTATGGTTCACCAAATAGAAAGGGATGAGGATTGGATACATTACCATATTGGGGTTAACAGAGATATACAAACCATGTGAAATATATAACCACCAAAGACGTACGGAAGACCAGGAGAAGACTACTCAACATTGTGTCATAACCTACATGGGAAAAGGATGCGAGGAAGAAAAGATACACGTATATGTGTGAAAGACCCACATCTTGCACACCTAGAGCAAACAAACCAATGTAATCAAATCTGCTGGGATAAAAAATAAAAAGTAAATTACAAATATGAACAAGAAGTAATGAGACATAAACTTAAAGGGCTTTTTCCTGGCCCATTCCATTCTAATTTACAACCTAGAACACCACTTCCATTAAGCCTCTGTTTCCCCAGGTACCAAATTTGGTAAAGAAGAAATGCTGCCACCTTGTGGCCGTGTCCTGCAAGAGCAGCTTTAAACTCACAGCTAATGGTTACTTAACATTCACAAGGACTCAGGGCTGTAAAGGACACCTGCCCTAAAAAATTGTGCTGAAGTAGTGAATGGACAAAAAAATTCAAAACAGGCAGATGTTTCAAGAAGAGACTATGAAGAGTTATGTATTACTCACGCTCTTTTAAAAAAAAAGGAAAATGGATACAAGCTCAACCTCAGGGTGTGTTAGACCCATGCAATCTAATCTACGAAAAGTTTCAACTTACACCAGTCGACTGACCATCAGCAAAAAGTATACGAACAATAAATGCTGAAGGGGTTTTAGAGCACTGTGTACCCTCTACCTGCTGGTGAGACGTAAAGGGGTAACAGCCAATAATGAGAAAAGAAAGGAGCTGTGTTTAAAAGTAAAAATGGAGGTACCATTCAATCCAGCAGGCGCACCATTGGATCTCTCACCTGAGAAGACAAGAATCGAGAAGACACAGGCCGCAAAAGCTGCAGTGCAGCCTTATTCACAATAGCCAAGACAGTGAAGCAATCAAAATGTCCAACAACAGGTGAATGGATAAAGAAGAAGTGGTCCATGTACACAATGGAATATTAGCCATGGAAAACAACGAACCATTGCTCTTTGAGGCACCACAAATGAGTCTGCAGATAATCATGAAAGATGAGGTAAGTTGGAAAGCAAAAGACCTGTATTCTATGATATCACTTATAGGCGTTATCTAATAACTGACACAAATGAACATATTTCCACAGAGAAAGACACTCACAGACTTAGAAAATAAAACTATGCTCAACTAAAAGGAAAGGTGGGGGAATGGATAAATTAAGATTACTGTTACTATATGTATACAAACACAAATTATATAAATATCTCAAAAATACCGACCATATAGCAAGGGAGGTCTGCGGAACCCTCTGTAACATTTTACATGGGAAGAGGATCTGTACTTGAATAGACATATATAATGTACAAATGAACCAGATTGTGTTCACCTAGGACAAACAATATTCTAAGCTTTACCCCAATTAAAAAAAAAAAAATTAAAACCAAGAAGAAATAATGAGACATAAACTTATAGGGCTTTCTCCGTGCACATTCCAATGTAATTTACAACCTAGGAACACGACTTCCAGAAAGGCTCTGCTGCCCTACTACCCAGATTTGGGAATGGAGAAATGCTGCCTGCTTCAGGTCACTTCCCACAACAGAAGCTTTAAAACCATTGCTAAAGGTCACTAAATATTCACAAGACTTGCAGTTCGGTAAATGACACCTGCTCTCTAAAAAGAGTCTCAGGTGGAAAATCGACCAAAAAATTCAAAAGAGGGCAACCTTCCAAGAAGACAATATCAAGAGTTATATTGTACTCCCAATTGTTTCCTTTTTTCAACAGAAAAGAAAACGGCGGTGAAAAATGATGAGTTTTACGAATTTTCAAAGCCATGCAAACCCAAATTACAAAACCCTACCAGCTCACAGCAGCCAGCAGGGCCATTAGCATAAATGCTGCAAACAATAGATACTGAAGCGATTGTGGAGAAATGTGTACCCTCGATTCTAAGGGGGACGTGGTAAGTGCCACTAATGAAAACACAAAGAAGGTGCTTTGAAAAGGGAAAAACGATGCTACCAGTCAGTCAATCACACCCACTGCTGGGGCTATCACCTGAGAAAATGAGAATCAAAAAGTCACAGGCTGGCAATCCTGCACTCCAACAATATTTACCATAGCCAACACTTGGAAGCAATGAAAATGTCCATCAACCGAGGAATGCACAAAGAAGAAGTGGTCCACGAACACAGTGGAAAATTACTCCAATAAAAAATAAAAATTAAATTTAAAAATCCAACAAAACTAAGGAGACATCAGCTTGTGTGGGTTTGTCCGGGCACACTCCACTCTAATTTATAACCGAGAAACACCACAGGCCGCAAGGGCTTTTCCCTAGTTACCAGGGTGGGGAACATAGAAAGGCTGCTGCCCTCTGGCAGTTACCTGCAAAAGCAGTTTTAAAGCCTGTGCTAATGGTCATTTCATAGGAATAAGTACTGCAGAAGTGTAAATGAAACGTGCCCTCAAAATGTCTTCAGGGAGGTAATGGCCAAAACATTTCAAAATGTGACACATACTTTAAGAGAACACTTTGAAGAACTAAGGGGAAATCACAGCTTGAAAAATAAAAAGGACATGCCTTAAAGCTCAATTTCAACGGATTATGAGGCACGTGCGAATTCAACCACAAAGAGGTATCAGGTCACACTTTTCAGAATAACCATCAGCAAGAAAACTACAAACAATAAATGCTGAAGGTGTTGTGGAGAAATGCATACCCTCAACTGCAAGTAGGACATAAGTTGGAAAGGGCCACCAACTAGAACAGAATGGGGGTGCCTTAAAAACGTAAACATTGAGCTACCATATGATCCAGCAGGCCCACTCCTCCACCTATAATCTAAGAAGAGAGAATTGGAAAGACACAGGCAGGCAAATCTGCATTGCACAGTATTACAATATCCAAGATATGGAAGTAACCAAAAAGTCCACCAACAGATGGGTGGACAAAGAAGTACTCCTCCATGTACAGATGGAATATTCGCTAGTGAAAAAAATGAAACAATACCATTTGCAGCGCCATAGATGAGTCTAGACGTAATCACGCCACAGGTAGTCAGTGAGAAAGCAAAATACATATATCCTATGATATCACTTTCAGGAGTTACTTAAAAATTGATACCAATGAAGATATTTCCACAGAGAAAGGCAATCACAGTTTCATTAAAAAACTTATGGTTCACCAAATAGAAAGGGATGAGGATTGGATAGATTACCATATTGGGGTTAACAGAGATATACAAACCATGTGAAATATATAACCACCAAAGACGTACGGAAGACCAGGAGAAGACTACTCAACATTGTGTCATAACCTACATGGGAAAAGGATGCGAGGAAGAAAAGATACACGTATATGTGTGAAAGACCCACATCTTGCACACCTAGAGCAAACAAACCAATGTAATCAAATCTGCTGGGATAAAAAATAAAAAGTAAATTACAAATATGAACAAGAAGTAATGAGACATAAACTTAAAGGGCTTTTTCCTGGCCCATTCCATTCTAATTTACAACCTAGAACACCACTTCCATTAAGCCTCTGTTTCCCCAGGTACCAAATTTGGTAAAGAAGAAATGCTGCCACCTTGTGGCCGTGTCCTGCAAGAGCAGCTTTAAACTCACAGCTAATGGTTACTTAACATTCACAAGGACTCAGGGCTGTAAAGGACACCTGCCCTAAAAAATTGTGCTGAAGTAGTGAATGGACAAAAAAATTCAAAACAGGCAGATGTTTCAAGAAGAGACTATGAAGAGTTATGTATTACTCACGCTCTTTTAAAAAAAAAGGAAAATGGATACAAGCTCAACCTCAGGGTGTGTTAGACCCATGCAATCTAATCTACGAAAAGTTTCAACTTACACCAGTCGACTGACCATCAGCAAAAAGTATACGAACAATAAATGCTGAAGGGGTTTTAGAGAACTGTGTACCCTCTACCTGCTGGTGAGACATAAAAGCCAATAATGAGAAAAGAAAGGAGCTGTGTTTAAAAGTAAAAATGGAGGTACCATTCAATCCAGCAGGCGCACCATTGGATCTCTCACCTGAGAAGACAAGAATCGAGAAGACACAGGCCGCAAAAGCTGCAGTGCACCCTTATTAACAATAGCCAAGACAGTGAAGCAATCAAAATGTCCAACAACAGGTGAATGGATAAAGAAGAAGTGGTCCATGTACACAATGGAATATTAGCCATGGAAAACAACGAACCATTGCTCTTTGAGGCACCACAAATGAGTCTGCAGATAATCATGAAAGATGAGGTAAGTTGGAAAGCAAAAGACCTGTATTCTATGATATCACTTATAGGCGTTCTCTAATAACTGACACAAATGAACATATTTCCACAGAGAAAGACACTCACAGACTTAGAAAATAAAACTATGCTCAACTAAAAGGAAAGGTGGGGGAATGGATAAATTAAGATTACTGTTACTATATGTATACAAACACAAATTATATAAATATCTCAAAAATACCGACCATATAGCAAGGGAGGTCTGCGGAACCCTCTGTAACATTTTACATGGGAAGAGGATCTGTACTTGAATAGACATATATAATGTACAAATGAACCAGATTGTGTTCACCTAGGACAAACAATATTCTAAGCTTTACCCCAATTTAAAAAAAAAAATTAAAACCAAGAAGAAATAATGAGACATAAACTTATAGGGCTTTCTCCGTGCACATTCCAATGTAATTTACAACCTAGGAACACGACTTCCAGAAAGGCTCTGCTGCCCTACTACCCAGATTTGGGAATGGAGAAATGCTGCCTGCTTCAGGTCACTTCCCACAACAGGAGCTTTAAAACCATTGCTAAAGGTCACTAAATATTCACAAAACTTGCAGTTCGGTAAATGACACCTGCTCTCTATAAAGAGTCTCAGGTGGAAAATCGACCAAAAAATTCAAAAGAGGGCAACCTTCCAAGAAGACAATATCAAGAGTTATATTGTACTCCCAATTGTTTCCTTTTTTCAACAGAAAAGAAAACGGCGGTGAAAAATGATGAGTTTTACGAATTTTCAAAGCCATGCAAACCCAAATTACAAAACCCTATCAGCTCACAGCAGCCAGCAGGGCCATTAGCATAAATGCTGCAAACAATAGATACTGAAGCGATTGTTCAGAAATGTGTACCCTCGATTCTAAGGGGGACGTGGTAAGTGCCACTAATGAGAACACAAAGAAGGTGCTTTGAAAAGGGAAAAACGATGCTACCAGTCAGTCAATCACACCCACTGCTGGGGCTATCACCTGAGAAAATGAGAATCAAAAAGTCACAGGCTGGCAATCCTGCACTCCAACAATATTTACCATAGCCAACACTTGGAAGCAATGAAAATGTCCATCAACCGAGGAATGCACAAAGAAGAAGTGGTCCACGAACACAGTGGAAAATTACTCCAATAAAAAATAAAAATTAAATTTAAAAATCCAACAAAACTAAGGAGACATCAGCTTGTGTGGGTTTGTCCGGGCACACTCCACTCTAATTTATAACCGAGAAACACCACAGGCCGCAAGGGCTTTTCCCTAGTTACCAGGGTGGGGAACATAGAAAGGCTGCTGCCCTCTGGCAGTTACCTGCAAAAGCAGTTTTAAAGCCTGTGCTAATGGTCATTTCATAGGAATAAGTACTGCAGAAGTGTAAATGAAACCTGCCGTCAAAATGTCTTCAGGGAGGTAATGGCCAAAACATTTCAAAATGTGACACATACTTTAAGAGAACACTTTGAAGAACTAAGGGGAAATCACAGCTTGAAAAATAAAAAGGACATGCCTTAAAGCTCAATTTCAATGGATTATGAGGCACGTGCGAATTCAACCACAAAGAGGTATCAGGTCACACTTTTCAGAATAACCATCAGCAAGAAAACTACAAACAATAAATGCTGAAGGTGTTGTGGAGAAATGCATACCCTCAACTGCAAGTAGGACATAAGTTGGAAAGGGCCACCAACTAGAACAGAATGGGGGCGCCTTAAAAACGTAAACATTGAGCTACCATATGATCCAGCAGGCCCACTCCTCCACCTATAATCTAAGAAGAGAGAATTGGAAAGACACAGGCAGGCAAATCTGCATTGCACAGTATTACAATATCCAAGATATGGAAGTAACCAAAAAGTCCACCAACAGATGGGTGGACAAAGAAGTACTCCTCCATGTACAGATGGAATATTCGCTAGTGAAAAAAATGAAACAATACCATTTGCAGCGCCATAGATGAGTCTAGACGTAATCACGCCACGTGTAGTCAGTGAGAAAGCAAAATACATATATCCTATGATATCACTTTCAGGAGTTACTTAAAAATTGATACCAATGAAGATATTTCCACAGAGAAAGGCAATCACAGTTTCATTAAAAAACTTATGGTTCACCAAATAGAAAGGGATGAGGATTGGATAGATTACCATATTGGGGTTAACAGAGATATACAAACCATGTGAAATATATAACCACCAAAGACGTACGGAAGACCAGGAGAAGACTACTCAACATTGTGTCATAACCTACATGGGAAAAGGATGCGAGGAAGAAAAGATACACGTATATGTGTGAAAGACCCACATCTTGCACACCTAGAGCAAACAAACCAATGTAATCAAATCTGCTGGGATAAAAAATAAAAAGTAAATTACAAATATGAACAAGAAGTAATGAGACATAAACTTAAAGGGCTTTTTCCTGGCCCATTCCATTCTAATTTACAACCTAGAACACCACTTCCATTAAGCCTCTGTTTCCCCAGGTACCAAATTTGGTAAAGAAGAAATGCTGCCACCTTGTGGCCGTGTCCTGCAAGAGCAGCTTTAAACTCACAGCTAATGGTTACTTAACATTCACAAGGACTCAGGGCTGTAAAGGACACCTGCCCTAAAAAATTGTGCTGAAGTAGTGAATGGACAAAAAAATTCAAAACAGGCAGATGTTTCAAGAAGAGACTATGAAGAGTTATGTATTACTCACGCTCTTTTAAAAAAAAAGGAAAATGGATACAAGCTCAACCTCAGTGTGTGTTAGACCCATGCAATCTAATCTACGAAAAGTTTCAACTTACACCAGTCGACTGACCATCAGCAAAAAGTATACGAACAATAAATGCTGAAGGGGTTTTAGAGAACTGTGTACCCTCTACCTGCTGGTGAGACATAAAAGCCAATAATGAGAAAAGAAAGGAGCTGTGTTTAAAAGTAAAAATGGAGGTACCATTCAATCCAGCAGGCGCACCATTGGATCTCTCACCTGAGAAGACAAGAATCGAGAAGACACAGGCCGCAAAAGCTGCAGTGCAGCCTTATTAACAATAGCCAGGACAGTGAAGCAATCAAAATGTCCAACAACAGGTGAATGGATAAAGAAGAAGTGGTCCATGTACACAATGGAATATTAGCCATGGAAAACAACGAACCATTGCTCTTTGAGGCACCACAAATGAGTCTGCAGATAATCATGAAAGATGAGGTAAGTTGGAAAGCAAAAGACCTGTATTCTATGATATCACTTATAGGCGTTCTCTAATAACTGACACAAATGAACATATTTCCACAGAGAAAGACACTCACAGACTTAGAAAATAAAACTATGCTCAACTAAAAGGAAAGGTGGGGGAATGGATAAATTAAGATTACTGTTACTATATGTATACAAACACAAATTATATAAATATCTCAAAAATACTGACCATATAGCAAGGGAGGTCTGCGGAACCCTCTGTAACATTTTACATGGGAAGAGGATCTGTACTTGAATAGACATATATAATGTACAAATGAACCAGATTGTGTTCACCTAGGACAAACAATATTCTAAGCTTTACCCCAATTTAAAAAAAAAAATTAAAACCAAGAAGAAATAATGAGACATAAACTTATAGGGCTTTCTCCGTGCACATTCCAATGTAATTTACAACCTAGGAACACGACTTCCAGAAAGGCTCTGCTGCCCTACTACCCAGATTTGGGAATGGAGAAATGCTGCCTGCTTCAGGTCACTTCCCACAACAGGAGCTTTAAAACCATTGCTAAAGGTCACTAAATATTCACAAAACTTGCAGTTCGGTAAATGACACCTGCTCTCTATAAAGAGTCTCAGGTGGAAAATCGACCAAAAAATTCAAAAGAGGGCAACCTTCCAAGAAGACAATATCAAGAGTTATATTGTACTCCCAATTGTTTCCTTTTTTCAACAGAAAAGAAAACGGCGGTGAAAAATGATGAGTTTTACGAATTTTCAAAGCCATGCAAACCCAAATTACAAAACCCTATCAGCTCACAGCAGCCAGCAGGGCCATTAGCATAAATGCTGCAAACAATAGATACTGAAGCGATTGTTCAGAAATGTGTACCCTCGATTCTAAGGGGGACGTGGTAAGTGCCACTAATGAGAACACAAAGAAGGTGCTTTGAAAAGGGAAAAACGATGCTACCAGTCAGTCAATCACACCCACTGCTGGGGCTATCACCTGAGAAAATGAGAATCAAAAAGTCACAGGCTGGCAATCCTGCACTCCAACAATATTTACCATAGCCAACACTTGGAAGCAATGAAAATGTCCATCAACCGAGGAATGCACAAAGAAGAAGTGGTCCACGAACACAGTGGAAAATTACTCCAATAAAAAATAAAAATTAAATTTAAAAATCCAACAAAACTAAGGAGACATCAGCTTGTGTGGGTTTGTCCGGGCACACTCCACTCTAATTTATAACCGAGAAACACCACAGGCCGCAAGGGCTTTTCCCTAGTTACCAGGGTGGGGAACATAGAAAGGCTGCTGCCCTCTGGCAGTTACCTGCAAAAGCAGTTTTAAAGCCTGTGCTAATGGTCATTTCATAGGAATAAGTACTGCAGAAGTGTAAATGAAACCTGCCGTCAAAATGTCTTCAGGGAGGTAATGGCCAAAACATTTCAAAATGTGACACATACTTTAAGAGAACACTTTGAAGAACTAAGGGGAAATCACAGCTTGAAAAATAAAAAGGACATGCCTTAAAGCTCAATTTCAATGGATTATGAGGCACGTGCGAATTCAACCACAAAGAGGTATCAGGTCACACTTTTCAGAATAACCATCAGCAAGAAAACTACAAACAATAAATGCTGAAGGTGTTGTGGAGAAATGCATACCCTCAACTGCAAGTAGGACATAAGTTGGAAAGGGCCACCAACTAGAACAGAATGGGGGCGCCTTAAAAACGTAAACATTGAGCTACCATATGATCCAGCAGGCCCACTCCTCCACCTATAATCTAAGAAGAGAGAATTGGAAAGACACAGGCAGGCAAATCTGCATTGCACAGTATTACAATATCCAAGATATGGAAGTAACCAAAAAGTCCACCAACAGATGGGTGGACAAAGAAGTACTCCTCCATGTACAGATGGAATATTCGCTAGTGAAAAAAATGAAACAATACCATTTGCAGCGCCATAGATGAGTCTAGACGTAATCACGCCACGTGTAGTCAGTGAGAAAGCAAAATACATATATCCTATGATATCACTTTCAGGAGTTACTTAAAAATTGATACCAATGAAGATATTTCCACAGAGAAAGGCAATCACAGTTTCATTAAAAAACTTATGGTTCACCAAATAGAAAGGGATGAGGATTGGATAGATTACCATATTGGGGTTAACAGAGATATACAAACCATGTGAAATATATAACCACCAAAGACGTACGGAAGACCAGGAGAAGACTACTCAACATTGTGTCATAACCTACATGGGAAAAGGATGCGAGGAAGAAAAGATACACGTATATGTGTGAAAGACCCACATCTTGCACACCTAGAGCAAACAAACCAATGTAATCAAATCTGCTGGGATAAAAAATAAAAAGTAAATTACAAATATGAACAAGAAGTAATGAGACATAAACTTAAAGGGCTTTTTCCTGGCCCATTCCATTCTAATTTACAACCTAGAACACCACTTCCATTAAGCCTCTGTTTCCCCAGGTACCAAATTTGGTAAAGAAGAAATGCTGCCACCTTGTGGCCGTGTCCTGCAAGAGCAGCTTTAAACTCACAGCTAATGGTTACTTAACATTCACAAGGACTCAGGGCTGTAAAGGACACCTGCCCTAAAAAATTGTGCTGAAGTAGTGAATGGACAAAAAAATTCAAAACAGGCAGATGTTTCAAGAAGAGACTATGAAGAGTTATGTATTACTCACGCTCTTTTAAAAAAAAAGGAAAATGGATACAAGCTCAACCTCAGGGTGTGTTAGACCCATGCAATCTAATCTACGAAAAGTTTCAACTTACACCAGTCGACTGACCATCAGCAAAAAGTATACGAACAATAAATGCTGAAGGGGTTTTAGAGCACTGTGTACCCTCTACCTGCTGGTGAGACGTAAAGGGGTAACAGCCAATAATGAGAAAAGAAAGGAGCTGTGTTTAAAAGTAAAAATGGAGGTACCATTCAATCCAGCAGGCGCACCATTGGATCTCTCACCTGAGAAGACAAGAATCGAGAAGACACAGGCCGCAAAAGCTGCAGTGCAGCCTTATTAACAATAGCCAGGACAGTGAAGCAATCAAAATGTCCAACAACAGGTGAATGGATAAAGAAGAAGTGGTCCATGTACACAATGGAATATTAGCCATGGAAAACAACGAACCATTGC
Source organism: Balaenoptera physalus (assembly GCF_965194825.1). Classification (NCBI taxonomy): domain Eukaryota; kingdom Metazoa; phylum Chordata; class Mammalia; order Artiodactyla; family Balaenopteridae; genus Balaenoptera; species Balaenoptera physalus. The sequence goes on from NW_028126561.1 coordinate 527,314, forward strand.
TCTTTGAGGCACCACAAATGAGTCTGCAGATAATCATGAAAGATGAGGTAAGTTGGAAAGCAAAAGACCTGTATTCTATGATATCACTTATAGGCGTTCTCTAATAACTGACACAAATGAACATATTTCCACAGAGAAAGACACTCACAGACTTAGAAAATAAAACTATGCTCAACTAAAAGGAAAGGTGGGGGAATGGATAAATTAAGATTACTGTTACTATATGTATACAAACACAAATTATATAAATATCTCAAAAATACCGACCATATAGCAAGGGAGGTCTGCGGAACCCTCTGTAACATTTTACATGGGAAGAGGATCTGTACTTGAATAGACATATATAATGTACAAATGAACCAGATTGTGTTCACCTAGGACAAACAATATTCTAAGCTTTACCCCAATTTAAAAAAAAAAATTAAAACCAAGAAGAAATAATGAGACATAAACTTATAGGGCTTTCTCCGTGCACATTCCAATGTAATTTACAACCTAGGAACACGACTTCCAGAAAGGCTCTGCTGCCCTACTACCCAGATTTGGGAATGGAGAAATGCTGCCTGCTTCAGGTCACTTCCCACAACAGGAGCTTTAAAACCATTGCTAAAGGTCACTAAATATTCACAAAACTTGCAGTTCGGTAAATGACACCTGCTCTCTATAAAGAGTCTCAGGTGGAAAATCGACCAAAAAATTCAAAAGAGGGCAACCTTCCAAGAAGACAATATCAAGAGTTATATTGTACTCCCAATTGTTTCCTTTTTTCAACAGAAAAGAAAACGGCGGTGAAAAATGATGAGTTTTACGAATTTTCAAAGCCATGCAAACCCAAATTACAAAACCCTATCAGGTCACAGCAGCCAGCAGGGCCATTAGCATAAATGCTGCAAACAATAGATACTGAAGCGATTGTTCAGAAATGTGTACCCTCGATTCTAAGGGGGACGTGGTAAGTGCCACTAATGAGAACACAAAGAAGGTGCTTTGAAAAGGGAAAAACGATGCTACCAGTCAGTCAATCACACCCACTGCTGGGGCTATCACCTGAGAAAATGAGAATCAAAAAGTCACAGGCTGGTAATCCTGCACTCCAACAATATTTACCATAGCCAACACTTGGAAGCAATGAAAATGTCCATCAACCGAGGAATGCACAAAGAAGAAGTGGTCCACGAACACAGTGGAAAATTACTCCAATAAAAAATAAAAATTAAATTTAAAAATCCAACAAAACTAAGGAGACATCAGCTTGTGTGGGTTTGTCCGGGCACACTCCACTCTAATTTATAACCGAGAAACACCACAGGCCGCAAGGGCTTTTCCCTAGTTACCAGGGTGGGGAACATAGAAAGGCTGCTGCCCTCTGGCAGTTACCTGCAAAAGCAGTTTTAAAGCCTGTGCTAATGGTCATTTCATAGGAATAAGTACTGCAGAAGTGTAAATGAAACCTGCCGTCAAAATGTCTTCAGGGAGGTAATGGCCAAAACATTTCAAAATGTGACACATACTTTAAGAGAACACTTTGAAGAACTAAGGGGAAATCACAGCTTGAAAAATAAAAAGGACATGCCTTAAAGCTCAATTTCAATGGATTATGAGGCACGTGCGAATTCAACCACAAAGAGGTATCAGGTCACACTTTTCAGAATAACCATCAGCAAGAAAACTACAAACAATAAATGCTGAAGGTGTTGTGGAGAAATGCATACCCTCAACTGCAAGTAGGACATAAGTTGGAAAGGGCCACCAACTAGAACAGAATGGGGGCGCCTTAAAAACGTAAACATTGAGCTACCATATGATCCAGCAGGCCCACTCCTCCACCTATAATCTAAGAAGAGAGAATTGGAAAGACACAGGCAGGCAAATCTGCATTGCACAGTATTACAATATCCAAGATATGGAAGTAACCAAAAAGTCCACCAACAGATGGGTGGACAAAGAAGTACTCCTCCATGTACAGATGGAATATTCGCTAGTGAAAAAAATGAAACAATACCATTTGCAGCGCCATAGATGAGTCTAGACGTAATCACGCCACGTGTAGTCAGTGAGAAAGCAAAATACATATATCCTATGATATCACTTTCACGAGTTACTTAAAAATTGATACCAATGAAGATATTTCCACAGAGAAAGGCAATCACAGTTTCATTAAAAAACTTATGGTTCACCAAATAGAAAGGGATGAGGATTGGATAGATTACCATATTGGGGTTAACAGAGATATACAAACCATGTGAAATATATAACCACCAAAGACGTACGGAAGACCAGGAGAAGACTACTCAACATTGTGTCATAACCTACATGGGAAAAGGATGCGAGGAAGAAAAGATACACGTATATGTGTGAAAGACCCACATCTTGCACACCTAGAGCAAACAAACCAATGTAATCAAATCTGCTGGGATAAAAAATAAAAAGTAAATTACAAATATGAACAAGAAGTAATGAGACATAAACTTAAAGGGCTTTTTCCTGGCCCATTCCATTCTAATTTACAACCTAGAACACCACTTCCATTAAGCCTCTGTTTCCCCAGGTACCAAATTTGGTAAAGAAGAAATGCTGCCACCTTGTGGCCGTGTCCTGCAAGAGCAGCTTTAAACTCACAGCTAATGGTTACTTAACATTCACAAGGACTCAGGGCTGTAAAGGACACCTGCCCTAAAAAATTGTGCTGAAGTAGTGAATGGACAAAAAAATTCAAAACAGGCAGATGTTTCAAGAAGAGACTATGAAGAGTTATGTATTACTCACGCTCTTTTAAAAAAAAAGGAAAATGGATACAAGCTCAACCTCAGGGTGTGTTAGACCCATGCAATCTAATCTACGAAAAGTTTCAACTTACACCAGTCGACTGACCATCAGCAAAAAGTATACGAACAATAAATGCTGAAGGGGTTTTAGAGAACTGTGTACCCTCTACCTGCTGGTGAGACATAAAAGCCAATAATGAGAAAAGAAAGGAGCTGTGTTTAAAAGTAAAAATGGAGGTACCATTCAATCCAGCAGGCGCACCATTGGATCTCTCACCTGAGAAGACAAGAATCGAGAAGACACAGGCCGCAAAAGCTGCAGTGCAGCCTTATTAACAATAGCCAGGACAGTGAAGCAATCAAAATGTCCAACAACAGGTGAATGGATAAAGAAGAAGTGGTCCATGTACACAATGGAATATTAGCCATGGAAAACAACGAACCATTGCTCTTTGAGGCACCACAAATGAGTCTGCAGATAATTATGAAAGATGAGGTAAGTTGGAAAGCAAAAGACCTGTATTCTATGATATCACTTATAGGCGTTCTCTAATAACTGACACAAATGAACATATTTCCACAGAGAAAGACACTCACAGACTTAGAAAATAAAACTATGCTCAACTAAAAGGAAAGGTGGGGGAATGGATAAATTAAGATTACTGTTACTATATGTATACAAACACAAATTATATAAATATCTCAAAAATACTGACCATATAGCAAGGGAGGTCTGCGGAACCCTCTGTAACATTTTACATGGGAAGAGGATCTGTACTTGAATAGACATATATAATGTACAAATGAACCAGATTGTGTTCACCTAGGACAAACAATATTCTAAGCTTTACACCAATTTAAAAAAAAAAATTAAAACCAAGAAGAAATAATGAGACATAAACTTATAGGGCTTTCTCCGTGCACATTCCAATGTAATTTACAACCTAGGAACACGACTTCCAGAAAGGCTCTGCTGCCCTACTACCCAGATTTGGGAATGGAGAAATGCTGCCTGCTTCAGGTCACTTCCCACAACAGGAGCTTTAAAACCATTGCTAAAGGTCACTAAATATTCACAAAACTTGCAGTTCGGTAAATGACACCTGCTCTCTATAAAGAGTCTCAGGTGGAAAATCGACCAAAAAATTCAAAAGAGGGCAACCTTCCAAGAAGACAATATCAAGAGTTATATTGTACTCCCAATTGTTTCCTTTTTTCAACAGAAAAGAAAACGGCGGTGAAAAATGATGAGTTTTACGAATTTTCAAAGCCATGCAAACCCAAATTACAAAACCCTATCAGCTCACAGCAGCCAGTAGGGTCATTAGCATAAATGCTGCAAACAATAGATACTGAAGCGATTGTTCAGAAATGTGTACCCTCGATTCTAAGGGGGACGTGGTAAGTGCCACTAATGAGAACACAAAGAAGGTGCTTTGAAAAGGGAAAAACGATGCTACCAGTCAGTCAATCACACCCACTGCTGGGGCTATCACCTGAGAAAATGAGAATCAAAAAGTCACAGGCTGGCAATCCTGCACTCCAACAATATTTACCATAGCCAACACTTGGAAGCAATGAAAATGTCCATCAACCGAGGAATGCACAAAGAAGAAGTGGTCCACGAACACAGTGGAAAATTACTCCAATAAAAAATAAAAATTAAATTTAAAAATCCAACAAAACTAAGGAGACATCAGCTTGTGTGGGTTTGTCCGGGCACACTCCACTCTAATTTATAACCGAGAAACACCACAGGCCGCAAGGGCTTTTCCCTAGTTACCAGGGTGGGGAACATAGAAAGGCTGCTGCCCTCTGGCAGTTACCTGCAAAAGCAGTTTTAAAGCCTGTGCTAATGGTCATTTCATAGGAATAAGTACTGCAGAAGTGTAAATGAAACCTGCCGTCAAAATGTCTTCAGGGAGGTAATGGCCAAAACATTTCAAAATGTGACACATACTTTAAGAGAACACTTTGAAGAACTAAGGGGAAATCACAGCTTGAAAAATAAAAAGGACATGCCTTAAAGCTCAATTTCAATGGATTATGAGGCACGTGCGAATTCAACCACAAAGAGGTATCAGGTCACACTTTTCAGAATAACCATCAGCAAGAAAACTACAAACAATAAATGCTGAAGGTGTTGTGGAGAAATGCATACCCTCAACTGCAAGTAGGACATAAGTTGGAAAGGGCCACCAACTAGAACAGAATGGGGGCGCCTTAAAAACGTAAACATTGAGCTACCATATGATCCAGCAGGCCCACTCCTCCACCTATAATCTAAGAAGAGAGAATTGGAAAGACACAGGCAGGCAAATCTGCATTGCACAGTATTACAATATCCAAGATATGGAAGTAACCAAAAAGTCCACCAACAGATGGGTGGACAAAGAAGTACTCCTCCATGTACAGATGGAATATTCGCTAGTGAAAAAAATGAAACAATACCATTTGCAGCGCCATAGATGAGTCTAGACGTAATCACGCCACGTGTAGTCAGTGAGAAAGCAAAATACATATATCCTATGATATCACTTTCAGGAGTTACTTAAAAATTGATACCAATGAAGATATTTCCACAGAGAAAGGCAATCACAGTTTCATTAAAAAACTTATGGTTCACCAAATAGAAAGGGATGAGGATTGGATAGATTACCATATTGGGGTTAACAGAGATATACAAACCATGTGAAATATATAACCACCAAAGACGTACGGAAGACCAGGAGAAGACTACTCAACATTGTGTCATAACCTACATGGGAAAAGGATGCGAGGAAGAAAAGATACACGTATATGTGTGAAAGACCCACATCTTGCACACCTAGAGCAAACAAACCAATGTAATCAAATCTGCTGGGATAAAAAATAAAAAGTAAATTACAAATATGAACAAGAAGTAATGAGACATAAACTTAAAGGGCTTTTTCCTGGCCCATTCCATTCTAATTTACAACCTAGAACACCACTTCCATTAAGCCTCTGTTTCCCCAGGTACCAAATTTGGTAAAGAAGAAATGCTGCCACCTTGTGGCCGTGTCCTGCAAGAGCAGCTTTAAACTCACAGCTAATGGTTACTTAACATTCACAAGGACTCAGGGCTGTAAAGGACACCTGCCTTAAAAAATTGTGCTGAAGTAGTGAATGGACAAAAAAATTCAAAACAGGCAGATGTTTCAAGAAGAGACTATGAAGAGTTATGTATTACTCACGCTCTTTTAAAAAAAAAGGAAAATGGATACAAGCTCAACCTCAGGGTGTGTTAGACCCATGCAATCTAATCTACGAAAAGTTTCAACTTACACCAGTCGACTGACCATCAGCAAAAAGTATACGAACAATAAATGCTGAAGGGGTTTTAGAGCACTGTGTACCCTCTACCTGCTGGTGAGACGTAAAGGGGTAACAGCCAATAATGAGAAAAGAAAGGAGCTGTGTTTAAAAGTAAAAATGGAGGTACCATTCAATCCAGCAGGCGCACCATTGGATCTCTCACCTGAGAAGACAAGAATCGAGAAGACACAGGCCGCAAAAGCTGCAGTGCAGCCTTATTAACAATAGCCAGGACAGTGAAGCAATCAAAATGTCCAACAACAGGTGAATGGATAAAGAAGAAGTGGTCCATGTACACAATGGAATATTAGCCATGGAAAACAACGAACCATTGCTCTTTGAGGCACCACAAATGAGTCTGCAGATAATCATGAAAGATGAGGTAAGTTGGAAAGCAAAAGACCTGTATTCTATGATATCACTTATAGGCGTTCTCTAATAACTGACACAAATGAACATATTTCCACAGAGAAAGACACTCACAGACTTAGAAAATAAAACTATGCTCAACTAAAAGGAAAGGTGGGGGAATGGATAAATTAAGATTACTGTTACTATATGTATACAAACACAAATTATATAAATATCTCAAAAATACCGACCATATAGCAAGGGAGGTCTGCGGAACCCTCTGTAACATTTTACATGGGAAGAGGATCTGTACTTGAATAGACATATATAATGTACAAATGAACCAGATTGTGTTCACCTAGGACAAACAATATTCTAAGCTTTACCCCAATTTAAAAAAAAAAATTAAAACCAAGAAGAAATAATGAGACATAAACTTATAGGGCTTTCTCCGTGCACATTCCAATGTAATTTACAACCTAGGAACACGACTTCCAGAAAGGCTCTGCTGCCCTACTACCCAGATTTGGGAATGGAGAAATGCTGCCTGCTTCAGGTCACTTCCCACAACAGGAGCTTTAAAACCATTGCTAAAGGTCACTAAATATTCACAAAACTTGCAGTTCGGTAAATGACACCTGCTCTCTATAAAGAGTCTCAGGTGGAAAATCGACCAAAAAATTCAAAAGAGGGCAACCTTCCAAGAAGACAATATCAAGAGTTATATTGTACTCCCAATTGTTTCCTTTTTTCAACAGAAAAGAAAACGGCGGTGAAAAATGATGAGTTTTACGAATTTTCAAAGCCATGCAAACCCAAATTACAAAACCCTATCAGCTCACAGCAGCCAGCAGGGCCATTAACATAAATGCTGCAAACAATAGATACTGAAGCGATTGTTCAGAAATGTGTACCCTCGATTCTAAGGGGGACGTGGTAAGTGCCACTAATGAGAACACAAAAAAGGTGCTTTGAAAAGGGAAAAACGATGCTACCAGTCAGTCAATCACACCCACTGCTGGGGCTATCACCTGAGAAAATGAGAATCAAAAAGTCACAGGCTGGCAATCCTGCACTCCAACAATATTTACCATAGCCAACACTTGGAAGCAATGAAAATGTCCATCAACCGAGGAATGCACAAAGAAGAAGTGGTCCACGTACACAGTGGAAAATTACTCCAATAAAAAATAAAAATTAAATTTAAAAATCCAACAAAACTAAGGAGACATCAGCTTGTGTGGGTTTGTCCGGGCACACTCCACTCTAATTTATAACCGAGAAACACCACAGGCCGCAAGGGCTTTTCCCTAGTTACCAGGGTGGGGAACATAGAAAGGCTGCTGCCCTCTGGCAGTTACCTGCAAAAGCAGTTTTAAAGCCTGTGCTAATGGTCATTTCATAGGAATAAGTACTGCAGAAGTGTAAATGAAACCTGCCCTCAAAATGTCTTCAGGGAGGTAATGGCCAAAACATTTCAAAATGTGACACATACTTTAAGAGAACACTTTGAAGAACTAAGGGGAAATCACAGCTTGAAAAATAAAAAGGACATGCCTTAAAGCTCAATTTCAACGGATTATGAGGCACGTGCGAATTCAACCACAAAGAGGTATCAGGTCACACTTTTCAGAATAACCATCAGCAAGAAAACTACAAACAATAAATGCTGAAGGTGTTGTGGAGAAATGCATACCCTCAACTGCAAGTAGGACATAAGTTGGAAAGGGCCACCAACTAGAACAGAATGGGGGTGCCTTAAAAACGTAAACATTGAGCTACCATATGATCCAGCAGGCCCACTCCTCCACCTATAATCTAAGAAGAGAGAATTGGAAAGACACAGGCAGGCAAATCTGCATTGCACAGTATTACAATATCCAAGATATGGAAGTAACCAAAAAGTCCACCAACAGATGGGTGGACAAAGAAGTACTCCTCCATGTACAGATGGAATATTCGCTAGTGAAAAAAATGAAACAATACCATTTGCAGCGCCATAGATGAGTCTAGACGTAATCACGCCACAGGTAGTCAGTGAGAAAGCAAAATACATATATCCTATGATATCACTTTCAGGAGTTACTTAAAAATTGATACCAATGAAGATATTTCCACACAGAAAGGCAATCACAGTTTCATTAAAAAACTTATGGTTCACCAAATAGAAAGGGATGAGGATTGGATACATTACCATATTGGGGTTAACAGAGATATACAAACCATGTGAAATATATAACCACCAAAGACGTACGGAAGACCAGGAGAAGACTACTCAACATTGTGTCATAACCTACATGGGAAAAGGATGCGAGGAAGAAAAGATACACGTATATGTGTGAAAGACCCACATCTTGCACACCTAGAGCAAACAAACCAATGTAATCAAATCTGCTGGGATAAAAAATAAAAAGTAAATTACAAATATGAACAAGAAGTAATGAGACATAAACTTAAAGGGCTTTTTCCTGGCCCATTCCATTCTAATTTACAACCTAGAACACCACTTCCATTAAGCCTCTGTTTCCCCAGGTACCAAATTTGGTAAAGAAGAAATGCTGCCACCTTGTGGCCGTGTCCTGCAAGAGCAGCTTTAAACTCACAGCTAATGGTTACTTAACATTCACAAGGACTCAGGGCTGTAAAGGACACCTGCCCTAAAAAATTGTGCTGAAGTAGTGAATGGACAAAAAAATTCAAAACAGGCAGATGTTTCAAGAAGAGACTATGAAGAGTTATGTATTACTCACGCTCTTTTAAAAAAAAAGGAAAATGGATACAAGCTCAACCTCAGGGTGTGTTAGACCCATGCAATCTAATCTACGAAAAGTTTCAACTTACACCAGTCGACTGACCATCAGCAAAAAGTATACGAACAATAAATGCTGAAGGGGTTTTAGAGAACTGTGTACCCTCTACCTGCTGGTGAGACGTAAAGGGGTAACAGCCAATAATGAGAAAAGAAAGGAGCTGTGTTTAAAAGTAAAAATGGAGGTACCATTCAATCCAGCAGGCGCACCATTGGATCTCTCACCTGAGAAGACAAGAATCGAGAAGACACAGGCCGCAAAAGCTGCAGTGCAGCCTTATTCACAATAGCCAAGACAGTGAAGCAATCAAAATGTCCAACAACAGGTGAATGGATAAAGAAGAAGTGGTCCATGTACACAATGGAATATTAGCCATGGAAAACAACGAACCATTGCTCTTTGAGGCACCACAAATGAGTCTGCAGATAATCATGAAAGATGAGGTAAGTTGGAAAGCAAAAGACCTGTATTCTATGATATCACTTATAGGCGTTCTCTAATAACTGACACAAATGAACATATTTCCACAGAGAAAGACACTCACAGACTTAGAAAATAAAACTATGCTCAACTAAAAGGAAAGGTGGGGGAATGGATAAATTAAGATTACTGTTACTATATGTATACAAACACAAATTATATAAATATCTCAAAAATACCGACCATATAGCAAGGGAGGTCTGCGGAACCCTCTGTAACATTTTACATGGGAAGAGGATCTGTACTTGAATAGACATATATAATGTACAAATGAACCAGATTGTGTTCACCTAGGACAAACAATATTCTAAGCTTTACCCCAATTAAAAAAAAAAAAAATTAAAACCAAGAAGAAATAATGAGACATAAACTTATAGGGCTTTCTCCGTGCACATTCCAATGTAATTTACAACCTAGGAACACGACTTCCAGAAAGGCTCTGCTGCCCTACTACCCAGATTTGGGAATGGAGAAATGCTGCCTGCTTCAGGTCACTTCCCACAACAGAAGCTTTAAAACCATTGCTAAAGGTCACTAAATATTCACAAAACTTGCAGTTCGGTAAATGACACCTGCTCTCTAAAAAGAGTCTCAGGTGGAAAATCGACCAAAAAATTCAAAAGAGGGCAACCTTCCAAGAAGACAATATCAAGAGTTATATTGTACTCCCAATTGTTTCCTTTTTTCAACAGAAAAGAAAACGGCGGTGAAAAATGATGAGTTTTACGAATTTTCAAAGCCATGCAAACCCAAATTACAAAACCCTACCAGCTCACAGCAGCCAGCAGGGCCATTAGCATAAATGCTGCAAACAATAGATACTGAAGCGATTGTGGAGAAATGTGTACCCTCGATTCTAAGGGGGACGTGGTAAGTGCCACTAATGAAAACACAAAGAAGGTGCTTTGAAAAGGGAAAAACGATGCTACCAGTCAGTCAATCACACCCACTGCTGGGGCTATCACCTGAGAAAATGAGAATCAAAAAGTCACAGGCTGGCAATCCTGCACTCCAACAATATTTACCATAGCCAACACTTGGAAGCAATGAAAATGTCCATCAACCGAGGAATGCACAAAGAAGAAGTGGTCCACGAACACAGTGGAAAATTACTCCAATAAAAAATAAAAATTAAATTTAAAAATCCAACAAAACTAAGGAGACATCAGCTTGTGTGGGTTTGTCCGGGCACACTCCACTCTAATTTATAACCGAGAAACACCACAGGCCGCAAGGGCTTTTCCCTAGTTACCAGGGTGGGGAACATAGAAAGGCTGCTGCCCTCTGGCAGTTACCTGCAAAAGCAGTTTTAAAGCCTGTGCTAATGGTCATTTCATAGGAATAAGTACTGCAGAAGTGTAAATGAAACCTGCCCTCAAAATGTCTTCAGGGAGGTAATGGCCAAAACATTTCAAAATGTGACACATACTTTAAGAGAACACTTTGAAGAACTAAGGGGAAATCACAGCTTGAAAAATAAAAAGGACATGCCTTAAAGCTCAATTTCAACGGATTATGAGGCACGTGCGAATTCAACCACAAAGAGGTATCAGGTCACACTTTTCAGAATAACCATCAGCAAGAAAACTACAAACAATAAATGCTGAAGGTGTTGTGGAGAAATGCATACCCTCAACTGCAAGTAGGACATAAGTTGGAAAGGGCCACCAACTAGAACAGAATGGGGGCGCCTTAAAAACGTAAACATTGAGCTACCATATGATCCAGCAGGCCCACTCCTCCACCTATAATCTAAGAAGAGAGAATTGGAAAGACACAGGCAGGCAAATCTGCATTGCACAGTATTACAATATCCAAGATATGGAAGTAACCAAAAAGTCCACCAACAGATGGGTGGACAAAGAAGTACTCCTCCATGTACAGATGGAATATTCGCTAGTGAAAAAAATGAAACAATACCATTTGCAGCGCCATAGATGAGTCTAGACGTAATCACGCCACAGGTAGTCAGTGAGAAAGCAAAATACATATATCCTATGATATCACTTTCAGGAGTTACTTAAAAATTGATACCAATGAAGATATTTCCACAGAGAAAGGCAATCACAGTTTCATTAAAAAACTTATGGTTCACCAAATAGAAAGGGATGAGGATTGGATAGATTACCATATTGGGGTTAACAGAGATATACAAACCATGTGAAATATATAACCACCAAAGACGTACGGAAGACCAGGAGAAGACTACTCAACATTGTGTCATAACCTACATGGGAAAAGGATGCGAGGAAGAAAAGATACACGTATATGTGTGAAAGACCCACATCTTGCACACCTAGAGCAAACAAACCAATGTAATCAAATCTGCTGGGATAAAAAATAAAAAGTAAATTACAAATATGAACAAGAAGTAATGAGACATAAACTTAAAGGGCTTTTTCCTGGCCCATTCCATTCTAATTTACAACCTAGAACACCACTTCCATTAAGCCTCTGTTTCCCCAGGTACCAAATTTGGTAAAGAAGAAATGCTGCCACCTTGTGGCCGTGTCCTGCAAGAGCAGCTTTAAACTCACAGCTAATGGTTACTTAACATTCACAAGGACTCAGGGCTGTAAAGGACACCTGCCTTAAAAAATTGTGCTGAAGTAGTGAATGGACAAAAAAATTCAAAACAGGCAGATGTTTCAAGAAGAGACTATGAAGAGTTATGTATTACTCACGCTCTTTTAAAAAAAAAGGAAAATGGATACAAGCTCAACCTCAGGGTGTGTTAGACCCATGCAATCTAATCTACGAAAAGTTTCAACTTACACCAGTCGACTGACCATCAGCAAAAAGTATACGAACAATAAATGCTGAAGGGGTTTTAGAGCACTGTGTACCCTCTACCTGCTGGTGAGACGTAAAGGGGTAACAGCCAATAATGAGAAAAGAAAGGAGCTGTGTTTAAAAGTAAAAATGGAGGTACCATTCAATCCAGCAGGCGCACCATTGGATCTCTCACCTGAGAAGACAAGAATCGAGAAGACACAGGCCGCAAAAGCTGCAGTGCAGCCTTATTAACAATAGCCAGGACAGTGAAGCAATCAAAATGTCCAACAACAGGTGAATGGATAAAGAAGAAGTGGTCCATGTACACAATGGAATATTAGCCATGGAAAACAACGAACCATTGCTCTTTGAGGCACCACAAATGAGTCTGCAGATAATCATGAAAGATGAGGTAAGTTGGAAAGCAAAAGACCTGTATTCTATGATATCACTTATAGGCGTTCTCTAATAACTGACACAAATGAACATATTTCCACAGAGAAAGACACTCACAGACTTAGAAAATAAAACTATGCTCAACTAAAAGGAAAGGTGGGGGAATGGATAAATTAAGATTACTGTTACTATATGTATACAAACACAAATTATATAAATATCTCAAAAATACCGACCATATAGCAAGGGAGGTCTGCGGAACCCTCTGTAACATTTTACATGGGAAGAGGATCTGTACTTGAATAGACATATATAATGTACAAATGAACCAGATTGTGTTCACCTAGGACAAACAATATTCTAAGCTTTACCCCAATTTAAAAAAAAAAATTAAAACCAAGAAGAAATAATGAGACATAAACTTATAGGGCTTTCTCCGTGCACATTCCAATGTAATTTACAACCTAGGAACACGACTTCCAGAAAGGCTCTGCTGCCCTACTACCCAGATTTGGGAATGGAGAAATGCTGCCTGCTTCAGGTCACTTCCCACAACAGGAGCTTTAAAACCATTGCTAAAGGTCACTAAATATTCACAAAACTTGCAGTTCGGTAAATGACACCTGCTCTCTATAAAGAGTCTCAGGTGGAAAATCGACCAAAAAATTCAAAAGAGGGCAACCTTCCAAGAAGACAATATCAAGAGTTATATTGTACTCCCAATTGTTTCCTTTTTTCAACAGAAAAGAAAACGGCGGTGAAAAATGATGAGTTTTACGAATTTTCAAAGCCATGCAAACCCAAATTACAAAACCCTATCAGCTCACAGCAGCCAGCAGGGCCATTAACATAAATGCTGCAAACAATAGATACTGAAGCGATTGTTCAGAAATGTGTACCCTCGATTCTAAGGGGGACGTGGTAAGTGCCACTAATGAGAACACAAAGAAGGTGCTTTGAAAAGGGAAAAACGATGCTACCAGTCAGTCAATCACACCCACTGCTGGGGCTATCACCTGAGAAAATGAGAATCAAAAAGTCACAGGCTGGCAATCCTGCACTCCAACAATATTTACCATAGCCAACACTTGGAAGCAATGAAAATGTCCATCAACCGAGGAATGCACAAAGAAGAAGTGGTCCACGTACACAGTGGAAAATTACTCCAATAAAAAATAAAAATTAAATTTAAAAATCCAACAAAACTAAGGAGACATCAGCTTGTGTGGGTTTGTCCGGGCACACTCCACTCTAATTTATAACCGAGAAACACCACAGGCCGCAAGGGCTTTTCCCTAGTTACCAGGGTGGGGAACATAGAAAGGCTGCTGCCCTCTGGCAGTTACCTGCAAAAGCAGTTTTAAAGCCTGTGCTAATGGTCATTTCATAGGAATAAGTACTGCAGAAGTGTAAATGAAACCTGCCCTCAAAATGTCTTCAGGGAGGTAATGGCCAAAACATTTCAAAATGTGACACATACTTTAAGAGAACACTTTGAAGAACTAAGGGGAAATCACAGCTTGAAAAATAAAAAGGACATGCCTTAAAGCTCAATTTCAACGGATTATGAGGCACGTGCGAATTCAACCACAAAGAGGTATCAGGTCACACTTTTCAGAATAACCATCAGCAAGAAAACTACAAACAATAAATGCTGAAGGTGTTGTGGAGAAATGCATACCCTCAACTGCAAGTAGGACATAAGTTGGAAAGGGCCACCAACTAGAACAGAATGGGGGTGCCTTAAAAACGTAAACATTGAGCTACCATATGATCCAGCAGGCCCACTCCTCCACCTATAATCTAAGAAGAGAGAATTGGAAAGACACAGGCAGGCAAATCTGCATTGCACAGTATTACAATATCCAAGATATGGAAGTAACCAAAAAGTCCACCAACAGATGGGTGGACAAAGAAGTACTCCTCCATGTACAGATGGAATATTCGCTAGTGAAAAAAATGAAACAATACCATTTGCAGCGCCATAGATGAGTCTAGACGTAATCACGCCACAGGTAGTCAGTGAGAAAGCAAAATACATATATCCTATGATATCACTTTCAGGAGTTACTTAAAAATTGATACCAATGAAGATATTTCCACACAGAAAGGCAATCACAGTTTCATTAAAAAACTTATGGTTCACCAAATAGAAAGGGATGAGGATTGGATACATTACCATATTGGGGTTAACAGAGATATACAAACCATGTGAAATATATAACCACCAAAGACGTACGGAAGACCAGGAGAAGACTACTCAACATTGTGTCATAACCTACATGGGAAAAGGATGCGAGGAAGAAAAGATACACGTATATGTGTGAAAGACCCACATCTTGCACACCTAGAGCAAACAAACCAATGTAATCAAATCTGCTGGGATAAAAAATAAAAAGTAAATTACAAATATGAACAAGAAGTAATGAGACATAAACTTAAAGGGCTTTTTCCTGGCCCATTCCATTCTAATTTACAACCTAGAACACCACTTCCATTAAGCCTCTGTTTCCCCAGGTACCAAATTTGGTAAAGAAGAAATGCTGCCACCTTGTGGCCGTGTCCTGCAAGAGCAGCTTTAAACTCACAGCTAATGGTTACTTAACATTCACAAGGACTCAGGGCTGTAAAGGACACCTGCCCTAAAAAATTGTGCTGAAGTAGTGAATGGACAAAAAAATTCAAAACAGGCAGATGTTTCAAGAAGAGACTATGAAGAGTTATGTATTACTCACGCTCTTTTAAAAAAAAAGGAAAATGGATACAAGCTCAACCTCAGGGTGTGTTAGACCCATGCAATCTAATCTACGAAAAGTTTCAACTTACACCAGTCGACTGACCATCAGCAAAAAGTATACGAACAATAAATGCTGAAGGGGTTTTAGAGCACTGTGTACCCTCTACCTGCTGGTGAGACGTAAAGGGGTAACAGCCAATAATGAGAAAAGAAAGGAGCTGTGTTTAAAAGTAAAAATGGAGGTACCATTCAATCCAGCAGGCGCACCATTGGATCTCTCACCTGAGAAGACAAGAATCGAGAAGACACAGGCCGCAAAAGCTGCAGTGCAGCCTTATTCACAATAGCCAGGACAGTGAAGCAATCAAAATGTCCAACAACAGGTGAATGGATAAAGAAGAAGTGGTCCATGTACACAATGGAATATTAGCCATGGAAAACAACGAACCATTGCTCTTTGAGGCACCACAAATGAGTCTGCAGATAATCATGAAAGATGAGGTAAGTTGGAAAGCAAAAGACCTGTATTCTATGATATCACTTATAGGCGTTCTCTAATAACTGACACAAATGAACATATTTCCACAGAGAAAGACACTCACAGACTTAAAAAATAAAACTATGCTCAACTAAAAGGAAAGGTGGGGGAATGGATAAATTAAGATTACTGTTACTATATGTATACAAACACAAATTATATAAATATCTCAAAAATACCGACCATATAGCAAGGGAGGTCTGCGGAACCCTCTGTAACATTTTACATGGGAAGAGGATCTGTACTTGAATAGACATATATAATGTACAAATGAACCAGATTGTGTTCACCTAGGACAAACAATATTCTAAGCTTTACCCCAATTAAAAAAAAAAAAAAATTAAAACCAAGAAGAAATAATGAGACATAAACTTATAGGGCTTTCTCCGTGCACATTCCAATGTAATTTACAACCTAGGAACACGCCTTCCAGAAAGGTTCTGCTGCCCTACTACCCAGATTTGGGAATGGAGAAATGCAGCCTGCTTCAGGTCACTTCCCACAACAGAAGCTTTAAAACCATTGCTAAAGGTCACTAAATATTCACAAAACTTGCAGTTCGGTAAATGACACCTGCTCTCTAAAAAGAGTCTCAGGTGGAAAATCGACCAAAAAATTCAAAAGAGGGCAACCTTCCAAGAAGACAATATCAAGAGTTATATTGTACTCCCAATTGTTTCCTTTTTTCAACAGAAAAGAAAACGGCGGTGAAAAATGATGAGTTTTACGAATTTTCAAAGCCATGCAAACCCAAATTACAAAACCCTACCAGCTCACAGCAGCCAGCAGGGCCATTAGCATAAATGCTGCAAACAATAGATACTGAAGCGATTGTGGAGAAATGTGTACCCTCGATTCTAAGGGGGACGTGGTAAGTGCCACTAATGAAAACACAAAGAAGGTGCTTTGAAAAGGGAAAAACGATGCTACCAGTCAGTCAATCACACCCACTGCTGGGGCTATCACCTGAGAAAATGAGAATCAAAAAGTCACAGGCTGGCAATCCTGCACTCCAACAATATTTACCATAGCCAACACTTGGAAGCAATGAAAATGTCCATCAACCGAGGAATGCACAAAGAAGAAGTGGTCCACGAACACAGTGGAAAATTACTCCAATAAAAAATAAAAATTAAATTTAAAAATCCAACAAAACTAAGGAGACATCAGCTTGTGTGGGTTTGTCCGGGCACACTCCACTCTAATTTATAACCGAGAAACACCACAGGCCGCAAGGGCTTTTCCCTAGTTACCAGGGTGGGGAACATAGAAAGGCTGCTGCCCTCTGGCAGTTACCTGCAAAAGCAGTTTTAAAGCCTGTGCTAATGGTCATTTCATAGGAATAAGTACTGCAGAAGTGTAAATGAAACCTGCCCTCAAAATGTCTTCAGGGAGGTAATGGCCAAAACATTTCAAAATGTGACACATACTTTAAGAGAACACTTTGAAGAACTAAGGGGAAATCACAGCTTGAAAAATAAAAAGGACATGCCTTAAAGCTCAATTTCAACGGATTATGAGGCACGTGCGAATTCAACCACAAAGAGGTATCAGGTCACACTTTTCAGAATAACCATCAGCAAGAAAACTACAAACAATAAATGCTGAAGGTGTTGTGGAGAAATGCATACCCTCAACTGCAAGTAGGACATAAGTTGGAAAGGGCCACCAACTAGAACAGAATGGGGGTGCCTTAAAAACGTAAACATTGAGCTACCATATGATCCAGCAGGCCCACTCCTCCACCTATAATCTAAGAAGAGAGAATTGGAAAGACACAGGCAGGCAAATCTGCATTGCACAGTATTACAATATCCAAGATATGGAAGTAACCAAAAAGTCCACCAACAGATGGGTGGACAAAGAAGTACTCCTCCATGTACAGATGGAATATTCGCTAGTGAAAAAAATGAAACAATACCATTTGCAGCGCCATAGATGAGTCTAGACGTAATCACGCCACAGGTAGTCAGTGAGAAAGCAAAATACATATATCCTATGATATCACTTTCAGGAGTTACTTAAAAATTGATACCAATGAAGATATTTCCACAGAGAAAGGCAATCACAGTTTCATTAAAAAACTTATGGTTCACCAAATAGAAAGGGATGAGGATTGGATAGATTACCATATTGGGGTTAACAGAGATATACAAACCATGTGAAATATATAACCACCAAAGACGTACGGAAGACCAGGAGAAGACTACTCAACATTGTGTCATAACCTACATGGGAAAAGGATGCGAGGAAGAAAAGATACACGTATATGTGTGAAAGACCCACATCTTGCACACCTAGAGCAAACAAACCAATGTAATCAAATCTGCTGGGATAAAAAATAAAAAGTAAATTACAAATATGAACAAGAAGTAATGAGACATAAACTTAAAGGGCTTTTTCCTGGCCCATTCCATTCTAATTTACAACCTAGAACACCACTTCCATTAAGCCTCTGTTTCCCCAGGTACCAAATTTGGTAAAGAAGAAATGCTGCCACCTTGTGGCCGTGTCCTGCAAGAGCAGCTTTAAACTCACAGCTAATGGTTACTTAACATTCACAAGGACTCAGGGCTGTAAAGGACACCTGCCCTAAAAAATTGTGCTGAAGTAGTGAATGGACAAAAAAATTCAAAACAGGCAGATGTTTCAAGAAGAGACTATGAAGAGTTATGTATTACTCACGCTCTTTTAAAAAAAAAGGAAAATGGATACAAGCTCAACCTCAGGGTGTGTTAGACCCATGCAATCTAATCTACGAAAAGTTTCAACTTACACCAGTCGACTGACCATCAGCAAAAAGTATACGAACAATAAATGCTGAAGGGGTTTTAGAGCACTGTGTACCCTCTACCTGCTGGTGAGACGTAAAGGGGTAACAGCCAATAATGAGAAAAGAAAGGAGCTGTGTTTAAAAGTAAAAATGGAGGTACCATTCAATCCAGCAGGCGCACCATTGGATCTCTCACCTGAGAAGACAAGAATCGAGAAGACACAGGCCGCAAAAGCTGCAGTGCAGCCTTATTCACAATAGCCAGGACAGTGAAGCAATCAAAATGTCCAACAACAGGTGAATGGATAAAGAAGAAGTGGTCCATGTACACAATGGAATATTAGCCATGGAAAACAACGAACCATTGCTCTTTGAGGCACCACAAATGAGTCTGCAGATAATCATGAAAGATGAGGTAAGTTGGAAAGCAAAAGACCTGTATTCTATGATATCACTTATAGGCGTTCTCTAATAACTGACACAAATGAACATATTTCCACAGAGAAAGACACTCACAGACTTAGAAAATAAAACTATGCTCAACTAAAAGGAAAGGTGGGGGAATGGATAAATTAAGATTACTGTTACTATATGTATACAAACACAAATTATATAAATATCTCAAAAATACCGACCATATAGCAAGGGAGGTCTGCGGAACCCTCTGTAACATTTTACATGGGAAGAGGATCTGTACTTGAATAGACATATATAATGTACAAATGAACCAGATTGTGTTCACCTAGGACAAACAATATTCTAAGCTTTACCCCAATTAAAAAAAAAAAAATTAAAACCAAGAAGAAATAATGAGACATAAACTTATAGGGCTTTCTCCGTGCACATTCCAATGTAATTTACAACCTAGGAACACGACTTCCAGAAAGGCTCTGCTGCCCTACTACCCAGATTTGGGAATGGAGAAATGCTGCCTGCTTCAGGTCACTTCCCACAACAGAAGCTTTAAAACCATTGCTAAAGGTCACTAAATATTCACAAAACTTGCAGTTCGGTAAATGACACCTGCTCTCTAAAAAGAGTCTCAGGTGGAAAATCGACCAAAAAATTCAAAAGAGGGCAACCTTCCAAGAAGACAATATCAAGAGTTATATTGTACTCCCAATTGTTTCCTTTTTTCAACAGAAAAGAAAACGGCGGTGAAAAATGATGAGTTTTACGAATTTTCAAAGCCATGCAAACCCAAATTACAAAACCCTACCAGCTCACAGCAGCCAGCAGGGCCATTAGCATAAATGCTGCAAACAATAGATACTGAAGCGATTGTGGAGAAATGTGTACCCTCGATTCTAAGGGGGACGTGGTAAGTGCCACTAATGAAAACACAAAGAAGGTGCTTTGAAAAGGGAAAAACGATGCTACCAGTCAGTCAATCACACCCACTGCTGGGGCTATCACCTGAGAAAATGAGAATCAAAAAGTCACAGGCTGGCAATCCTGCACTCCAACAATATTTACCATAGCCAACACTTGGAAGCAATGAAAATGTCCATCAACCGAGGAATGCACAAAGAAGAAGTGGTCCACGAACACAGTGGAAAATTACTCCAATAAAAAATAAAAATTAAATTTAAAAATCCAACAAAACTAAGGAGACATCAGCTTGTGTGGGTTTGTCCGGGCACACTCCACTCTAATTTATAACCGAGAAACACCACAGGCCGCAAGGGCTTTTCCCTAGTTACCAGGGTGGGGAACATAGAAAGGCTGCTGCCCTCTGGCAGTTACCTGCAAAAGCAGTTTTAAAGCCTGTGCTAATGGTCATTTCATAGGAATAAGTACTGCAGAAGTGTAAATGAAACCTGCCCTCAAAATGTCTTCAGGGAGGTAATGGCCAAAACATTTCAAAATGTGACACATACTTTAAGAGAACACTTTGAAGAACTAAGGGGAAATCACAGCTTGAAAAATAAAAAGGACATGCCTTAAAGCTCAATTTCAACGGATTATGAGGCACGTGCGAATTCAACCACAAAGAGGTATCAGGTCACACTTTTCAGAATAACCATCAGCAAGAAAACTACAAACAATAAATGCTGAAGGTGTTGTGGAGAAATGCATACCCTCAACTGCAAGTAGGACATAAGTTGGAAAGGGCCACCAACTAGAACAGAATGGGGGTGCCTTAAAAACGTAAACATTGAGCTACCATATGATCCAGCAGGCCCACTCCTCCACCTATAATCTAAGAAGAGAGAATTGGAAAGACACAGGCAGGCAAATCTGCATTGCACAGTATTACAATATCCAAGATATGGAAGTAACCAAAAAGTCCACCAACAGATGGGTGGACAAAGAAGTACTCCTCCATGTACAGATGGAATATTCGCTAGTGAAAAAAATGAAACAATACCATTTGCAGCGCCATAGATGAGTCTAGACGTAATCACGCCACAGGTAGTCAGTGAGAAAGCAAAATACATATATCCTATGATATCACTTTCAGGAGTTACTTAAAAATTGATACCAATGAAGATATTTCCACAGAGAAAGGCAATCACAGTTTCATTAAAAAACTTATGGTTCACCAAATAGAAAGGGATGAGGATTGGATACATTACCATATTGGGGTTAACAGAGATATACAAACCATGTGAAATATATAACCACCAAAGACGTACGGAAGACCAGGAGAAGACTACTCAACATTGTGTCATAACCTACATGGGAAAAGGATGCGAGGAAGAAAAGATACACGTATATGTGTGAAAGACCCACATCTTGCACACCTAGAGCAAACAAACCAATGTAATCAAATCTGCTGGGATAAAAAATAAAAAGTAAATTACAAATATGAACAAGAAGTAATGAGACATAAACTTAAAGGGCTTTTTCCTGGCCCATTCCATTCTAATTTACAACCTAGAACACCACTTCCATTAAGCCTCTGTTTCCCCAGGTACCAAATTTGGTAAAGAAGAAATGCTGCCACCTTGTGGCCGTGTCCTGCAAGAGCAGCTTTAAACTCACAGCTAATGGTTACTTAACATTCACAAGGACTCAGGGCTGTAAAGGACACCTGCCCTAAAAAATTGTGCTGAAGTAGTGAATGGACAAAAAAATTCAAAACAGGCAGATGTTTCAAGAAGAGACTATGAAGAGTTATGTATTACTCACGCTCTTTTAAAAAAAAAGGAAAATGGATACAAGCTCAACCTCAGGGTGTGTTAGACCCATGCAATCTAATCTACGAAAAGTTTCAACTTACACCAGTCGACTGACCATCAGCAAAAAGTATACGAACAATAAATGCTGAAGGGGTTTTAGAGCACTGTGTACCCTCTACCTGCTGGTGAGACGTAAAGGGGTAACAGCCAATAATGAGAAAAGAAAGGAGCTGTGTTTAAAAGTAAAAATGGAGGTACCATTCAATCCAGCAGGCGCACCATTGGATCTCTCACCTGAGAAGACAAGAATCGAGAAGACACAGGCCGCAAAAGCTGCAGTGCAGCCTTATTCACAATAGCCAGGACAGTGAAGCAATCAAAATGTCCAACAACAGGTGAATGGATAAAGAAGAAGTGGTCCATGTACACAATGGAATATTAGCCATGGAAAACAACGAACCATTGCTCTTTGAGGCACCACAAATGAGTCTGCAGATAATCATGAAAGATGAGGTAAATTGGAAAGCAAAAGACCTGTATTCTATGATATCACTTATAGGCGTTCTCTAATAACTGACACAAATGAACATATTTCCACAGAGAAAGACACTCACAGACTTAGAAAATAAAACTATGCTCAACTAAAAGGAAAGGTGGGGGAATGGATAAATTAAGATTACTGTTACTATATGTATACAAACACAAATTATATAAATATCTCAAAAATACCGACCATATAGCAAGGGAGGTCTGCGGAACCCTCTGTAACATTTTACATGGGAAGAGGATCTGTACTTGAATAGACATATATAATGTACAAATGAACCAGATTGTGTTCACCTAGGACAAACAATATTCTAAGCTTTACCCCAATTAAAAAAAAAAAAAAATTAAAACCAAGAAGAAATAATGAGACATAAACTTATAGGGCTTTCTCCGTGCACATTCCAATGTAATTTACAACCTAGGAACACGCCTTCCAGAAAGGTTCTGCTGCCCTACTACCCAGATTTGGGAATGGAGAAATGCAGCCTGCTTCAGGTCACTTCCCACAACAGAAGCTTTAAAACCATTGCTAAAGGTCACTAAATATTCACAAAACTTGCAGTTCGGTAAATGACACCTGCTCTCTAAAAAGAGTCTCAGGTGGAAAATCGACCAAAAAATTCAAAAGAGGGCAACCTTCCAAGAAGACAATATCAAGAGTTATATTGTACTACCAATTGTTTCCTTTTTTCAACAGAAAAGAAAACGGCGGTGAAAAATGATGAGTTTTACGAATTTTCAAAGCCATGCAAACCCAAATTACAAAACCCTACCAGCTCACAGCAGCCAGCAGGGCCATTAGCATAAATGCTGCAAACAATAGATACTGAAGCGATTGTGGAGAAATGTGTACCCTCGATTCTAAGGGGGACGTGGTAAGTGCCACTAATGAAAACACAAAGAAGGTGCTTTGAAAAGGGAAAAACGATGCTACCAGTCAGTCAATCACACCCACTGCTGGGGCTATCACCTGAGAAAATGAGAATCAAAAAGTCACAGGCTGGCAATCCTGCACTCCAACAATATTTACCATAGCCAACACTTGGAAGCAATGAAAATGTCCATCAACCGAGGAATGCACAAAGAAGAAGTGGTCCACGAACACAGTGGAAAATTACTCCAATAAAAAATAAAAATTAAATTTAAAAATCCAACAAAACTAAGGAGACATCAGCTTGTGTGGGTTTGTCCGGGCACACTCCACTCTAATTTATAACCGAGAAACACCACAGGCCGCAAGGGCTTTTCCCTAGTTACCAGGGTGGGGAACATAGAAAGGCTGCTGCCCTCTGGCAGTTACCTGCAAAAGCAGTTTTAAAGCCTGTGCTAATGGTCATTTCATAGGAATAAGTACTGCAGAAGTGTAAATGAAACCTGCCCTCAAAATGTCTTCAGGGAGGTAATGGCCAAAACATTTCAAAATGTGACACATACTTTAAGAGAACACTTTGAAGAACTAAGGGGAAATCACAGCTTGAAAAATAAAAAGGACATGCCTTAAAGCTCAATTTCAACGGATTATGAGGCACGTGCGAATTCAACCACAAAGAGGTATCAGGTCACACTTTTCAGAATAACCATCAGCAAGAAAACTACAAACAATAAATGCTGAAGGTGTTGTGGAGAAATGCATACCCTCAACTGCAAGTAGGACATAAGTTGGAAAGGGCCACCAACTAGAACAGAATGGGGGTGCCTTAAAAACGTAAACATTGAGCTACCATATGATCCAGCAGGCCCACTCCTCCACCTATAATCTAAGAAGAGAGAATTGGAAAGACACAGGCAGGCAAATCTGCATTGCGCAGTATTACAATATCCAAGATATGGAAGTAACCAAAAAGTCCACCAACAGATGGGTGGACAAAGAAGTACTCCTCCATGTACAGATGGAATATTCGCTAGTGAAAAAAATGAAACAATACCATTTGCAGCGCCATAGATGAGTCTAGACGTAATCACGCCACAGGTAGTCAGTGAGAAAGCAAAATACATATATCCTATGATATCACTTTCAGGAGTTACTTAAAAATTGATACCAATGAAGATATTTCCACAGAGAAAGGCAATCACAGTTTCATTAAAAAACTTATGGTTCACCAAATAGAAAGGGATGAGGATTGGATAGATTACCATATTGGGGTTAACAGAGATATACAAACCATGTGAAATATATAACCACCAAAGACGTACGGAAGACCAGGAGAAGACTACTCAACATTGTGTCATAACCTACATGGGAAAAGGATGCGAGGAAGAAAAGATACACGTATATGTGTGAAAGACCCACATCTTGCACACCTAGAGCAAACAAACCAATGTAATCAAATCTGCTGGGATAAAAAATAAAAAGTAAATTACAAATATGAACAAGAAGTAATGAGACATAAACTTAAAGGGCTTTTTCCTGGCCCATTCCATTCTAATTTACAACCTAGAACACCACTTCCATTAAGCCTCTGTTTCCCCAGGTACCAAATTTGGTAAAGAAGAAATGCTGCCACCTTGTGGCCGTGTCCTGCAAGAGCAGCTTTAAACTCACAGCTAATGGTTACTTAACATTCACAAGGACTCAGGGCTGTAAAGGACACCTGCCCTAAAAAATTGTGCTGAAGTAGTGAATGGACAAAAAAATTCAAAACAGGCAGATGTTTCAAGAAGAGACTATGAAGAGTTATGTATTACTCACGCTCTTTTAAAAAAAAAGGAAAATGGATACAAGCTCAACCTCAGGGTGTGTTAGACCCATGCAATCTAATCTACGAAAAGTTTCAACTTACACCAGTCGACTGACCATCAGCAAAAAGTATACGAACAATAAATGCTGAAGGGGTTTTAGAGCACTGTGTACCCTCTACCTGCTGGTGAGACATAAAAGCCAATAATGAGAAAAGAAAGGAGCTGTGTTTAAAAGTAAAAATGGAGGTACCATTCAATCCAGCAGGCGCACCATTGGATCTCTCACCTGAGAAGACAAGAATCGAGAAGACACAGGCCGCAAAAGCTGCAGTGCAGCCTTATTAACAATAGCCAGGACAGTGAAGCAATCAAAATGTCCAACAACAGGTGAATGGATAAAGAAGAAGTGGTCCATGTACACAATGGAATATTAGCCATGGAAAACAACGAACCATTGCTCTTTGAGGCACCACAAATGAGTCTGCAGATAATCATGAAAGATGAGGTAAGTTGGAAAGCAAAAGACCTGTATTCTATGATATCACTTATAGGCGTTCTCTAATAACTGACACAAATGAACATATTTCCACAGAGAAAGACACTCACAGACTTAGAAAATAAAACTATGCTCAACTAAAAGGAAAGGTGGGGGAATGGATAAATTAAGATTACTGTTACTATATGTATACAAACACAAATTATATAAATATCTCAAAAATACCGACCATATAGCAAGGGAGGTCTGCGGAACCCTCTGTAACATTTTACATGGGAAGAGGATCTGTACTTGAATAGACATATATAATGTACAAATGAACCAGATTGTGTTCACCTAGGACAAACAATATTCTAAGCTTTACCCCAATTTAAAAAAAAAAATTAAAACCAAGAAGAAATAATGAGACATAAACTTATAGGGCTTTCTCCGTGCACATTCCAATGTAATTTACAACCTAGGAACACGACTTCCAGAAAGGCTCTGCTGCCCTACTACCCAGATTTGGGAATGGAGAAATGCTGCCTGCTTCAGGTCACTTCCCACAACAGGAGCTTTAAAACCATTGCTAAAGGTCACTAAATATTCACAAAACTTGCAGTTCGGTAAATGACACCTGCTCTCTATAAAGAGTCTCAGGTGGAAAATCGACCAAAAAATTCAAAAGAGGGCAACCTTCCAAGAAGACAATATCAAGAGTTATATTGTACTCCCAATTGTTTCCTTTTTTCAACAGAAAAGAAAACGGCGGTGAAAAATGATGAGTTTTACGAATTTTCAAAGCCATGCAAACCCAAATTACAAAACCCTATCAGCTCACAGCAGCCAGCAGGGCCATTAGCATAAATGCTGCAAACAATAGATACTGAAGCGATTGTTCAGAAATGTGTACCCTCGATTCTAAGGGGGACGTGGTAAGTGCCACTAATGAGAACACAAAGAAGGTGCTTTGAAAAGGGAAAAACGATGCTACCAGTCAGTCAATCACACCCACTGCTGGGGCTATCACCTGAGAAAATGAGAATCAAAAAGTCACAGGCTGGCAATCCTGCACTCCAACAATATTTACCATAGCCAACACTTGGAAGCAATGAAAATGTCCATCAACCGAGGAATGCACAAAGAAGAAGTGGTCCACGTACACAGTGGAAAATTACTCCAATAAAAAATAAAAATTAAATTTAAAAATCCAACAAAACTAAGGAGACATCAGCTTGTGTGGGTTTGTCCGGGCACACTCCACTCTAATTTATAACCGAGAAACACCACAGGCCGCAAGGGCTTTTCCCTAGTTACCAGGGTGGGGAACATAGAAAGGCTGCTGCCCTCTGGCAGTTACCTGCAAAAGCAGTTTTAAAGCCTGTGCTAATGGTCATTTCATAGGAATAAGTACTGCAGAAGTGTAAATGAAACCTGCCCTCAAAATGTCTTCAGGGAGGTAATGGCCAAAACATTTCAAAATGTGACACATACTTTAAGAGAACACTTTGAAGAACTAAGGGGAAATCACAGCTTGAAAAATAAAAAGGACATGCCTTAAAGCTCAATTTCAACGGATTATGAGGCACGTGCGAATTCAACCACAAAGAGGTATCAGGTCACACTTTTCAGAATAACCATCAGCAAGAAAACTACAAACAATAAATGCTGAAGGTGTTGTGGAGAAATGCATACCCTCAACTGCAAGTAGGACATAAGTTGGAAAGGGCCACCAACTAGAACAGAATGGGGGTGCCTTAAAAACGTAAACATTGAGCTACCATATGATCCAGCAGGCCCACTCCTCCACCTATAATCTAAGAAGAGAGAATTGGAAAGACACAGGCAGGCAAATCTGCATTGCGCAGTATTACAATATCCAAGATATGGAAGTAACCAAAAAGTCCACCAACAGATGGGTGGACAAAGAAGTACTCCTCCATGTACAGATGGAATATTCGCTAGTGAAAAAAATGAAACAATACCATTTGCAGCGCCATAGATGAGTCTAGACGTAATCACGCCACAGGTAGTCAGTGAGAAAGCAAAATACATATATCCTATGATATCACTTTCAGGAGTTACTTAAAAATTGATACCAATGAAGATATTTCCACAGAGAAAGGCAATCACAGTTTCATTAAAAAACTTATGGTTCACCAAATAGAAAGGGATGAGGATTGGATAGATTACCATATTGGGGTTAACAGAGATATACAAACCATGTGAAATATATAACCACCAAAGACGTACGGAAGACCAGGAGAAGACTACTCAACATTGTGTCATAACCTACATGGGAAAAGGATGCGAGGAAGAAAAGATACACGTATATGTGTGAAAGACCCACATCTTGCACACCTAGAGCAAACAAACCAATGTAATCAAATCTGCTGGGATAAAAAATAAAAAGTAAATTACAAATATGAACAAGAAGTAATGAGACATAAACTTAAAGGGCTTTTTCCTGGCCCATTCCATTCTAATTTACAACCTAGAACACCACTTCCATTAAGCCTCTGTTTCCCCAGGTACCAAATTTGGTAAAGAAGAAATGCTGCCACCTTGTGGCCGTGTCCTGCAAGAGCAGCTTTAAACTCACAGCTAATGGTTACTTAACATTCACAAGGACTCAGGGCTGTAAAGGACACCTGCCCTAAAAAATTGTGCTGAAGTAGTGAATGGACAAAAAAATTCAAAACAGGCAGATGTTTCAAGAAGAGACTATGAAGAGTTATGTATTACTCACGCTCTTTTAAAAAAAAAGGAAAATGGATACAAGCTCAACCTCAGGGTGTGTTAGACCCATGCAATCTAATCTACGAAAAGTTTCAACTTACACCAGTCGACTGACCATCAGCAAAAAGTATACGAACAATAAATGCTGAAGGGGTTTTAGAGCACTGTGTACCCTCTACCTGCTGGTGAGACGTAAAGGGGTAACAGCCAATAATGAGAAAAGAAAGGAGCTGTGTTTAAAAGTAAAAATGGAGGTACCATTCAATCCAGCAGGCGCACCATTGGATCTCTCACCTGAGAAGACAAGAATCGAGAAGACACAGGCCGCAAAAGCTGCAGTGCAGCCTTATTCACAATAGCCAGGACAGTGAAGCAATCAAAATGTCCAACAACAGGTGAATGGATAAAGAAGAAGTGGTCCATGTACACAATGGAATATTAGCCATGGAAAACAACGAACCATTGCTCTTTGAGGCACCACAAATGAGTCTGCAGATAATCATGAAAGATGAGGTAAGTTGGAAAGCAAAAGACCTGTATTCTATGATATCACTTATAGGCGTTCTCTAATAACTGACACAAATGAACATATTTCCACAGAGAAAGACACTCACAGACTTAGAAAATAAAACTATGCTCAACTAAAAGGAAAGGTGGGGGAATGGATAAATTAAGATTACTGTTACTATATGTATACAAACACAAATTATATAAATATCTCAAAAATACCGACCATATAGCAAGGGAGGTCTGCGGAACCCTCTGTAACATTTTACATGGGAAGAGGATCTGTACTTGAATAGACATATATAATGTACAAATGAACCAGATTGTGTTCACCTAGGACAAACAATATTCTAAGCTTTACCCCAATTAAAAAAAAAAAAAATTAAAACCAAGAAGAAATAATGAGACATAAACTTATAGGGCTTTCTCCGTGCACATTCCAATGTAATTTACAACCTAGGAACACGACTTCCAGAAAGGCTCTGCTGCCCTACTACCCAGATTTGGGAATGGAGAAATGCTGCCTGCTTCAGGTCACTTCCCACAACAGAAGCTTTAAAACCATTGCTAAAGGTCACTAAATATTCACAAAACTTGCAGTTCGGTAAATGACACCTGCTCTCTAAAAAGAGTCTCAGGTGGAAAATCGACCAAAAAATTCAAAAGAGGGCAACCTTCCAAGAAGACAATATCAAGAGTTATATTGTACTCCCAATTGTTTCCTTTTTTCAACAGAAAAGAAAACGGCGGTGAAAAATGATGAGTTTTACGAATTTTCAAAGCCATGCAAACCCAAATTACAAAACCCTACCAGCTCACAGCAGCCAGCAGGGCCATTAGCATAAATGCTGCAAACAATAGATACTGAAGCGATTGTGGAGAAATGTGTACCCTCGATTCTAAGGGGGACGTGGTAAGTGCCACTAATGAAAACACAAAGAAGGTGCTTTGAAAAGGGAAAAACGATGCTACCAGTCAGTCAATCACACCCACTGCTGGGGCTATCACCTGAGAAAATGAGAATCAAAAAGTCACAGGCTGGCAATCCTGCACTCCAACAATATTTACCATAGCCAACACTTGGAAGCAATGAAAATGTCCATCAACCGAGGAATGCACAAAGAAGAAGTGGTCCACGAACACAGTGGAAAATTACTCCAATAAAAAATAAAAATTAAATTTAAAAATCCAACAAAACTAAGGAGACATCAGCTTGTGTGGGTTTGTCCGGGCACACTCCACTCTAATTTATAACCGAGAAACACCACAGGCCGCAAGGGCTTTTCCCTAGTTACCAGGGTGGGGAACATAGAAAGGCTGCTGCCCTCTGGCAGTTACCTGCAAAAGCAGTTTTAAAGCCTGTGCTAATGGTCATTTCATAGGAATAAGTACTGCAGAAGTGTAAATGAAACCTGCCCTCAAAATGTCTTCAGGGAGGTAATGGCCAAAACATTTCAAAATGTGACACATACTTTAAGAGAACACTTTGAAGAACTAAGGGGAAATCACAGCTTGAAAAATAAAAAGGACATGCCTTAAAGCTCAATTTCAACGGATTATGAGGCACGTGCGAATTCAACCACAAAGAGGTATCAGGTCACACTTTTCAGAATAACCATCAGCAAGAAAACTACAAACAATAAATGCTGAAGGTGTTGTGGAGAAATGCATACCCTCAACTGCAAGTAGGACATAAGTTGGAAAGGGCCACCAACTAGAACAGAATGGGGGTGCCTTAAAAACGTAAACATTGAGCTACCATATGATCCAGCAGGCCCACTCCTCCACCTATAATCTAAGAAGAGAGAATTGGAAAGACACAGGCAGGCAAATCTGCATTGCACAGTATTACAATATCCAAGATATGGAAGTAACCAAAAAGTCCACCAACAGATGGGTGGACAAAGAAGTACTCCTCCATGTACAGATGGAATATTCGCTAGTGAAAAAAATGAAACAATACCATTTGCAGCGCCATAGATGAGTCTAGACGTAATCACGCCACAGGTAGTCAGTGAGAAAGCAAAATACATATATCCTATGATATCACTTTCAGGAGTTACTTAAAAATTGATACCAATGAAGATATTTCCACAGAGAAAGGCAATCACAGTTTCATTAAAAAACTTATGGTTCACCAAATAGAAAGGGATGAGGATTGGATAGATTACCATATTGGGGTTAACAGAGATATACAAACCATGTGAAATATATAACCACCAAAGACGTACGGAAGACCAGGAGAAGACTACTCAACATTGTGTCATAACCTACATGGGAAAAGGATGCGAGGAAGAAAAGATACACGTATATGTGTGAAAGACCCACATCTTGCACACCTAGAGCAAACAAACCAATGTAATCAAATCTGCTGGGATAAAAAATAAAAAGTAAATTACAAATATGAACAAGAAGTAATGAGACATAAACTTAAAGGGCTTTTTCCTGGCCCATTCCATTCTAATTTACAACCTAGAACACCACTTCCATTAAGCCTCTGTTTCCCCAGGTACCAAATTTGGTAAAGAAGAAATGCTGCCACCTTGTGGCCGTGTCCTGCAAGAGCAGCTTTAAACTCACAGCTAATGGTTACTTAACATTCACAAGGACTCAGGGCTGTAAAGGACACCTGCCCTAAAAAATTGTGCTGAAGTAGTGAATGGACAAAAAAATTCAAAACAGGCAGATGTTTCAAGAAGAGACTATGAAGAGTTATGTATTACTCACGCTC
Organism: Balaenoptera physalus; assembly: GCF_965194825.1. Lineage (NCBI taxonomy): Eukaryota > Metazoa > Chordata > Mammalia > Artiodactyla > Balaenopteridae > Balaenoptera > Balaenoptera physalus. Next base: position 559,077 of record NW_028126561.1, read on the forward strand.
TTTTAAAAAAAAAGGAAAATGGATACAAGCTCAACCTCAGGGTGTGTTAGACCCATGCAATCTAATCTACGAAAAGTTTCAACTTACACCAGTCGACTGACCATCAGCAAAAAGTATACGAACAATAAATGCTGAAGGGGTTTTAGAGCACTGTGTACCCTCTACCTGCTGGTGAGACGTAAAGGGGTAACAGCCAATAATGAGAAAAGAAAGGAGCTGTGTTTAAAAGTAAAAATGGAGGTACCATTCAATCCAGCAGGCGCACCATTGGATCTCTCACCTGAGAAGACAAGAATCGAGAAGACACAGGCCGCAAAAGCTGCAGTGCAGCCTTATTCACAATAGCCAGGACAGTGAAGCAATCAAAATGTCCAACAACAGGTGAATGGATAAAGAAGAAGTGGTCCATGTACACAATGGAATATTAGCCATGGAAAACAACGAACCATTGCTCTTTGAGGCACCACAAATGAGTCTGCAGATAATCATGAAAGATGAGGTAAGTTGGAAAGCAAAAGACCTGTATTCTATGATATCACTTATAGGCGTTCTCTAATAACTGACACAAATGAACATATTTCCACAGAGAAAGACACTCACAGACTTAGAAAATAAAACTATGCTCAACTAAAAGGAAAGGTGGGGGAATGGATAAATTAAGATTACTGTTACTATATGTATACAAACACAAATTATATAAATATCTCAAAAATACCGACCATATAGCAAGGGAGGTCTGCGGAACCCTCTGTAACATTTTACATGGGAAGAGGATCTGTACTTGAATAGACATATATAATGTACAAATGAACCAGATTGTGTTCACCTAGGACAAACAATATTCTAAGCTTTACCCCAATTAAAAAAAAAAAAAATTAAAACCAAGAAGAAATAATGAGACATAAACTTATAGGGCTTTCTCCGTGCACATTCCAATGTAATTTACAACCTAGGAACACGACTTCCAGAAAGGCTCTGCTGCCCTACTACCCAGATTTGGGAATGGAGAAATGCTGCCTGCTTCAGGTCACTTCCCACAACAGAAGCTTTAAAACCATTGCTAAAGGTCACTAAATATTCACAAAACTTGCAGTTCGGTAAATGACACCTGCTCTCTAAAAAGAGTCTCAGGTGGAAAATCGACCAAAAAATTCAAAAGAGGGCAACCTTCCAAGAAGACAATATCAAGAGTTATATTGTACTCCCAATTGTTTCCTTTTTTCAACAGAAAAGAAAACGGCGGTGAAAAATGATGAGTTTTACGAATTTTCAAAGCCATGCAAACCCAAATTACAAAACCCTACCAGCTCACAGCAGCCAGCAGGGCCATTAGCATAAATGCTGCAAACAATAGATACTGAAGCGATTGTGGAGAAATGTGTACCCTCGATTCTAAGGGGGACGTGGTAAGTGCCACTAATGAAAACACAAAGAAGGTGCTTTGAAAAGGGAAAAACGATGCTACCAGTCAGTCAATCACACCCACTGCTGGGGCTATCACCTGAGAAAATGAGAATCAAAAAGTCACAGGCTGGCAATCCTGCACTCCAACAATATTTACCATAGCCAACACTTGGAAGCAATGAAAATGTCCATCAACCGAGGAATGCACAAAGAAGAAGTGGTCCACGAACACAGTGGAAAATTACTCCAATAAAAAATAAAAATTAAATTTAAAAATCCAACAAAACTAAGGAGACATCAGCTTGTGTGGGTTTGTCCGGGCACACTCCACTCTAATTTATAACCGAGAAACACCACAGGCCGCAAGGGCTTTTCCCTAGTTACCAGGGTGGGGAACATAGAAAGGCTGCTGCCCTCTGGCAGTTACCTGCAAAAGCAGTTTTAAAGCCTGTGCTAATGGTCATTTCATAGGAATAAGTACTGCAGAAGTGTAAATGAAACCTGCCCTCAAAATGTCTTCAGGGAGGTAATGGCCAAAACATTTCAAAATGTGACACATACTTTAAGAGAACACTTTGAAGAACTAAGGGGAAATCACAGCTTGAAAAATAAAAAGGACATGCCTTAAAGCTCAATTTCAACGGATTATGAGGCACGTGCGAATTCAACCACAAAGAGGTATCAGGTCACACTTTTCAGAATAACCATCAGCAAGAAAACTACAAACAATAAATGCTGAAGGTGTTGTGGAGAAATGCATACCCTCAACTGCAAGTAGGACATAAGTTGGAAAGGGCCACCAACTAGAACAGAATGGGGGTGCCTTAAAAACGTAAACATTGAGCTACCATATGATCCAGCAGGCCCACTCCTCCACCTATAATCTAAGAAGAGAGAATTGGAAAGACACAGGCAGGCAAATCTGCATTGCGCAGTATTACAATATCCAAGATATGGAAGTAACCAAAAAGTCCACCAACAGATGGGTGGACAAAGAAGTACTCCTCCATGTACAGATGGAATATTCGCTAGTGAAAAAAATGAAACAATACCATTTGCAGCGCCATAGATGAGTCTAGACGTAATCACGCCACAGGTAGTCAGTGAGAAAGCAAAATACATATATCCTATGATATCACTTTCAGGAGTTACTTAAAAATTGATACCAATGAAGATATTTCCACAGAGAAAGGCAATCACAGTTTCATTAAAAAACTTATGGTTCACCAAATAGAAAGGGATGAGGATTGGATAGATTACCATATTGGGGTTAACAGAGATATACAAACCATGTGAAATATATAACCACCAAAGACGTACGGAAGACCAGGAGAAGACTACTCAACATTGTGTCATAACCTACATGGGAAAAGGATGCGAGGAAGAAAAGATACACGTATATGTGTGAAAGACCCACATCTTGCACACCTAGAGCAAACAAACCAATGTAATCAAATCTGCTGGGATAAAAAATAAAAAGTAAATTACAAATATGAACAAGAAGTAATGAGACATAAACTTAAAGGGCTTTTTCCTGGCCCATTCCATTCTAATTTACAACCTAGAACACCACTTCCATTAAGCCTCTGTTTCCCCAGGTACCAAATTTGGTAAAGAAGAAATGCTGCCACCTTGTGGCCGTGTCCTGCAAGAGCAGCTTTAAACTCACAGCTAATGGTTACTTAACATTCACAAGGACTCAGGGCTGTAAAGGACACCTGCCCTAAAAAATTGTGCTGAAGTAGTGAATGGACAAAAAAATTCAAAACAGGCAGATGTTTCAAGAAGAGACTATGAAGAGTTATGTATTACTCACGCTCTTTTAAAAAAAAAGGAAAATGGATACAAGCTCAACCTCAGGGTGTGTTAGACCCATGCAATCTAATCTACGAAAAGTTTCAACTTACACCAGTCGACTGACCATCAGCAAAAAGTATACGAACAATAAATGCTGAAGGGGTTTTAGAGAACTGTGTACCCTCTACCTGCTGGTGAGACGTAAAGGGGTAACAGCCAATAATGAGAAAAGAAAGGAGCTGTGTTTAAAAGTAAAAATGGAGGTACCATTCAATCCAGCAGGCGCACCATTGGATCTCTCACCTGAGAAGACAAGAATCGAGAAGACACAGGCCGCAAAAGCTGCAGTGCAGCCTTATTCACAATAGCCAGGACAGTGAAGCAATCAAAATGTCCAACAACAGGTGAATGGATAAAGAAGAAGTGGTCCATGTACACAATGGAATATTAGCCATGGAAAACAACGAACCATTGCTCTTTGAGGCACCACAAATGAGTCTGCAGATAATCATGAAAGATGAGGTAAGTTGGAAAGCAAAAGACCTGTATTCTATGATATCACTTATAGGCGTTCTCTAATAACTGACACAAATGAACATATTTCCACAGAGAAAGACACTCACAGACTTAGAAAATAAAACTATGCTCAACTAAAAGGAAAGGTGGGGGAATGGATAAATTAAGATTACTGTTACTATATGTATACAAACACAAATTATATAAATATCTCAAAAATACCGACCATATAGCAAGGGAGGTCTGCGGAACCCTCTGTAACATTTTACATGGGAAGAGGATCTGTACTTGAATAGACATATATAATGTACAAATGAACCAGATTGTGTTCACCTAGGACAAACAATATTCTAAGCTTTACCCCAATTAAAAAAAAAAAAAATTAAAACCAAGAAGAAATAATGAGACATAAACTTATAGGGCTTTCTCCGTGCACATTCCAATGTAATTTACAACCTAGGAACACGACTTCCAGAAAGGCTCTGCTGCCCTACTACCCAGATTTGGGAATGGAGAAATGCTGCCTGCTTCAGGTCACTTCCCACAACAGAAGCTTTAAAACCATTGCTAAAGGTCACTAAATATTCACAAAACTTGCAGTTCGGTAAATGACACCTGCTCTCTAAAAAGAGTCTCAGGTGGAAAATCGACCAAAAAATTCAAAAGAGGGCAACCTTCCAAGAAGACAATATCAAGAGTTATATTGTACTCCCAATTGTTTCCTTTTTTCAACAGAAAAGAAAACGGCGGTGAAAAATGATGAGTTTTACGAATTTTCAAAGCCATGCAAACCCAAATTACAAAACCCTACCAGCTCACAGCAGCCAGCAGGGCCATTAGCATAAATGCTGCAAACAATAGATACTGAAGCGATTGTGGAGAAATGTGTACCCTCGATTCTAAGGGGGACGTGGTAAGTGCCACTAATGAAAACACAAAGAAGGTGCTTTGAAAAGGGAAAAACGATGCTACCAGTCAGTCAATCACACCCACTGCTGGGGCTATCACCTGAGAAAATGAGAATCAAAAAGTCACAGGCTGGCAATCCTGCACTCCAACAATATTTACCATAGCCAACACTTGGAAGCAATGAAAATGTCCATCAACCGAGGAATGCACAAAGAAGAAGTGGTCCACGAACACAGTGGAAAATTACTCCAATAAAAAATAAAAATTAAATTTAAAAATCCAACAAAACTAAGGAGACATCAGCTTGTGTGGGTTTGTCCGGGCACACTCCACTCTAATTTATAACCGAGAAACACCACAGGCCGCAAGGGCTTTTCCCTAGTTACCAGGGTGGGGAACATAGAAAGGCTGCTGCCCTCTGGCAGTTACCTGCAAAAGCAGTTTTAAAGCCTGTGCTAATGGTCATTTCATAGGAATAAGTACTGCAGAAGTGTAAATGAAACCTGCCCTCAAAATGTCTTCAGGGAGGTAATGGCCAAAACATTTCAAAATGTGACACATACTTTAAGAGAACACTTTGAAGAACTAAGGGGAAATCACAGCTTGAAAAATAAAAAGGACATGCCTTAAAGCTCAATTTCAACGGATTATGAGGCACGTGCGAATTCAACCACAAAGAGGTATCAGGTCACACTTTTCAGAATAACCATCAGCAAGAAAACTACAAACAATAAATGCTGAAGGTGTTGTGGAGAAATGCATACCCTCAACTGCAAGTAGGACATAAGTTGGAAAGGGCCACCAACTAGAACAGAATGGGGGTGCCTTAAAAACGTAAACATTGAGCTACCATATGATCCAGCAGGCCCACTCCTCCACCTATAATCTAAGAAGAGAGAATTGGAAAGACACAGGCAGGCAAATCTGCATTGCACAGTATTACAATATCCAAGATATGGAAGTAACCAAAAAGTCCACCAACAGATGGGTGGACAAAGAAGTACTCCTCCATGTACAGATGGAATATTCGCTAGTGAAAAAAATGAAACAATACCATTTGCAGCGCCATAGATGAGTCTAGACGTAATCACGCCACAGGTAGTCAGTGAGAAAGCAAAATACATATATCCTATGATATCACTTTCAGGAGTTACTTAAAAATTGATACCAATGAAGATATTTCCACACAGAAAGGCAATCACAGTTTCATTAAAAAACTTATGGTTCACCAAATAGAAAGGGATGAGGATTGGATACATTACCATATTGGGGTTAACAGAGATATACAAACCATGTGAAATATATAACCACCAAAGACGTACGGAAGACCAGGAGAAGACTACTCAACATTGTGTCATAACCTACATGGGAAAAGGATGCGAGGAAGAAAAGATACACGTATATGTGTGAAAGACCCACATCTTGCACACCTAGAGCAAACAAACCAATGTAATCAAATCTGCTGGGATAAAAAATAAAAAGTAAATTACAAATATGAACAAGAAGTAATGAGACATAAACTTAAAGGGCTTTTTCCTGGCCCATTCCATTCTAATTTACAACCTAGAACACCACTTCCATTAAGCCTCTGTTTCCCCAGGTACCAAATTTGGTAAAGAAGAAATGCTGCCACCTTGTGGCCGTGTCCTGCAAGAGCAGCTTTAAACTCACAGCTAATGGTTACTTAACATTCACAAGGACTCAGGGCTGTAAAGGACACCTGCCCTAAAAAATTGTGCTGAAGTAGTGAATGGACAAAAAAATTCAAAACAGGCAGATGTTTCAAGAAGAGACTATGAAGAGTTATGTATTACTCACGCTCTTTTAAAAAAAAAGGAAAATGGATACAAGCTCAACCTCAGGGTGTGTTAGACCCATGCAATCTAATCTACGAAAAGTTTCAACTTACACCAGTCGACTGACCATCAGCAAAAAGTATACGAACAATAAATGCTGAAGGGGTTTTAGAGAACTGTGTACCCTCTACCTGCTGGTGAGACGTAAAGGGGTAACAGCCAATAATGAGAAAAGAAAGGAGCTGTGTTTAAAAGTAAAAATGGAGGTACCATTCAATCCAGCAGGCGCACCATTGGATCTCTCACCTGAGAAGACAAGAATCGAGAAGACACAGGCCGCAAAAGCTGCAGTGCAGCCTTATTCACAATAGCCAAGACAGTGAAGCAATCAAAATGTCCAACAACAGGTGAATGGATAAAGAAGAAGTGGTCCATGTACACAATGGAATATTAGCCATGGAAAACAACGAACCATTGCTCTTTGAGGCACCACAAATGAGTCTGCAGATAATCATGAAAGATGAGGTAAGTTGGAAAGCAAAAGACCTGTATTCTATGATATCACTTATAGGCGTTCTCTAATAACTGACACAAATGAACATATTTCCACAGAGAAAGACACTCACAGACTTAGAAAATAAAACTATGCTCAACTAAAAGGAAAGGTGGGGGAATGGATAAATTAAGATTACTGTTACTATATGTATACAAACACAAATTATATAAATATCTCAAAAATACCGACCATATAGCAAGGGAGGTCTGCGGAACCCTCTGTAACATTTTACATGGGAAGAGGATCTGTACTTGAATAGACATATATAATGTACAAATGAACCAGATTGTGTTCACCTAGGACAAACAATATTCTAAGCTTTACCCCAATTAAAAAAAAAAAAAATTAAAACCAAGAAGAAATAATGAGACATAAACTTATAGGGCTTTCTCCGTGCACATTCCAATGTAATTTACAACCTAGGAACACGACTTCCAGAAAGGCTCTGCTGCCCTACTACCCAGATTTGGGAATGGAGAAATGCTGCCTGCTTCAGGTCACTTCCCACAACAGAAGCTTTAAAACCATTGCTAAAGGTCACTAAATATTCACAAAACTTGCAGTTCGGTAAATGACACCTGCTCTCTAAAAAGAGTCTCAGGTGGAAAATCGACCAAAAAATTCAAAAGAGGGCAACCTTCCAAGAAGACAATATCAAGAGTTATATTGTACTCCCAATTGTTTCCTTTTTTCAACAGAAAAGAAAACGGCGGTGAAAAATGATGAGTTTTACGAATTTTCAAAGCCATGCAAACCCAAATTACAAAACCCTACCAGCTCACAGCAGCCAGCAGGGCCATTAGCATAAATGCTGCAAACAATAGATACTGAAGCGATTGTGGAGAAATGTGTACCCTCGATTCTAAGGGGGACGTGGTAAGTGCCACTAATGAAAACACAAAGAAGGTGCTTTGAAAAGGGAAAAACGATGCTACCAGTCAGTCAATCACACCCACTGCTGGGGCTATCACCTGAGAAAATGAGAATCAAAAAGTCACAGGCTGGCAATCCTGCACTCCAACAATATTTACCATAGCCAACACTTGGAAGCAATGAAAATGTCCATCAACCGAGGAATGCACAAAGAAGAAGTGGTCCACGAACACAGTGGAAAATTACTCCAATAAAAAATAAAAATTAAATTTAAAAATCCAACAAAACTAAGGAGACATCAGCTTGTGTGGGTTTGTCCGGGCACACTCCACTCTAATTTATAACCGAGAAACACCACAGGCCGCAAGGGCTTTTCCCTAGTTACCAGGGTGGGGAACATAGAAAGGCTGCTGCCCTCTGGCAGTTACCTGCAAAAGCAGTTTTAAAGCCTGTGCTAATGGTCATTTCATAGGAATAAGTACTGCAGAAGTGTAAATGAAACCTGCCCTCAAAATGTCTTCAGGGAGGTAATGGCCAAAACATTTCAAAATGTGACACATACTTTAAGAGAACACTTTGAAGAACTAAGGGGAAATCACAGCTTGAAAAATAAAAAGGACATGCCTTAAAGCTCAATTTCAACGGATTATGAGGCACGTGCGAATTCAACCACAAAGAGGTATCAGGTCACACTTTTCAGAATAACCATCAGCAAGAAAACTACAAACAATAAATGCCGAAGGTGTTGTGGAGAAATGCATACCCTCAACTGCAAGTAGGACATAAGTTGGAAAGGGCCACCAACTAGAACAGAATGGGGGTGCCTTAAAAACGTAAACATTGAGCTACCATATGATCCAGCAGGCCCACTCCTCCACCTATAATCTAAGAAGAGAGAATTGGAAAGACACAGGCAGGCAAATCTGCATTGCACAGTATTACAATATCCAAGATATGGAAGTAACCAAAAAGTCCACCAACAGATGGGTGGACAAAGAAGTACTCCTCCATGTACAGATGGAATATTCGCTAGTGAAAAAAATGAAACAATACCATTTGCAGCGCCATAGATGAGTCTAGACGTAATCACGCCACAGGTAGTCAGTGAGAAAGCAAAATACATATATCCTATGATATCACTTTCAGGAGTTACTTAAAAATTGATACCAATGAAGATATTTCCACAGAGAAAGGCAATCACAGTTTCATTAAAAAACTTATGGTTCACCAAATAGAAAGGGATGAGGATTGGATACATTACCATATTGGGGTTAACAGAGATATACAAACCATGTGAAATATATAACCACCAAAGACGTACGGAAGACCAGGAGAAGACTACTCAACATTGTGTCATAACCTACATGGGAAAAGGATGCGAGGAAGAAAAGATACACGTATATGTGTGAAAGACCCACATCTTGCACACCTAGAGCAAACAAACCAATGTAATCAAATCTGCTGGGATAAAAAATAAAAAGTAAATTACAAATATGAACAAGAAGTAATGAGACATAAACTTAAAGGGCTTTTTCCTGGCCCATTCCATTCTAATTTACAACCTAGAACACCACTTCCATTAAGCCTCTGTTTCCCCAGGTACCAAATTTGGTAAAGAAGAAATGCTGCCACCTTGTGGCCGTGTCCTGCAAGAGCAGCTTTAAACTCACAGCTAATGGTTACTTAACATTCACAAGGACTCAGGGCTGTAAAGGACACCTGCCCTAAAAAATTGTGCTGAAGTAGTGAATGGACAAAAAAATTCAAAACAGGCAGATGTTTCAAGAAGAGACTATGAAGAGTTATGTATTACTCACGCTCTTTTAAAAAAAAAGGAAAATGGATACAAGCTCAACCTCAGGGTGTGTTAGACCCATGCAATCTAATCTACGAAAAGTTTCAACTTACACCAGTCGACTGACCATCAGCAAAAAGTATACGAACAATAAATGCTGAAGGGGTTTTAGAGCACTGTGTACCCTCTACCTGCTGGTGAGACGTAAAGGGGTAACAGCCAATAATGAGAAAAGAAAGGAGCTGTGTTTAAAAGTAAAAATGGAGGTACCATTCAATCCAGCAGGCGCACCATTGGATCTCTCACCTGAGAAGACAAGAATCGAGAAGACACAGGCCGCAAAAGCTGCAGTGCAGCCTTATTCACAATAGCCAGGACAGTGAAGCAATCAAAATGTCCAACAACAGGTGAATGGATAAAGAAGAAGTGGTCCATGTACACAATGGAATATTAGCCATGGAAAACAACGAACCATTGCTCTTTGAGGCACCACAAATGAGTCTGCAGATAATCATGAAAGATGAGGTAAGTTGGAAAGCAAAAGACCTGTATTCTATGATATCACTTATAGGCGTTCTCTAATAACTGACACAAATGAACATATTTCCACAGAGAAAGACACTCACAGACTTAGAAAATAAAACTATGCTCAACTAAAAGGAAAGGTGGGGGAATGGATAAATTAAGATTACTGTTACTATATGTATACAAACACAAATTATATAAATATCTCAAAAATACCGACCATATAGCAAGGGAGGTCTGCGGAACCCTCTGTAACATTTTACATGGGAAGAGGATCTGTACTTGAATAGACATATATAATGTACAAATGAACCAGATTGTGTTCACCTAGGACAAACAATATTCTAAGCTTTACCCCAATTAAAAAAAAAAAAAAATTAAAACCAAGAAGAAATAATGAGACATAAACTTATAGGGCTTTCTCCGTGCACATTCCAATGTAATTTACAACCTAGGAACACGACTTCCAGAAAGGCTCTGCTGCCCTACTACCCAGATTTGGGAATGGAGAAATGCTGCCTGCTTCAGGTCACTTCCCACAACAGAAGCTTTAAAACCATTGCTAAAGGTCACTAAATATTCACAAAACTTGCAGTTCGGTAAATGACACCTGCTCTCTAAAAAGAGTCTCAGGTGGAAAATCGACCAAAAAATTCAAAAGAGGGCAACCTTCCAAGAAGACAATATCAAGAGTTATATTGTACTCCCAATTGTTTCCTTTTTTCAACAGAAAAGAAAACGGCGGTGAAAAATGATGAGTTTTACGAATTTTCAAAGCCATGCAAACCCAAATTACAAAACCCTACCAGCTCACAGCAGCCAGCAGGGCCATTAGCATAAATGCTGCAAACAATAGATACTGAAGCGATTGTGGAGAAATGTGTACCCTCGATTCTAAGGGGGACGTGGTAAGTGCCACTAATGAAAACACAAAGAAGGTGCTTTGAAAAGGGAAAAACGATGCTACCAGTCAGTCAATCACACCCACTGCTGGGGCTATCACCTGAGAAAATGAGAATCAAAAAGTCACAGGCTGGCAATCCTGCACTCCAACAATATTTACCATAGCCAACACTTGGAAGCAATGAAAATGTCCATCAACCGAGGAATGCACAAAGAAGAAGTGGTCCACGAACACAGTGGAAAATTACTCCAATAAAAAATAAAAATTAAATTTAAAAATCCAACAAAACTAAGGAGACATCAGCTTGTGTGGGTTTGTCCGGGCACACTCCACTCTAATTTATAACCGAGAAACACCACAGGCCGCAAGGGCTTTTCCCTAGTTACCAGGGTGGGGAACATAGAAAGGCTGCTGCCCTCTGGCAGTTACCTGCAAAAGCAGTTTTAAAGCCTGTGCTAATGGTCATTTCATAGGAATAAGTACTGCAGAAGTGTAAATGAAACCTGCCCTCAAAATGTCTTCAGGGAGGTAATGGCCAAAACATTTCAAAATGTGACACATACTTTAAGAGAACACTTTGAAGAACTAAGGGGAAATCACAGCTTGAAAAATAAAAAGGACATGCCTTAAAGCTCAATTTCAACGGATTATGAGGCACGTGCGAATTCAACCACAAAGAGGTATCAGGTCACACTTTTCAGAATAACCATCAGCAAGAAAACTACAAACAATAAATGCCGAAGGTGTTGTGGAGAAATGCATACCCTCAACTGCAAGTAGGACATAAGTTGGAAAGGGCCACCAACTAGAACAGAATGGGGGCGCCTTAAAAACGTAAACATTGAGCTACCATATGATCCAGCAGGCCCACTCCTCCACCTATAATCTAAGAAGAGAGAATTGGAAAGACACAGGCAGGCAAATCTGCATTGCACAGTATTACAATATCCAAGATATGGAAGTAACCAAAAAGTCCACCAACAGATGGGTGGACAAAGAAGTACTCCTCCATGTACAGATGGAATATTCGCTAGTGAAAAAAATGAAACAATACCATTTGCAGCGCCATAGATGAGTCTAGACGTAATCACGCCACAGGTAGTCAGTGAGAAAGCAAAATACATATATCCTATGATATCACTTTCAGGAGTTACTTAAAAATTGATACCAATGAAGATATTTCCACAGAGAAAGGCAATCACAGTTTCATTAAAAAACTTATGGTTCACCAAATAGAAAGGGATGAGGATTGGATACATTACCATATTGGGGTTAACAGAGATATACAAACCATGTGAAATATATAACCACCAAAGACGTACGGAAGACCAGGAGAAGACTACTCAACATTGTGTCATAACCTACATGGGAAAAGGATGCGAGGAAGAAAAGATACACGTATATGTGTGAAAGACCCACATCTTGCACACCTAGAGCAAACAAACCAATGTAATCAAATCTGCTGGGATAAAAAATAAAAAGTAAATTACAAATATGAACAAGAAGTAATGAGACATAAACTTAAAGGGCTTTTTCCTGGCCCATTCCATTCTAATTTACAACCTAGAACACCACTTCCATTAAGCCTCTGTTTCCCCAGGTACCAAATTTGGTAAAGAAGAAATGCTGCCACCTTGTGGCCGTGTCCTGCAAGAGCAGCTTTAAACTCACAGCTAATGGTTACTTAACATTCACAAGGACTCAGGGCTGTAAAGGACACCTGCCCTAAAAAATTGTGCTGAAGTAGTGAATGGACAAAAAAATTCAAAACAGGCAGATGTTTCAAGAAGAGACTATGAAGAGTTATGTATTACTCACGCTCTTTTAAAAAAAAAGGAAAATGGATACAAGCTCAACCTCAGGGTGTGTTAGACCCATGCAATCTAATCTACGAAAAGTTTCAACTTACACCAGTCGACTGACCATCAGCAAAAAGTATACGAACAATAAATGCTGAAGGGGTTTTAGAGCACTGTGTACCCTCTACCTGCTGGTGAGACGTAAAGGGGTAACAGCCAATAATGAGAAAAGAAAGGAGCTGTGTTTAAAAGTAAAAATGGAGGTACCATTCAATCCAGCAGGCGCACCATTGGATCTCTCACCTGAGAAGACAAGAATCGAGAAGACACAGGCCGCAAAAGCTGCAGTGCAGCCTTATTCACAATAGCCAAGACAGTGAAGCAATCAAAATGTCCAACAACAGGTGAATGGATAAAGAAGAAGTGGTCCATGTACACAATGGAATATTAGCCATGGAAAACAACGAACCATTGCTCTTTGAGGCACCACAAATGAGTCTGCAGATAATCATGAAAGATGAGGTAAGTTGGAAAGCAAAAGACCTGTATTCTATGATATCACTTATAGGCGTTCTCTAATAACTGACACAAATGAACATATTTCCACAGAGAAAGACACTCACAGACTTAGAAAATAAAACTATGCTCAACTAAAAGGAAAGGTGGGGGAATGGATAAATTAAGATTACTGTTACTATATGTATACAAACACAAATTATATAAATATCTCAAAAATACCGACCATATAGCAAGGGAGGTCTGCGGAACCCTCTGTAACATTTTACATGGGAAGAGGATCTGTACTTGAATAGACATATATAATGTACAAATGAACCAGATTGTGTTCACCTAGGACAAACAATATTCTAAGCTTTACCCCAATTAAAAAAAAAAAAAATTAAAACCAAGAAGAAATAATGAGACATAAACTTATAGGGCTTTCTCCGTGCACATTCCAATGTAATTTACAACCTAGGAACACGACTTCCAGAAAGGCTCTGCTGCCCTACTACCCAGATTTGGGAATGGAGAAATGCTGCCTGCTTCAGGTCACTTCCCACAACAGAAGCTTTAAAACCATTGCTAAAGGTCACTAAATATTCACAAAACTTGCAGTTCGGTAAATGACACCTGCTCTCTAAAAAGAGTCTCAGGTGGAAAATCGACCAAAAAATTCAAAAGAGGGCAACCTTCCAAGAAGACAATATCAAGAGTTATATTGTACTCCCAATTGTTTCCTTTTTTCAACAGAAAAGAAAACGGCGGTGAAAAATGATGAGTTTTACGAATTTTCAAAGCCATGCAAACCCAAATTACAAAACCCTACCAGCTCACAGCAGCCAGCAGGGCCATTAGCATAAATGCTGCAAACAATAGATACTGAAGCGATTGTGGAGAAATGTGTACCCTCGATTCTAAGGGGGACGTGGTAAGTGCCACTAATGAAAACACAAAGAAGGTGCTTTGAAAAGGGAAAAACGATGCTACCAGTCAGTCAATCACACCCACTGCTGGGGCTATCACCTGAGAAAATGAGAATCAAAAAGTCACAGGCTGGCAATCCTGCACTCCAACAATATTTACCATAGCCAACACTTGGAAGCAATGAAAATGTCCATCAACCGAGGAATGCACAAAGAAGAAGTGGTCCACGAACACAGTGGAAAATTACTCCAATAAAAAATAAAAATTAAATTTAAAAATCCAACAAAACTAAGGAGACATCAGCTTGTGTGGGTTTGTCCGGGCACACTCCACTCTAATTTATAACCGAGAAACACCACAGGCCGCAAGGGCTTTTCCCTAGTTACCAGGGTGGGGAACATAGAAAGGCTGCTGCCCTCTGGCAGTTACCTGCAAAAGCAGTTTTAAAGCCTGTGCTAATGGTCATTTCATAGGAATAAGTACTGCAGAAGTGTAAATGAAACCTGCCCTCAAAATGTCTTCAGGGAGGTAATGGCCAAAACATTTCAAAATGTGACACATACTTTAAGAGAACACTTTGAAGAACTAAGGGGAAATCACAGCTTGAAAAATAAAAAGGACATGCCTTAAAGCTCAATTTCAACGGATTATGAGGCACGTGCGAATTCAACCACAAAGAGGTATCAGGTCACACTTTTCAGAATAACCATCAGCAAGAAAACTACAAACAATAAATGCTGAAGGTGTTGTGGAGAAATGCATACCCTCAACTGCAAGTAGGACATAAGTTGGAAAGGGCCACCAACTAGAACAGAATGGGGGTGCCTTAAAAACGTAAACATTGAGCTACCATATGATCCAGCAGGCCCACTCCTCCACCTATAATCTAAGAAGAGAGAATTGGAAAGACACAGGCAGGCAAATCTGCATTGCACAGTATTACAATATCCAAGATATGGAAGTAACCAAAAAGTCCACCAACAGATGGGTGGACAAAGAAGTACTCCTCCATGTACAGATGGAATATTCGCTAGTGAAAAAAATGAAACAATACCATTTGCAGCGCCATAGATGAGTCTAGACGTAATCACGCCACAGGTAGTCAGTGAGAAAGCAAAATACATATATCCT
Source organism: Balaenoptera physalus (assembly GCF_965194825.1). Lineage (NCBI taxonomy): Eukaryota > Metazoa > Chordata > Mammalia > Artiodactyla > Balaenopteridae > Balaenoptera > Balaenoptera physalus. The sequence continues at coordinate 574,507 of NW_028126561.1, forward strand.
ATGATATCACTTTCAGGAGTTACTTAAAAATTGATACCAATGAAGATATTTCCACAGAGAAAGGCAATCACAGTTTCATTAAAAAACTTATGGTTCACCAAATAGAAAGGGATGAGGATTGGATACATTACCATATTGGGGTTAACAGAGATATACAAACCATGTGAAATATATAACCACCAAAGACGTACGGAAGACCAGGAGAAGACTACTCAACATTGTGTCATAACCTACATGGGAAAAGGATGCGAGGAAGAAAAGATACACGTATATGTGTGAAAGACCCACATCTTGCACACCTAGAGCAAACAAACCAATGTAATCAAATCTGCTGGGATAAAAAATAAAAAGTAAATTACAAATATGAACAAGAAGTAATGAGACATAAACTTAAAGGGCTTTTTCCTGGCCCATTCCATTCTAATTTACAACCTAGAACACCACTTCCATTAAGCCTCTGTTTCCCCAGGTACCAAATTTGGTAAAGAAGAAATGCTGCCACCTTGTGGCCGTGTCCTGCAAGAGCAGCTTTAAACTCACAGCTAATGGTTACTTAACATTCACAAGGACTCAGGGCTGTAAAGGACACCTGCCCTAAAAAATTGTGCTGAAGTAGTGAATGGACAAAAAAATTCAAAACAGGCAGATGTTTCAAGAAGAGACTATGAAGAGTTATGTATTACTCACGCTCTTTTAAAAAAAAAGGAAAATGGATACAAGCTCAACCTCAGGGTGTGTTAGACCCATGCAATCTAATCTACGAAAAGTTTCAACTTACACCAGTCGACTGACCATCAGCAAAAAGTATACGAACAATAAATGCTGAAGGGGTTTTAGAGCACTGTGTACCCTCTACCTGCTGGTGAGACGTAAAGGGGTAACAGCCAATAATGAGAAAAGAAAGGAGCTGTGTTTAAAAGTAAAAATGGAGGTACCATTCAATCCAGCAGGCGCACCATTGGATCTCTCACCTGAGAAGACAAGAATCGAGAAGACACAGGCCGCAAAAGCTGCAGTGCAGCCTTATTCACAATAGCCAAGACAGTGAAGCAATCAAAATGTCCAACAACAGGTGAATGGATAAAGAAGAAGTGGTCCATGTACACAATGGAATATTAGCCATGGAAAACAACGAACCATTGCTCTTTGAGGCACCACAAATGAGTCTGCAGATAATCATGAAAGATGAGGTAAGTTGGAAAGCAAAAGACCTGTATTCTATGATATCACTTATAGGCGTTCTCTAATAACTGACACAAATGAACATATTTCCACAGAGAAAGACACTCACAGACTTAGAAAATAAAACTATGCTCAACTAAAAGGAAAGGTGGGGGAATGGATAAATTAAGATTACTGTTACTATATGTATACAAACACAAATTATATAAATATCTCAAAAATACCGACCATATAGCAAGGGAGGTCTGCGGAACCCTCTGTAACATTTTACATGGGAAGAGGATCTGTACTTGAATAGACATATATAATGTACAAATGAACCAGATTGTGTTCACCTAGGACAAACAATATTCTAAGCTTTACCCCAATTAAAAAAAAAAAATTAAAACCAAGAAGAAATAATGAGACATAAACTTATAGGGCTTTCTCCGTGCACATTCCAATGTAATTTACAACCTAGGAACACGACTTCCAGAAAGGCTCTGCTGCCCTACTACCCAGATTTGGGAATGGAGAAATGCTGCCTGCTTCAGGTCACTTCCCACAACAGAAGCTTTAAAACCATTGCTAAAGGTCACTAAATATTCACAAAACTTGCAGTTCGGTAAATGACACCTGCTCTCTAAAAAGAGTCTCAGGTGGAAAATCGACCAAAAAATTCAAAAGAGGGCAACCTTCCAAGAAGACAATATCAAGAGTTATATTGTACTCCCAATTGTTTCCTTTTTTCAACAGAAAAGAAAACGGCGGTGAAAAATGATGAGTTTTACGAATTTTCAAAGCCATGCAAACCCAAATTACAAAACCCTACCAGCTCACAGCAGCCAGCAGGGCCATTAGCATAAATGCTGCAAACAATAGATACTGAAGCGATTGTGGAGAAATGTGTACCCTCGATTCTAAGGGGGACGTGGTAAGTGCCACTAATGAAAACACAAAGAAGGTGCTTTGAAAAGGGAAAAACGATGCTACCAGTCAGTCAATCACACCCACTGCTGGGGCTATCACCTGAGAAAATGAGAATCAAAAAGTCACAGGCTGGCAATCCTGCACTCCAACAATATTTACCATAGCCAACACTTGGAAGCAATGAAAATGTCCATCAACCGAGGAATGCACAAAGAAGAAGTGGTCCACGTACACAGTGGAAAATTACTCCAATAAAAAATAAAAATTAAATTTAAAAATCCAACAAAACTAAGGAGACATCAGCTTGTGTGGGTTTGTCCGGGCACACTCCACTCTAATTTATAACCGAGAAACACCACAGGCCGCAAGGGCTTTTCCCTAGTTACCAGGGTGGGGAACATAGAAAGGCTGCTGCCCTCTGGCAGTTACCTGCAAAAGCAGTTTTAAAGCCTGTGCTAATGGTCATTTCATAGGAATAAGTACTGCAGAAGTGTAAATGAAACCTGCCCTCAAAATGTCTTCAGGGAGGTAATGGCCAAAACATTTCAAAATGTGACACATACTTTAAGAGAACACTTTGAAGAACTAAGGGGAAATCACAGCTTGAAAAATAAAAAGGACATGCCTTAAAGCTCAATTTCAACGGATTATGAGGCACGTGCGAATTCAACCACAAAGAGGTATCAGGTCACACTTTTCAGAATAACCATCAGCAAGAAAACTACAAACAATAAATGCTGAAGGTGTTGTGGAGAAATGCATACCCTCAACTGCAAGTAGGACATAAGTTGGAAAGGGCCACCAACTAGAACAGAATGGGGGTGCCTTAAAAACGTAAACATTGAGCTACCATATGATCCAGCAGGCCCACTCCTCCACCTATAATCTAAGAAGAGAGAATTGGAAAGACACAGGCAGGCAAATCTGCATTGCACAGTATTACAATATCCAAGATATGGAAGTAACCAAAAAGTCCACCAACAGATGGGTGGACAAAGAAGTACTCCTCCATGTACAGATGGAATATTCGCTAGTGAAAAAAATGAAACAATACCATTTGCAGCGCCATAGATGAGTCTAGACGTAATCACGCCACAGGTAGTCAGTGAGAAAGCAAAATACATATATCCTATGATATCACTTTCAGGAGTTACTTAAAAATTGATACCAATGAAGATATTTCCACAGAGAAAGGCAATCACAGTTTCATTAAAAAACTTATGGTTCACCAAATAGAAAGGGATGAGGATTGGATACATTACCATATTGGGGTTAACAGAGATATACAAACCATGTGAAATATATAACCACCAAAGACGTACGGAAGACCAGGAGAAGACTACTCAACATTGTGTCATAACCTACATGGGAAAAGGATGCGAGGAAGAAAAGATACACGTATATGTGTGAAAGACCCACATCTTGCACACCTAGAGCAAACAAACCAATGTAATCAAATCTGCTGGGATAAAAAATAAAAAGTAAATTACAAATATGAACAAGAAGTAATGAGACATAAACTTAAAGGGCTTTTTCCTGGCCCATTCCATTCTAATTTACAACCTAGAACACCACTTCCATTAAGCCTCTGTTTCCCCAGGTACCAAATTTGGTAAAGAAGAAATGCTGCCACCTTGTGGCCGTGTCCTGCAAGAGCAGCTTTAAACTCACAGCTAATGGTTACTTAACATTCACAAGGACTCAGGGCTGTAAAGGACACCTGCCCTAAAAAATTGTGCTGAAGTAGTGAATGGACAAAAAAATTCAAAACAGGCAGATGTTTCAAGAAGAGACTATGAAGAGTTATGTATTACTCACGCTCTTTTTAAAAAAAAGGAAAATGGATACAAGCTCAACCTCAGGGTGTGTTAGACCCATGCAATCTAATCTACGAAAAGTTTCAACTTACACCAGTCGACTGACCATCAGCAAAAAGTATACGAACAATAAATGCTGAAGGGGTTTTAGAGCACTGTGTACCCTCTACCTGCTGGTGAGACGTAAAGGGGTAACAGCCAATAATGAGAAAAGAAAGGAGCTGTGTTTAAAAGTAAAAATGGAGGTACCATTCAATCCAGCAGGCGCACCATTGGATCTCTCACCTGAGAAGACAAGAATCGAGAAGACACAGGCCGCAAAAGCTGCAGTGCAGCCTTATTCACAATAGCCAAGACAGTGAAGCAATCAAAATGTCCAACAACAGGTGAATGGATAAAGAAGAAGTGGTCCATGTACACAATGGAATATTAGCCATGGAAAACAACGAACCATTGCTCTTTGAGTCACCACAAATGAGTCTGCAGATAATCATGAAAGATGAGGTAAGTTGGAAAGCAAAAGACCTGTATTCTATGATATCACTTATAGGCGTTCTCTAATAACTGACACAAATGAACATATTTCCACAGAGAAAGACACTCACAGACTTAGAAAATAAAACTATGCTCAACTAAAAGGAAAGGTGGGGGAATGGATAAATTAAGATTACTGTTACTATATGTATACAAACACAAATTATATAAATATCTCAAAAATACCGACCATATAGCAAGGGAGGTCTGCGGAACCCTCTGTAACATTTTACATGGGAAGAGGATCTGTACTTGAATAGACATATATAATGTACAAATGAACCAGATTGTGTTCACCTAGGACAAACAATATTCTAAGCTTTACCCCAATTAAAAAAAAAAATTAAAACCAAGAAGAAATAATGAGACATAAACTTATAGGGCTTTCTCCGTGCACATTCTAATGTAATTTACAACCTAGGAACACGACTTCCAGAAAGGCTCTGCTGCCCTACTACCCAGATTTGGGAATGGAGAAATGCTGCCTGCTTCAGGTCACTTCCCACAACAGGAGCTTTAAAACCATTGCTAAAGGTCACTAAATATTCACAAAACTTGCAGTTCGGTAAATGACACCTGCTCTCTAAAAAGAGTCTCAGGTGGAAAATCGACCAAAAAATTCAAAAGAGGGCAACCTTCCAAGAAGACAATATCAAGAGTTATATTGTACTCCCAATTGTTTCCTTTTTTCAACAGAAAAGAAAACGGCGGTGAAAAATGATGAGTTTTACGAATTTTCAAAGCCATGCAAACCCAAATTACAAAACCCTATCAGCTCACAGCAGCCAGCAGGGCCATTAGCATAAATGCTGCAAACAATAAATACTGAAGCGATTGTGGAGAAATGTGTACCCTCGATTCTAAGGGGGACGTGGTAAGAGCCACTAATGAAAACACAAAGAAGGTGCTTTGAAAAGGGAAACACGGTGCTACCAGTCAGTGAATCACACCCACTGCTGGGCCTATCACCTGAGAAAATGAGAATCAAAAAGTCACAGGCTGGCAATCCTGCACTCCAACAATATTTACCATAGCCAACACTTGGAAGCAATGAAAATGTCCATCAACCGAGGAATGCACAAAGAAGAAGTGGTCCACGTACACAGTGGAAAATTACTCCAATAAAAAATAAAAATTAAATTTAAAAATCCAACAAAACTAAGGAGACATCAGCTTGTGTGGGTTTGTCCGGGCACACTCCACTCTAATTTATAACCGAGAAACACCACAGGCCGCAAGGGCTTTTCCCTAGTTACCAGGGTGGGCAACATAGAAAGGCTGCCGCCCTCTGGCAGTTACCTGCAAAAGCAGTTTTAAAGCCTGTGCTAATGGTCATTTCATAAGAATAAGTACTGCAGAAGTGTAAATGAAACCTGCCCTCAAAATGTCTTCAGGGAGGTAAAGGCCAAAACATTTCAAAATGTGACGCATACTTTAAGAGAACACTTTGAAGAACTAAGGGGGTAATCACAGCTTGAAAAATAAAAAGGACATGCCTTCAAGCTCAATTTCAACGGATTGTGAGGCACATGCGAATTCAACCACAAAGAGGTATCAGCTCACACTTGTCAGAATAACCATCAGCAAGAAAACTACAAACAATAAATGCTGAAGTTGTTGTGGAGAAATGCATACCCTCAACTTCAAATGGGACATAAATTGGAAAGGGCCACGAAGTAGAACAGAATTTGGATGCCTTAAAAACGTAAACATTGAGCTACCATATGATCCAGCAGGCCCACTCCTCCACCTATAATCTAAGAAGAGAGAATTGGAAAGACACAGGCAGGCAAATCTGCATTGCACGGTATTACAATAGCCAAGATATGGAAGTAACCAAAAAGTCCACCAACAGATGGGTGGACAAAGAAGTACTCCTCCATGTACAGATGGAATATTCGCTAGTGAAAAAAATGAAACAATACCATTTGCAGCGCCATAGATGAGTCTAGACGTAATCATGCCACGTGTAGTCAGTGAGAAAGCAAAATACATATATCCTATGATATCACTTTCAGGAGTTACTTAAAAATTGATACCAATGAAGATATTTCCACAGAGAAAGGCAATCACAGTTTCATTAAAAAAGTTATGGTTCACCAAATAGAAAGGGATGAGGATTGGATACATTACCATATTGGGGTTAACAGAGATATACAAACCATGTGAAATATATAACCACCAAAGACGTACGGAAGACCAGGAGAAGACTACTCAACATTGTGTCATAACCTACATGGGAAAAGGATGCGAGGAAGAAAAGATACACGTATATGTGGGAAAGACCCACATCTTGCACACCTAGAGCAAACAAACCAATGTAATCAAATCTGCTGGGATAAAAAATAAAAAGTAAATTACAAACATGAACAAGAAGTAATGAGACATAAACTTAAAGGGCTTTTTCCTGGCCCATTCCATTGTAATTTACAACCTAGAACACCACTTCCATTAAGCCTCTGTTTACCCAGTTACCAAATTTGGTAAAGAAGAAATGCTGCCACCTTGTGGCCGTGTCCTGCAAGAGCAGCTTTAAACTCACAGCTAATGGTTACTTAACATTCACAAGGACTCAGGGCTGTAAAGGACACCTGCTCTAAAAAATTGTGCTGAAGTAGTGAATGGACAAAAAAATTCAAAACAGGCAGATGTTTAAAGAAGAGAGTATGAAGAGTTATGTATTACTCACGCTCTTTTAAAAAAAAAGGAAAACGGATACAAGCTCAACCTCAGGGTGTGTTAGACCCATGCAATCTAATCTACGAAAAGTTTCAACTTACACCAGTCGACTGACCATCAGCAAAAAGTATACGAACAATAAATGCTGAAGGGGTTTTAGATAACTGTGTACCCTCTACCTGCTGGTGAGACGTAAAGGGGTAACAGCCAATAATGAGAAAAGAAAGGAGCTGTGTTTAGAAGTAAAAATAAAGGTACCATTCAATCCCCAGGCGCACCATTGGACCTCTCACCTGAGAAGACAAGAATCGAGAAGACACAGGCCGCAAAAGCTGCAGTGCAGCCTTATTCACAATAGCCAAGACAGTGAAGCAATCAAAATGTCCACCAACAGGTGAATGGATAAAGAAGAAGTGGTCCATGTACACAATGGAATATTAGCCATGGAAAACAACGAACCATTGCTCTTTGAGGCACCCCAAATGAGTCTGCAGATAATCATGAAAGATGAGGTAAGTTGGAAAGCAAAAGACCTGTATTCTATGATATCACTTATAGGCGTTATCTAATAACTGACACAAATGTACATATTTCCACAGAGAAAGACACTCACAGACTTAGAAAACAAACTATGCTCAACTAAAAGGAAAGGTGGGGGGAATGGATAAATTAAGATTAGTGTTACTATATGTATACAAAGACATATTATCTATATATCTCAAAAAGACCGACCAGATAGCAAGGGAAGTCTGCGGAACCTTCTGTAACATTTTACATGGGAAGAGGATCTGTAGTTGAATAGATATATATAATGTACAAATGAACCAGATTGTGTACACCTAGGACAAACAATATTCTAAGCTTTACCCCAATTAAAAAAAAAATTTAAAACCAAGAAGAAATAATGAGACATAAACTTATGGGGCTTTCTCCATGCACATTCCAATGTAATTTACAACCTAGGAACACGACTTCCAGAAAGGCTCTGCTGCCCTACTACCCAGATTTGGGAATGGAGAAATGCTGCCTGCTTCAGGTCACTTCCCAAAACAGGAGCTTTAAAACCATTACTAAAGGTCACTAAATATTCACAAAACTTGCAGTTCGGTAAATGACACCTGCTCTCTAAAAAAAGTCTCAGGTGGAAAATAGACCAAAAAATTCAAAAGAGGGCAACCTTCCAAGAAGACAATATCAAGAGTTATATTGTACTCCCAATTGTTTCCTTTTTTCAACAGAAAAGAAAACGGCGGTGAAAAATGATGAGTTTTACGAATTTTCAAAGCCATGCAAACCCAAATTACAAAACCCTACCAGCTCACAGCAGCCAGCAGGGCCATTAGCATAAATGCTGCAAACAATAGATACTGAAGCGATTGTGGAGAAATGTGTACCCTCGATTCTAAGGGGGACGTGGTAAGTGCCACTAATGAAAACACAAAGAAGGTGCTTTGAAAAGGGAAAAACGATGCTACCAGTCAGTCAATCACACCCACTGCTGGGGCTATCACCTGAGAAAATGAGAATCAAAAAGTCACAGGCTGGCAATCCTGCACTCCAACAATATTTACCATAGCCAACACTTGGAAGCAATGAAAATGTCCATCAACCGAGGAATGCACAAAGAAGAAGTGGTCCACGAACACAGTGGAAAATTACTCCAATAAAAAATAAAAATTAAATTTAAAAATCCAACAAAACTAAGGAGACATCAGCTTGTGTGGGTTTGTCCGGGCACACTCCACTCTAATTTATAACCGAGAAACACCACAGGCCGCAAGGGCTTTTCCCTAGTTACCAGGGTGGGGAACATAGAAAGGCTGCTGCCCTCTGGCAGTTACCTGCAAAAGCAGTTTTAAAGCCTGTGCTAATGGTCATTTCATAGGAATAAGTACTGCAGAAGTGTAAATGAAACCTGCCCTCAAAATGTCTTCAGGGAGGTAATGGCCAAAACATTTCAAAATGTGACACATACTTTAAGAGAACACTTTGAAGAACTAAGGGGAAATCACAGCTTGAAAAATAAAAAGGACATGCCTTAAAGCTCAATTTCAACGGATTATGAGGCACGTGCGAATTCAACCACAAAGAGGTATCAGGTCACACTTTTCAGAATAACCATCAGCAAGAAAACTACAAACAATAAATGCTGAAGGTGTTGTGGAGAAATGCATACCCTCAACTGCAAGTAGGACATAAGTTGGAAAGGGCCACCAACTAGAACAGAATGGGGGCGCCTTAAAAACGTAAACATTGAGCTACCATATGATCCAGCAGGCCCACTCCTCCACCTATAATCTAAGAAGAGAGAATTGGAAAGACACAGGCAGGCAAATCTGCATTGCACAGTATTACAATATCCAAGATATGGAAGTAACCAAAAAGTCCACCAACAGATGGGTGGACAAAGAAGTACTCCTCCATGTACAGATGGAATATTCGCTAGTGAAAAAAATGAAACAATACCATTTGCAGCGCCATAGATGAGTCTAGACGTAATCACGCCACAGGTAGTCAGTGAGAAAGCAAAATACATATATCCTATGATATCACTTTCAGGAGTTACTTTAAAATTGATACCAATGAAGATATTTCCACAGAGAAAGGCAATCACAGTTTCATTAAAAAACTTATGGTTCACCAAATAGAAAGGGATGAGGATTGGATAGATTACCATATTGGGGTTAACAGAGATATACAAACCATGTGAAATATATAACCACCAAAGACGTACGGAAGACCAGGAGAAGACTACTCAACATTGTGTCATAACCTACATGGGAAAAGGATGCGAGGAAGAAAAGATACACGTATATGTGTGAAAGACCCACATCTTGCACACCTAGAGCAAACAAACCAATGTAATCAAATCTGCTGGGATAAAAAATAAAAAGTAAATTACAAATATGAACAAGAAGTAATGAGACATAAACTTAAAGGGCTTTTTCCTGGCCCATTCCATTCTAATTTACAACCTAGAACACCACTTCCATTAAGCCTCTGTTTCCCCAGGTACCAAATTTGGTAAAGAAGAAATGCTGCCACCTTGTGGCCGTGTCCTGCAAGAGCAGCTTTAAACTCACAGCTAATGGTTACTTAACATTCACAAGGACTCAGGGCTGTAAAGGACACCTGCCCTAAAAAATTGTGCTGAAGTAGTGAATGGACAAAAAAATTCAAAACAGGCAGATGTTTCAAGAAGAGACTATGAAGAGTTATGTATTACTCACGCTCTTTTAAAAAAAAAGGAAAATGGATACAAGCTCAACCTCAGGGTGTGTTAGACCCATGCAATCTAATCTACGAAAAGTTTCAACTTACACCAGTCGACTGACCATCAGCAAAAAGTATACGAACAATAAATGCTGAAGGGGTTTTAGAGCACTGTGTACCCTCTACCTGCTGGTGAGACGTAAAGGGGTAACAGCCAATAATGAGAAAAGAAAGGAGCTGTGTTTAAAAGTAAAAATGGAGGTACCATTCAATCCAGCAGGCGCACCATTGGATCTCTCACCTGAGAAGACAAGAATCGAGAAGACACAGGCCGCAAAAGCTGCAGTGCAGCCTTATTAACAATAGCCAGGACAGTGAAGCAATCAAAATGTCCAACAACAGGTGAATGGATAAAGAAGAAGTGGTCCATGTACACAATGGAATATTAGCCATGGAAAACAACGAACCATTGCTCTTTGAGGCACCACAAATGAGTCTGCAGATAATCATGAAAGATGAGGTAAGTTGGAAAGCAAAAGACCTGTATTCTATGATATCACTTATAGGCGTTCTCTAATAACTGACACAAATGAACATATTTCCACAGAGAAAGACACTCACAGACTTTGAAAATAAAACTATGCTCAACTAAAAGGAAAGGTGGGGGAATGGATAAATTAAGATTACTGTTACTATATGTATACAAACACAAATTATATAAATATCTCAAAAATACCGACCATATAGCAAGGGAGGTCTGCGGAACCCTCTGTAACATTTTACATGGGAAGAGGATCTGTACTTGAATAGACATATATAATGTACAAATGAACCAGATTGTGTTCACCTAGGACAAACAATATTCTAAGCTTTACCCCAATTTAAAAAAAAAAATTAAAACCAAGAAGAAATAATGAGACATAAACTTATAGGGCTTTCTCCGTGCACATTCCAATGTAATTTACAACCTAGGAACACGACTTCCAGAAAGGCTCTGCTGCCCTACTACCCAGATTTGGGAATGGAGAAATGCTGCCTGCTTCAGGTCACTTCCCACAACAGGAGCTTTAAAACCATTGCTAAAGGTCACTAAATATTCACAAAACTTGCAGTTCGGTAAATGACACCTGCTCTCTATAAAGAGTCTCAGGTGGAAAATCGACCAAAAAATTCAAAAGAGGGCAACCTTCCAAGAAGACAATATCAAGAGTTATATTGTACTCCCAATTGTTTCCTTTTTTCAACAGAAAAGAAAACGGCGGTGAAAAATGATGAGTTTTACGAATTTTCAAAGCCATGCAAACCCAAATTACAAAACCCTATCAGCTCACAGCAGCCAGCAGGGCCATTAACATAAATGCTGCAAACAATAGATACTGAAGCGATTGTTCAGAAATGTGTACCCTCGATTCTAAGGGGGACGTGGTAAGTGCCACTAATGAGAACACAAAGAAGGTGCTTTGAAAAGGGAAAAACGATGCTACCAGTCAGTCAATCACACCCACTGCTGGGGCTATCACCTGAGAAAATGAGAATCAAAAAGTCACAGGCTGGCAATCCTGCACTCCAACAATATTTACCATAGCCAACACTTGGAAGCAATGAAAATGTCCATCAACCGAGGAATGCACAAAGAAGAAGTGGTCCACGTACACAGTGGAAAATTACTCCAATAAAAAATAAAAATTAAATTTAAAAATCCAACAAAACTAAGGAGACATCAGCTTGTGTGGGTTTGTCCGGGCACACTCCACTCTAATTTATAACCGAGAAACACCACAGGCCGCAAGGGCTTTTCCCTAGTTACCAGGGTGGGGAACATAGAAAGGCTGCTGCCCTCTGGCAGTTACCTGCAAAAGCAGTTTTAAAGCCTGTGCTAATGGTCATTTCATAGGAATAAGTACTGCAGAAGTGTAAATGAAACCTGCCCTCAAAATGTCTTCAGGGAGGTAATGGCCAAAACATTTCAAAATGTGACACATACTTTAAGAGAACACTTTGAAGAACTAAGGGGAAATCACAGCTTGAAAAATAAAAAGGACATGCCTTAAAGCTCAATTTCAACGGATTATGAGGCACGTGCGAATTCAACCACAAAGAGGTATCAGGTCACACTTTTCAGAATAACCATCAGCAAGAAAACTACAAACAATAAATGCTGAAGGTGTTGTGGAGAAATGCATACCCTCAACTGCAAGTAGGACATAAGTTGGAAAGGGCCACCAACTAGAACAGAATGGGGGTGCCTTAAAAACGTAAACATTGAGCTACCATATGATCCAGCAGGCCCACTCCTCCACCTATAATCTAAGAAGAGAGAATTGGAAAGACACAGGCAGGCAAATCTGCATTGCACAGTATTACAATATCCAAGATATGGAAGTAACCAAAAAGTCCACCAACAGATGGGTGGACAAAGAAGTACTCCTCCATGTACAGATGGAATATTCGCTAGTGAAAAAAATGAAACAATACCATTTGCAGCGCCATAGATGAGTCTAGACGTAATCACGCCACAGGTAGTCAGTGAGAAAGCAAAATACATATATCCTATGATATCACTTTCAGGAGTTACTTAAAAATTGATACCAATGAAGATATTTCCACACAGAAAGGCAATCACAGTTTCATTAAAAAACTTATGGTTCACCAAATAGAAAGGGATGAGGATTGGATACATTACCATATTGGGGTTAACAGAGATATACAAACCATGTGAAATATATAACCACCAAAGACGTACGGAAGACCAGGAGAAGACTACTCAACATTGTGTCATAACCTACATGGGAAAAGGATGCGAGGAAGAAAAGATACACGTATATGTGTGAAAGACCCACATCTTGCACACCTAGAGCAAACAAACCAATGTAATCAAATCTGCTGGGATAAAAAATAAAAAGTAAATTACAAATATGAACAAGAAGTAATGAGACATAAACTTAAAGGGCTTTTTCCTGGCCCATTCCATTCTAATTTACAACCTAGAACACCACTTCCATTAAGCCTCTGTTTCCCCAGGTACCAAATTTGGTAAAGAAGAAATGCTGCCACCTTGTGGCCGTGTCCTGCAAGAGCAGCTTTAAACTCACAGCTAATGGTTACTTAACATTCACAAGGACTCAGGGCTGTAAAGGACACCTGCCCTAAAAAATTGTGCTGAAGTAGTGAATGGACAAAAAAATTCAAAACAGGCAGATGTTTCAAGAAGAGACTATGAAGAGTTATGTATTACTCACGCTCTTTTAAAAAAAAAGGAAAATGGATACAAGCTCAACCTCAGGGTGTGTTAGACCCACGCAATCTAATCTACGAAAAGTTTCAACTTACACCAGTCGACTGACCATCAGCAAAAAGTATACGAACAATAAATGCTGAAGGGGTTTTAGAGAACTGTGTACCCTCTACCTGCTGGTGAGACGTAAAGGGGTAACAGCCAATAATGAGAAAAGAAAGGAGCTGTGTTTAAAAGTAAAAATGGAGGTACCATTCAATCCAGCAGGCGCACCATTGGATCTCTCACCTGAGAAGACAAGAATCGAGAAGACACAGGCCGCAAAAGCTGCAGTGCAGCCTTATTCACAATAGCCAAGACAGTGAAGCAATCAAAATGTCCAACAACAGGTGAATGGATAAAGAAGAAGTGGTCCATGTACACAATGGAATATTAGCCATGGAAAACAACGAACCATTGCTCTTTGAGGCACCACAAATGAGTCTGCAGATAATCATGAAAGATGAGGTAAGTTGGAAAGCAAAAGACCTGTATTCTATGATATCACTTATAGGCGTTCTCTAATAACTGACACAAATGAACATATTTCCACAGAGAAAGACACTCACAGACTTAGAAAATAAAACTATGCTCAACTAAAAGGAAAGGTGGGGGAATGGATAAATTAAGATTACTGTTACTATATGTATACAAACACAAATTATATAAATATCTCAAAAATACCGACCATATAGCAAGGGAGGTCTGCGGAACCCTCTGTAACATTTTACATGGGAAGAGGATCTGTACTTGAATAGACATATATAATGTACAAATGAACCAGATTGTGTTCACCTAGGACAAACAATATTCTAAGCTTTACCCCAATTAAAAAAAAAAAAAATTAAAACCAAGAAGAAATAATGAGACATAAACTTATAGGGCTTTCTCCGTGCACATTCCAATGTAATTTACAACCTAGGAACACGACTTCCAGAAAGGCTCTGCTGCCCTACTACCCAGATTTGGGAATGGAGAAATGCTGCCTGCTTCAGGTCACTTCCCACAACAGAAGCTTTAAAACCATTGCTAAAGGTCACTAAATATTCACAAAACTTGCAGTTCGGTAAATGACACCTGCTCTCTAAAAAGAGTCTCAGGTGGAAAATCGACCAAAAAATTCAAAAGAGGGCAACCTTCCAAGAAGACAATATCAAGAGTTATATTGTACTCCCAATTGTTTCCTTTTTTCAACAGAAAAGAAAACGGCGGTGAAAAATGATGAGTTTTACGAATTTTCAAAGCCATGCAAACCCAAATTACAAAACCCTACCAGCTCACAGCAGCCAGCAGGGCCATTAGCATAAATGCTGCAAACAATAGATACTGAAGCGATTGTGGAGAAATGTGTACCCTCGATTCTAAGGGGGACGTGGTAAGTGCCACTAATGAAAACACAAAGAAGGTGCTTTGAAAAGGGAAAAACGATGCTACCAGTCAGTCAATCACACCCACTGCTGGGGCTATCACCTGAGAAAATGAGAATCAAAAAGTCACAGGCTGGCAATCCTGCACTCCAACAATATTTACCATAGCCAACACTTGGAAGCAATGAAAATGTCCATCAACCGAGGAATGCACAAAGAAGAAGTGGTCCACGAACACAGTGGAAAATTACTCCAATAAAAAATAAAAATTAAATTTAAAAATCCAACAAAACTAAGGAGACATCAGCTTGTGTGGGTTTGTCCGGGCACACTCCACTCTAATTTATAACCGAGAAACACCACAGGCCGCAAGGGCTTTTCCCTAGTTACCAGGGTGGGGAACATAGAAAGGCTGCTGCCCTCTGGCAGTTACCTGCAAAAGCAGTTTTAAAGCCTGTGCTAATGGTCATTTCATAGGAATAAGTACTGCAGAAGTGTAAATGAAACCTGCCCTCAAAATGTCTTCAGGGAGGTAATGGCCAAAACATTTCAAAATGTGACACATACTTTAAGAGAACACTTTGAAGAACTAAGGGGAAATCACAGCTTGAAAAATAAAAAGGACATGCCTTAAAGCTCAATTTCAACGGATTATGAGGCACGTGCGAATTCAACCACAAAGAGGTATCAGGTCACACTTTTCAGAATAACCATCAGCAAGAAAACTACAAACAATAAATGCTGAAGGTGTTGTGGAGAAATGCATACCCTCAACTGCAAGTAGGACATAAGTTGGAAAGGGCCACCAACTAGAACAGAATGGGGGTGCCTTAAAAACGTAAACATTGAGCTACCATATGATCCAGCAGGCCCACTCCTCCACCTATAATCTAAGAAGAGAGAATTGGAAAGACACAGGCAGGCAAATCTGCATTGCACAGTATTACAATATCCAAGATATGGAAGTAACCAAAAAGTCCACCAACAGATGGGTGGACAAAGAAGTACTCCTCCATGTACAGATGGAATATTCGCTAGTGAAAAAAATGAAACAATACCATTTGCAGCGCCATAGATGAGTCTAGACGTAATCACGCCACAGGTAGTCAGTGAGAAAGCAAAATACATATATCCTATGATATCACTTTCAGGAGTTACTTAAAAATTGATACCAATGAAGATATTTCCACACAGAAAGGCAATCACAGTTTCATTAAAAAACTTATGGTTCACCAAATAGAAAGGGATGAGGATTGGATACATTACCATATTGGGGTTAACAGAGATATACAAACCATGTGAAATATATAACCACCAAAGACGTACGGAAGACCAGGAGAAGACTACTCAACATTGTGTCATAACCTACATGGGAAAAGGATGCGAGGAAGAAAAGATACACGTATATGTGTGAAAGACCCACATCTTGCACACCTAGAGCAAACAAACCAATGTAATCAAATCTGCTGGGATAAAAAATAAAAAGTAAATTACAAATATGAACAAGAAGTAATGAGACATAAACTTAAAGGGCTTTTTCCTGGCCCATTCCATTCTAATTTACAACCTAGAACACCACTTCCATTAAGCCTCTGTTTCCCCAGGTACCAAATTTGGTAAAGAAGAAATGCTGCCACCTTGTGGCCGTGTCCTGCAAGAGCAGCTTTAAACTCACAGCTAATGGTTACTTAACATTCACAAGGACTCAGGGCTGTAAAGGACACCTGCCCTAAAAAATTGTGCTGAAGTAGTGAATGGACAAAAAAATTCAAAACAGGCAGATGTTTCAAGAAGAGACTATGAAGAGTTATGTATTACTCACGCTCTTTTAAAAAAAAAGGAAAATGGATACAAGCTCAACCTCAGGGTGTGTTAGACCCATGCAATCTAATCTACGAAAAGTTTCAACTTACACCAGTCGACTGACCATCAGCAAAAAGTATACGAACAATAAATGCTGAAGGGGTTTTAGAGCACTGTGTACCCTCTACCTGCTGGTGAGACGTAAAGGGGTAACAGCCAATAATGAGAAAAGAAAGGAGCTGTGTTTAAAAGTAAAAATGGAGGTACCATTCAATCCAGCAGGCGCACCATTGGATCTCTCACCTGAGAAGACAAGAATCGAGAAGACACAGGCCGCAAAAGCTGCAGTGCAGCCTTATTCACAATAGCCAAGACAGTGAAGCAATCAAAATGTCCAACAACAGGTGAATGGATAAAGAAGAAGTGGTCCATGTACACAATGGAATATTAGCCATGGAAAACAACGAACCATTGCTCTTTGAGGCACCACAAATGAGTCTGCAGATAATCATGAAAGATGAGGTAAGTTGGAAAGCAAAAGACCTGTATTCTATGATATCACTTATAGGCGTTCTCTAATAACTGACACAAATGAACATATTTCCACAGAGAAAGACACTCACAGACTTAGAAAATAAAACTATGCTCAACTAAAAGGAAAGGTGGGGGAATGGATAAATTAAGATTACTGTTACTATATGTATACAAACACAAATTATATAAATATCTCAAAAATACCGACCATATAGCAAGGGAGGTCTGCGGAACCCTCTGTAACATTTTACATGGGAAGAGGATCTGTACTTGAATAGACATATATAATGTACAAATGAACCAGATTGTGTTCACCTAGGACAAACAATATTCTAAGCTTTACCCCAATTAAAAAAAAAAAAATTAAAACCAAGAAGAAATAATGAGACATAAACTTATAGGGCTTTCTCCGTGCACATTCCAATGTAATTTACAACCTAGGAACACGACTTCCAGAAAGGCTCTGCTGCCCTACTACCCAGATTTGGGAATGGAGAAATGCTGCCTGCTTCAGGTCACTTCCCACAACAGAAGCTTTAAAACCATTGCTAAAGGTCACTAAATATTCACAAAACTTGCAGTTCGGTAAATGACACCTGCTCTCTAAAAAGAGTCTCAGGTGGAAAATCGACCAAAAAATTCAAAAGAGGGCAACCTTCCAAGAAGACAATATCAAGAGTTATATTGTACTCCCAATTGTTTCCTTTTTTCAACAGAAAAGAAAACGGCGGTGAAAAATGATGAGTTTTACGAATTTTCAAAGCCATGCAAACCCAAATTACAAAACCCTACCAGCTCACAGCAGCCAGCAGGGCCATTAGCATAAATGCTGCAAACAATAGATACTGAAGCGATTGTGGAGAAATGTGTACCCTCGATTCTAAGGGGGACGTGGTAAGTGCCACTAATGAAAACACAAAGAAGGTGCTTTGAAAAGGGAAAAACGATGCTACCAGTCAGTCAATCACACCCACTGCTGGGGCTATCACCTGAGAAAATGAGAATCAAAAAGTCACAGGCTGGCAATCCTGCACTCCAACAATATTTACCATAGCCAACACTTGGAAGCAATGAAAATGTCCATCAACCGAGGAATGCACAAAGAAGAAGTGGTCCACGAACACAGTGGAAAATTACTCCAATAAAAAATAAAAATTAAATTTAAAAATCCAACAAAACTAAGGAGACATCAGCTTGTGTGGGTTTGTCCGGGCACACTCCACTCTAATTTATAACCGAGAAACACCACAGGCCGCAAGGGCTTTTCCCTAGTTACCAGGGTGGGGAACATAGAAAGGCTGCTGCCCTCTGGCAGTTACCTGCAAAAGCAGTTTTAAAGCCTGTGCTAATGGTCATTTCATAGGAATAAGTACTGCAGAAGTGTAAATGAAACCTGCCCTCAAAATGTCTTCAGGGAGGTAATGGCCAAAACATTTCAAAATGTGACACATACTTTAAGAGAACACTTTGAAGAACTAAGGGGAAATCACAGCTTGAAAAATAAAAAGGACATGCCTTAAAGCTCAATTTCAACGGATTATGAGGCACGTGCGAATTCAACCACAAAGAGGTATCAGGTCACACTTTTCAGAATAACCATCAGCAAGAAAACTACAAACAATAAATGCTGAAGGTGTTGTGGAGAAATGCATACCCTCAACTGCAAGTAGGACATAAGTTGGAAAGGGCCACCAACTAGAACAGAATGGGGGTGCCTTAAAAACGTAAACATTGAGCTACCATATGATCCAGCAGGCCCACTCCTCCACCTATAATCTAAGAAGAGAGAATTGGAAAGACACAGGCAGGCAAATCTGCATTGCACAGTATTACAATATCCAAGATATGGAAGTAACCAAAAAGTCCACCAACAGATGGGTGGACAAAGAAGTACTCCTCCATGTACAGATGGAATATTCGCTAGTGAAAAAAATGAAACAATACCATTTGCAGCGCCATAGATGAGTCTAGACGTAATCACGCCACAGGTAGTCAGTGAGAAAGCAAAATACATATATCCTATGATATCACTTTCAGGAGTTACTTAAAAATTGATACCAATGAAGATATTTCCACAGAGAAAGGCAATCACAGTTTCATTAAAAAACTTATGGTTCACCAAATAGAAAGGGATGAGGATTGGATACATTACCATATTGGGGTTAACAGAGATATACAAACCATGTGAAATATATAACCACCAAAGACGTACGGAAGACCAGGAGAAGACTACTCAACATTGTGTCATAACCTACATGGGAAAAGGATGCGAGGAAGAAAAGATACACGTATATGTGTGAAAGACCCACATCTTGCACACCTAGAGCAAACAAACCAATGTAATCAAATCTGCTGGGATAAAAAATAAAAAGTAAATTACAAATATGAACAAGAAGTAATGAGACATAAACTTAAAGGGCTTTTTCCTGGCCCATTCCATTCTAATTTACAACCTAGAACACCACTTCCATTAAGCCTCTGTTTCCCCAGGTACCAAATTTGGTAAAGAAGAAATGCTGCCACCTTGTGGCCGTGTCCTGCAAGAGCAGCTTTAAACTCACAGCTAATGGTTACTTAACATTCACAAGGACTCAGGGCTGTAAAGGACACCTGCCCTAAAAAATTGTGCTGAAGTAGTGAATGGACAAAAAAATTCAAAACAGGCAGATGTTTCAAGAAGAGACTATGAAGAGTTATGTATTACTCACGCTCTTTTAAAAAAAAAGGAAAATGGATACAAGCTCAACCTCAGGGTGTGTTAGACCCATGCAATCTAATCTACGAAAAGTTTCAACTTACACCAGTCGACTGACCATCAGCAAAAAGTATACGAACAATAAATGCTGAAGGGGTTTTAGAGCACTGTGTACCCTCTACCTGCTGGTGAGACGTAAAGGGGTAACAGCCAATAATGAGAAAAGAAAGGAGCTGTGTTTAAAAGTAAAAATGGAGGTACCATTCAATCCAGCAGGCGCACCATTGGATCTCTCACCTGAGAAGACAAGAATCGAGAAGACACAGGCCGCAAAAGCTGCAGTGCAGCCTTATTCACAATAGCCAGGACAGTGAAGCAATCAAAATGTCCAACAACAGGTGAATGGATAAAGAAGAAGTGGTCCATGTACACAATGGAATATTAGCCATGGAAAACAACGAACCATTGCTCTTTGAGGCACCACAAATGAGTCTGCAGATAATCATGAAAGATGAGGTAAGTTGGAAAGCAAAAGACCTGTATTCTATGATATCACTTATAGGCGTTCTCTAATAACTGACACAAATGAACATATTTCCACAGAGAAAGACACTCACAGACTTAGAAAATAAAACTATGCTCAACTAAAAGGAAAGGTGGGGGAATGGATAAATTAAGATTACTGTTACTATATGTATACAAACACAAATTATATAAATATCTCAAAAATACCGACCATATAGCAAGGGAGGTCTGCGGAACCCTCTGTAACATTTTACATGGGAAGAGGATCTGTACTTGAATAGACATATATAATGTACAAATGAACCAGATTGTGTTCACCTAGGACAAACAATATTCTAAGCTTTACCCCAATTAAAAAAAAAAAAAATTAAAACCAAGAAGAAATAATGAGACATAAACTTATAGGGCTTTCTCCGTGCACATTCCAATGTAATTTACAACCTAGGAACACGACTTCCAGAAAGGCTCTGCTGCCCTACTACCCAGATTTGGGAATGGAGAAATGCTGCCTGCTTCAGGTCACTTCCCACAACAGAAGCTTTAAAACCATTGCTAAAGGTCACTAAATATTCACAAAACTTGCAGTTCGGTAAATGACACCTGCTCTCTAAAAAGAGTCTCAGGTGGAAAATCGACCAAAAAATTCAAAAGAGGGCAACCTTCCAAGAAGACAATATCAAGAGTTATATTGTACTCCCAATTGTTTCCTTTTTTCAACAGAAAAGAAAACGGCGGTGAAAAATGATGAGTTTTACGAATTTTCAAAGCCATGCAAACCCAAATTACAAAACCCTACCAGCTCACAGCAGCCAGCAGGGCCATTAGCATAAATGCTGCAAACAATAGATACTGAAGCGATTGTGGAGAAATGTGTACCCTCGATTCTAAGGGGGACGTGGTAAGTGCCACTAATGAAAACACAAAGAAGGTGCTTTGAAAAGGGAAAAACGATGCTACCAGTCAGTCAATCACACCCACTGCTGGGGCTATCACCTGAGAAAATGAGAATCAAAAAGTCACAGGCTGGCAATCCTGCACTCCAACAATATTTACCATAGCCAACACTTGGAAGCAATGAAAATGTCCATCAACCGAGGAATGCACAAAGAAGAAGTGGTCCACGAACACAGTGGAAAATTACTCCAATAAAAAATAAAAATTAAATTTAAAAATCCAACAAAACTAAGGAGACATCAGCTTGTGTGGGTTTGTCCGGGCACACTCCACTCTAATTTATAACCGAGAAACACCACAGGCCGCAAGGGCTTTTCCCTAGTTACCAGGGTGGGGAACATAGAAAGGCTGCTGCCCTCTGGCAGTTACCTGCAAAAGCAGTTTTAAAGCCTGTGCTAATGGTCATTTCATAGGAATAAGTACTGCAGAAGTGTAAATGAAACCTGCCCTCAAAATGTCTTCAGGGAGGTAATGGCCAAAACATTTCAAAATGTGACACATACTTTAAGAGAACACTTTGAAGAACTAAGGGGAAATCACAGCTTGAAAAATAAAAAGGACATGCCTTAAAGCTCAATTTCAACGGATTATGAGGCACGTGCGAATTCAACCACAAAGAGGTATCAGGTCACACTTTTCAGAATAACCATCAGCAAGAAAACTACAAACAATAAATGCTGAAGGTGTTGTGGAGAAATGCATACCCTCAACTGCAAGTAGGACATAAGTTGGAAAGGGCCACCAACTAGAACAGAATGGGGGTGCCTTAAAAACGTAAACATTGAGCTACCATATGATCCAGCAGGCCCACTCCTCCACCTATAATCTAAGAAGAGAGAATTGGAAAGACACAGGCAGGCAAATCTGCATTGCACAGTATTACAATATCCAAGATATGGAAGTAACCAAAAAGTCCACCAACAGATGGGTGGACAAAGAAGTACTCCTCCATGTACAGATGGAATATTCGCTAGTGAAAAAAATGAAACAATACCATTTGCAGCGCCATAGATGAGTCTAGACGTAATCACGCCACAGGTAGTCAGTGAGAAAGCAAAATACATATATCCTATGATATCACTTTCAGGAGTTACTTAAAAATTGATACCAATGAAGATATTTCCACAGAGAAAGGCAATCACAGTTTCATTAAAAAACTTATGGTTCACCAAATAGAAAGGGATGAGGATTGGATACATTACCATATTGGGGTTAACAGAGATATACAAACCATGTGAAATATATAACCACCAAAGACGTACGGAAGACCAGGAGAAGACTACTCAACATTGTGTCATAACCTACATGGGAAAAGGATGCGAGGAAGAAAAGATACACGTATATGTGTGAAAGACCCACATCTTGCACACCTAGAGCAAACAAACCAATGTAATCAAATCTGCTGGGATAAAAAATAAAAAGTAAATTACAAATATGAACAAGAAGTAATGAGACATAAACTTAAAGGGCTTTTTCCTGGCCCATTCCATTCTAATTTACAACCTAGAACACCACTTCCATTAAGCCTCTGTTTCCCCAGGTACCAAATTTGGTAAAGAAGAAATGCTGCCACCTTGTGGCCGTGTCCTGCAAGAGCAGCTTTAAACTCACAGCTAATGGTTACTTAACATTCACAAGGACTCAGGGCTGTAAAGGACACCTGCCCTAAAAAATTGTGCTGAAGTAGTGAATGGACAAAAAAATTCAAAACAGGCAGATGTTTCAAGAAGAGACTATGAAGAGTTATGTATTACTCACGCTCTTTTAAAAAAAAAGGAAAATGGATACAAGCTCAACCTCAGGGTGTGTTAGACCCATGCAATCTAATCTACGAAAAGTTTCAACTTACACCAGTCGACTGACCATCAGCAAAAAGTATACGAACAATAAATGCTGAAGGGGTTTTAGAGCACTGTGTACCCTCTACCTGCTGGTGAGACGTAAAGGGGTAACAGCCAATAATGAGAAAAGAAAGGAGCTGTGTTTAAAAGTAAAAATGGAGGTACCATTCAATCCAGCAGGCGCACCATTGGATCTCTCACCTGAGAAGACAAGAATCGAGAAGACACAGGCCGCAAAAGCTGCAGTGCAGCCTTATTCACAATAGCCAGGACAGTGAAGCAATCAAAATGTCCAACAACAGGTGAATGGATAAAGAAGAAGTGGTCCATGTACACAATGGAATATTAGCCATGGAAAACAACGAACCATTGCTCTTTGAGGCACCACAAATGAGTCTGCAGATAATCATGAAAGATGAGGTAAGTTGGAAAGCAAAAGACCTGTATTCTATGATATCACTTATAGGCGTTCTCTAATAACTGACACAAATGAACATATTTCCACAGAGAAAGACACTCACAGACTTAGAAAATAAAACTATGCTCAACTAAAAGGAAAGGTGGGGGAATGGATAAATTAAGATTACTGTTACTATATGTATACAAACACAAATTATATAAATATCTCAAAAATACCGACCATATAGCAAGGGAGGTCTGCGGAACCCTCTGTAACATTTTACATGGGAAGAGGATCTGTACTTGAATAGACATATATAATGTACAAATGAACCAGATTGTGTTCACCTAGGACAAACAATATTCTAAGCTTTACCCCAATTAAAAAAAAAAAAAATTAAAACCAAGAAGAAATAATGAGACATAAACTTATAGGGCTTTCTCCGTGCACATTCCAATGTAATTTACAACCTAGGAACACGACTTCCAGAAAGGCTCTGCTGCCCTACTACCCAGATTTGGGAATGGAGAAATGCTGCCTGCTTCAGGTCACTTCCCACAACAGAAGCTTTAAAACCATTGCTAAAGGTCACTAAATATTCACAAAACTTGCAGTTCGGTAAATGACACCTGCTCTCTAAAAAGAGTCTCAGGTGGAAAATCGACCAAAAAATTCAAAAGAGGGCAACCTTCCAAGAAGACAATATCAAGAGTTATATTGTACTCCCAATTGTTTCCTTTTTTCAACAGAAAAGAAAACGGCGGTGAAAAATGATGAGTTTTACGAATTTTCAAAGCCATGCAAACCCAAATTACAAAACCCTACCAGCTCACAGCAGCCAGCAGGGCCATTAGCATAAATGCTGCAAACAATAGATACTGAAGCGATTGTGGAGAAATGTGTACCCTCGATTCTAAGGGGGACGTGGTAAGTGCCACTAATGAAAACACAAAGAAGGTGCTTTGAAAAGGGAAAAACGATGCTACCAGTCAGTCAATCACACCCACTGCTGGGGCTATCACCTGAGAAAATGAGAATCAAAAAGTCACAGGCTGGCAATCCTGCACTCCAACAATATTTACCATAGCCAACACTTGGAAGCAATGAAAATGTCCATCAACCGAGGAATGCACAAAGAAGAAGTGGTCCACGAACACAGTGGAAAATTACTCCAATAAAAAATAAAAATTAAATTTAAAAATCCAACAAAACTAAGGAGACATCAGCTTGTGTGGGTTTGTCCGGGCACACTCCACTCTAATTTATAACCGAGAAACACCACAGGCCGCAAGGGCTTTTCCCTAGTTACCAGGGTGGGGAACATAGAAAGGCTGCTGCCCTCTGGCAGTTACCTGCAAAAGCAGTTTTAAAGCCTGTGCTAATGGTCATTTCATAGGAATAAGTACTGCAGAAGTGTAAATGAAACCTGCCCTCAAAATGTCTTCAGGGAGGTAATGGCCAAAACATTTCAAAATGTGACACATACTTTAAGAGAACACTTTGAAGAACTAAGGGGAAATCACAGCTTGAAAAATAAAAAGGACATGCCTTAAAGCTCAATTTCAACGGATTATGAGGCACGTGCGAATTCAACCACAAAGAGGTATCAGGTCACACTTTTCAGAATAACCATCAGCAAGAAAACTACAAACAATAAATGCTGAAGGTGTTGTGGAGAAATGCATACCCTCAACTGCAAGTAGGACATAAGTTGGAAAGGGCCACCAACTAGAACAGAATGGGGGTGCCTTAAAAACGTAAACATTGAGCTACCATATGATCCAGCAGGCCCACTCCTCCACCTATAATCTAAGAAGAGAGAATTGGAAAGACACAGGCAGGCAAATCTGCATTGCACAGTATTACAATATCCAAGATATGGAAGTAACCAAAAAGTCCACCAACAGATGGGTGGACAAAGAAGTACTCCTCCATGTACAGATGGAATATTCGCTAGTGAAAAAAATGAAACAATACCATTTGCAGCGCCATAGATGAGTCTAGACGTAATCACGCCACAGGTAGTCAGTGAGAAAGCAAAATACATATATCCTATGATATCACTTTCAGGAGTTACTTAAAAATTGATACCAATGAAGATATTTCCACAGAGAAAGGCAATCACAGTTTCATTAAAAAACTTATGGTTCACCAAATAGAAAGGGATGAGGATTGGATACATTACCATATTGGGGTTAACAGAGATATACAAACCATGTGAAATATATAACCACCAAAGACGTACGGAAGACCAGGAGAAGACTACTCAACATTGTGTCATAACCTACATGGGAAAAGGATGCGAGGAAGAAAAGATACACGTATATGTGTGAAAGACCCACATCTTGCACACCTAGAGCAAACAAACCAATGTAATCAAATCTGCTGGGATAAAAAATAAAAAGTAAATTACAAATATGAACAAGAAGTAATGAGACATAAACTTAAAGGGCTTTTTCCTGGCCCATTCCATTCTAATTTACAACCTAGAACACCACTTCCATTAAGCCTCTGTTTCCCCAGGTACCAAATTTGGTAAAGAAGAAATGCTGCCACCTTGTGGCCGTGTCCTGCAAGAGCAGCTTTAAACTCACAGCTAATGGTTACTTAACATTCACAAGGACTCAGGGCTGTAAAGGACACCTGCCCTAAAAAATTGTGCTGAAGTAGTGAATGGACAAAAAAATTCAAAACAGGCAGATGTTTCAAGAAGAGACTATGAAGAGTTATGTATTACTCACGCTCTTTTAAAAAAAAAGGAAAATGGATACAAGCTCAACCTCAGGGTGTGTTAGACCCATGCAATCTAATCTACGAAAAGTTTCAACTTACACCAGTCGACTGACCATCAGCAAAAAGTATACGAACAATAAATGCTGAAGGGGTTTTAGAGCACTGTGTACCCTCTACCTGCTGGTGAGACGTAAAGGGGTAACAGCCAATAATGAGAAAAGAAAGGAGCTGTGTTTAAAAGTAAAAATGGAGGTACCATTCAATCCAGCAGGCGCACCATTGGATCTCTCACCTGAGAAGACAAGAATCGAGAAGACACAGGCCGCAAAAGCTGCAGTGCAGCCTTATTCACAATAGCCAGGACAGTGAAGCAATCAAAATGTCCAACAACAGGTGAATGGATAAAGAAGAAGTGGTCCATGTACACAATGGAATATTAGCCATGGAAAACAACGAACCATTGCTCTTTGAGGCACCACAAATGAGTCTGCAGATAATCATGAAAGATGAGGTAAGTTGGAAAGCAAAAGACCTGTATTCTATGATATCACTTATAGGCGTTCTCTAATAACTGACACAAATGAACATATTTCCACAGAGAAAGACACTCACAGACTTAGAAAATAAAACTATGCTCAACTAAAAGGAAAGGTGGGGGAATGGATAAATTAAGATTACTGTTACTATATGTATACAAACACAAATTATATAAATATCTCAAAAATACCGACCATATAGCAAGGGAGGTCTGCGGAACCCTCTGTAACATTTTACATGGGAAGAGGATCTGTACTTGAATAGACATATATAATGTACAAATGAACCAGATTGTGTTCACCTAGGACAAACAATATTCTAAGCTTTACCCCAATTAAAAAAAAAAAAAATTAAAACCAAGAAGAAATAATGAGACATAAACTTATAGGGCTTTCTCCGTGCACATTCCAATGTAATTTACAACCTAGGAACACGCCTTCCAGAAAGGCTCTGCTGCCCTACTACCCAGATTTGGGAATGGAGAAATGCTGCCTGCTTCAGGTCACTTCCCACAACAGAAGCTTTAAAACCATTGCTAAAGGTCACTAAATATTCACAAAACTTGCAGTTCGGTAAATGACACCTGCTCTCTAAAAAGAGTCTCAGGTGGAAAATCGACCAAAAAATTCAAAAGAGGGCAACCTTCCAAGAAGACAATATCAAGAGTTATATTGTACTCCCAATTGTTTCCTTTTTTCAACAGAAAAGAAAACGGCGGTGAAAAATGATGAGTTTTACGAATTTTCAAAGCCATGCAAACCCAAATTACAAAACCCTACCAGCTCACAGCAGCCAGCAGGGCCATTAGCATAAATGCTGCAAACAATAGATACTGAAGCGATTGTGGAGAAATGTGTACCCTCGATTCTAAGGGGGACGTGGTAAGTGCCACTAATGAAAACACAAAGAAGGTGCTTTGAAAAGGGAAAAACGATGCTACCAGTCAGTCAATCACACCCACTGCTGGGGCTATCACCTGAGAAAATGAGAATCAAAAAGTCACAGGCTGGCAATCCTGCACTCCAACAATATTTACCATAGCCAACACTTGGAAGCAATGAAAATGTCCATCAACCGAGGAATGCACAAAGAAGAAGTGGTCCACGAACACAGTGGAAAATTACTCCAATAAAAAATAAAAATTAAATTTAAAAATCCAACAAAACTAAGGAGACATCAGCTTGTGTGGGTTTGTCCGGGCACACTCCACTCTAATTTATAACCGAGAAACACCACAGGCCGCAAGGGCTTTTCCCTAGTTACCAGGGTGGGGAACATAGAAAGGCTGCTGCCCTCTGGCAGTTACCTGCAAAAGCAGTTTTAAAGCCTGTGCTAATGGTCATTTCATAGGAATAAGTACTGCAGAAGTGTAAATGAAACCTGCCCTCAAAATGTCTTCAGGGAGGTAATGGCCAAAACATTTCAAAATGTGACACATACTTTAAGAGAACACTTTGAAGAACTAAGGGGAAATCACAGCTTGAAAAATAAAAAGGACATGCCTTAAAGCTCAATTTCAACGGATTATGAGGCACGTGCGAATTCAACCACAAAGAGGTATCAGGTCACACTTTTCAGAATAACCATCAGCAAGAAAACTACAAACAATAAATGCTGAAGGTGTTGTGGAGAAATGCATACCCTCAACTGCAAGTAGGACATAAGTTGGAAAGGGCCACCAACTAGAACAGAATGGGGGTGCCTTAAAAACGTAAACATTGAGCTACCATATGATCCAGCAGGCCCACTCCTCCACCTATAATCTAAGAAGAGAGAATTGGAAAGACACAGGCAGGCAAATCTGCATTGCACAGTATTACAATATCCAAGATATGGAAGTAACCAAAAAGTCCACCAACAGATGGGTGGACAAAGAAGTACTCCTCCATGTACAGATGGAATATTCGCTAGTGAAAAAAATGAAACAATACCATTTGCAGCGCCATAGATGAGTCTAGACGTAATCACGCCACAGGTAGTCAGTGAGAAAGCAAAATACATATATCCTATGATATCACTTTCAGGAGTTACTTAAAAATTGATACCAATGAAGATATTTCCACAGAGAAAGGCAATCACAGTTTCATTAAAAAACTTATGGTTCACCAAATAGAAAGGGATGAGGATTGGATACATTACCATATTGGGGTTAACAGAGATATACAAACCATGTGAAATATATAACCACCAAAGACGTACGGAAGACCAGGAGAAGACTACTCAACATTGTGTCATAACCTACATGGGAAAAGGATGCGAGGAAGAAAAGATACACGTATATGTGTGAAAGACCCACATCTTGCACACCTAGAGCAAACAAACCAATGTAATCAAATCTGCTGGGATAAAAAATAAAAAGTAAATTACAAATATGAACAAGAAGTAATGAGACATAAACTTAAAGGGCTTTTTCCTGGCCCATTCCATTCTAATTTACAACCTAGAACACCACTTCCATTAAGCCTCTGTTTCCCCAGGTACCAAATTTGGTAAAGAAGAAATGCTGCCACCTTGTGGCCGTGTCCTGCAAGAGCAGCTTTAAACTCACAGCTAATGGTTACTTAACATTCACAAGGACTCAGGGCTGTAAAGGACACCTGCCCTAAAAAATTGTGCTGAAGTAGTGAATGGACAAAAAAATTCAAAACAGGCAGATGTTTCAAGAAGAGACTATGAAGAGTTATGTATTACTCACGCTCTTTTAAAAAAAAAGGAAAATGGATACAAGCTCAACCTCAGGGTGTGTTAGACCAATGCAATCTAATCTACGAAAAGTTTCAACTTACACCAGTCGACTGACCATCAGCAAAAAGTATACGAACAATAAATGCTGAAGGGGTTTTAGAGCACTGTGTACCCTCTACCTGCTGGTGAGACGTAAAGGGGTAACAGCCAATAATGAGAAAAGAAAGGAGCTGTGTTTAAAAGTAAAAATGGAGGTACCATTCAATCCAGCAGGCGCACCATTGGATCTCTCACCTGAGAAGACAAGAATCGAGAAGACACAGGCCGCAAAAGCTGCAGTGCAGCCTTATTCACAATAGCCAGGACAGTGAAGCAATCAAAATGTCCAACAACAGGTGAATGGATAAAGAAGAAGTGGTCCATGTACACAATGGAATATTAGCCATGGAAAACAACGAACCATTGCTCTTTGAGGCACCACAAATGAGTCTGCAGATAATCATGAAAGATGAGGTAAGTTGGAAAGCAAAAGACCTGTATTCTATGATATCACTTATAGGCGTTCTCTAATAACTGACACAAATGAACATATTTCCACAGAGAAAGACACTCACAGACTTAGAAAATAAAACTATGCTCAACTAAAAGGAAAGGTGGGGGAATGGATAAATTAAGATTACTGTTACTATATGTATACAAACACAAATTATATAAATATCTCAAAAATACCGACCATATAGCAAGGGAGGTCTGCGGAACCCTCTGTAACATTTTACATGGGAAGAGGATCTGTACTTGAATAGACATATATAATGTACAAATGAACCAGATTGTGTTCACCTAGGACAAACAATATTCTAAGCTTTACCCCAATTAAAAAAAAAAAAAATTAAAACCAAGAAGAAATAATGAGACATAAACTTATAGGGCTTTCTCCGTGCACATTCCAATGTAATTTACAACCTAGGAACACGCCTTCCAGAAAGGTTCTGCTGCCCTACTACCCAGATTTGGGAATGGAGAAATGCAGCCTGCTTCAGGTCACTTCCCACAACAGAAGCTTTAAAACCATTGCTAAAGGTCACTAAATATTCACAAAACTTGCAGTTCGGTAAATGACACCTGCTCTCTAAAAAGAGTCTCAGGTGGAAAATCGACCAAAAAATTCAAAAGAGGGCAACCTTCCAAGAAGACAATATCAAGAGTTATATTGTACTCCCAATTGTTTCCTTTTTTCAACAGAAAAGAAAACGGCGGTGAAAAATGATGAGTTTTACGAATTTTCAAAGCCATGCAAACCCAAATTACAAAACCCTACCAGCTCACAGCAGCCAGCAGGGCCATTAGCATAAATGCTGCAAACAATAGATACTGAAGCGATTGTGGAGAAATGTGTACCCTCGATTCTAAGGGGGACGTGGTAAGTGCCACTAATGAAAACACAAAGAAGGTGCTTTGAAAAGGGAAAAACGATGCTACCAGTCAGTCAATCACACCCACTGCTGGGGCTATCACCTGAGAAAATGAGAATCAAAAAGTCACAGGCTGGCAATCCTGCACTCCAACAATATTTACCATAGCCAACACTTGGAAGCAATGAAAATGTCCATCAACCGAGGAATGCACAAAGAAGAAGTGGTCCACGAACACAGTGGAAAATTACTCCAATAAAAAATAAAAATTAAATTTAAAAATCCAACAAAACTAAGGAGACATCAGCTTGTGTGGGTTTGTCCGGGCACACTCCACTCTAATTTATAACCGAGAAACACCACAGGCCGCAAGGGCTTTTCCCTAGTTACCAGGGTGGGGAACATAGAAAGGCTGCTGCCCTCTGGCAGTTACCTGCAAAAGCAGTTTTAAAGCCTGTGCTAATGGTCATTTCATAGGAATAAGTACTGCAGAAGTGTAAATGAAACCTGCCCTCAAAATGTCTTCAGGGAGGTAATGGCCAAAACATTTCAAAATGTGACACATACTTTAAGAGAACACTTTGAAGAACTAAGGGGAAATCACAGCTTGAAAAATAAAAAGGACATGCCTTAAAGCTCAATTTCAACGGATTATGAGGCACGTGCGAATTCAACCACAAAGAGGTATCAGGTCACACTTTTCAGAATAACCATCAGCAAGAAAACTACAAACAATAAATGCTGAAGGTGTTGTGGAGAAATGCATACCCTCAACTGCAAGTAGGACATAAGTTGGAAAGGGCCACCAACTAGAACAGAATGGGGGTGCCTTAAAAACGTAAACATTGAGCTACCATATGATCCAGCAGGCCCACTCCTCCACCTATAATCTAAGAAGAGAGAATTGGAAAGACACAGGCAGGCAAATCTGCATTGCACAGTATTACAATATCCAAGATATGGAAGTAACCAAAAAGTCCACCAACAGATGGGTGGACAAAGAAGTACTCCTCCATGTACAGATGGAATATTCGCTAGTGAAAAAAATGAAACAATACCATTTGCAGCGCCATAGATGAGTCTAGACGTAATCACGCCACAGGTAGTCAGTGAGAAAGCAAAATACATATATCCTATGATATCACTTTCAGGAGTTACTTAAAAATTGATACCAATGAAGATATTTCCACAGAGAAAGGCAATCACAGTTTCATTAAAAAACTTATGGTTCACCAAATAGAAAGGGATGAGGATTGGATACATTACCATATTGGGGTTAACAGAGATATACAAACCATGTGAAATATATAACCACCAAAGACGTACGGAAGACCAGGAGAAGACTACTCAACATTGTGTCATAACCTACATGGGAAAAGGATGCGAGGAAGAAAAGATACACGTATATGTGTGAAAGACCCACATCTTGCACACCTAGAGCAAACAAACCAATGTAATCAAATCTGCTGGGATAAAAAATAAAAAGTAAATTACAAATATGAACAAGAAGTAATGAGACATAAACTTAAAGGGCTTTTTCCTGGCCCATTCCATTCTAATTTACAACCTAGAACACCACTTCCATTAAGCCTCTGTTTCCCCAGGTACCAAATTTGGTAAAGAAGAAATGCTGCCACCTTGTGGCCGTGTCCTGCAAGAGCAGCTTTAAACTCACAGCTAATGGTTACTTAACATTCACAAGGACTCAGGGCTGTAAAGGACACCTGCCCTAAAAAATTGTGCTGAAGTAGTGAATGGACAAAAAAATTCAAAACAGGCAGATGTTTCAAGAAGAGACTATGAAGAGTTATGTATTACTCACGCTCTTTTAAAAAAAAAGGAAAATGGATACAAGCTCAACCTCAGGGTGTGTTAGACCCATGCAATCTAATCTACGAAAAGTTTCAACTTACACCAGTCGACTGACCATCAGCAAAAAGTATACGAACAATAAATGCTGAAGGGGTTTTAGAGCACTGTGTACCCTCTACCTGCTGGTGAGACGTAAAGGGGTAACAGCCAATAATGAGAAAAGAAAGGAGCTGTGTTTAAAAGTAAAAATGGAGGTACCATTCAATCCAGCAGGCGCACCATTGGATCTCTCACCTGAGAAGACAAGAATCGAGAAGACACAGGCCGCAAAAGCTGCAGTGCAGCCTTATTCACAATAGCCAGGACAGTGAAGCAATCAAAATGTCCAACAACAGGTGAATGGATAAAGAAGAAGTGGTCCATGTACACAATGGAATATTAGCCATGGAAAACAACGAACCATTGCTCTTTGAGGCACCACAAATGAGTCTGCAGATAATCATGAAAGATGAGGTAAATTGGAAAGCAAAAGACCTGTATTCTATGATATCACTTATAGGCGTTCTCTAATAACTGACACAAATGAACATATTTCCACAGAGAAAGACACTCACAGACTTAGAAAATAAAACTATGCTCAACTAAAAGGAAAGGTGGGGGAATGGATAAATTAAGATTACTGTTACTATATGTATACAAACACAAATGATATAAATATCTCAAAAATACCGACCATATAGCAAGGGAGGTCTGCGGAACCCTCTGTAACATTTTACATGGGAAGAGGATCTGTACTTGAATAGACATATATAATGTACAAATGAACCAGATTGTGTTCACCTAGGACAAACAATATTCTAAGCTTTACCCCAATTAAAAAAAAAAAAAAATTAAAACCAAGAAGAAATAATGAGACATAAACTTATAGGGCTTTCTCCGTGCACATTCCAATGTAATTTACAACCTAGGAACACGCCTTCCAGAAAGGTTCTGCTGCCCTACTACCCAGATTTGGGAATGGAGAAATGCAGCCTGCTTCAGGTCACTTCCCACAACAGAAGCTTTAAAACCATTGCTAAAGGTCACTAAATATTCACAAAACTTGCAGTTCGGTAAATGACACCTGCTCTCTAAAAAGAGTCTCAGGTGGAAAATCGACCAAAAAATTCAAAAGAGGGCAACCTTCCAAGAAGACAATATCAAGAGTTATATTGTACTCCCAATTGTTTCCTTTTTTCAACAGAAAAGAAAACGGCGGTGAAAAATGATGAGTTTTACGAATTTTCAAAGCCATGCAAACCCAAATTACAAAACCCTACCAGCTCACAGCAGCCAGCAGGGCCATTAGCATAAATGCTGCAAACAATAGATACTGAAGCGATTGTGGAGAAATGTGTACCCTCGATTCTAAGGGGGACGTGGTAAGTGCCACTAATGAAAACACAAAGAAGGTGCTTTGAAAAGGGAAAAACGATGCTACCAGTCAGTCAATCACACCCACTGCTGGGGCTATCACCTGAGAAAATGAGAATCAAAAAGTCACAGGCTGGCAATCCTGCACTCCAACAATATTTACCATAGCCAACACTTGGAAGCAATGAAAATGTCCATCAACCGAGGAATGCACAAAGAAGAAGTGGTCCACGAACACAGTGGAAAATTACTCCAATAAAAAATAAAAATTAAATTTAAAAATCCAACAAAACTAAGGAGACATCAGCTTGTGTGGGTTTGTCCGGGCACACTCCACTCTAATTTATAACCGAGAAACACCACAGGCCGCAAGGGCTTTTCCCTAGTTACCAGGGTGGGGAACATAGAAAGGCTGCTGCCCTCTGGCAGTTACCTGCAAAAGCAGTTTTAAAGCCTGTGCTAATGGTCATTTCATAGGAATAAGTACTGCAGAAGTGTAAATGAAACCTGCCCTCAAAATGTCTTCAGGGAGGTAATGGCCAAAACATTTCAAAATGTGACACATACTTTAAGAGAACACTTTGAAGAACTAAGGGGAAATCACAGCTTGAAAAATAAAAAGGACATGCCTTAAAGCTCAATTTCAACGGATTATGAGGCACGTGCGAATTCAACCACAAAGAGGTATCAGGTCACACTTTTCAGAATAACCATCAGCAAGAAAACTACAAACAATAAATGCTGAAGGTGTTGTGGAGAAATGCATACCCTCAACTGCAAGTAGGACATAAGTTGGAAAGGGCCACCAACTAGAACAGAATGGGGGTGCCTTAAAAACGTAAACATTGAGCTACCATATGATCCAGCAGGCCCACTCCTCCACCTATAATCTAAGAAGAGAGAATTGGAAAGACACAGGCAGGCAAATCTGCATTGCGCAGTATTACAATATCCAAGATATGGAAGTAACCAAAAAGTCCACCAACAGATGGGTGGACAAAGAAGTACTCCTCCATGTACAGATGGAATATTCGCTAGTGAAAAAAATGAAACAATACCATTTGCAGCGCCATAGATGAGTCTAGACGTAATCACGCCCCAGGTAGTCAGTGAGAAAGCAAAATACATATATCCCATGATATCACTTTCAGGAGTTACTTAAAAATTGATACCAATGAAGATATTTCCACAGAGAAAGGCAATCACAGTTTCATTAAAAAACTTATGGTTCACCAAATAGAAAGGGATGAGGATTGGATAGATTACCATATTGGGGTTAACAGAGATATACAAACCATGTGAAATATATAACCACCAAAGACGTACGGAAGACCAGGAGAAGACTACTCAACATTGTGTCATAACCTACATGGGAAAAGGATGCGAGGAAGAAAAGATACACGTATATGTGTGAAAGACCCACATCTTGCACACCTAGAGCAAACAAACCAATGTAATCAAATCTGCTGGGATAAAAAATAAAAAGTAAATTACAAATATGAACAAGAAGTAATGAGACATAAACTTAAAGGGCTTTTTCCTGGCCCATTCCATTCTAATTTACAACCTAGAACACCACTTCCATTAAGCCTCTGTTTCCCCAGGTACCAAATTTGGTAAAGAAGAAATGCTGCCACCTTGTGGCCGTGTCCTGCAAGAGCAGCTTTAAACTCACAGCTAATGGTTACTTAACATTCACAAGGACTCAGGGCTGTAAAGGACACCTGCCCTAAAAAATTGTGCTGAAGTAGTGAATGGACAAAAAAATTCAAAACAGGCAGATGTTTCAAGAAGAGACTATGAAGAGTTATGTATTACTCACGCTCTTTTAAAAAAAAAGGAAAATGGATACAAGCTCAACCTCAGGGTGTGTTAGACCCATGCAATCTAATCTACGAAAAGTTTCAACTTACACCAGTCGACTGACCATCAGCAAAAAGTATACGAACAATAAATGCTGAAGGGGTTTTAGAGCACTGTGTACCCTCTACCTGCTGGTGAGACGTAAAGGGGTAACAGCCAATAATGAGAAAAGAAAGGAGCTGTGTTTAAAAGTAAAAATGGAGGTACCATTCAATCCAGCAGGCGCACCATTGGATCTCTCACCTGAGAAGACAAGAATCGAGAAGACACAGGCCGCAAAAGCTGCAGTGCAGCCTTATTCACAATAGCCAGGACAGTGAAGCAATCAAAATGTCCAACAACAGGTGAATGGATAAAGAAGAAGTGGTCCATGTACACAATGGAATATTAGCCATGGAAAACAACGAACCATTGCTCTTTGAGGCACCACAAATGAGTCTGCAGATAATCATGAAAGATGAGGTAAGTTGGAAAGCAAAAGACCTGTATTCTATGATATCACTTATAGGCGTTCTCTAATAACTGACACAAATGAACATATTTCCACAGAGAAAGACACTCACAGACTTAGAAAATAAAACTATGCTCAACTAAAAGGAAAGGTGGGGGAATGGATAAATTAAGATTACTGTTACTATATGTATACAAACACAAATTATATAAATATCTCAAAAATACCGACCATATAGCAAGGGAGGTCTGCGGAACCCTCTGTAACATTTTACATGGGAAGAGGATCTGTACTTGAATAGACATATATAATGTACAAATGAACCAGATTGTGTTCACCTAGGACAAACAATATTCTAAGCTTTACCCCAATTTAAAAAAAAAAATTAAAACCAAGAAGAAATAATGAGACATAAACTTATAGGGCTTTCTCCGTGCACATTCCAATGTAATTTACAACCTAGGAACACGACTTCCAGAAAGGCTCTGCTGCCCTACTACCCAGATTTGGGAATGGAGAAATGCTGCCTGCTTCAGGTCACTTCCCACAACAGGAGCTTTAAAACCATTGCTAAAGGTCACTAAATATTCACAAAACTTGCAGTTCGGTAAATGACACCTGCTCTCTATAAAGAGTCTCAGGTGGAAAATCGACCAAAAAATTCAAAAGAGGGCAACCTTCCAAGAAGACAATATCAAGAGTTATATTGTACTCCCAATTGTTTCCTTTTTTCAACAGAAAAGAAAACGGCGGTGAAAAATGATGAGTTTTACGAATTTTCAAAGCCATGCAAACCCAAATTACAAAACCCTATCAGCTCACAGCAGCCAGCAGGGCCATTAGCATAAATGCTGCAAACAATAGATACTGAAGCGATTGTTCAGAAATGTGTACCCTCGATTCTAAGGGGGACGTGGTAAGTGCCACTAATGAGAACACAAAGAAGGTGCTTTGAAAAGGGAAAAACGATGCTACCAGTCAGTCAATCACACCCACTGCTGGGGCTATCACCTGAGAAAATGAGAATCAAAAAGTCACAGGCTGGCAATCCTGCACTCCAACAATATTTACCATAGCCAACACTTGGAAGCAATGAAAATGTCCATCAACCGAGGAATGCACAAAGAAGAAGTGGTCCACGTACACAGTGGAAAATTACTCCAATAAA
This sequence comes from Balaenoptera physalus, assembly GCF_965194825.1. NCBI lineage: Eukaryota > Metazoa > Chordata > Mammalia > Artiodactyla > Balaenopteridae > Balaenoptera > Balaenoptera physalus. The sequence continues at coordinate 612,308 of NW_028126561.1, forward strand.
AAATAAAAATTAAATTTAAAAATCCAACAAAACTAAGGAGACATCAGCTTGTGTGGGTTTGTCCGGGCACACTCCACTCTAATTTATAACCGAGAAACACCACAGGCCGCAAGGGCTTTTCCCTAGTTACCAGGGTGGGGAACATAGAAAGGCTGCTGCCCTCTGGCAGTTACCTGCAAAAGCAGTTTTAAAGCCTGTGCTAATGGTCATTTCATAGGAATAAGTACTGCAGAAGTGTAAATGAAACCTGCCCTCAAAATGTCTTCAGGGAGGTAATGGCCAAAACATTTCAAAATGTGACACATACTTTAAGAGAACACTTTGAAGAACTAAGGGGAAATCACAGCTTGAAAAATAAAAAGGACATGCCTTAAAGCTCAATTTCAACGGATTATGAGGCACGTGCGAATTCAACCACAAAGAGGTATCAGGTCACACTTTTCAGAATAACCATCAGCAAGAAAACTACAAACAATAAATGCTGAAGGTGTTGTGGAGAAATGCATACCCTCAACTGCAAGTAGGACATAAGTTGGAAAGGGCCACCAACTAGAACAGAATGGGGGTGCCTTAAAAACGTAAACATTGAGCTACCATATGATCCAGCAGGCCCACTCCTCCACCTATAATCTAAGAAGAGAGAATTGGAAAGACACAGGCAGGCAAATCTGCATTGCACAGTATTACAATATCCAAGATATGGAAGTAACCAAAAAGTCCACCAACAGATGGGTGGACAAAGAAGTACTCCTCCATGTACAGATGGAATATTCGCTAGTGAAAAAAATGAAACAATACCATTTGCAGCGCCATAGATGAGTCTAGACGTAATCACGCCACAGGTAGTCAGTGAGAAAGCAAAATACATATATCCTATGATATCACTTTCAGGAGTTACTTAAAAATTGATACCAATGAAGATATTTCCACAGAGAAAGGCAATCACAGTTTCATTAAAAAACTTATGGTTCACCAAATAGAAAGGGATGAGGATTGGATACATTACCATATTGGGGTTAACAGAGATATACAAACCATGTGAAATATATAACCACCAAAGACGTACGGAAGACCAGGAGAAGACTACTCAACATTGTGTCATAACCTACATGGGAAAAGGATGCGAGGAAGAAAAGATACACGTATATGTGTGAAAGACCCACATCTTGCACACCTAGAGCAAACAAACCAATGTAATCAAATCTGCTGGGATAAAAAATAAAAAGTAAATTACAAATATGAACAAGAAGTAATGAGACATAAACTTAAAGGGCTTTTTCCTGGCCCATTCCATTCTAATTTACAACCTAGAACACCACTTCCATTAAGCCTCTGTTTCCCCAGGTACCAAATTTGGTAAAGAAGAAATGCTGCCACCTTGTGGCCGTGTCCTGCAAGAGCAGCTTTAAACTCACAGCTAATGGTTACTTAACATTCACAAGGACTCAGGGCTGTAAAGGACACCTGCCCTAAAAAATTGTGCTGAAGTAGTGAATGGACAAAAAAATTCAAAACAGGCAGATGTTTCAAGAAGAGACTATGAAGAGTTATGTATTACTCACGCTCTTTTAAAAAAAAAGGAAAATGGATACAAGCTCAACCTCAGGGTGTGTTAGACCCATGCAATCTAATCTACGAAAAGTTTCAACTTACACCAGTCGACTGACCATCAGCAAAAAGTATACGAACAATAAATGCTGAAGGGGTTTTAGAGCACTGTGTACCCTCTACCTGCTGGTGAGACGTAAAGGGGTAACAGCCAATAATGAGAAAAGAAAGGAGCTGTGTTTAAAAGTAAAAATGGAGGTACCATTCAATCCAGCAGGCGCACCATTGGATCTCTCACCTGAGAAGACAAGAATCGAGAAGACACAGGCCGCAAAAGCTGCAGTGCAGCCTTATTAACAATAGCCAGGACAGTGAAGCAATCAAAATGTCCAACAACAGGTGAATGGATAAAGAAGAAGTGGTCCATGTACACAATGGAATATTAGCCATGGAAAACAACGAACCATTGCTCTTTGAGGCACCACAAATGAGTCTGCAGATAATCATGAAAGATGAGGTAAGTTGGAAAGCAAAAGACCTGTATTCTATGATATCACTTATAGGCGTTCTCTAATAACTGACACAAATGAACATATTTCCACAGAGAAAGACACTCACAGACTTAGAAAATAAAACTATGCTCAACTAAAAGGAAAGGTGGGGGAATGGATAAATTAAGATTACTGTTACTATATGTATACAAACACAAATTATATAAATATCTCAAAAATACCGACCATATAGCAAGGGAGGTCTGCGGAACCCTCTGTAACATTTTACATGGGAAGAGGATCTGTACTTGAATAGACATATATAATGTACAAATGAACCAGATTGTGTTCACCTAGGACAAACAATATTCTAAGCTTTACCCCAATTTAAAAAAAAAAATTAAAACCAAGAAGAAATAATGAGACATAAACTTATAGGGCTTTCTCCGTGCACATTCCAATGTAATTTACAACCTAGGAACACGACTTCCAGAAAGGCTCTGCTGCCCTACTACCCAGATTTGGGAATGGAGAAATGCTGCCTGCTTCAGGTCACTTCCCACAACAGGAGCTTTAAAACCATTGCTAAAGGTCACTAAATATTCACAAAACTTGCAGTTCGGTAAATGACACCTGCTCTCTATAAAGAGTCTCAGGTGGAAAATCGACCAAAAAATTCAAAAGAGGGCAACCTTCCAAGAAGACAATATCAAGAGTTATATTGTACTCCCAATTGTTTCCTTTTTTCAACAGAAAAGAAAACGGCGGTGAAAAATGATGAGTTTTACGAATTTTCAAAGCCATGCAAACCCAAATTACAAAACCCTATCAGCTCACAGCAGCCAGCAGGGCCATTAACATAAATGCTGCAAACAATAGATACTGAAGCGATTGTTCAGAAATGTGTACCCTCGATTCTAAGGGGGACGTGGTAAGTGCCACTAATGAGAACACAAAGAAGGTGCTTTGAAAAGGGAAAAACGATGCTACCAGTCAGTCAATCACACCCACTGCTGGGGCTATCACCTGAGAAAATGAGAATCAAAAAGTCACAGGCTGGCAATCCTGCACTCCAACAATATTTACCATAGCCAACACTTGGAAGCAATGAAAATGTCCATCAACCGAGGAATGCACAAAGAAGAAGTGGTCCACGTACACAGTGGAAAATTACTCCAATAAAAAATAAAAATTAAATTTAAAAATCCAACAAAACTAAGGAGACATCAGCTTGTGTGGGTTTGTCCGGGCACACTCCACTCTAATTTATAACCGAGAAACACCACAGGCCGCAAGGGCTTTTCCCTAGTTACCAGGGTGGGGAACATAGAAAGGCTGCTGCCCTCTGGCAGTTACCTGCAAAAGCAGTTTTAAAGCCTGTGCTAATGGTCATTTCATAGGAATAAGTACTGCAGAAGTGTAAATGAAACCTGCCCTCAAAATGTCTTCAGGGAGGTAATGGCCAAAACATTTCAAAATGTGACACATACTTTAAGAGAACACTTTGAAGAACTAAGGGGAAATCACAGCTTGAAAAATAAAAAGGACATGCCTTAAAGCTCAATTTCAACGGATTATGAGGCACGTGCGAATTCAACCACAAAGAGGTATCAGGTCACACTTTTCAGAATAACCATCAGCAAGAAAACTACAAACAATAAATGCTGAAGGTGTTGTGGAGAAATGCATACCCTCAACTGCAAGTAGGACATAAGTTGGAAAGGGCCACCAACTAGAACAGAATGGGGGTGCCTTAAAAACGTAAACATTGAGCTACCATATGATCCAGCAGGCCCACTCCTCCACCTATAATCTAAGAAGAGAGAATTGGAAAGACACAGGCAGGCAAATCTGCATTGCACAGTATTACAATATCCAAGATATGGAAGTAACCAAAAAGTCCACCAACAGATGGGTGGACAAAGAAGTACTCCTCCATGTACAGATGGAATATTCGCTAGTGAAAAAAATGAAACAATACCATTTGCAGCGCCATAGATGAGTCTAGACGTAATCACGCCACAGGTAGTCAGTGAGAAAGCAAAATACATATATCCTATGATATCACTTTCAGGAGTTACTTAAAAATTGATACCAATGAAGATATTTCCACAGAGAAAGGCAATCACAGTTTCATTAAAAAACTTATGGTTCACCAAATAGAAAGGGATGAGGATTGGATACATTACCATATTGGGGTTAACAGAGATATACAAACCATGTGAAATATATAACCACCAAAGACGTACGGAAGACCAGGAGAAGACTACTCAACATTGTGTCATAACCTACATGGGAAAAGGATGCGAGGAAGAAAAGATACACGTATATGTGTGAAAGACCCACATCTTGCACACCTAGAGCAAACAAACCAATGTAATCAAATCTGCTGGGATAAAAAATAAAAAGTAAATTACAAATATGAACAAGAAGTAATGAGACATAAACTTAAAGGGCTTTTTCCTGGCCCATTCCATTCTAATTTACAACCTAGAACACCACTTCCATTAAGCCTCTGTTTCCCCAGGTACCAAATTTGGTAAAGAAGAAATGCTGCCACCTTGTGGCCGTGTCCTGCAAGAGCAGCTTTAAACTCACAGCTAATGGTTACTTAACATTCACAAGGACTCAGGGCTGTAAAGGACACCTGCCCTAAAAAATTGTGCTGAAGTAGTGAATGGACAAAAAAATTCAAAACAGGCAGATGTTTCAAGAAGAGACTATGAAGAGTTATGTATTACTCACGCTCTTTTAAAAAAAAAGGAAAATGGATACAAGCTCAACCTCAGGGTGTGTTAGACCCATGCAATCTAATCTACGAAAAGTTTCAACTTACACCAGTCGACTGACCATCAGCAAAAAGTATACGAACAATAAATGCTGAAGGGGTTTTAGAGAACTGTGTACCCTCTACCTGCTGGTGAGACGTAAAGGGGTAACAGCCAATAATGAGAAAAGAAAGGAGCTGTGTTTAAAAGTAAAAATGGAGGTACCATTCAATCCAGCAGGCGCACCATTGGATCTCTCACCTGAGAAGACAAGAATCGAGAAGACACAGGCCGCAAAAGCTGCAGTGCAGCCTTATTCACAATAGCCAGGACAGTGAAGCAATCAAAATGTCCAACAACAGGTGAATGGATAAAGAAGAAGTGGTCCATGTACACAATGGAATATTAGCCATGGAAAACAACGAACCATTGCTCTTTGAGGCACCACAAATGAGTCTGCAGATAATCATGAAAGATGAGGTAAGTTGGAAAGCAAAAGACCTGTATTCTATGATATCACTTATAGGCGTTCTCTAATAACTGACACAAATGAACATATTTCCACAGAGAAAGACACTCACAGACTTAGAAAATAAAACTATGCTCAACTAAAAGGAAAGGTGGGGGAATGGATAAATTAAGATTACTGTTACTATATGTATACAAACACAAATTATATAAATATCTCAAAAATACCGACCATATAGCAAGGGAGGTCTGCGGAACCCTCTGTAACATTTTACATGGGAAGAGGATCTGTACTTGAATAGACATATATAATGTACAAATGAACCAGATTGTGTTCACCTAGGACAAACAATATTCTAAGCTTTACCCCAATTAAAAAAAAAAAAATTAAAACCAAGAAGAAATAATGAGACATAAACTTATAGGGCTTTCTCCGTGCACATTCCAATGTAATTTACAACCTAGGAACACGACTTCCAGAAAGGCTCTGCTGCCCTACTACCCAGATTTGGGAATGGAGAAATGCTGCCTGCTTCAGGTCACTTCCCACAACAGAAGCTTTAAAACCATTGCTAAAGGTCACTAAATATTCACAAAACTTGCAGTTCGGTAAATGACACCTGCTCTCTAAAAAGAGTCTCAGGTGGAAAATCGACCAAAAAATTCAAAAGAGGGCAACCTTCCAAGAAGACAATATCAAGAGTTATATTGTACTCCCAATTGTTTCCTTTTTTCAACAGAAAAGAAAACGGCGGTGAAAAATGATGAGTTTTACGAATTTTCAAAGCCATGCAAACCCAAATTACAAAACCCTACCAGCTCACAGCAGCCAGCAGGGCCATTAGCATAAATGCTGCAAACAATAGATACTGAAGCGATTGTGGAGAAATGTGTACCCTCGATTCTAAGGGGGACGTGGTAAGTGCCACTAATGAAAACACAAAGAAGGTGCTTTGAAAAGGGAAAAACGATGCTACCAGTCAGTCAATCACACCCACTGCTGGGGCTATCACCTGAGAAAATGAGAATCAAAAAGTCACAGGCTGGCAATCCTGCACTCCAACAATATTTACCATAGCCAACACTTGGAAGCAATGAAAATGTCCATCAACCGAGGAATGCACAAAGAAGAAGTGGTCCACGAACACAGTGGAAAATTACTCCAATAAAAAATAAAAATTAAATTTAAAAATCCAACAAAACTAAGGAGACATCAGCTTGTGTGGGTTTGTCCGGGCACACTCCACTCTAATTTATAACCGAGAAACACCACAGGCCGCAAGGGCTTTTCCCTAGTTACCAGGGTGGGGAACATAGAAAGGCTGCTGCCCTCTGGCAGTTACCTGCAAAAGCAGTTTTAAAGCCTGTGCTAATGGTCATTTCATAGGAATAAGTACTGCAGAAGTGTAAATGAAACCTGCCCTCAAAATGTCTTCAGGGAGGTAATGGCCAAAACATTTCAAAATGTGACACATACTTTAAGAGAACACTTTGAAGAACTAAGGGGAAATCACAGCTTGAAAAATAAAAAGGACATGCCTTAAAGCTCAATTTCAACGGATTATGAGGCACGTGCGAATTCAACCACAAAGAGGTATCAGGTCACACTTTTCAGAATAACCATCAGCAAGAAAACTACAAACAATAAATGCTGAAGGTGTTGTGGAGAAATGCATACCCTCAACTGCAAGTAGGACATAAGTTGGAAAGGGCCACCAACTAGAACAGAATGGGGGTGCCTTAAAAACGTAAACATTGAGCTACCATATGATCCAGCAGGCCCACTCCTCCACCTATAATCTAAGAAGAGAGAATTGGAAAGACACAGGCAGGCAAATCTGCATTGCACAGTATTACAATATCCAAGATATGGAAGTAACCAAAAAGTCCACCAACAGATGGGTGGACAAAGAAGTACTCCTCCATGTACAGATGGAATATTCGCTAGTGAAAAAAATGAAACAATACCATTTGCAGCGCCATAGATGAGTCTAGACGTAATCACGCCACAGGTAGTCAGTGAGAAAGCAAAATACATATATCCTATGATATCACTTTCAGGAGTTACTTAAAAATTGATACCAATGAAGATATTTCCACAGAGAAAGGCAATCACAGTTTCATTAAAAAACTTATGGTTCACCAAATAGAAAGGGATGAGGATTGGATACATTACCATATTGGGGTTAACAGAGATATACAAACCATGTGAAATATATAACCACCAAAGACGTACGGAAGACCAGGAGAAGACTACTCAACATTGTGTCATAACCTACATGGGAAAAGGATGCGAGGAAGAAAAGATACACGTATATGTGTGAAAGACCCACATCTTGCACACCTAGAGCAAACAAACCAATGTAATCAAATCTGCTGGGATAAAAAATAAAAAGTAAATTACAAATATGAACAAGAAGTAATGAGACATAAACTTAAAGGGCTTTTTCCTGGCCCATTCCATTCTAATTTACAACCTAGAACACCACTTCCATTAAGCCTCTGTTTCCCCAGGTACCAAATTTGGTAAAGAAGAAATGCTGCCACCTTGTGGCCGTGTCCTGCAAGAGCAGCTTTAAACTCACAGCTAATGGTTACTTAACATTCACAAGGACTCAGGGCTGTAAAGGACACCTGCCCTAAAAAATTGTGCTGAAGTAGTGAATGGACAAAAAAATTCAAAACAGGCAGATGTTTCAAGAAGAGACTATGAAGAGTTATGTATTACTCACGCTCTTTTAAAAAAAAAGGAAAATGGATACAAGCTCAACCTCAGGGTGTGTTAGACCCATGCAATCTAATCTACGAAAAGTTTCAACTTACACCAGTCGACTGACCATCAGCAAAAAGTATACGAACAATAAATGCTGAAGGGGTTTTAGAGCACTGTGTACCCTCTACCTGCTGGTGAGACGTAAAGGGGTAACAGCCAATAATGAGAAAAGAAAGGAGCTGTGTTTAAAAGTAAAAATGGAGGTACCATTCAATCCAGCAGGCGCACCATTGGATCTCTCACCTGAGAAGACAAGAATCGAGAAGACACAGGCCGCAAAAGCTGCAGTGCAGCCTTATTAACAATAGCCAGGACAGTGAAGCAATCAAAATGTCCAACAACAGGTGAATGGATAAAGAAGAAGTGGTCCATGTACACAATGGAATATTAGCCATGGAAAACAACGAACCATTGCTCTTTGAGGCACCACAAATGAGTCTGCAGATAATCATGAAAGATGAGGTAAGTTGGAAAGCAAAAGACCTGTATTCTATGATATCACTTATAGGCGTTCTCTAATAACTGACACAAATGAACATATTTCCACAGAGAAAGACACTCACAGACTTAGAAAATAAAACTATGCTCAACTAAAAGGAAAGGTGGGGGAATGGATAAATTAAGATTACTGTTACTATATGTATACAAACACAAATTATATAAATATCTCAAAAATACCGACCATATAGCAAGGGAGGTCTGCGGAACCCTCTGTAACATTTTACATGGGAAGAGGATCTGTACTTGAATAGACATATATAATGTACAAATGAACCAGATTGTGTTCACCTAGGACAAACAATATTCTAAGCTTTACCCCAATTTAAAAAAAAAATTAAAACCAAGAAAAATAATGAGACATAAACTTATAGGGCTTTCTCCGTGCACATTCCAATGTAATTTACAACCTAGGAACACGACTTCCAGAAAGGCTCTGCTGCCCTACTACCCAGATTTGGGAATGGAGAAATGCTGCCTGCTTCAGGTCACTTCCCACAACAGGAGCTTTAAAACCATTGCTAAAGGTCACTAAATATTCACAAAACTTGCAGTTCGGTAAATGACACCTGCTCTCTATAAAGAGTCTCAGGTGGAAAATCGACCAAAAAATTCAAAAGAGGGCAACCTTCCAAGAAGACAATATCAAGAGTTATATTGTACTCCCAATTGTTTCCTTTTTTCAACAGAAAAGAAAACGGCGGTGAAAAATGATGAGTTTTACGAATTTTCAAAGCCATGCAAACCCAAATTACAAAACCCTATCAGCTCACAGCAGCCAGCAGGGCCATTAACATAAATGCTGCAAACAATAGATACTGAAGCGATTGTTCAGAAATGTGTACCCTCGATTCTAAGGGGGACGTGGTAAGTGCCACTAATGAGAACACAAAGAAGGTGCTTTGAAAAGGGAAAAACGATGCTACCAGTCAGTCAATCACACCCACTGCTGGGGCTATCACCTGAGAAAATGAGAATCAAAAAGTCACAGGCTGGCAATCCTGCACTCCAACAATATTTACCATAGCCAACACTTGGAAGCAATGAAAATGTCCATCAACCGAGGAATGCACAAAGAAGAAGTGGTCCACGTACACAGTGGAAAATTACTCCAATAAAAAATAAAAATTAAATTTAAAAATCCAACAAAACTAAGGAGACATCAGCTTGTGTGGGTTTGTCCGGGCACACTCCACTCTAATTTATAACCGAGAAACACCACAGGCCGCAAGGGCTTTTCCCTAGTTACCAGGGTGGGGAACATAGAAAGGCTGCTGCCCTCTGGCAGTTACCTGCAAAAGCAGTTTTAAAGCCTGTGCTAATGGTCATTTCATAGGAATAAGTACTGCAGAAGTGTAAATGAAACCTGCCCTCAAAATGTCTTCAGGGAGGTAATGGCCAAAACATTTCAAAATGTGACACATACTTTAAGAGAACACTTTGAAGAACTAAGGGGAAATCACAGCTTGAAAAATAAAAAGGACATGCCTTAAAGCTCAATTTCAACGGATTATGAGGCACGTGCGAATTCAACCACAAAGAGGTATCAGGTCACACTTTTCAGAATAACCATCAGCAAGAAAACTACAAACAATAAATGCTGAAGGTGTTGTGGAGAAATGCATACCCTCAACTGCAAGTAGGACATAAGTTGGAAAGGGCCACCAACTAGAACAGAATGGGGGTGCCTTAAAAACGTAAACATTGAGCTACCATATGATCCAGCAGGCCCACTCCTCCACCTATAATCTAAGAAGAGAGAATTGGAAAGACACAGGCAGGCAAATCTGCATTGCACAGTATTACAATATCCAAGATATGGAAGTAACCAAAAAGTCCACCAACAGATGGGTGGACAAAGAAGTACTCCTCCATGTACAGATGGAATATTCGCTAGTGAAAAAAATGAAACAATACCATTTGCAGCGCCATAGATGAGTCTAGACGTAATCACGCCACAGGTAGTCAGTGAGAAAGCAAAATACATATATCCTATGATATCACTTTCAGGAGTTACTTAAAAATTGATACCAATGAAGATATTTCCACAGAGAAAGGCAATCACAGTTTCATTAAAAAACTTATGGTTCACCAAATAGAAAGGGATGAGGATTGGATACATTACCATATTGGGGTTAACAGAGATATACAAACCATGTGAAATATATAACCACCAAAGACGTACGGAAGACCAGGAGAAGACTACTCAACATTGTGTCATAACCTACATGGGAAAAGGATGCGAGGAAGAAAAGATACACGTATATGTGTGAAAGACCCACATCTTGCACACCTAGAGCAAACAAACCAATGTAATCAAATCTGCTGGGATAAAAAATAAAAAGTAAATTACAAATATGAACAAGAAGTAATGAGACATAAACTTAAAGGGCTTTTTCCTGGCCCATTCCATTCTAATTTACAACCTAGAACACCACTTCCATTAAGCCTCTGTTTCCCCAGGTACCAAATTTGGTAAAGAAGAAATGCTGCCACCTTGTGGCCGTGTCCTGCAAGAGCAGCTTTAAACTCACAGCTAATGGTTACTTAACATTCACAAGGACTCAGGGCTGTAAAGGACACCTGCCCTAAAAAATTGTGCTGAAGTAGTGAATGGACAAAAAAATTCAAAACAGGCAGATGTTTCAAGAAGAGACTATGAAGAGTTATGTATTACTCACGCTCTTTTAAAAAAAAAGGAAAATGGATACAAGCTCAACCTCAGGGTGTGTTAGACCCATGCAATCTAATCTACGAAAAGTTTCAACTTACACCAGTCGACTGACCATCAGCAAAAAGTATACGAACAATAAATGCTGAAGGGGTTTTAGAGCACTGTGTACCCTCTACCTGCTGGTGAGACGTAAAGGGGTAACAGCCAATAATGAGAAAAGAAAGGAGCTGTGTTTAAAAGTAAAAATGGAGGTACCATTCAATCCAGCAGGCGCACCATTGGATCTCTCACCTGAGAAGACAAGAATCGAGAAGACACAGGCCGCAAAAGCTGCAGTGCAGCCTTATTAACAATAGCCAGGACAGTGAAGCAATCAAAATGTCCAACAACAGGTGAATGGATAAAGAAGAAGTGGTCCATGTACACAATGGAATATTAGCCATGGAAAACAACGAACCATTGCTCTTTGAGGCACCACAAATGAGTCTGCAGATAATCATGAAAGATGAGGTAAGTTGGAAAGCAAAAGACCTGTATTCTATGATATCACTTATAGGCGTTCTCTAATAACTGACACAAATGAACATATTTCCACAGAGAAAGACACTCACAGACTTAGAAAATAAAACTATGCTCAACTAAAAGGAAAGGTGGGGGAATGGATAAATTAAGATTACTGTTACTATATGTATACAAACACAAATTATATAAATATCTCAAAAATACCGACCATATAGCAAGGGAGGTCTGCGGAACCCTCTGTAACATTTTACATGGGAAGAGGATCTGTACTTGAATAGACATATATAATGTACAAATGAACCAGATTGTGTTCACCTAGGACAAACAATATTCTAAGCTTTACCCCAATTTAAAAAAAAAATTAAAATCAAGAAAAATAATGAGACATAAACTTATAGGGCTTTCTCCGTGCACATTCCAATGTAATTTACAACCTAGGAACACGACTTCCAGAAAGGCTCTGCTGCCCTACTACCCAGATTTGGGAATGGAGAAATGCTGCCTGCTTCAGGTCACTTCCCACAACAGGAGCTTTAAAACCATTGCTAAAGGTCACTAAATATTCACAAAACTTGCAGTTCGGTAAATGACACCTGCTCTCTATAAAGAGTCTCAGGTGGAAAATCGACCAAAAAATTCAAAAGAGGGCAACCTTCCAAGAAGACAATATCAAGAGTTATATTGTACTCCCAATTGTTTCCTTTTTTCAACAGAAAAGAAAACGGCGGTGAAAAATGATGAGTTTTACGAATTTTCAAAGCCATGCAAACCCAAATTACAAAACCCTATCAGCTCACAGCAGCCAGCAGGGCCATTAACATAAATGCTGCAAACAATAGATACTGAAGCGATTGTTCAGAAATGTGTACCCTCGATTCTAAGGGGGACGTGGTAAGTGCCACTAATGAGAACACAAAGAAGGTGCTTTGAAAAGGGAAAAACGATGCTACCAGTCAGTCAATCACACCCACTGCTGGGGCTATCACCTGAGAAAATGAGAATCAAAAAGTCACAGGCTGGCAATCCTGCACTCCAACAATATTTACCATAGCCAACACTTGGAAGCAATGAAAATGTCCATCAACCGAGGAATGCACAAAGAAGAAGTGGTCCACGTACACAGTGGAAAATTACTCCAATAAAAAATAAAAATTAAATTTAAAAATCCAACAAAACTAAGGAGACATCAGCTTGTGTGGGTTTGTCCGGGCACACTCCACTCTAATTTATAACCGAGAAACACCACAGGCCGCAAGGGCTTTTCCCTAGTTACCAGGGTGGGGAACATAGAAAGGCTGCTGCCCTCTGGCAGTTACCTGCAAAAGCAGTTTTAAAGCCTGTGCTAATGGTCATTTCATAGGAATAAGTACTGCAGAAGTGTAAATGAAACCTGCCCTCAAAATGTCTTCAGGGAGGTAATGGCCAAAACATTTCAAAATGTGACACATACTTTAAGAGAACACTTTGAAGAACTAAGGGGAAATCACAGCTTGAAAAATAAAAAGGACATGCCTTAAAGCTCAATTTCAACGGATTATGAGGCACGTGCGAATTCAACCACAAAGAGGTATCAGGTCACACTTTTCAGAATAACCATCAGCAAGAAAACTACAAACAATAAATGCTGAAGGTGTTGTGGAGAAATGCATACCCTCAACTGCAAGTAGGACATAAGTTGGAAAGGGCCACCAACTAGAACAGAATGGGGGTGCCTTAAAAACGTAAACATTGAGCTACCATATGATCCAGCAGGCCCACTCCTCCACCTATAATCTAAGAAGAGAGAATTGGAAAGACACAGGCAGGCAAATCTGCATTGCACAGTATTACAATATCCAAGATATGGAAGTAACCAAAAAGTCCACCAACAGATGGGTGGACAAAGAAGTACTCCTCCATGTACAGATGGAATATTCGCTAGTGAAAAAAATGAAACAATACCATTTGCAGCGCCATAGATGAGTCTAGACGTAATCACGCCACAGGTAGTCAGTGAGAAAGCAAAATACATATATCCTATGATATCACTTTCAGGAGTTACTTAAAAATTGATACCAATGAAGATATTTCCACACAGAAAGGCAATCACAGTTTCATTAAAAAACTTATGGTTCACCAAATAGAAAGGGATGAGGATTGGATACATTACCATATTGGGGTTAACAGAGATATACAAACCATGTGAAATATATAACCACCAAAGACGTACGGAAGACCAGGAGAAGACTACTCAACATTGTGTCATAACCTACATGGGAAAAGGATGCGAGGAAGAAAAGATACACGTATATGTGTGAAAGACCCACATCTTGCACACCTAGAGCAAACAAACCAATGTAATCAAATCTGCTGGGATAAAAAATAAAAAGTAAATTACAAATATGAACAAGAAGTAATGAGACATAAACTTAAAGGGCTTTTTCCTGGCCCATTCCATTCTAATTTACAACCTAGAACACCACTTCCATTAAGCCTCTGTTTCCCCAGGTACCAAATTTGGTAAAGAAGAAATGCTGCCACCTTGTGGCCGTGTCCTGCAAGAGCAGCTTTAAACTCACAGCTAATGGTTACTTAACATTCACAAGGACTCAGGGCTGTAAAGGACACCTGCCCTAAAAAATTGTGCTGAAGTAGTGAATGGACAAAAAAATTCAAAACAGGCAGATGTTTCAAGAAGAGACTATGAAGAGTTATGTATTACTCACGCTCTTTTAAAAAAAAAGGAAAATGGATACAAGCTCAACCTCAGGGTGTGTTAGACCCATGCAATCTAATCTACGAAAAGTTTCAACTTACACCAGTCGACTGACCATCAGCAAAAAGTATACGAACAATAAATGCTGAAGGGGTTTTAGAGAACTGTGTACCCTCTACCTGCTGGTGAGACGTAAAGGGGTAACAGCCAATAATGAGAAAAGAAAGGAGCTGTGTTTAAAAGTAAAAATGGAGGTACCATTCAATCCAGCAGGCGCACCATTGGATCTCTCACCTGAGAAGACAAGAATCGAGAAGACACAGGCCGCAAAAGCTGCAGTGCAGCCTTATTCACAATAGCCAAGACAGTGAAGCAATCAAAATGTCCAACAACAGGTGAATGGATAAAGAAGAAGTGGTCCATGTACACAATGGAATATTAGCCATGGAAAACAACGAACCATTGCTCTTTGAGGCACCACAAATGAGTCTGCAGATAATCATGAAAGATGAGGTAAGTTGGAAAGCAAAAGACCTGTATTCTATGATATCACTTATAGGCGTTCTCTAATAACTGACACAAATGAACATATTTCCACAGAGAAAGACACTCACAGACTTAGAAAATAAAACTATGCTCAACTAAAAGGAAAGGTGGGGGAATGGATAAATTAAGATTACTGTTACTATATGTATACAAACACAAATTATATAAATATCTCAAAAATACCGACCATATAGCAAGGGAGGTCTGCGGAACCCTCTGTAACATTTTACATGGGAAGAGGATCTGTACTTGAATAGACATATATAATGTACAAATGAACCAGATTGTGTTCACCTAGGACAAACAATATTCTAAGCTTTACCCCAATTAAAAAAAAAAAAATTAAAACCAAGAAGAAATAATGAGACATAAACTTATAGGGCTTTCTCCGTGCACATTCCAATGTAATTTACAACCTAGGAACACGACTTCCAGAAAGGCTCTGCTGCCCTACTACCCAGATTTGGGAATGGAGAAATGCTGCCTGCTTCAGGTCACTTCCCACAACAGAAGCTTTAAAACCATTGCTAAAGGTCACTAAATATTCACAAAACTTGCAGTTCGGTAAATGACACCTGCTCTCTAAAAAGAGTCTCAGGTGGAAAATCGACCAAAAAATTCAAAAGAGGGCAACCTTCCAAGAAGACAATATCAAGAGTTATATTGTACTCCCAATTGTTTCCTTTTTTCAACAGAAAAGAAAACGGCGGTGAAAAATGATGAGTTTTACGAATTTTCAAAGCCATGCAAACCCAAATTACAAAACCCTACCAGCTCACAGCAGCCAGCAGGGCCATTAGCATAAATGCTGCAAACAATAGATACTGAAGCGATTGTGGAGAAATGTGTACCCTCGATTCTAAGGGGGACGTGGTAAGTGCCACTAATGAAAACACAAAGAAGGTGCTTTGAAAAGGGAAAAACGATGCTACCAGTCAGTCAATCACACCCACTGCTGGGGCTATCACCTGAGAAAATGAGAATCAAAAAGTCACAGGCTGGCAATCCTGCACTCCAACAATATTTACCATAGCCAACACTTGGAAGCAATGAAAATGTCCATCAACCGAGGAATGCACAAAGAAGAAGTGGTCCACGAACACAGTGGAAAATTACTCCAATAAAAAATAAAAATTAAATTTAAAAATCCAACAAAACTAAGGAGACATCAGCTTGTGTGGGTTTGTCCGGGCACACTCCACTCTAATTTATAACCGAGAAACACCACAGGCCGCAAGGGCTTTTCCCTAGTTACCAGGGTGGGGAACATAGAAAGGCTGCTGCCCTCTGGCAGTTACCTGCAAAAGCAGTTTTAAAGCCTGTGCTAATGGTCATTTCATAGGAATAAGTACTGCAGAAGTGTAAATGAAACCTGCCCTCAAAATGTCTTCAGGGAGGTAATGGCCAAAACATTTCAAAATGTGACACATACTTTAAGAGAACACTTTGAAGAACTAAGGGGAAATCACAGCTTGAAAAATAAAAAGGACATGCCTTAAAGCTCAATTTCAACGGATTATGAGGCACGTGCGAATTCAACCACAAAGAGGTATCAGGTCACACTTTTCAGAATAACCATCAGCAAGAAAACTACAAACAATAAATGCTGAAGGTGTTGTGGAGAAATGCATACCCTCAACTGCAAGTAGGACATAAGTTGGAAAGGGCCACCAACTAGAACAGAATGGGGGTGCCTTAAAAACGTAAACATTGAGCTACCATATGATCCAGCAGGCCCACTCCTCCACCTATAATCTAAGAAGAGAGAATTGGAAAGACACAGGCAGGCAAATCTGCATTGCACAGTATTACAATATCCAAGATATGGAAGTAACCAAAAAGTCCACCAACAGATGGGTGGACAAAGAAGTACTCCTCCATGTACAGATGGAATATTCGCTAGTGAAAAAAATGAAACAATACCATTTGCAGCGCCATAGATGAGTCTAGACGTAATCACGCCACAGGTAGTCAGTGAGAAAGCAAAATACATATATCCTATGATATCACTTTCAGGAGTTACTTAAAAATTGATACCAATGAAGATATTTCCACAGAGAAAGGCAATCACAGTTTCATTAAAAAACTTATGGTTCACCAAATAGAAAGGGATGAGGATTGGATACATTACCATATTGGGGTTAACAGAGATATACAAACCATGTGAAATATATAACCACCAAAGACGTACGGAAGACCAGGAGAAGACTACTCAACATTGTGTCATAACCTACATGGGAAAAGGATGCGAGGAAGAAAAGATACACGTATATGTGTGAAAGACCCACATCTTGCACACCTAGAGCAAACAAACCAATGTAATCAAATCTGCTGGGATAAAAAATAAAAAGTAAATTACAAATATGAACAAGAAGTAATGAGACATAAACTTAAAGGGCTTTTTCCTGGCCCATTCCATTCTAATTTACAACCTAGAACACCACTTCCATTAAGCCTCTGTTTCCCCAGGTACCAAATTTGGTAAAGAAGAAATGCTGCCACCTTGTGGCCGTGTCCTGCAAGAGCAGCTTTAAACTCACAGCTAATGGTTACTTAACATTCACAAGGACTCAGGGCTGTAAAGGACACCTGCCCTAAAAAATTGTGCTGAAGTAGTGAATGGACAAAAAAATTCAAAACAGGCAGATGTTTCAAGAAGAGACTATGAAGAGTTATGTATTACTCACGCTCTTTTTAAAAAAAAGGAAAATGGATACAAGCTCAACCTCAGGGTGTGTTAGACCCATGCAATCTAATCTACGAAAAGTTTCAACTTACACCAGTCGACTGACCATCAGCAAAAAGTATACGAACAATAAATGCTGAAGGGGTTTTAGAGCACTGTGTACCCTCTACCTGCTGGTGAGACGTAAAGGGGTAACAGCCAATAATGAGAAAAGAAAGGAGCTGTGTTTAAAAGTAAAAATGGAGGTACCATTCAATCCAGCAGGCGCACCATTGGATCTCTCACCTGAGAAGACAAGAATCGAGAAGACACAGGCCGCAAAAGCTGCAGTGCAGCCTTATTCACAATAGCCAAGACAGTGAAGCAATCAAAATGTCCAACAACAGGTGAATGGATAAAGAAGAAGTGGTCCATGTACACAATGGAATATTAGCCATGGAAAACAACGAACCATTGCTCTTTGAGGCACCACAAATGAGTCTGCAGATAATCATGAAAGATGAGGTAAGTTGGAAAGCAAAAGACCTGTATTCTATGATATCACTTATAGGCATTCTCTAATAACTGACACAAATGAACATATTTCCACAGAGAAAGACACTCACAGACTTAGAAAATAAAACTATGCTCAACTGAAAGGAAAGGTGGGGGAATGGATAAATTAAGATTACTGTTACTATATGTATACAAACACAAATTATATAAATATCTCAAAAATACCGACCATATAGCAAGGGAGGTCTGCGGAACCCTCTGTAACATTTTACATGGGAAGAGGATCTGTACTTGAATAGACATATATAATGTACAAATGAACCAGATTGTGTTCACCTAGGACAAACAATATTCTAAGCTTTACCCCAATTAAAAAAAAAAAAATTAAAACCAAGAAGAAATAATGAGACATAAACTTATAGGGCTTTCTCCGTGCACATTCCAATGTAATTTACAACCTAGGAACACGACTTCCAGAAAGGCTCTGCTGCCCTACTACCCAGATTTGGGAATGGAGAAATGCTGCCTGCTTCAGGTCACTTCCCACAACAGAAGCTTTAAAACCATTGCTAAAGGTCACTAAATATTCACAAAACTTGCAGTTCGGTAAATGACACCTGCTCTCTAAAAAGAGTCTCAGGTGGAAAATCGACCAAAAAATTCAAAAGAGGGCAACCTTCCAAGAAGACAATATCAAGAGTTATATTGTACTCCCAATTGTTTCCTTTTTTCAACAGAAAAGAAAACGGCGGTGAAAAATGATGAGTTTTACGAATTTTCAAAGCCTTGCAAACCCAAATTACAAAACCCTACCAGCTCACAGCAGCCAGCAGGGCCATTAGCATAAATGCTGCAAACAATAGATACTGAAGCGATTGTGGAGAAATGTGTACCCTCGATTCTAAGCGGGACGTGGTAAGTGCCACTAATGAAAACACAAAGAAGGTGCTTTGAAAAGGGAAAAACGATGCTACCAGTCAGTCAATCACACCCACTGCTGGGGCTATCACCTGAGAAAATGAGAATCAAAAAGTCACAGGCTGGCAATCCTGCACTCCAACAATATTTACCATAGCCAACACTTGGAAGCAATGAAAATGTCCATCAACCGAGGAATGCACAAAGAAGAAGTGGTCCACGAACACAGTGGAAAATTACTCCAATAAAAAATAAAAATTAAATTTAAAAATCCAACAAAACTAAGGAGACATCAGCTTGTGTGGGTTTGTCCGGGCACACTCCACTCTAATTTATAACCGAGAAACACCACAGGCCGCAAGGGCTTTTCCCTAGTTACCAGGGTGGGGAACATAGAAAGGCTGCTGCCCTCTGGCAGTTACCTGCAAAAGCAGTTTTAAAGCCTGTGCTAATGGTCATTTCATAGGAATAAGTACTGCAGAAGTGTAAATGAAACCTGCCCTCAAAATGTCTTCAGGGAGGTAATGGCCAAAACATTTCAAAATGTGACACATACTTTAAGAGAACACTTTGAAGAACTAAGGGGAAATCACAGCTTGAAAAATAAAAAGGACATGCCTTAAAGCTCAATTTCAACGGATTATGAGGCACGTGCGAATTCAACCACAAAGAGGTATCAGGTCACACTTTTCAGAATAACCATCAGCAAGAAAACTACAAACAATAAATGCCGAAGGTGTTGTGGAGAAATGCATACCCTCAACTGCAAGTAGGACATAAGTTGGAAAGGGCCACCAACTAGAACAGAATGGGGGCGCCTTAAAAACGTAAACATTGAGCTACCATATGATGCAGCAGGCCCACTCCTCCACCTATAATCTAAGAAGAGAGAATTGGAAAGACACAGGCAGGCAAATCTGCATTGCACAGTATTACAATATCCAAGATATGGAAGTAACCAAAAAGTCCACCAACAGATGGGTGGACAAAGAAGTACTCCTCCATGTACAGATGGAATATTCGCTAGTGAAAAAAATGAAACAATACCATTTGCAGCGCCATAGATGAGTCTAGACGTAATCACGCCACAGGTAGTCAGTGAGAAAGCAAAATACATATATCCTATGATATCACTTTCAGGAGTTACTTAAAAATTGATACCAATGAAGATATTTCCACAGAGAAAGGCAATCACAGTTTCATTAAAAAACTTATGGTTCACCAAATAGAAAGGGATGAGGATTGGATACATTACCATATTGGGGTTAACAGAGATATACAAACCATGTGAAATATATAACCACCAAAGACGTACGGAAGACCAGGAGAAGACTACTCAACATTGTGTCATAACCTACATGGGAAAAGGATGCGAGGAAGAAAAGATACACGTATATGTGTGAAAGACCCACATCTTGCACACCTAGAGCAAACAAACCAATGTAATCAAATCTGCTGGGATAAAAAATAAAAAGTAAATTACAAATATGAACAAGAAGTAATGAGACATAAACTTAAAGGGCTTTTTCCTGGCCCATTCCATTCTAATTTACAACCTAGAACACCACTTCCATTAAGCCTCTGTTTCCCCAGGTACCAAATTTGGTAAAGAAGAAATGCTGCCACCTTGTGGCCGTGTCCTGCAAGAGCAGCTTTAAACTCACAGCTAATGGTTACTTAACATTCACAAGGACTCAGGGCTGTAAAGGACACCTGCCCTAAAAAATTGTGCTGAAGTAGTGAATGGACAAAAAAATTCAAAACAGGCAGATGTTTCAAGAAGAGACTATGAAGAGTTATGTATTACTCACGCTCTTTTAAAAAAAAAGGAAAATGGATACAAGCTCAACCTCAGGGTGTGTTAGACCCATGCAATCTAATCTACGAAAAGTTTCAACTTACACCAGTCGACTGACCATCAGCAAAAAGTATACGAACAATAAATGCTGAAGGGGTTTTAGAGCACTGTGTACCCTCTACCTGCTGGTGAGACGTAAAGGGGTAACAGCCAATAATGAGAAAAGAAAGGAGCTGTGTTTAAAAGTAAAAATGGAGGTACCATTCAATCCAGCAGGCGCACCATTGGATCTCTCACCTGAGAAGACAAGAATCGAGAAGACACAGGCCGCAAAAGCTGCAGTGCAGCCTTATTCACAATAGCCAAGACAGTGAAGCAATCAAAATGTCCAACAACAGGTGAATGGATAAAGAAGAAGTGGTCCATGTACACAATGGAATATTAGCCATGGAAAACAACGAACCATTGCTCTTTGAGGCACCACAAATGAGTCTGCAGATAATCATGAAAGATGAGGTAAGTTGGAAAGCAAAAGACCTGTATTCTATGATATCACTTATAGGCGTTCTCTAATAACTGACACAAATGAACATATTTCCACAGAGAAAGACACTCACAGACTTAGAAAATAAAACTATGCTCAACTAAAAGGAAAGGTGGGGGAATGGATAAATTAAGATTACTGTTACTATATGTATACAAACACAAATTATATAAATATCTCAAAAATACCGACCATATAGCAAGGGAGGTCTGCGGAACCCTCTGTAACATTTTACATGGGAAGAGGATCTGTACTTGAATAGACATATATAATGTACAAATGAACCAGATTGTGTTCACCTAGGACAAACAATATTCTAAGCTTTACCCCAATTAAAAAAAAAAAAATTAAAACCAAGAAGAAATAATGAGACATAAACTTATAGGGCTTTCTCCGTGCACATTCCAATGTAATTTACAACCTAGGAACACGACTTCCAGAAAGGCTCTGCTGCCCTACTACCCAGATTTGGGAATGGAGAAATGCTGCCTGCTTCAGGTCACTTCCCACAACAGAAGCTTTAAAACCATTGCTAAAGGTCACTAAATATTCACAAAACTTGCAGTTCGGTAAATGACACCTGCTCTCTAAAAAGAGTCTCAGGTGGAAAATCGACCAAAAAATTCAAAAGAGGGCAACCTTCCAAGAAGACAATATCAAGAGTTATATTGTACTCCCAATTGTTTCCTTTTTTCAACAGAAAAGAAAACGGCGGTGAAAAATGATGAGTTTTACGAATTTTCAAAGCCATGCAAACCCAAATTACAAAACCCTACCAGCTCACAGCAGCCAGCAGGGCCATTAGCATAAATGCTGCAAACAATAGATACTGAAGCGATTGTGGAGAAATGTGTACCCTCGATTCTAAGGGGGACGTGGTAAGTGCCACTAATGAAAACACAAAGAAGGTGCTTTGAAAAGGGAAAAACGATGCTACCAGTCAGTCAATCACACCCACTGCTGGGGCTATCACCTGAGAAAATGAGAATCAAAAAGTCACAGGCTGGCAATCCTGCACTCCAACAATATTTACCATAGCCAACACTTGGAAGCAATGAAAATGTCCATCAACCGAGGAATGCACAAAGAAGAAGTGGTCCACGAACACAGTGGAAAATTACTCCAATAAAAAATAAAAATTAAATTTAAAAATCCAACAAAACTAAGGAGACATCAGCTTGTGTGGGTTTGTCCGGGCACACTCCACTCTAATTTATAACCGAGAAACACCACAGGCCGCAAGGGCTTTTCCCTAGTTACCAGGGTGGGGAACATAGAAAGGCTGCTGCCCTCTGGCAGTTACCTGCAAAAGCAGTTTTAAAGCCTGTGCTAATGGTCATTTCATAGGAATAAGTACTGCAGAAGTGTAAATGAAACCTGCCCTCAAAATGTCTTCAGGGAGGTAATGGCCAAAACATTTCAAAATGTGACACATACTTTAAGAGAACACTTTGAAGAACTAAGGGGAAATCACAGCTTGAAAAATAAAAAGGACATGCCTTAAAGCTCAATTTCAACGGATTATGAGGCACGTGCGAATTCAACCACAAAGAGGTATCAGGTCACACTTTTCAGAATAACCATCAGCAAGAAAACTACAAACAATAAATGCTGAAGGTGTTGTGGAGAAATGCATACCCTCAACTGCAAGTAGGACATAAGTTGGAAAGGGCCACCAACTAGAACAGAATGGGGGTGCCTTAAAAACGTAAACATTGAGCTACCATATGATCCAGCAGGCCCACTCCTCCACCTATAATCTAAGAAGAGAGAATTGGAAAGACACAGGCAGGCAAATCTGCATTGCACAGTATTACAATATCCAAGATATGGAAGTAACCAAAAAGTCCACCAACAGATGGGTGGACAAAGAAGTACTCCTCCATGTACAGATGGAATATTCGCTAGTGAAAAAAATGAAACAATACCATTTGCAGCGCCATAGATGAGTCTAGACGTAATCACGCCACAGGTAGTCAGTGAGAAAGCAAAATACATATATCCTATGATATCACTTTCAGGAGTTACTTAAAAATTGATACCAATGAAGATATTTCCACAGAGAAAGGCAATCACAGTTTCATTAAAAAACTTATGGTTCACCAAATAGAAAGGGATGAGGATTGGATACATTACCATATTGGGGTTAACAGAGATATACAAACCATGTGAAATATATAACCACCAAAGACGTACGGAAGACCAGGAGAAGACTACTCAACATTGTGTCATAACCTACATGGGAAAAGGATGCGAGGAAGAAAAGATACACGTATATGTGTGAAAGACCCACATCTTGCACACCTAGAGCAAACAAACCAATGTAATCAAATCTGCTGGGATAAAAAATAAAAAGTAAATTACAAATATGAACAAGAAGTAATGAGACATAAACTTAAAGGGCTTTTTCCTGGCCCATTCCATTCTAATTTACAACCTAGAACACCACTTCCATTAAGCCTCTGTTTCCCCAGGTACCAAATTTGGTAAAGAAGAAATGCTGCCACCTTGTGGCCGTGTCCTGCAAGAGCAGCTTTAAACTCACAGCTAATGGTTACTTAACATTCACAAGGACTCAGGGCTGTAAAGGACACCTGCCCTAAAAAATTGTGCTGAAGTAGTGAATGGACAAAAAAATTCAAAACAGGCAGATGTTTCAAGAAGAGACTATGAAGAGTTATGTATTACTCACGCTCTTTTAAAAAAAAAGGAAAATGGATACAAGCTCAACCTCAGGGTGTGTTAGACCCATGCAATCTAATCTACGAAAAGTTTCAACTTACACCAGTCGACTGACCATCAGCAAAAAGTATACGAACAATAAATGCTGAAGGGGTTTTAGAGCACTGTGTACCCTCTACCTGCTGGTGAGACGTAAAGGGGTAACAGCCAATAATGAGAAAAGAAAGGAGCTGTGTTTAAAAGTAAAAATGGAGGTACCATTCAATCCAGCAGGCGCACCATTGGATCTCTCACCTGAGAAGACAAGAATCGAGAAGACACAGGCCGCAAAAGCTGCAGTGCAGCCTTATTCACAATAGCCAAGACAGTGAAGCAATCAAAATGTCCAACAACAGGTGAATGGATAAAGAAGAAGTGGTCCATGTACACAATGGAATATTAGCCATGGAAAACAACGAACCATTGCTCTTTGAGGCACCACAAATGAGTCTGCAGATAATCATGAAAGATGAGGTAAGTTGGAAAGCAAAAGACCTGTATTCTATGATATCACTTATAGGCGTTATCTAATAACTGACACAAATGAACATATTTCCACAGAGAAAGACACTCACAGACTTAGAAAATAAAACTATGCTCAACTAAAAGGAAAGGTGGGGGAATGGATAAATTAAGATTACTGTTACTATATGTATACAAACACAAATTATATAAATATCTCAAAAATACCGACCATATAGCAAGGGAGGTCTGCGGAACCCTCTGTAACATTTTACATGGGAAGAGGATCTGTACTTGAATAGACATATATAATGTACAAATGAACCAGATTGTGTTCACCTAGGACAAACAATATTCTAAGCTTTACCCCAATTAAAAAAAAAAAAAATTAAAACCAAGAAGAAATAATGAGACATAAACTTATAGGGCTTTCTCCGTGCACATTCCAATGTAATTTACAACCTAGGAACACGACTTCCAGAAAGGCTCTGCTGCCCTACTACCCAGATTTGGGAATGGAGAAATGCTGCCTGCTTCAGGTCACTTCCCACAACAGAAGCTTTAAAACCATTGCTAAAGGTCACTAAATATTCACAAAACTTGCAGTTCGGTAAATGACACCTGCTCTCTAAAAAGAGTCTCAGGTGGAAAATCGACCAAAAAATTCAAAAGAGGGCAACCTTCCAAGAAGACAATATCAAGAGTTATATTGTACTCCCAATTGTTTCCTTTTTTCAACAGAAAAGAAAACGGCGGTGAAAAATGATGAGTTTTACGAATTTTCAAAGCCATGCAAACCCAAATTACAAAACCCTACCAGCTCACAGCAGCCAGCAGGGCCATTAGCATAAATGCTGCAAACAATAGATACTGAAGCGATTGTGGAGAAATGTGTACCCTCGATTCTAAGGGGGACGTGGTAAGTGCCACTAATGAAAACACAAAGAAGGTGCTTTGAAAAGGGAAAAACGATGCTACCAGTCAGTCAATCACACCCACTGCTGGGGCTATCACCTGAGAAAATGAGAATCAAAAAGTCACAGGCTGGCAATCCTGCACTCCAACAATATTTACCATAGCCAACACTTGGAAGCAATGAAAATGTCCATCAACCGAGGAATGCACAAAGAAGAAGTGGTCCACGTACACAGTGGAAAATTACTCCAATAAAAAATAAAAATTAAATTTAAAAATCCAACAAAACAAAGGAGACATCAGCTTGTGTGGGTTTGTCCGGGCACACTCCACTCTAATTTATAACCGAGAAACACCACAGGCCGCAAGGGCTTTTCCCTAGTTACCAGGGTGGGGAACATAGAAAGGCTGCTGCCCTCTGGCAGTTACCTGCAAAAGCAGTTTTAAAGCCTGTGCTAATGGTCATTTCATAGGAATAAGTACTGCAGAAGTGTAAATGAAACCTGCCCTCAAAATGTCTTCAGGGAGGTAATGGCCAAAACATTTCAAAATGTGACACATACTTTAAGAGAACACTTTGAAGAACTAAGGGGAAATCACAGCTTGAAAAATAAAAAGGACATGCCTTAAAGCTCAATTTCAACGGATTATGAGGCACGTGCGAATTCAACCACAAAGAGGTATCAGGTCACACTTTTCAGAATAACCATCAGCAAGAAAACTACAAACAATAAATGCTGAAGGTGTTGTGGAGAAATGCATACCCTCAACTGCAAGTAGGACATAAGTTGGAAAGGGCCACCAACTAGAACAGAATGGGGGTGCCTTAAAAACGTAAACATTGAGCTACCATATGATCCAGCAGGCCCACTCCTCCACCTATAATCTAAGAAGAGAGAATTGGAAAGACACAGGCAGGCAAATCTGCATTGCACAGTATTACAATATCCAAGATATGGAAGTAACCAAAAAGTCCACCAACAGATGGGTGGACAAAGAAGTACTCCTCCATGTACAGATGGAATATTCGCTAGTGAAAAAAATGAAACAATACCATTTGCAGCGCCATAGATGAGTCTAGACGTAATCACGCCACAGGTAGTCAGTGAGAAAGCAAAATACATATATCCTATGATATCACTTTCAGGAGTTACTTAAAAATTGATACCAATGAAGATATTTTCACAGAGAAAGGCAATCACAGTTTCATTAAAAAACTTATGGTTCACCAAATAGAAAGGGATGAGGATTGGATACATTACCATATTGGGGTTAACAGAGATATACAAACCATGTGAAATATATAACCACCAAAGACGTACGGAAGACCAGGAGAAGACTACTCAACATTGTGTCATAACCTACATGGGAAAAGGATGCGAGGAAGAAAAGATACACGTATATGTGTGAAAGACCCACATCTTGCACACCTAGAGTAAACAAACCAATGTAATCAAATCTGCTGGGATAAAAAATAAAAAGTAAATTACAAATATGAACAAGAAGTAATGAGACATAAACTTAAAGGGCTTTTTCCTGGCCCATTCCATTCTAATTTACAACCTAGAACACCACTTCCATTAAGCCTCTGTTTCCCCAGGTACCAAATTTGGTAAAGAAGAAATGCTGCCACCTTGTGGCCGTGTCCTGCAAGAGCAGCTTTAAACTCACAGCTAATGGTTACTTAACATTCACAAGGACTCAGGGCTGTAAAGGACACCTGCCCTAAAAAATTGTGCTGAAGTAGTGAATGGACAAAAAAATTCAAAACAGGCAGATGTTTCAAGAAGAGACTATGAAGAGTTATGTATTACTCACGCTCTTTTTAAAAAAAAGGAAAATGGATACAAGCTCAACCTCAGGGTGTGTTAGACCCATGCAATCTAATCTACGAAAAGTTTCAACTTACACCAGTCGACTGACCATCAGCAAAAAGTATACGAACAATAAATGCTGAAGGGGTTTTAGAGCACTGTGTACCCTCTACCTGCTGGTGAGACGTAAAGGGGTAACAGCCAATAATGAGAAAAGAAAGGAGCTGTGTTTAAAAGTAAAAATGGAGGTACCATTCAATCCAGCAGGCGCACCATTGGATCTCTCACCTGAGAAGACAAGAATCGAGAAGACACAGGCCGCAAAAGCTGCAGTGCAGCCTTATTCACAATAGCCAAGACAGTGAAGCAATCAAAATGTCCAACAACAGGTGAATGGATAAAGAAGAAGTGGTCCATGTACACAATGGAATATTAGCCATGGAAAACAACGAACCATTGCTCTTTGAGTCACCACAAATGAGTCTGCAGATAATCATGAAAGATGAGGTAAGTTGGAAAGCAAAAGACCTGTATTCTATGATATCACTTATAGGCGTTCTCTAATAACTGACACAAATGAACATATTTCCACAGAGAAAGACACTCACAGACTTAGAAAATAAAACTATGCTCAACTAAAAGGAAAGGTGGGGGAATGGATAAATTAAGATTACTGTTACTATATGTATACAAACACAAATTATATAAATATCTCAAAAATACCGACCATATAGCAAGGGAGGTCTGCGGAACCCTCTGTAACATTTTACATGGGAAGAGGATCTGTACTTGAATAGACATATATAATGTACAAATGAACCAGATTGTGTTCACCTAGGACAAACAATATTCTAAGCTTTACCCCAATTAAAAAAAAAAAATTAAAACCAAGAAGAAATAATGAGACATAAACTTATAGGGCTTTCTCCGTGCACATTCTAATGTAATTTACAACCTAGGAACACGACTTCCAGAAAGGCTCTGCTGCCCTACTACCCAGATTTGGGAATGGAGAAATGCTGCCTGCTTCAGGTCACTTCCCACAACAGGAGCTTTAAAACCATTGCTAAAGGTCACTAAATATTCACAAAACTTGCAGTTCGGTAAATGACACCTGCTCTCTAAAAAGAGTCTCAGGTGGAAAATCGACCAAAAAATTCAAAAGAGGGCAACCTTCCAAGAAGACAATATCAAGAGTTATATTGTACTCCCAATTGTTTCCTTTTTTCAACAGAAAAGAAAACGGCGGTGAAAAATGATGAGTTTTACGAATTTTCAAAGCCATGCAAACCCAAATTACAAAACCCTATCAGCTCACAGCAGCCAGCAGGGCCATTAGCATAAATGCTGCAAACAATAAATACTGAAGCGATTGTGGAGAAATGTGTACCCTCGATTCTAAGGGGGACGTGGTAAGAGCCACTAATGAAAACACAAAGAAGGTGCTTTGAAAAGGGAAACACGGTGCTACCAGTCAGTGAATCACACCCACTGCTGGGCCTATCACCTGAGAAAATGAGAATCAAAAAGTCACAGGCTGGCAATCCTGCACTCCAACAATATTTACCATAGCCAACACTTGGAAGCAATGAAAATGTCCATCAACCGAGGAATGCACAAAGAAGAAGTGGTCCACGTACACAGTGGAAAATTACTCCAATAAAAAATAAAAATTAAATTTAAAAATCCAACAAAACTAAGGAGACATCAGCTTCTGTGGGTTTGTCCGGGCACACTCCACTCTAATTTATAACCGAGAAACACCACAGGCCGCAAGGGCTTTTCCCTAGTTACCAGGGTGGGCAACATAGAAAGGCTGCCGCCCTCTGGCAGTTACCTGCAAAAGCAGTTTTAAAGCCTGTGCTAATGGTCATTTCATAAGAATAAGTACTGCAGAAGTGTAAATGAAACCTGCCCTCAAAATGTCTTCAGGGAGGTAAAGGCCAAAACATTTCAAAATGTGACGCATACTTTAAGAGAACACTTTGAAGAACTAAGGGGGTAATCACAGCTTGAAAAATAAAAAGGACATGCCTTCAAGCTCAATTTCAACGGATTGTGAGGCACATGCGAATTCAACCACAAAGAGGTATCAGCTCACACTTGTCAGAATAACCATCAGCAAGAAAACTACAAACAATAAATGCTGAAGTTGTTGTGGAGAAATGCATACCCTCAACTTCAAATGGGACATAAATTGGAAAGGGCCACGAAGTAGAACAGAATTTGGATGCCTTAAAAACGTAAACATTGAGCTACCATATGATCCAGCAGGCCCACTCCTCCACCTATAATCTAAGAAGAGAGAATTGGAAAGACACAGGCAGGCAAATCTGCATTGCACGGTATTACAATAGCCAAGATATGGAAGTAACCAAAAAGTCCACCAACAGATGGGTGGACAAAGAAGTACTCCTCCATGTACAGATGGAATATTCGCTAGTGAAAAAAATGAAACAATACCATTTGCAGCGCCATAGATGAGTCTAGACGTAATCATGCCACGTGTAGTCAGTGAGAAAGCAAAATACATATATCCTATGATATCACTTTCAGGAGTTACTTAAAAATTGATACCAATGAAGATATTTCCACAGAGAAAGGCAATCACAGTTTCATTAAAAAACTTATGGTTCACCAAATAGAAAGGGATGAGGATTGGATACATTACCATATTGGGGTTAACAGAGATATACAAACCATGTGAAATATATAACCACCAAAGACGTACGGAAGACCAGGAGAAGACTACTCAACATTGTGTCATAACCTACATGGGAAAAGGATGCGAGGAAGAAAAGATACACGTATATGTGGGAAAGACCCACATCTTGCACACCTAGAGCAAACAAACCAATGTAATCAAATCTGCTGGGATAAAAAATAAAAAGTAAATTACAAACATGAACAAGAAGTAATGAGACATAAACTTAAAGGGCTTTTTCCTGGCCCATTCCATTGTAATTTACAACCTAGAACACCACTTCCATTAAGCCTCTGTTTACCCAGTTACCAAATTTGGTAAAGAAGAAATGCTGCCACCTTGTGGCCGTGTCCTGCAAGAGCAGCTTTAAACTCACAGCTAATGGTTACTTAACATTCACAAGGACTCAGGGCTGTAAAGGACACCTGCTCTAAAAAATTGTGCTGAAGTAGTGAATGGACAAAAAAATTCAAAACAGGCAGATGTTTAAAGAAGAGAGTATGAAGAGTTATGTATTACTCACGCTCTTTTAAAAAAAAAGGAAAACGGATACAAGCTCAACCTCAGGGTGTGTTAGACCCATGCAATCTAATCTACGAAAAGTTTCAACTTACACCAGTCGACTGACCATCAGCAAAAAGTATACGAACAATAAATGCTGAAGGGGTTTTAGATAACTGTGTACCCTCTACCTGCTGGTGAGACGTAAAGGGGTAACAGCCAATAATGAGAAAAGAAAGGAGCTGTGTTTAGAAGTAAAAATAAAGGTACCATTCAATCCCCAGGCGCACCATTGGACCTCTCACCTGAGAAGACAAGAATCGAGAAGACACAGGCCGCAAAAGCTGCAGTGCAGCCTTATTCACAATAGCCAAGACAGTGAAGCAATCAAAATGTCCACCAACAGGTGAATGGATAAAGAAGAAGTGGTCCATGTACACAATGGAATATTAGCCATGGAAAACAACGAACCATTGCTCTTTGAGGCACCCCAAATGAGTCTGCAGATAATCATGAAAGATGAGGTAAGTTGGAAAGCAAAAGACCTGTATTCTATGATATCACTTATAGGCGTTATCTAATAACTGACACAAATGTACATATTTCCACAGAGAAAGACACTCACAGACTTAGAAAACAAACTATGCTCAACTAAAAGGAAAGGTGGGGGGAATGGATAAATTAAGATTAGTGTTACTATATGTATACAAAGACATATTATCTATATATCTCAAAAAGACCGACCAGATAGCAAGGGAAGTCTGCGGAACCTTCTGTAACATTTTACATGGGAAGAGGATCTGTAGTTGAATAGATATATATAATGTACAAATGAACCAGATTGTGTACACCTAGGACAAACAATATTCTAAGCTTTACCCCAATTAAAAAAAAAATTTAAAACCAAGAAGAAATAATGAGACATAAACTTATGGGGCTTTCTCCATGCACATTCCAATGTAATTTACAACCTAGGAACACGACTTCCAGAAAGGCTCTGCTGCCCTACTACCCAGATTTGGGAATGGAGAAATGCTGCCTGCTTCAGGTCACTTCCCAAAACAGGAGCTTTAAAACCATTACTAAAGGTCACTAAATATTCACAAAACTTGCAGTTCGGTAAATGACACCTGCTCTCTAAAAAAAGTCTCAGGTGGAAAATAGACCAAAAAATTCAAAAGAGGGCAACCTTCCAAGAAGACAATATCAAGAGTTAGATTGTACTCCCAATTGTTTCCTTTTTTTAACTGAAAAGAAAACGGCGGTGAAAAATGATGAGTTTTACGAATTTTCAAAGCCATGCAAACCCAAATTACAAAACCCTATCAGCTCAGAGCAGCCAGTAGGGCCATTAGCATAAATGCTGCAAACAATAAATGCTGAAGCGATTGTGGAGAAATGCGTACCCTCGATTCTGAGGGGGACGTGGTAAGTGCCACTAATGAGAACACAAAGAAGGTACTTTGAAAAGGGAAAAACGATGCTACCAGTCAGTCAATCACACCCACTGCTGGGGCTATCACCTGAGAAAATGAGAATCAAAAAGTCACAGGCTGGCAATCCTGCACTCCAACAATATTTACCATAGCCAACACTTGGAAGCAATGAAAATGTCCATCAACCGAGGAATGCACAAAGAAGAAGTGGTCCACGTACACAGTGGAAAATTACTCCAATAAAAAATAAAAATTAAATTTAAAAATCCAACAAAACTAAGGAGACATCAGCTTGTGTGGGTTTGTCCGGGCACACTCCACTCTAATTTATAACCGAGAAACACCACAGGCCGCAAGGGCTTTTCCCTAGTTACCAGGGTGGGGAACATAGAAAGGCTGCTGCCCTCTGGCAGTTACCTGCAAAAGCAGTTTTAAAGCCTGTGCTAATGGTCATTTCATAGGAATAAGTACTGCAGAAGTGTAAATGAAACCTGCCCTCAAAATGTCTTCAGGGAGGTAATGGCCAAAACATTTCAAAATGTGACACATACTTTAAGAGAACACTTTGAAGAACTAAGGGGAAATCACAGCTTGAAAAATAAAAAGGACATGCCTTAAAGCTCAATTTCAACGGATTATGAGGCACGTGCGAATTCAACCACAAAGAGGTATCAGGTCACACTTTTCAGAATAACCATCAGCAAGAAAACTACAAACAATAAATGCTGAAGGTGTTGTGGAGAAATGCATACCCTCAACTGCAAGTAGGACATAAGTTGGAAAGGGCCACCAACTAGAACAGAATGGGGGTGCCTTAAAAACGTAAACATTGAGCTACCATATGATCCAGCAGGCCCACTCCTCCACCTATAATCTAAGAAGAGAGAATTGGAAAGACACAGGCAGGCAAATCTGCATTGCACAGTATTACAATATCCAAGATATGGAAGTAACCAAAAAATCCACCAACAGATGGGTGGACAAAGAAGTACTCCTCCATGTACAGATGGAATATTCGCTAGTGAAAAAAATGAAACAATACCATTTGCAGCGCCATAGATGAGTCTAGACGTAATCACGCCACAGGTAGTCAGTGAGAAAGCAAAATACATATATCCTATGATATCACTTTCAGGAGTTACTTAAAAATTGATACCAATGAAGATATTTCCACAGAGAAAGGCAATCACAGTTTCATTAAAAAACTTATGGTTCACCAAATAGAAAGGGATGAGGATTGGATACATTACCATATTGGGGTTAACAGAGATATACAAACCATGTGAAATATATAACCACCAAAGACGTACGGAAGACCAGGAGAAGACTACTCAACATTGTGTCATAACCTACATGGGAAAAGGATGCGAGGAAGAAAAGATACACGTATATGTGTGAAAGACCCACATCTTGCACACCTAGAGCAAACAAACCAATGTAATCAAATCTGCTGGGATAAAAAATAAAAAGTAAATTACAAATATGAACAAGAAGTAATGAGACATAAACTTAAAGGGCTTTTTCCTGGCCCATTCCATTCTAATTTACAACCTAGAACACCACTTCCATTAAGCCTCTGTTTCCCCAGGTACCAAATTTGGTAAAGAAGAAATGCTGCCACCTTGTGGCCGTGTCCTGCAAGAGCAGCTTTAAACTCACAGCTAATGGTTACTTAACATTCACAAGGACTCAGGGCTGTAAAGGACACCTGCCCTAAAAAATTGTGCTGAAGTAGTGAATGGACAAAAAAATTCAAAACAGGCAGATGTTTCAAGAAGAGACTATGAAGAGTTATGTATTACTCACGCTCTTTTAAAAAAAAAGGAAAATGGATACAAGCTCAACCTCAGGGTGTGTTAGACCCATGCAATCTAATCTACGAAAAGTTTCAACTTACACCAGTCGACTGACCATCAGCAAAAAGTATACGAACAATAAATGCTGAAGGGGTTTTAGAGCACTGTGTACCCTCTACCTGCTGGTGAGACGTAAAGGGGTAACAGCCAATAATGAGAAAAGAAAGGAGCTGTGTTTAAAAGTAAAAATGGAGGTACCATTCAATCCAGCAGGCGCACCATTGGATCTCTCACCTGAGAAGACAAGAATCGAGAAGACACAGGCCGCAAAAGCTGCAGTGCAGCCTTATTCACAATAGCCAAGACAGTGAAGCAATCAAAATGTCCAACAACAGGTGAATGGATAAAGAAGAAGTGGTCCATGTACACAATGGAATATTAGCCATGGAAAACAACGAACCATTGCTCTTTGAGGCACCACAAATGAGTCTGCAGATAATCATGAAAGATGAGGTAAGTTGGAAAGCAAAAGACCTGTATTCTATGATATCACTTATAGGCGTTCTCTAATAACTGACACAAATGAACATATTTCCACAGAGAAAGACACTCACAGACTTAGAAAATAAAACTATGCTCAACTAAAAGGAAAGGTGGGGGAATGGATAAATTAAGATTACTGTTACTATATGTATACAAACACAAATTATATAAATATCTCAAAAATACCGACCATATAGCAAGGGAGGTCTGCGGAACCCTCTGTAACATTTTACATGGGAAGAGGATCTGTACTTGAATAGACATATATAATGTACAAATGAACCAGATTGTGTTCACCTAGGACAAACAATATTCTAAGCTTTACCCCAATTAAAAAAAAAAAAATTAAAACCAAGAAGAAATAATGAGACATAAACTTATAGGGCTTTCTCCGTGCACATTCCAATGTAATTTACAACCTAGGAACACGACTTCCAGAAAGGCTCTGCTGCCCTACTACCCAGATTTGGGAATGGAGAAATGCTGCCTGCTTCAGGTCACTTCCCACAACAGAAGCTTTAAAACCATTGCTAAAGGTCACTAAATATTCACAAAACTTGCAGTTCGGTAAATGACACCTGCTCTCTAAAAAGAGTCTCAGGTGGAAAATCGACCAAAAAATTCAAAAGAGGGCAACCTTCCAAGAAGACAATATCAAGAGTTATATTGTACTCCCAATTGTTTCCTTTTTTCAACAGAAAAGAAAACGGCGGTGAAAAATGATGAGTTTTACGAATTTTCAAAGCCATGCAAACCCAAATTACAAAACCCTACCAGCTCACAGCAGCCAGCAGGGCCATTAGCATAAATGCTGCAAACAATAGATACTGAAGCGATTGTGGAGAAATGTGTACCCTCGATTCTAAGGGGGACGTGGTAAGTGCCACTAATGAAAACACAAAGAAGGTGCTTTGAAAAGGGAAAAACGATGCTACCAGTCAGTCAATCACACCCACTGCTGGGGCTATCACCTGAGAAAATGAGAATCAAAAAGTCACAGGCTGGCAATCCTGCACTCCAACAATATTTACCATAGCCAACACTTGGAAGCAATGAAAATGTCCATCAACCGAGGAATGCACAAAGAAGAAGTGGTCCACGAACACAGTGGAAAATTACTCCAATAAAAAATAAAAATTAAATTTAAAAATCCAACAAAACTAAGGAGACATCAGCTTGTGTGGGTTTGTCCGGGCACACTCCACTCTAATTTATAACCGAGAAACACCACAGGCCGCAAGGGCTTTTCCCTAGTTACCAGGGTGGGGAACATAGAAAGGCTGCTGCCCTCTGGCAGTTACCTGCAAAAGCAGTTTTAAAGCCTGTGCTAATGGTCATTTCATAGGAATAAGTACTGCAGAAGTGTAAATGAAACCTGCCCTCAAAATGTCTTCAGGGAGGTAATGGCCAAAACATTTCAAAATGTGACACATACTTTAAGAGAACACTTTGAAGAACTAAGGGGAAATCACAGCTTGAAAAATAAAAAGGACATGCCTTAAAGCTCAATTTCAACGGATTATGAGGCACGTGCGAATTCAACCACAAAGAGGTATCAGGTCACACTTTTCAGAATAACCATCAGCAAGAAAACTACAAACAATAAATGCTGAAGGTGTTGTGGAGAAATGCATACCCTCAACTGCAAGTAGGACATAAGTTGGAAAGGGCCACCAACTAGAACAGAATGGGGGTGCCTTAAAAACGTAAACATTGAGCTACCATATGATCCAGCAGGCCCACTCCTCCACCTATAATCTAAGAAGAGAGAATTGGAAAGACACAGGCAGGCAAATCTGCATTGCACAGTATTACAATATCCAAGATATGGAAGTAACCAAAAAGTCCACCAACAGATGGGTGGACAAAGAAGTACTCCTCCATGTACAGATGGAATATTCGCTAGTGAAAAAAATGAAACAATACCATTTGCAGCGCCATAGATGAGTCTAGACGTAATCACGCCACAGGTAGTCAGTGAGAAAGCAAAATACATATATCCTATGATATCACTTTCAGGAGTTACTTAAAAATTGATACCAATGAAGATATTTCCACAGAGAAAGGCAATCACAGTTTCATTAAAAAACTTATGGTTCACCAAATAGAAAGGGATGAGGATTGGATACATTACCATATTGGGGTTAACAGAGATATACAAACCATGTGAAATATATAACCACCAAAGACGTACGGAAGACCAGGAGAAGACTACTCAACATTGTGTCATAACCTACATGGGAAAAGGATGCGAGGAAGAAAAGATACACGTATATGTGTGAAAGACCCACATCTTGCACACCTAGAGCAAACAAACCAATGTAATCAAATCTGCTGGGATAAAAAATAAAAAGTAAATTACAAATATGAACAAGAAGTAATGAGACATAAACTTAAAGGGCTTTTTCCTGGCCCATTCCATTCTAATTTACAACCTAGAACACCACTTCCATTAAGCCTCTGTTTCCCCAGGTACCAAATTTGGTAAAGAAGAAATGCTGCCACCTTGTGGCCGTGTCCTGCAAGAGCAGCTTTAAACTCACAGCTAATGGTTACTTAACATTCACAAGGACTCAGGGCTGTAAAGGACACCTGCCCTAAAAAATTGTGCTGAAGTAGTGAATGGACAAAAAAATTCAAAACAGGCAGATGTTTCAAGAAGAGACTATGAAGAGTTATGTATTACTCACGCTCTTTTAAAAAAAAAGGAAAATGGATACAAGCTCAACCTCAGGGTGTGTTAGACCCATGCAATCTAATCTACGAAAAGTTTCAACTTACACCAGTCGACTGACCATCAGCAAAAAGTATACGAACAATAAATGCTGAAGGGGTTTTAGAGCACTGTGTACCCTCTACCTGCTGGTGAGACGTAAAGGGGTAACAGCCAATAATGAGAAAAGAAAGGAGCTGTGTTTAAAAGTAAAAATGGAGGTACCATTCAATCCAGCAGGCGCACCATTGGATCTCTCACCTGAGAAGACAAGAATCGAGAAGACACAGGCCGCAAAAGCTGCAGTGCAGCCTTATTCACAATAGCCAGGACAGTGAAGCAATCAAAATGTCCAACAACAGGTGAATGGATAAAGAAGAAGTGGTCCATGTACACAATGGAATATTAGCCATGGAAAACAACGAACCATTGCTCTTTGAGGCACCACAAATGAGTCTGCAGATAATCATGAAAGATGAGGTAAGTTGGAAAGCAAAAGACCTGTATTCTATGATATCACTTATAGGCGTTCTCTAATAACTGACACAAATGAACATATTTCCACAGAGAAAGACACTCACAGACTTAGAAAATAAAACTATGCTCAACTAAAAGGAAAGGTGGGGGAATGGATAAATTAAGATTACTGTTACTATATGTATACAAACACAAATTATATAAATATCTCAAAAATACCGACCATATAGCAAGGGAGGTCTGCGGAACCCTCTGTAACATTTTACATGGGAAGAGGATCTGTACTTGAATAGACATATATAATGTACAAATGAACCAGATTGTGTTCACCTAGGACAAACAATATTCTAAGCTTTACCCCAATTTAAAAAAAAAAATTAAAACCAAGAAGAAATAATGAGACATAAACTTATAGGGCTTTCTCCGTGCACATTCCAATGTAATTTACAACCTAGGAACACGACTTCCAGAAAGGCTCTGCTGCCCTACTACCCAGATTTGGGAATGGAGAAATGCTGCCTGCTTCAGGTCACTTCCCACAACAGGAGCTTTAAAACCATTGCTAAAGGTCACTAAATATTCACAAAACTTGCAGTTCGGTAAATGACACCTGCTCTCTATAAAGAGTCTCAGGTGGAAAATCGACCAAAAAATTCAAAAGAGGGCAACCTTCCAAGAAGACAATATCAAGAGTTATATTGTACTCCCAATTGTTTCCTTTTTTCAACAGAAAAGAAAACGGCGGTGAAAAATGATGAGTTTTACGAATTTTCAAAGCCATGCAAACCCAAATTACAAAACCCTATCAGCTCACAGCAGCCAGCAGGGCCATTAGCATAAATGCTGCAAACAATAGATACTGAAGCGATTGTTCAGAAATGTGTACCCTCGATTCTAAGGGGGACGTGGTAAGTGCCACTAATGAGAACACAAAGAAGGTGCTTTGAAAAGGGAAAAACGATGCTACCAGTCAGTCAATCACACCCACTGCTGGGGCTATCACCTGAGAAAATGAGAATCAAAAAGTCACAGGCTGGCAATCCTGCACTCCAACAATATTTACCATAGCCAACACTTGGAAGCAATGAAAATGTCCATCAACCGAGGAATGCACAAAGAAGAAGTGGTCCACGTACACAGTGGAAAATTACTCCAATAAAAAATAAAAATTAAATTTAAAAATCCAACAAAACTAAGGAGACATCAGCTTGTGTGGGTTTGTCCGGGCACACTCCACTCTAATTTATAACCGAGAAACACCACAGGCCGCAAGGGCTTTTCCCTAGTTACCAGGGTGGGGAACATAGAAAGGCTGCTGCCCTCTGGCAGTTACCTGCAAAAGCAGTTTTAAAGCCTGTGCTAATGGTCATTTCATAGGAATAAGTACTGCAGAAGTGTAAATGAAACCTGCCCTCAAAATGTCTTCAGGGAGGTAATGGCCAAAACATTTCAAAATGTGACACATACTTTAAGAGAACACTTTGAAGAACTAAGGGGAAATCACAGCTTGAAAAATAAAAAGGACATGCCTTAAAGCTCAATTTCAACGGATTATGAGGCACGTGCGAATTCAACCACAAAGAGGTATCAGGTCACACTTTTCAGAATAACCATCAGCAAGAAAACTACAAACAATAAATGCTGAAGGTGTTGTGGAGAAATGCATACCCTCAACTGCAAGTAGGACATAAGTTGGAAAGGGCCACCAACTAGAACAGAATGGGGGTGCCTTAAAAACGTAAACATTGAGCTACCATATGATCCAGCAGGCCCACTCCTCCACCTATAATCTAAGAAGAGAGAATTGGAAAGACACAGGCAGGCAAATCTGCATTGCACAGTATTACAATATCCAAGATATGGAAGTAACCAAAAAGTCCACCAACAGATGGGTGGACAAAGAAGTACTCCTCCATGTACAGATGGAATATTCGCTAGTGAAAAAAATGAAACAATACCATTTGCAGCGCCATAGATGAGTCTAGACGTAATCACGCCACGTGTAGTCAGTGAGAAAGCAAAATACATATATCCTATGATATCACTTTCAGGAGTTACTTAAAAATTGATACCAATGAAGATATTTCCACAGAGAAAGGCAATCACAGTTTCATTAAAAAACTTATGGTTCACCAAATAGAAAGGGATGAGGATTGGATAGATTACCATATTGGGGTTAACAGAGATATACAAACCATGTGAAATATATAACCACCAAAGACGTACGGAAGACCAGGAGAAGACTACTCAACATTGTGTCATAACCTACATGGGAAAAGGATGCGAGGAAGAAAAGATACACGTATATGTGTGAAAGACCCACATCTTGCACACCTAGAGCAAACAAACCAATGTAATCAAATCTGCTGGGATAAAAAATAAAAAGTAAATTACAAATATGAACAAGAAGTAATGAGACATAAACTTAAAGGGCTTTTTCCTGGCCCATTCCATTCTAATTTACAACCTAGAACACCACTTCCATTAAGCCTCTGTTTCCCCAGGTACCAAATTTGGTAAAGAAGAAATGCTGCCACCTTGTGGCCGTGTCCTGCAAGAGCAGCTTTAAACTCACAGCTAATGGTTACTTAACATTCACAAGGACTCAGGGCTGTAAAGGACACCTGCCCTAAAAAATTGTGCTGAAGTAGTGAATGGACAAAAAAATTCAAAACAGGCAGATGTTTCAAGAAGAGACTATGAAGAGTTATGTATTACTCACGCTCTTTTAAAAAAAAAGGAAAATGGATACAAGCTCAACCTCAGGGTGTGTTAGACCCATGCAATCTAATCTACGAAAAGTTTCAACTTACACCAGTCGACTGACCATCAGCAAAAAGTATACGAACAATAAATGCTGAAGGGGTTTTAGAGCACTGTGTACCCTCTACCTGCTGGTGAGACGTAAAGGGGTAACAGCCAATAATGAGAAAAGAAAGGAGCTGTGTTTAAAAGTAAAAATGGAGGTACCATTCAATCCAGCAGGCGCACCATTGGATCTCTCACCTGAGAAGACAAGAATCGAGAAGACACAGGCCGCAAAAGCTGCAGTGCATCCTTATTAACAATAGCCAGGACAGTGAAGCAATCAAAATGTCCAACAACAGGTGAATGGATAAAGAAGAAGTGGTCCATGTACACAATGGAATATTAGCCATGGAAAACAACGAACCATTGCTCTTTGAGGCACCACAAATGAGTCTGCAGATAATCATGAAAGATGAGGTAAGTTGGAAAGCAAAAGACCTGTATTCTATGATATCACTTATAGGCGTTCTCTAATAACTGACACAAATGAACATATTTCCACAGAGAAAGACACTCACAGACTTAGAAAATAAAACTATGCTCAACTAAAAGGAAAGGTGGGGGAATGGATAAATTAAGATTACTGTTACTATATGTATACAAACACAAATTATATAAATATCTCAAAAATACCGACCATATAGCAAGGGAGGTCTGCGGAACCCTCTGTAACATTTTACATGGGAAGAGGATCTGTACTTGAATAGACATATATAATGTACAAATGAACCAGATTGTGTTCACCTAGGACAAACAATATTCTAAGCTTTACCCCAATTTAAAAAAAAAAATTAAAACCAAGAAGAAATAATGAGACATAAACTTATAGGGCTTTCTCCGTGCACATTCCAATGTAATTTACAACCTAGGAACACGACTTCCAGAAAGGCTCTGCTGCCCTACTACCCAGATTTGGGAATGGAGAAATGCTGCCTGCTTCAGGTCACTTCCCACAACAGGAGCTTTAAAACCATTGCTAAAGGTCACTAAATATTCACAAAACTTGCAGTTCGGTAAATGACACCTGCTCTCTATAAAGAGTCTCAGGTGGAACATCGACAAAAAAATTCAAAAGAGGGCAACCTTCCAAGAAGACAATATCAAGAGTTATATTGTACTCCCAATTGTTTCCTTTTTTCAACAGAAAAGAAAACGGCGGTGAAAAATGATGAGTTTTACGAATTTTCAAAGCCATGCAAACCCAAATTACAAAACCCTACCAGCTCACAGCAGCCAGCAGGGCCATTAGCATAAATGCTGCAAACAATAGATACTGAAGCGATTGTGGAGAAATGTGTACCCTCGATTCTAAGGGGGACGTGGTAAGTGCCACTAATGAAAACACAAAGAAGGTGCTTTGAAAAGGGAAAAACGATGCTACCAGTCAGTCAATCACACCCACTGCTGGGGCTATCACCTGAGAAAATGAGAATCAAAAAGTCACAGGCTGGCAATCCTGCACTCCAACAATATTTACCATAGCCAACACTTGGAAGCAATGAAAATGTCCATCAACCGAGGAATGCACAAAGAAGAAGTGGTCCACGAACACAGTGGAAAATTACTCCAATAAAAAATAAAAATTAAATTTAAAAATCCAACAAAACTAAGGAGACATCAGCTTGTGTGGGTTTGTCCGGGCACACTCCACTCTAATTTATAACCGAGAAACACCACAGGCCGCAAGGGCTTTTCCCTAGTTACCAGGGTGGGGAACATAGAAAGGCTGCTGCCCTCTGGCAGTTACCTGCAAAAGCAGTTTTAAAGCCTGTGCTAATGGTCATTTCATAGGAATAAGTACTGCAGAAGTGTAAATGAAACCTGCCCTCAAAATGTCTTCAGGGAGGTAATGGCCAAAACATTTCAAAATGTGACACATACTTTAAGAGAACACTTTGAAGAACTAAGGGGAAATCACAGCTTGAAAAATAAAAAGGACATGCCTTAAAGCTCAATTTCAACGGATTATGAGGCACGTGCGAATTCAACCACAAAGAGGTATCAGGTCACACTTTTCAGAATAACCATCAGCAAGAAAACTACAAACAATAAATGCTGAAGGTGTTGTGGAGAAATGCATACCCTCAACTGCAAGTAGGACATAAGTTGGAAAGGGCCACCAACTAGAACAGAATGGGGGTGCCTTAAAAACGTAAACATTGAGCTACCATATGATCCAGCAGGCCCACTCCTCCACCTATAATCTAAGAAGAGAGAATTGGAAAGACACAGGCAGGCAAATCTGCATTGCACAGTATTACAATATCCAAGATATGGAAGTAACCAAAAAGTCCACCAACAGATGGGTGGACAAAGAAGTACTCCTCCATGTACAGATGGAATATTCGCTAGTGAAAAAAATGAAACAATACCATTTGCAGCGCCATAGATGAGTCTAGACGTAATCACGCCACAGGTAGTCAGTGAGAAAGCAAAATACATATATCCTATGATATCACTTTCAGGAGTTACTTAAAAATTGATACCAATGAAGATATTTCCACAGAGAAAGGCAATCACAGTTTCATTAAAAAACTTATGGTTCACCAAATAGAAAGGGATGAGGATTGGATACATTACCATATTGGGGTTAACAGAGATATACAAACCATGTGAAATATATAACCACCAAAGACGTACGGAAGACCAGGAGAAGACTACTCAACATTGTGTCATAACCTACATGGGAAAAGGATGCGAGGAAGAAAAGATACACGTATATGTGTGAAAGACCCACATCTTGCACACCTAGAGCAAACAAACCAATGTAATCAAATCTGCTGGGATAAAAAATAAAAAGTAAATTACAAATATGAACAAGAAGTAATGAGACATAAACTTAAAGGGCTTTTTCCTGGCCCATTCCATTCTAATTTACAACCTAGAACACCACTTCCATTAAGCCTCTGTTTCCCCAGGTACCAAATTTGGTAAAGAAGAAATGCTGCCACCTTGTGGCCGTGTCCTGCAAGAGCAGCTTTAAACTCACAGCTAATGGTTACTTAACATTCACAAGGACTCAGGGCTGTAAAGGACACCTGCCCTAAAAAATTGTGCTGAAGTAGTGAATGGACAAAAAAATTCAAAACAGGCAGATGTTTCAAGAAGAGACTATGAAGAGTTATGTATTACTCACGCTCTTTTAAAAAAAAAGGAAAATGGATACAAGCTCAACCTCAGGGTGTGTTAGACCCATGCAATCTAATCTACGAAAAGTTTCAACTTACACCAGTCGACTGACCATCAGCAAAAAGTATACGAACAATAAATGCTGAAGGGGTTTTAGAGCACTGTGTACCCTCTACCTGCTGGTGAGACGTAAAGGGGTAACAGCCAATAATGAGAAAAGAAAGGAGCTGTGTTTAAAAGTAAAAATGGAGGTACCATTCAATCCAGCAGGCGCACCATTGGATCTCTCACCTGAGAAGACAAGAATCGAGAAGACACAGGCCGCAAAAGCTGCAGTGCAGCCTTATTAACAATAGCCAGGACAGTGAAGCAATCAAAATGTCCAACAACAGGTGAATGGATAAAGAAGAAGTGGTCCATGTACACAATGGAATATTAGCCATGGAAAACAACGAACCATTGCTCTTTGAGGCACCACAAATGAGTCTGCAGATAATCATGAAAGATGAGGTAAGTTGGAAAGCAAAAGACCTGTATTCTATGATATCACTTATAGGCGTTCTCTAATAACTGACACAAATGAACATATTTCCACAGAGAAAGACACTCACAGACTTAGAAAATAAAACTATGCTCAACTAAAAGGAAAGGTGGGGGAATGGATAAATTAAGATTACTGTTACTATATGTATACAAACACAAATTATATAAATATCTCAAAAATACCGACCATATAGCAAGGGAGGTCTGCGGAACCCTCTGTAACATTTTACATGGGAAGAGGATCTGTACTTGAATAGACATATATAATGTACAAATGAACCAGATTGTGTTCACCTAGGACAAACAATATTCTAAGCTTTACCCCAATTTAAAAAAAAAATTAAAACCAAGAAAAATAATGAGACATAAACTTATAGGGCTTTCTCCGTGCACATTCCAATGTAATTTACAACCTAGGAACACGACTTCCAGAAAGGCTCTGCTGCCCTACTACCCAGATTTGGGAATGGAGAAATGCTGCCTGCTTCAGGTCACTTCCCACAACAGGAGCTTTAAAACCATTGCTAAAGGTCACTAAATATTCACAAAACTTGCAGTTCGGTAAATGACACCTGCTCTCTATAAAGAGTCTCAGGTGGAAAATCGACCAAAAAATTCAAAAGAGGGCAACCTTCCAAGAAGACAATATCAAGAGTTATATTGTACTCCCAATTGTTTCCTTTTTTCAACAGAAAAGAAAACGGCGGTGAAAAATGATGAGTTTTACGAATTTTCAAAGCCATGCAAACCCAAATTACAAAACCCTATCAGCTCACAGCAGCCAGCAGGGCCATTAACATAAATGCTGCAAACAATAGATACTG
Source organism: Balaenoptera physalus (assembly GCF_965194825.1). Classification (NCBI taxonomy): domain Eukaryota; kingdom Metazoa; phylum Chordata; class Mammalia; order Artiodactyla; family Balaenopteridae; genus Balaenoptera; species Balaenoptera physalus. Next base: position 657,118 of record NW_028126561.1, read on the forward strand.
AAGCGATTGTTCAGAAATGTGTACCCTCGATTCTAAGGGGGACGTGGTAAGTGCCACTAATGAGAACACAAAGAAGGTGCTTTGAAAAGGGAAAAACGATGCTACCAGTCAGTCAATCACACCCACTGCTGGGGCTATCACCTGAGAAAATGAGAATCAAAAAGTCACAGGCTGGCAATCCTGCACTCCAACAATATTTACCATAGCCAACACTTGGAAGCAATGAAAATGTCCATCAACCGAGGAATGCACAAAGAAGAAGTGGTCCACGTACACAGTGGAAAATTACTCCAATAAAAAATAAAAATTAAATTTAAAAATCCAACAAAACTAAGGAGACATCAGCTTGTGTGGGTTTGTCCGGGCACACTCCACTCTAATTTATAACCGAGAAACACCACAGGCCGCAAGGGCTTTTCCCTAGTTACCAGGGTGGGGAACATAGAAAGGCTGCTGCCCTCTGGCAGTTACCTGCAAAAGCAGTTTTAAAGCCTGTGCTAATGGTCATTTCATAGGAATAAGTACTGCAGAAGTGTAAATGAAACCTGCCCTCAAAATGTCTTCAGGGAGGTAATGGCCAAAACATTTCAAAATGTGACACATACTTTAAGAGAACACTTTGAAGAACTAAGGGGAAATCACAGCTTGAAAAATAAAAAGGACATGCCTTAAAGCTCAATTTCAACGGATTATGAGGCACGTGCGAATTCAACCACAAAGAGGTATCAGGTCACACTTTTCAGAATAACCATCAGCAAGAAAACTACAAACAATAAATGCTGAAGGTGTTGTGGAGAAATGCATACCCTCAACTGCAAGTAGGACATAAGTTGGAAAGGGCCACCAACTAGAACAGAATGGGGGTGCCTTAAAAACGTAAACATTGAGCTACCATATGATCCAGCAGGCCCACTCCTCCACCTATAATCTAAGAAGAGAGAATTGGAAAGACACAGGCAGGCAAATCTGCATTGCACAGTATTACAATATCCAAGATATGGAAGTAACCAAAAAGTCCACCAACAGATGGGTGGACAAAGAAGTACTCCTCCATGTACAGATGGAATATTCGCTAGTGAAAAAAATGAAACAATACCATTTGCAGCGCCATAGATGAGTCTAGACGTAATCACGCCACAGGTAGTCAGTGAGAAAGCAAAATACATATATCCTATGATATCACTTTCAGGAGTTACTTAAAAATTGATACCAATGAAGATATTTCCACACAGAAAGGCAATCACAGTTTCATTAAAAAACTTATGGTTCACCAAATAGAAAGGGATGAGGATTGGATACATTACCATATTTGGGTTAACAGAGATATACAAACCATGTGAAATATATAACCACCAAAGACGTACGGAAGACCAGGAGAAGACTACTCAACATTGTGTCATAACCTACATGGGAAAAGGATGCGAGGAAGAAAAGATACACGTATATGTGTGAAAGACCCACATCTTGCACACCTAGAGCAAACAAACCAATGTAATCAAATCTGCTGGGATAAAAAATAAAAAGTAAATTACAAATATGAACAAGAAGTAATGAGACATAAACTTAAAGGGCTTTTTCCTGGCCCATTCCATTCTAATTTACAACCTAGAACACCACTTCCATTAAGCCTCTGTTTCCCCAGGTACCAAATTTGGTAAAGAAGAAATGCTGCCACCTTGTGGCCGTGTCCTGCAAGAGCAGCTTTAAACTCACAGCTAATGGTTACTTAACATTCACAAGGACTCAGGGCTGTAAAGGACACCTGCCCTAAAAAATTGTGCTGAAGTAGTGAATGGACAAAAAAATTCAAAACAGGCAGATGTTTCAAGAAGAGACTATGAAGAGTTATGTATTACTCACGCTCTTTTAAAAAAAAAGGAAAATGGATACAAGCTCAACCTCAGGGTGTGTTAGACCCATGCAATCTAATCTACGAAAAGTTTCAACTTACACCAGTCGACTGACCATCAGCAAAAAGTATACGAACAATAAATGCTGAAGGGGTTTTAGAGAACTGTGTACCCTCTACCTGCTGGTGAGACGTAAAGGGGTAACAGCCAATAATGAGAAAAGAAAGGAGCTGTGTTTAAAAGTAAAAATGGAGGTACCATTCAATCCAGCAGGCGCACCATTGGATCTCTCACCTGAGAAGACAAGAATCGAGAAGACACAGGCCGCAAAAGCTGCAGTGCAGCCTTATTCACAATAGCCAAGACAGTGAAGCAATCAAAATGTCCAACAACAGGTGAATGGATAAAGAAGAAGTGGTCCATGTACACAATGGAATATTAGCCATGGAAAACAACGAACCATTGCTCTTTGAGGCACCACAAATGAGTCTGCAGATAATCATGAAAGATGAGGTAAGTTGGAAAGCAAAAGACCTGTATTCTATGATATCACTTATAGGCGTTCTCTAATAACTGACACAAATGAACATATTTCCACAGAGAAAGACACTCACAGACTTAGAAAATAAAACTATGCTCAACTAAAAGGAAAGGTGGGGGAATGGATAAATTAAGATTACTGTTACTATATGTATACAAACACAAATTATATAAATATCTCAAAAATACCGACCATATAGCAAGGGAGGTCTGCGGAACCCTCTGTAACATTTTACATGGGAAGAGGATCTGTACTTGAATAGACATATATAATGTACAAATGAACCAGATTGTGTTCACCTAGGACAAACAATATTCTAAGCTTTACCCCAATTTAAAAAAAAAAATTAAAACCAAGAAGAAATAATGAGACATAAACTTATAGGGCTTTCTCCGTGCACATTCCAATGTAATTTACAACCTAGGAACACGACTTCCAGAAAGGCTCTGCTGCCCTACTACCCAGATTTGGGAATGGAGAAATGCTGCCTGCTTCAGGTCACTTCCCACAACAGGAGCTTTAAAACCATTGCTAAAGGTCACTAAATATTCACAAAACTTGCAGTTCGGTAAATGACACCTGCTCTCTATAAAGAGTCTCAGGTGGAACATCGACCAAAAAATTCAAAAGAGGGCAACCTTCCAAGAAGACAATATCAAGAGTTATATTGTACTCCCAATTGTTTCCTTTTTTCAACAGAAAAGAAAACGGCGGTGAAAAATGATGAGTTTTACGAATTTTCAAAGCCATGCAAACCCAAATTACAAAACCCTACCAGCTCACAGCAGCCAGCAGGGCCATTAGCATAAATGCTGCAAACAATAGATACTGAAGCGATTGTGGAGAAATGTGTACCCTCGATTCTAAGGGGGACGTGGTAAGTGCCACTAATGAAAACACAAAGAAGGTGCTTTGAAAAGGGAAAAACGATGCTACCAGTCAGTCAATCACACCCACTGCTGGGGCTATCACCTGAGAAAATGAGAATCAAAAAGTCACAGGCTGGCAATCCTGCACTCCAACAATATTTACCATAGCCAACACTTGGAAGCAATGAAAATGTCCATCAACCGAGGAATGCACAAAGAAGAAGTGGTCCACGAACACAGTGGAAAATTACTCCAATAAAAAATAAAAATTAAATTTAAAAATCCAACAAAACTAAGGAGACATCAGCTTGTGTGGGTTTGTCCGGGCACACTCCACTCTAATTTATAACCGAGAAACACCACAGGCCGCAAGGGCTTTTCCCTAGTTACCAGGGTGGGGAACATAGAAAGGCTGCTGCCCTCTGGCAGTTACCTGCAAAAGCAGTTTTAAAGCCTGTGCTAATGGTCATTTCATAGGAATAAGTACTGCAGAAGTGTAAATGAAACCTGCCCTCAAAATGTCTTCAGGGAGGTAATGGCCAAAACATTTCAAAATGTGACACATACTTTAAGAGAACACTTTGAAGAACTAAGGGGAAATCACAGCTTGAAAAATAAAAAGGACATGCCTTAAAGCTCAATTTCAACGGATTATGAGGCACGTGCGAATTCAACCACAAAGAGGTATCAGGTCACACTTTTCAGAATAACCATCAGCAAGAAAACTACAAACAATAAATGCTGAAGGTGTTGTGGAGAAATGCATACCCTCAACTGCAAGTAGGACATAAGTTGGAAAGGGCCACCAACTAGAACAGAATGGGGGTGCCTTAAAAACGTAAACATTGAGCTACCATATGATCCAGCAGGCCCACTCCTCCACCTATAATCTAAGAAGAGAGAATTGGAAAGACACAGGCAGGCAAATCTGCATTGCACAGTATTACAATATCCAAGATATGGAAGTAACCAAAAAGTCCACCAACAGATGGGTGGACAAAGAAGTACTCCTCCATGTACAGATGGAATATTCGCTAGTGAAAAAAATGAAACAATACCATTTGCAGCGCCATAGATGAGTCTAGACGTAATCACGCCACAGGTAGTCAGTGAGAAAGCAAAATACATATATCCTATGATATCACTTTCAGGAGTTACTTAAAAATTGATACCAATGAAGATATTTCCACAGAGAAAGGCAATCACAGTTTCATTAAAAAACTTATGGTTCACCAAATAGAAAGGGATGAGGATTGGATACATTACCATATTGGGGTTAACAGAGATATACAAACCATGTGAAATATATAACCACCAAAGACGTACGGAAGACCAGGAGAAGACTACTCAACATTGTGTCATAACCTACATGGGAAAAGGATGCGAGGAAGAAAAGATACACGTATATGTGTGAAAGACCCACATCTTGCACACCTAGAGCAAACAAACCAATGTAATCAAATCTGCTGGGATAAAAAATAAAAAGTAAATTACAAATATGAACAAGAAGTAATGAGACATAAACTTAAAGGGCTTTTTCCTGGCCCATTCCATTCTAATTTACAACCTAGAACACCACTTCCATTAAGCCTCTGTTTCCCCAGGTACCAAATTTGGTTAAGAAGAAATGCTGCCACCTTGTGGCCGTGTCCTGCAAGAGCAGCTTTAAACTCACAGCTAATGGTTACTTAACATTCACAAGGACTCAGGGCTGTAAAGGACACCTGCCCTAAAAAATTGTGCTGAAGTAGTGAATGGACAAAAAAATTCAAAACAGGCAGATGTTTCAAGAAGAGACTATGAAGAGTTATGTATTACTCACGCTCTTTTAAAAAAAAAGGAAAATGGATACAAGCTCAACCTCAGGGTGTGTTAGACCCATGCAATCTAATCTACGAAAAGTTTCAACTTACACCAGTCGACTGACCATCAGCAAAAAGTATACGAACAATAAATGCTGAAGGGGTTTTAGAGCACTGTGTACCCTCTACCTGCTGGTGAGACGTAAAGGGGTAACAGCCAATAATGAGAAAAGAAAGGAGCTGTGTTTAAAAGTAAAAATGGAGGTACCATTCAATCCAGCAGGCGCACCATTGGATCTCTCACCTGAGAAGACAAGAATCGAGAAGACACAGGCCGCAAAAGCTGCAGTGCAGCCTTATTAACAATAGCCAGGACAGTGAAGCAATCAAAATGTCCAACAACAGGTGAATGGATAAAGAAGAAGTGGTCCATGTACACAATGGAATATTAGCCATGGAAAACAACGAACCATTGCTCTTTGAGGCACCACAAATGAGTCTGCAGATAATCATGAAAGATGAGGTAAGTTGGAAAGCAAAAGACCTGTATTCTATGATATAACTTATAGGCGTTCTCTAATAACTGACACAAATGAACATATTTCCACAGAGAAAGACACTCACAGACTTAGAAAATAAAACTATGCTCAACTAAAAGGAAAGGTGGGGGAATGGATAAATTAAGATTACTGTTACTATATGTATACAAACACAAATTATATAAATATCTCAAAAATACCGACCATATAGCAAGGGAGGTCTGCGGAACCCTCTGTAACATTTTACATGGGAAGAGGATCTGTACTTGAATAGACATATATAATGTACAAATGAACCAGATTGTGTTCACCTAGGACAAACAATATTCTAAGCTTTACCCCAATTTAAAAAAAAAATTAAAACCAAGAAAAATAATGAGACATAAACTTATAGGGCTTTCTCCGTGCACATTCCAATGTAATTTACAACCTAGGAACACGACTTCCAGAAAGGCTCTGCTGCCCTACTACCCAGATTTGGGAATGGAGAAATGCTGCCTGCTTCAGGTCACTTCCCACAACAGGAGCTTTAAAACCATTGCTAAAGGTCACTAAATATTCACAAAACTTGCAGTTCGGTAAATGACACCTGCTCTCTATAAAGAGTCTCAGGTGGAAAATCGACCAAAAAATTCAAAAGAGGGCAACCTTCCAAGAAGACAATATCAAGAGTTATATTGTACTCCCAATTGTTTCCTTTTTTCAACAGAAAAGAAAACGGCGGTGAAAAATGATGAGTTTTACGAATTTTCAAAGCCATGCAAACCCAAATTACAAAACCCTATCAGCTCACAGCAGCCAGCAGGGCCATTAACATAAATGCTGCAAACAATAGATACTGAAGCGATTGTTCAGAAATGTGTACCCTCGATTCTAAGGGGGACGTGGTAAGTGCCACTAATGAGAACACAAAGAAGGTGCTTTGAAAAGGGAAAAACGATGCTACCAGTCAGTCAATCACACCCACTGCTGGGGCTATCACCTGAGAAAATGAGAATCAAAAAGTCACAGGCTGGCAATCCTGCACTCCAACAATATTTACCATAGCCAACACTTGGAAGCAATGAAAATGTCCATCAACCGAGGAATGCACAAAGAAGAAGTGGTCCACGTACACAGTGGAAAATTACTCCAATAAAAAATAAAAATTAAATTTAAAAATCCAACAAAACTAAGGAGACATCAGCTTGTGTGGGTTTGTCCGGGCACACTCCACTCTAATTTATAACCGAGAAACACCACAGGCCGCAAGGGCTTTTCCCTAGTTACCAGGGTGGGGAACATAGAAAGGCTGCTGCCCTCTGGCAGTTACCTGCAAAAGCAGTTTTAAAGCCTGTGCTAATGGTCATTTCATAGGAATAAGTACTGCAGAAGTGTAAATGAAACCTGCCCTCAAAATGTCTTCAGGGAGGTAATGGCCAAAACATTTCAAAATGTGACACATACTTTAAGAGAACACTTTGAAGAACTAAGGGGAAATCACAGCTTGAAAAATAAAAAGGACATGCCTTAAAGCTCAATTTCAACGGATTATGAGGCACGTGCGAATTCAACCACAAAGAGGTATCAGGTCACACTTTTCAGAATAACCATCAGCAAGAAAACTACAAACAATAAATGCTGAAGGTGTTGTGGAGAAATGCATACCCTCAACTGCAAGTAGGACATAAGTTGGAAAGGGCCACCAACTAGAACAGAATGGGGGTGCCTTAAAAACGTAAACATTGAGCTACCATATGATCCAGCAGGCCCACTCCTCCACCTATAATCTAAGAAGAGAGAATTGGAAAGACACAGGCAGGCAAATCTGCATTGCACAGTATTACAATATCCAAGATATGGAAGTAACCAAAAAGTCCACCAACAGATGGGTGGACAAAGAAGTACTCCTCCATGTACAGATGGAATATTCGCTAGTGAAAAAAATGAAACAATACCATTTGCAGCGCCATAGATGAGTCTAGACGTAATCACGCCACAGGTAGTCAGTGAGAAAGCAAAATACATATATCCTATGATATCACTTTCAGGAGTTACTTAAAAATTGATACCAATGAAGATATTTCCACACAGAAAGGCAATCACAGTTTCATTAAAAAACTTATGGTTCACCAAATAGAAAGGGATGAGGATTGGATACATTACCATATTGGGGTTAACAGAGATATACAAACCATGTGAAATATATAACCACCAAAGACGTACGGAAGACCAGGAGAAGACTACTCAACATTGTGTCATAACCTACATGGGAAAAGGATGCGAGGAAGAAAAGATACACGTATATGTGTGAAAGACCCACATCTTGCACACCTAGAGCAAACAAACCAATGTAATCAAATCTGCTGGGATAAAAAATAAAAAGTAAATTACAAATATGAACAAGAAGTAATGAGACATAAACTTAAAGGGCTTTTTCCTGGCCCATTCCATTCTAATTTACAACCTAGAACACCACTTCCATTAAGCCTCTGTTTCCCCAGGTACCAAATTTGGTAAAGAAGAAATGCTGCCACCTTGTGGCCGTGTCCTGCAAGAGCAGCTTTAAACTCACAGCTAATGGTTACTTAACATTCACAAGGACTCAGGGCTGTAAAGGACACCTGCCCTAAAAAATTGTGCTGAAGTAGTGAATGGACAAAAAAATTCAAAACAGGCAGATGTTTCAAGAAGAGACTATGAAGAGTTATGTATTACTCACGCTCTTTTAAAAAAAAAGGAAAATGGATACAAGCTCAACCTCAGGGTGTGTTAGACCCATGCAATCTAATCTACGAAAAGTTTCAACTTACACCAGTCGACTGACCATCAGCAAAAAGTATACGAACAATAAATGCTGAAGGGGTTTTAGAGAACTGTGTACCCTCTACCTGCTGGTGAGACGTAAAGGGGTAACAGCCAATAATGAGAAAAGAAAGGAGCTGTGTTTAAAAGTAAAAATGGAGGTACCATTCAATCCAGCAGGCGCACCATTGGATCTCTCACCTGAGAAGACAAGAATCGAGAAGACACAGGCCGCAAAAGCTGCAGTGCAGCCTTATTCACAATAGCCAAGACAGTGAAGCAATCAAAATGTCCAACAACAGGTGAATGGATAAAGAAGAAGTGGTCCATGTACACAATGGAATATTAGCCATGGAAAACAACGAACCATTGCTCTTTGAGGCACCACAAATGAGTCTGCAGATAATCATGAAAGATGAGGTAAGTTGGAAAGCAAAAGACCTGTATTCTATGATATCACTTATAGGCGTTCTCTAATAACTGACACAAATGAACATATTTCCACAGAGAAAGACACTCACAGACTTAGAAAATAAAACTATGCTCAACTAAAAGGAAAGGTGGGGGAATGGATAAATTAAGATTACTGTTACTATATGTATACAAACACAAATTATATAAATATCTCAAAAATACCGACCATATAGCAAGGGAGGTCTGCGGAACCCTCTGTAACATTTTACATGGGAAGAGGATCTGTACTTGAATAGACATATATAATGTACAAATGAACCAGATTGTGTTCACCTAGGACAAACAATATTCTAAGCTTTACCCCAATTAAAAAAAAAAAAATTAAAACCAAGAAGAAATAATGAGACATAAACTTATAGGGCTTTCTCCGTGCACATTCCAATGTAATTTACAACCTAGGAACACGACTTCCAGAAAGGCTCTGCTGCCCTACTACCCAGATTTGGGAATGGAGAAATGCTGCCTGCTTCAGGTCACTTCCCACAACAGAAGCTTTAAAACCATTGCTAAAGGTCACTAAATATTCACAAAACTTGCAGTTCGGTAAATGACACCTGCTCTCTAAAAAGAGTCTCAGGTGGAAAATCGACCAAAAAATTCAAAAGAGGGCAACCTTCCAAGAAGACAATATCAAGAGTTATATTGTACTCCCAATTGTTTCCTTTTTTCAACAGAAAAGAAAACGGCGGTGAAAAATGATGAGTTTTACGAATTTTCAAAGCCATGCAAACCCAAATTACAAAACCCTACCAGCTCACAGCAGCCAGCAGGGCCATTAGCATAAATGCTGCAAACAATAGATACTGAAGCGATTGTGGAGAAATGTGTACCCTCGATTCTAAGGGGGACGTGGTAAGTGCCACTAATGAAAACACAAAGAAGGTGCTTTGAAAAGGGAAAAACGATGCTACCAGTCAGTCAATCACACCCACTGCTGGGGCTATCACCTGAGAAAATGAGAATCAAAAAGTCACAGGCTGGCAATCCTGCACTCCAACAATATTTACCATAGCCAACACTTGGAAGCAATGAAAATGTCCATCAACCGAGGAATGCACAAAGAAGAAGTGGTCCACGAACACAGTGGAAAATTACTCCAATAAAAAATAAAAATTAAATTTAAAAATCCAACAAAACTAAGGAGACATCAGCTTGTGTGGGTTTGTCCGGGCACACTCCACTCTAATTTATAACCGAGAAACACCACAGGCCGCAAGGGCTTTTCCCTAGTTACCAGGGTGGGGAACATAGAAAGGCTGCTGCCCTCTGGCAGTTACCTGCAAAAGCAGTTTTAAAGCCTGTGCTAATGGTCATTTCATAGGAATAAGTACTGCAGAAGTGTAAATGAAACCTGCCCTCAAAATGTCTTCAGGGAGGTAATGGCCAAAACATTTCAAAATGTGACACATACTTTAAGAGAACACTTTGAAGAACTAAGGGGAAATCACAGCTTGAAAAATAAAAAGGACATGCCTTAAAGCTCAATTTCAACGGATTATGAGGCACGTGCGAATTCAACCACAAAGAGGTATCAGGTCACACTTTTCAGAATAACCATCAGCAAGAAAACTACAAACAATAAATGCTGAAGGTGTTGTGGAGAAATGCATACCCTCAACTGCAAGTAGGACATAAGTTGGAAAGGGCCACCAACTAGAACAGAATGGGGGTGCCTTAAAAACGTAAACATTGAGCTACCATATGATCCAGCAGGCCCACTCCTCCACCTATAATCTAAGAAGAGAGAATTGGAAAGACACAGGCAGGCAAATCTGCATTGCACAGTATTACAATATCCAAGATATGGAAGTAACCAAAAAGTCCACCAACAGATGGGTGGACAAAGAAGTACTCCTCCATGTACAGATGGAATATTCGCTAGTGAAAAAAATGAAACAATACCATTTGCAGCGCCATAGATGAGTCTAGACGTAATCACGCCACAGGTAGTCAGTGAGAAAGCAAAATACATATATCCTATGATATCACTTTCAGGAGTTACTTAAAAATTGATACCAATGAAGATATTTCCACAGAGAAAGGCAATCACAGTTTCATTAAAAAACTTATGGTTCACCAAATAGAAAGGGATGAGGATTGGATACATTACCATATTGGGGTTAACAGAGATATACAAACCATGTGAAATATATAACCACCAAAGACGTACGGAAGACCAGGAGAAGACTACTCAACATTGTGTCATAACCTACATGGGAAAAGGATGCGAGGAAGAAAAGATACACGTATATGTGTGAAAGACCCACATCTTGCACACCTAGAGCAAACAAACCAATGTAATCAAATCTGCTGGGATAAAAAATAAAAAGTAAATTACAAATATGAACAAGAAGTAATGAGACATAAACTTAAAGGGCTTTTTCCTGGCCCATTCCATTCTAATTTACAACCTAGAACACCACTTCCATTAAGCCTCTGTTTCCCCAGGTACCAAATTTGGTAAAGAAGAAATGCTGCCACCTTGTGGCCGTGTCCTGCAAGAGCAGCTTTAAACTCACAGCTAATGGTTACTTAACATTCACAAGGACTCAGGGCTGTAAAGGACACCTGCCCTAAAAAATTGTGCTGAAGTAGTGAATGGACAAAAAAATTCAAAACAGGCAGATGTTTCAAGAAGAGACTATGAAGAGTTATGTATTACTCACGCTCTTTTTAAAAAAAAGGAAAATGGATACAAGCTCAACCTCAGGGTGTGTTAGACCCATGCAATCTAATCTACGAAAAGTTTCAACTTACACCAGTCGACTGACCATCAGCAAAAAGTATACGAACAATAAATGCTGAAGGGGTTTTAGAGCACTGTGTACCCTCTACCTGCTGGTGAGACGTAAAGGGGTAACAGCCAATAATGAGAAAAGAAAGGAGCTGTGTTTAAAAGTAAAAATGGAGGTACCATTCAATCCAGCAGGCGCACCATTGGATCTCTCACCTGAGAAGACAAGAATCGAGAAGACACAGGCCGCAAAAGCTGCAGTGCAGCCTTATTCACAATAGCCAAGACAGTGAAGCAATCAAAATGTCCAACAACAGGTGAATGGATAAAGAAGAAGTGGTCCATGTACACAATGGAATATTAGCCATGGAAAACAACGAACCATTGCTCTTTGAGGCACCACAAATGAGTCTGCAGATAATCATGAAAGATGAGGTAAGTTGGAAAGCAAAAGACCTGTATTCTATGATATCACTTATAGGCATTCTCTAATAACTGACACAAATGAACATATTTCCACAGAGAAAGACACTCACAGACTTAGAAAATAAAACTATGCTCAACTGAAAGGAAAGGTGGGGGAATGGATAAATTAAGATTACTGTTACTATATGTATACAAACACAAATTATATAAATATCTCAAAAATACCGACCATATAGCAAGGGAGGTCTGCGGAACCCTCTGTAACATTTTACATGGGAAGAGGATCTGTACTTGAATAGACATATATAATGTACAAATGAACCAGATTGTGTTCACCTAGGACAAACAATATTCTAAGCTTTACCCCAATTAAAAAAAAAAAATTAAAACCAAGAAGAAATAATGAGACATAAACTTATAGGGCTTTCTCCGTGCACATTCCAATGTAATTTACAACCTAGGAACACGACTTCCAGAAAGGCTCTGCTGCCCTACTACCCAGATTTGGGAATGGAGAAATGCTGCCTGCTTCAGGTCACTTCCCACAACAGAAGCTTTAAAACCATTGCTAAAGGTCACTAAATATTCACAAAACTTGCAGTTCGGTAAATGACACCTGCTCTCTAAAAAGAGTCTCAGGTGGAAAATCGACCAAAAAATTCAAAAGAGGGCAACCTTCCAAGAAGACAATATCAAGAGTTATATTGTACTCCCAATTGTTTCCTTTTTTCAACAGAAAAGAAAACGGCGGTGAAAAATGATGAGTTTTACGAATTTTCAAAGCCTTGCAAACCCAAATTACAAAACCCTACCAGCTCACAGCAGCCAGCAGGGCCATTAGCATAAATGCTGCAAACAATAGATACTGAAGCGATTGTGGAGAAATGTGTACCCTCGATTCTAAGGGGGACGTGGTAAGTGCCACTAATGAAAACACAAAGAAGGTGCTTTGAAAAGGGAAAAACGATGCTACCAGTCAGTCAATCACACCCACTGCTGGGGCTATCACCTGAGAAAATGAGAATCAAAAAGTCACAGGCTGGCAATCCTGCACTCCAACAATATTTACCATAGCCAACACTTGGAAGCAATGAAAATGTCCATCAACCGAGGAATGCACAAAGAAGAAGTGGTCCACGAACACAGTGGAAAATTACTCCAATAAAAAATAAAAATTAAATTTAAAAATCCAACAAAACTAAGGAGACATCAGCTTGTGTGGGTTTGTCCGGGCACACTCCACTCTAATTTATAACCGAGAAACACCACAGGCCGCAAGGGCTTTTCCCTAGTTACCAGGGTGGGGAACATAGAAAGGCTGCTGCCCTCTGGCAGTTACCTGCAAAAGCAGTTTTAAAGCCTGTGCTAATGGTCATTTCATAGGAATAAGTACTGCAGAAGTGTAAATGAAACCTGCCCTCAAAATGTCTTCAGGGAGGTAATGGCCAAAACATTTCAAAATGTGACACATACTTTAAGAGAACACTTTGAAGAACTAAGGGGAAATCACAGCTTGAAAAATAAAAAGGACATGCCTTAAAGCTCAATTTCAACGGATTATGAGGCACGTGCGAATTCAACCACAAAGAGGTATCAGGTCACACTTTTCAGAATAACCATCAGCAAGAAAACTACAAACAATAAATGCCGAAGGTGTTGTGGAGAAATGCATACCCTCAACTGCAAGTAGGACATAAGTTGGAAAGGGCCACCAACTAGAACAGAATGGGGGCGCCTTAAAAACGTAAACATTGAGCTACCATATGATCCAGCAGGCCCACTCCTCCACCTATAATCTAAGAAGAGAGAATTGGAAAGACACAGGCAGGCAAATCTGCATTGCACAGTATTACAATATCCAAGATATGGAAGTAACCAAAAAGTCCACCAACAGATGGGTGGACAAAGAAGTACTCCTCCATGTACAGATGGAATATTCGCTAGTGAAAAAAATGAAACAATACCATTTGCAGCGCCATAGATGAGTCTAGACGTAATCACGCCACAGGTAGTCAGTGAGAAAGCAAAATACATATATCCTATGATATCACTTTCAGGAGTTACTTAAAAATTGATACCAATGAAGATATTTCCACAGAGAAAGGCAATCACAGTTTCATTAAAAAACTTATGGTTCACCAAATAGAAAGGGATGAGGATTGGATACATTACCATATTGGGGTTAACAGAGATATACAAACCATGTGAAATATATAACCACCAAAGACGTACGGAAGACCAGGAGAAGACTACTCAACATTGTGTCATAACCTACATGGGAAAAGGATGCGAGGAAGAAAAGATACACGTATATGTGTGAAAGACCCACATCTTGCACACCTAGAGCAAACAAACCAATGTAATCAAATCTGCTGGGATAAAAAATAAAAAGTAAATTACAAATATGAACAAGAAGTAATGAGACATAAACTTAAAGGGCTTTTTCCTGGCCCATTCCATTCTAATTTACAACCTAGAACACCACTTCCATTAAGCCTCTGTTTCCCCAGGTACCAAATTTGGTAAAGAAGAAATGCTGCCACCTTGTGGCCGTGTCCTGCAAGAGCAGCTTTAAACTCACAGCTAATGGTTACTTAACATTCACAAGGACTCAGGGCTGTAAAGGACACCTGCCCTAAAAAATTGTGCTGAAGTAGTGAATGGACAAAAAAATTCAAAACAGGCAGATGTTTCAAGAAGAGACTATGAAGAGTTATGTATTACTCACGCTCTTTTAAAAAAAAAGGAAAATGGATACAAGCTCAACCTCAGGGTGTGTTAGACCCATGCAATCTAATCTACGAAAAGTTTCAACTTACACCAGTCGACTGACCATCAGCAAAAAGTATACGAACAATAAATGCTGAAGGGGTTTTAGAGCACTGTGTACCCTCTACCTGCTGGTGAGACGTAAAGGGGTAACAGCCAATAATGAGAAAAGAAAGGAGCTGTGTTTAAAAGTAAAAATGGAGGTACCATTCAATCCAGCAGGCGCACCATTGGATCTCTCACCTGAGAAGACAAGAATCGAGAAGACACAGGCCGCAAAAGCTGCAGTGCAGCCTTATTCACAATAGCCAAGACAGTGAAGCAATCAAAATGTCCAACAACAGGTGAATGGATAAAGAAGAAGTGGTCCATGTACACAATGGAATATTAGCCATGGAAAACAACGAACCATTGCTCTTTGAGGCACCACAAATGAGTCTGCAGATAATCATGAAAGATGAGGTAAGTTGGAAAGCAAAAGACCTGTATTCTATGATATCACTTATAGGCGTTCTCTAATAACTGACACAAATGAACATATTTCCACAGAGAAAGACACTCACAGACTTAGAAAATAAAACTATGCTCAACTAAAAGGAAAGGTGGGGGAATGGATAAATTAAGATTACTGTTACTATATGTATACAAACACAAATTATATAAATATCTCAAAAATACCGACCATATAGCAAGGGAGGTCTGCGGAACCCTCTGTAACATTTTACATGGGAAGAGGATCTGTACTTGAATAGACATATATAATGTACAAATGAACCAGATTGTGTTCACCTAGGACAAACAATATTCTAAGCTTTACCCCAATTAAAAAAAAAAAAAATTAAAACCAAGAAGAAATAATGAGACATAAACTTATAGGGCTTTCTCCGTGCACATGCCAATGTAATTTACAACCTAGGAACACGACTTCCAGAAAGGCTCTGCTGCCCTACTACCCAGATTTGGGAATGGAGAAATGCTGCCTGCTTCAGGTCACTTCCCACAACAGAAGCTTTAAAACCATTGCTAAAGGTCACTAAATATTCACAAAACTTGCAGTTCGGTAAATGACACCTGCTCTCTAAAAAGAGTCTCAGGTGGAAAATCGACCAAAAAATTCAAAAGAGGGCAACCTTCCAAGAAGACAATATCAAGAGTTATATTGTACTCCCAATTGTTTCCTTTTTTCAACAGAAAAGAAAACGGCGGTGAAAAATGATGAGTTTTACGAATTTTCAAAGCCATGCAAACCCAAATTACAAAACCCTACCAGCTCACAGCAGCCAGCAGGGCCATTAGCATAAATGCTGCAAACAATAGATACTGAAGCGATTGTGGAGAAATGTGTACCCTCGATTCTAAGGGGGACGTGGTAAGTGCCACTAATGAAAACACAAAGAAGGTGCTTTGAAAAGGGAAAAACGATGCTACCAGTCAGTCAATCACACCCACTGCTGGGGCTATCACCTGAGAAAATGAGAATCAAAAAGTCACAGGCTGGCAATCCTGCACTCCAACAATATTTACCATAGCCAACACTTGGAAGCAATGAAAATGTCCATCAACCGAGGAATGCACAAAGAAGAAGTGGTCCACGAACACAGTGGAAAATTACTCCAATAAAAAATAAAAATTAAATTTAAAAATCCAACAAAACTAAGGAGACATCAGCTTGTGTGGGTTTGTCCGGGCACACTCCACTCTAATTTATAACCGAGAAACACCACAGGCCGCAAGGGCTTTTCCCTAGTTACCAGGGTGGGGAACATAGAAAGGCTGCTGCCCTCTGGCAGTTACCTGCAAAAGCAGTTTTAAAGCCTGTGCTAATGGTCATTTCATAGGAATAAGTACTGCAGAAGTGTAAATGAAACCTGCCCTCAAAATGTCTTCAGGGAGGTAATGGCCAAAACATTTCAAAATGTGACACATACTTTAAGAGAACACTTTGAAGAACTAAGGGGAAATCACAGCTTGAAAAATAAAAAGGACATGCCTTAAAGCTCAATTTCAACGGATTATGAGGCACGTGCGAATTCAACCACAAAGAGGTATCAGGTCACACTTTTCAGAATAACCATCAGCAAGAAAACTACAAACAATAAATGCTGAAGGTGTTGTGGAGAAATGCATACCCTCAACTGCAAGTAGGACATAAGTTGGAAAGGGCCACCAACTAGAACAGAATGGGGGTGCCTTAAAAACGTAAACATTGAGCTACCATATGATCCAGCAGGCCCACTCCTCCACCTATAATCTAAGAAGAGAGAATTGGAAAGACACAGGCAGGCAAATCTGCATTGCACAGTATTACAATATCCAAGATATGGAAGTAACCAAAAAGTCCACCAACAGATGGGTGGACAAAGAAGTACTCCTCCATGTACAGATGGAATATTCGCTAGTGAAAAAAATGAAACAATACCATTTGCAGCGCCATAGATGAGTCTAGACGTAATCACGCCACAGGTAGTCAGTGAGAAAGCAAAATACATATATCCTATGATATCACTTTCAGGAGTTACTTAAAAATTGATACCAATGAAGATATTTCCACAGAGAAAGGCAATCACAGTTTCATTAAAAAACTTATGGTTCACCAAATAGAAAGGGATGAGGATTGGATACATTACCATATTGGGGTTAACAGAGATATACAAACCATGTGAAATATATAACCACCAAAGACGTACGGAAGACCAGGAGAAGACTACTCAACATTGTGTCATAACCTACATGGGAAAAGGATGCGAGGAAGAAAAGATACACGTATATGTGTGAAAGACCCACATCTTGCACACCTAGAGCAAACAAACCAATGTAATCAAATCTGCTGGGATAAAAAATAAAAAGTAAATTACAAATATGAACAAGAAGTAATGAGACATAAACTTAAAGGGCTTTTTCCTGGCCCATTCCATTCTAATTTACAACCTAGAACACCACTTCCATTAAGCCTCTGTTTCCCCAGGTACCAAATTTGGTAAAGAAGAAATGCTGCCACCTTGTGGCCGTGTCCTGCAAGAGCAGCTTTAAACTCACAGCTAATGGTTACTTAACATTCACAAGGACTCAGGGCTGTAAAGGACACCTGCCCTAAAAAATTGTGCTGAAGTAGTGAATGGACAAAAAAATTCAAAACAGGCAGATGTTTCAAGAAGAGACTATGAAGAGTTATGTATTACTCACGCTCTTTTAAAAAAAAAGGAAAATGGATACAAGCTCAACCTCAGGGTGTGTTAGACCCATGCAATCTAATCTACGAAAAGTTTCAACTTACACCAGTCGACTGACCATCAGCAAAAAGTATACGAACAATAAATGCTGAAGGGGTTTTAGAGCACTGTGTACCCTCTACCTGCTGGTGAGACGTAAAGGGGTAACAGCCAATAATGAGAAAAGAAAGGAGCTGTGTTTAAAAGTAAAAATGGAGGTACCATTCAATCCAGCAGGCGCACCATTGGATCTCTCACCTGAGAAGACAAGAATCGAGAAGACACAGGCCGCAAAAGCTGCAGTGCAGCCTTATTCACAATAGCCAAGACAGTGAAGCAATCAAAATGTCCAACAACAGGTGAATGGATAAAGAAGAAGTGGTCCATGTACACAATGGAATATTAGCCATGGAAAACAACGAACCATTGCTCTTTGAGGCACCACAAATGAGTCTGCAGATAATCATGAAAGATGAGGTAAGTTGGAAAGCAAAAGACCTGTATTCTATGATATCACTTATAGGCGTTATCTAATAACTGACACAAATGAACATATTTCCACAGAGAAAGACACTCACAGACTTAGAAAATAAAACTATGCTCAACTAAAAGGAAAGGTGGGGGAATGGATAAATTAAGATTACTGTTACTATATGTATACAAACACAAATTATATAAATATCTCAAAAATACCGACCATATAGCAAGGGAGGTCTGCGGAACCCTCTGTAACATTTTACATGGGAAGAGGATCTGTACTTGAATAGACATATATAATGTACAAATGAACCAGATTGTGTTCACCTAGGACAAACAATATTCTAAGCTTTACCCCAATTAAAAAAAAAAAAATTAAAACCAAGAAGAAATAATGAGACATAAACTTATAGGGCTTTCTCCGTGCACATTCCAATGTAATTTACAACCTAGGAACACGACTTCCAGAAAGGCTCTGCTGCCCTACTACCCAGATTTGGGAATGGAGAAATGCTGCCTGCTTCAGGTCACTTCCCACAACAGAAGCTTTAAAACCATTGCTAAAGGTCACTAAATATTCACAAAACTTGCAGTTCGGTAAATGACACCTGCTCTCTAAAAAGAGTCTCAGGTGGAAAATCGACCAAAAAATTCAAAAGAGGGCAACCTTCCAAGAAGACAATATCAAGAGTTATATTGTACTCCCAATTGTTTCCTTTTTTCAACAGAAAAGAAAACGGCGGTGAAAAATGATGAGTTTTACGAATTTTCAAAGCCATGCAAACCCAAATTACAAAACCCTACCAGCTCACAGCAGCCAGCAGGGCCATTAGCATAAATGCTGCAAACAATAGATACTGAAGCGATTGTGGAGAAATGTGTACCCTCGATTCTAAGGGGGACGTGGTAAGTGCCACTAATGAAAACACAAAGAAGGTGCTTTGAAAAGGGAAAAACGATGCTACCAGTCAGTCAATCACACCCACTGCTGGGGCTATCACCTGAGAAAATGAGAATCAAAAAGTCACAGGCTGGCAATCCTGCACTCCAACAATATTTACCATAGCCAACACTTGGAAGCAATGAAAATGTCCATCAACCGAGGAATGCACAAAGAAGAAGTGGTCCACGTACACAGTGGAAAATTACTCCAATAAAAAATAAAAATTAAATTTAAAAATCCAACAAAACTAAGGAGACATCAGCTTGTGTGGGTTTGTCCGGGCACACTCCACTCTAATTTATAACCGAGAAACACCACAGGCCGCAAGGGCTTTTCCCTAGTTACCAGGGTGGGGAACATAGAAAGGCTGCTGCCCTCTGGCAGTTACCTGCAAAAGCAGTTTTAAAGCCTGTGCTAATGGTCATTTCATAGGAATAAGTACTGCAGAAGTGTAAATGAAACCTGCCCTCAAAATGTCTTCAGGGAGGTAATGGCCAAAACATTTCAAAATGTGACACATACTTTAAGAGAACACTTTGAAGAACTAAGGGGAAATCACAGCTTGAAAAATAAAAAGGACATGCCTTAAAGCTCAATTTCAACGGATTATGAGGCACGTGCGAATTCAACCACAAAGAGGTATCAGGTCACACTTTTCAGAATAACCATCAGCAAGAAAACTACAAACAATAAATGCTGAAGGTGTTGTGGAGAAATGCATACCCTCAACTGCAAGTAGGACATAAGTTGGAAAGGGCCACCAACTAGAACAGAATGGGGGTGCCTTAAAAACGTAAACATTGAGCTACCATATGATCCAGCAGGCCCACTCCTCCACCTATAATCTAAGAAGAGAGAATTGGAAAGACACAGGCAGGCAAATCTGCATTGCACAGTATTACAATATCCAAGATATGGAAGTAACCAAAAAGTCCACCAACAGATGGGTGGACAAAGAAGTACTCCTCCATGTACAGATGGAATATTCGCTAGTGAAAAAAATGAAACAATACCATTTGCAGCGCCATAGATGAGTCTAGACGTAATCACGCCACAGGTAGTCAGTGAGAAAGCAAAATACATATATCCTATGATATCACTTTCAGGAGTTACTTAAAAATTGATACCAATGAAGATATTTTCACAGAGAAAGGCAATCACAGTTTCATTAAAAAACTTATGGTTCACCAAATAGAAAGGGATGAGGATTGGATACATTACCATATTGGGGTTAACAGAGATATACAAACCATGTGAAATATATAACCACCAAAGACGTACGGAAGACCAGGAGAAGACTACTCAACATTGTGTCATAACCTACATGGGAAAAGGATGCGAGGAAGAAAAGATACACGTATATGTGTGAAAGACCCACATCTTGCACACCTAGAGCAAACAAACCAATGTAATCAAATCTGCTGGGATAAAAAATAAAAAGTAAATTACAAATATGAACAAGAAGTAATGAGACATAAACTTAAAGGGCTTTTTCCTGGCCCATTCCATTCTAATTTACAACCTAGAACACCACTTCCATTAAGCCTCTGTTTCCCCAGGTACCAAATTTGGTAAAGAAGAAATGCTGCCACCTTGTGGCCGTGTCCTGCAAGAGCAGCTTTAAACTCACAGCTAATGGTTACTTAACATTCACAAGGACTCAGGGCTGTAAAGGACACCTGCCCTAAAAAATTGTGCTGAAGTAGTGAATGGACAAAAAAATTCAAAACAGGCAGATGTTTCAAGAAGAGACTATGAAGAGTTATGTATTACTCACGCTCTTTTTAAAAAAAAGGAAAATGGATACAAGCTCAACCTCAGGGTGTGTTAGACCCATGCAATCTAATCTACGAAAAGTTTCAACTTACAC
Source organism: Balaenoptera physalus (assembly GCF_965194825.1). Classification (NCBI taxonomy): domain Eukaryota; kingdom Metazoa; phylum Chordata; class Mammalia; order Artiodactyla; family Balaenopteridae; genus Balaenoptera; species Balaenoptera physalus. Next base: position 678,405 of record NW_028126561.1, read on the forward strand.
CAGTCGACTGACCATCAGCAAAAAGTATACGAACAATAAATGCTGAAGGGGTTTTAGAGCACTGTGTACCCTCTACCTGCTGGTGAGACGTAAAGGGGTAACAGCCAATAATGAGAAAAGAAAGGAGCTGTGTTTAAAAGTAAAAATGGAGGTACCATTCAATCCAGCAGGCGCACCATTGGATCTCTCACCTGAGAAGACAAGAATCGAGAAGACACAGGCCGCAAAAGCTGCAGTGCAGCCTTATTCACAATAGCCAAGACAGTGAAGCAATCAAAATGTCCAACAACAGGTGAATGGATAAAGAAGAAGTGGTCCATGTACACAATGGAATATTAGCCATGGAAAACAACGAACCATTGCTCTTTGAGTCACCACAAATGAGTCTGCAGATAATCATGAAAGATGAGGTAAGTTGGAAAGCAAAAGACCTGTATTCTATGATATCACTTATAGGCGTTCTCTAATAACTGACACAAATGAACATATTTCCACAGAGAAAGACACTCACAGACTTAGAAAATAAAACTATGCTCAACTAAAAGGAAAGGTGGGGGAATGGATAAATTAAGATTACTGTTACTATATGTATACAAACACAAATTATATAAATATCTCAAAAATACCGACCATATAGCAAGGGAGGTCTGCGGAACCCTCTGTAACATTTTACATGGGAAGAGGATCTGTACTTGAATAGACATATATAATGTACAAATGAACCAGATTGTGTTCACCTAGGACAAACAATGTTCTAAGCTTTACCCCAATTAAAAAAAAAAAATTAAAACCAAGAAGAAATAATGAGACATAAACTTATAGGGCTTTCTCCGTGCACATTCTAATGTAATTTACAACCTAGGAACACGACTTCCAGAAAGGCTCTGCTGCCCTACTACCCAGATTTGGGAATGGAGAAATGCTGCCTGCTTCAGGTCACTTCCCACAACAGGAGCTTTAAAACCATTGCTAAAGGTCACTAAATATTCACAAAACTTGCAGTTCGGTAAATGACACCTGCTCTCTAAAAAGAGTCTCAGGTGGAAAATCGACCAAAAAATTCCAAAGAGGGCAACCTTCCAAGAAGACAATATCAAGAGTTATATTGTACTCCCAATTGTTTCCTTTTTTCAACAGAAAAGAAAACGGCGGTGAAAAATGATGAGTTTTACGAATTTTCAAAGCCATGCAAACCCAAATTACAAAACCCTATCAGCTCACAGCAGCCAGCAGGGCCATTAGCATAAATGCTGCAAACAATAAATACTGAAGCGATTGTGGAGAAATGTGTACCCTCGATTCTAAGGGGGACGTGGTAAGAGCCACTAATGAAAACACAAAGAAGGTGCTTTGAAAAGGGAAACACGGTGCTACCAGTCAGTGAATCACACCCACTGCTGGGCCTATCACCTGAGAAAATGAGAATCAAAAAGTCACAGGCTGGCAATCCTGCACTCCAACAATATTTACCATAGCCAACACTTGGAAGCAATGAAAATGTCCATCAACCGAGGAATGCACAAAGAAGAAGTGGTCCACGTACACAGTGGAAAATTACTCCAATAAAAAATAAAAATTAAATTTAAAAATCCAACAAAACTAAGGAGACATCAGCTTCTGTGGGTTTGTCCGGGCACACTCCACTCTAATTTATAACCGAGAAACACCACAGGCCGCAAGGGCTTTTCCCTAGTTACCAGGGTGGGCAACATAGAAAGGCTGCCGCCCTCTGGCAGTTACCTGCAAAAGCAGTTTTAAAGCCTGTGCTAATGGTCATTTCATAAGAATAAGTACTGCAGAAGTGTAAATGAAACCTGCCCTCAAAATGTCTTCAGGGAGGTAAAGGCCAAAACATTTCAAAATGTGACGCATACTTTAAGAGAACACTTTGAAGAACTAAGGGGGTAATCACAGCTTGAAAAATAAAAAGGACATGCCTTCAAGCTCAATTTCAACGGATTGTGAGGCACATGCGAATTCAACCACAAAGAGGTATCAGCTCACACTTGTCAGAATAACCATCAGCAAGAAAACTACAAACAATAAATGCTGAAGTTGTTGTGGAGAAATGCATACCCTCAACTTCAAATGGGACATAAATTGGAAAGGGCCACGAAGTAGAACAGAATTTGGATGCCTTAAAAACGTAAACATTGAGCTACCATATGATCCAGCAGGCCCACTCCTCCACCTATAATCTAAGAAGAGAGAATTGGAAAGACACAGGCAGGCAAATCTGCATTGCACGGTATTACAATAGCCAAGATATGGAAGTAACCAAAAAGTCCACCAACAGATGGGTGGACAAAGAAGTACTCCTCCATGTACAGATGGAATATTCGCTAGTGAAAAAAATGAAACAATACCATTTGCAGCGCCATAGATGAGTCTAGACGTAATCATGCCACGTGTAGTCAGTGAGAAAGCAAAATACATATATCCTATGATATCACTTTCAGGAGTTACTTAAAAATTGATACCAATGAAGATATTTCCACAGAGAAAGGCAATCACAGTTTCATTAAAAAACTTATGGTTCACCAAATAGAAAGGGATGAGGATTGGATACATTACCATATTGGGGTTAACAGAGATATACAAACCATGTGAAATATATAACCACCAAAGACGTACGCAAGACCAGGAGAAGACTACTCAACATTGTGTCATAACCTACATGGGAAAAGGATGCGAGGAAGAAAAGATACACGTATATGTGGGAAAGACCCACATCTTGCACACCTAGAGCAAACAAACCAATGTAATCAAATCTGCTGGGATAAAAAATAAAAAGTAAATTACAAACATGAACAAGAAGTAATGAGACATAAACTTAAAGGGCTTTTTCCTGGCCCATTCCATTGTAATTTACAACCTAGAACACCACTTCCATTAAGCCTCTGTTTACCCAGTTACCAAATTTGGTAAAGAAGAAATGCTGCCACCTTGTGGCCGTGTCCTGCAAGAGCAGCTTTAAACTCACAGCTAATGGTTACTTAACATTCACAAGGACTCAGGGCTGTAAAGGACACCTGCTCTAAAAAATTGTGCTGAAGTAGTGAATGGACAAAAAAATTCAAAACAGGCAGATGTTTAAAGAAGAGAGTATGAAGAGTTATGTATTACTCACGCTCTTTTAAAAAAAAAGGAAAACGGATACAAGCTCAACCTCAGGGTGTGTTAGACCCATGCAATCTAATCTACGAAAAGTTTCAACTTACACCAGTCGACTGACCATCAGCAAAAAGTATACGAACAATAAATGCTGAAGGGGTTTTAGATAACTGTGTACCCTCTACCTGCTGGTGAGACGTAAAGGGGTAACAGCCAATAATGAGAAAAGAAAGGAGCTGTGTTTAGAAGTAAAAATAAAGGTACCATTCAATCCCCAGGCGCACCATTGGACCTCTCACCTGAGAAGACAAGAATCGAGAAGACACAGGCCGCAAAAGCTGCAGTGCAGCCTTATTCACAATAGCCAAGACAGTGAAGCAATCAAAATGTCCACCAACAGGTGAATGGATAAAGAAGAAGTGGTCCATGTACACAATGGAATATTAGCCATGGAAAACAACGAACCATTGCTCTTTGAGGCACCCCAAATGAGTCTGCAGATAATCATGAAAGATGAGGTAAGTTGGAAAGCAAAAGACCTGTATTCTATGATATCACTTATAGGCGTTATCTAATAACTGACACAAATGTACATATTTCCACAGAGAAAGACACTCACAGACTTAGAAAACAAACTATGCTCAACTAAAAGGAAAGGTGGGGGGAATGGATAAATTAAGATTAGTGTTACTATATGTATACAAAGACATATTATCTATATATCTCAAAAAGACCGACCAGATAGCAAGGGAAGTCTGCGGAACCTTCTGTAACATTTTACATGGGAAGAGGATCTGTAGTTGAATAGATATATATAATGTACAAATGAACCAGATTGTGTACACCTAGGACAAACAATATTCTAAGCTTTACCCCAATTAAAAAAAAAATTTAAAACCAAGAAGAAATAATGAGACATAAACTTATGGGGCTTTCTCCATGCACATTCCAATGTAATTTACAACCTAGGAACACGACTTCCAGAAAGGCTCTGCTGCCCTACTACCCAGATTTGGGAATGGAGAAATGCTGCCTGCTTCAGGTCACTTCCCAAAACAGGAGCTTTAAAACCATTACTAAAGGTCACTAAATATTCACAAAACTTGCAGTTCGGTAAATGACACCTGCTCTCTAAAAAAAGTCTCAGGTGGAAAATAGACCAAAAAATTCAAAAGAGGGCAACCTTCCAAGAAGACAATATCAAGAGTTAGATTGTACTCCCAATTGTTTCCTTTTTTTAACTGAAAAGAAAACGGCGGTGAAAAATGATGAGTTTTACGAATTTTCAAAGCCATGCAAACCCAAATTACAAAACCCTATCAGCTCAGAGCAGCCAGTAGGGCCATTAGCATAAATGCTGCAAACAATAAATGCTGAAGCGATTGTGGAGAAATGCGTACCCTCGATTCTGAGGGGGACGTGGTAAGTGCCACTAATGAGAACACAAAGAAGGTACTTTGAAAAGGGAAAAACGATGCTACCAGTCAGTCAATCACACCCACTGCTGGGGCTATCACCTGAGAAAATGAGAATCAAAAAGTCACAGGCTGGCAATCCTGCACTCCAACAATATTTACCATAGCCAACACTTGGAAGCAATGAAAATGTCCATCAACCGAGGAATGCACAAAGAAGAAGTGGTCCACGTACACAGTGGAAAATTACTCCAATAAAAAATAAAAATTAAATTTAAAAATCCAACAAAACTAAGGAGACATCAGCTTGTGTGGGTTTGTCCGGGCACACTCCACTCTAATTTATAACCGAGAAACACCACAGGCCGCAAGGGCTTTTCCCTAGTTACCAGGGTGGGGAACATAGAAAGGCTGCTGCCCTCTGGCAGTTACCTGCAAAAGCAGTTTTAAAGCCTGTGCTAATGGTCATTTCATAGGAATAAGTACTGCAGAAGTGTAAATGAAACCTGCCCTCAAAATGTCTTCAGGGAGGTAATGGCCAAAACATTTCAAAATGTGACACATACTTTAAGAGAACACTTTGAAGAACTAAGGGGAAATCACAGCTTGAAAAATAAAAAGGACATGCCTTAAAGCTCAATTTCAACGGATTATGAGGCACGTGCGAATTCAACCACAAAGAGGTATCAGGTCACACTTTTCAGAATAACCATCAGCAAGAAAACTACAAACAATAAATGCCGAAGGTGTTGTGGAGAAATGCATACCCTCAACTGCAAGTAGGACATAAGTTGGAAAGGGCCACCAACTAGAACAGAATGGGGGTGCCTTAAAAACGTAAACATTGAGCTACCATATGATCCAGCAGGCCCACTCCTCCACCTATAATCTAAGAAGAGAGAATTGGAAAGACACAGGCAGGCAAATCTGCATTGCACAGTATTACAATATCCAAGATATGGAAGTAACCAAAAAATCCACCAACAGATGGGTGGACAAAGAAGTACTCCTCCATGTACAGATGGAATATTCGCTAGTGAAAAAAATGAAACAATACCATTTGCAGCGCCATAGATGAGTCTAGACGTAATCACGCCACAGGTAGTCAGTGAGAAAGCAAAATACATATATCCTATGATATCACTTTCAGGAGTTACTTAAAAATTGATACCAATGAAGATATTTCCACAGAGAAAGGCAATCACAGTTTCATTAAAAAACTTATGGTTCACCAAATAGAAAGGGATGAGGATTGGATACATTACCATATTGGGGTTAACAGAGATATACAAACCATGTGAAATATATAACCACCAAAGATGTACGGAAGACCAGGAGAAGACTACTCAACATTGTATCATAACCTACATGGGAAAAGGATGCGAGGAAGAAAACATACACGTATATGTGTGAAAGACCCACATCTTGCACACCTATAGCAAACAAACAAATGTAATCAAATCTGCTGGGATAAAAAATAAAAAGTAAATTACAAATATGAACAAGAAGTAATGAGACATAAACTTAAATGGCTTTTTCTTGGCCCATTCCATTCTAATTTACAACCTAGAACACCACTTCCATTAAGCCTGTTTCCCCAGTTACCAAATTTGGTAAAGAAGAAATGCTGCCACCTTGTGGCCGTGTCCGGCAAGAGCAGCTTTAAACTCACAGCTAATGGTTACTTAACATTCACAAGGACTCAGGGCTGTAAAGGACACCTGCCCTAAAAAATTGTGCTGAAGTAGTGAATGGACAAAAAAATTCAAAACAGGCAGATGTTTCAAGAAGAGACTATGAAGAGTTATGTATTACTCACGCTCTTTTAAAAAAAAAGGAAAATGGATACAAGCTCAACCTCAGGGTGTGTTAGACCCATGCAATCTAATCTACGAAAAGTTTCAACTTACACCAGTCGACAGACCATCAGCAAAAAGTATACGAACAATAAATGCTGAAGGGGTTTTAGAGAACTGTGTACCCTCTACCTGCTGGTGAGACGTAAAGGGGTAACAGCCAATAATGAGAAAAGAAAGGAGCTGTGTTTAGAAGTAAAAATCGAGGTACCATTCAATCCCCAGGCGCACCATTGGACCTCTCACCTGAGAAGACAAGAATCGAGAAGACACAGGCCGCAAAAGCTGCAGTGCAGCCTTATTCACAATAGCCAAGACAGTGAAGCAATCAAAATGTCCAACAACAGGTGAATGGATAAAGAAGAAGTGGTCCATGTACACAATGGAATATCAGCCATGGAAAACAACGAACCATTGTTCTTTGAGGCACCACAAATGAGTCTGCAGATAATCATGAAAGATGAGGTAAGTTGGAAAGCAAAAGACCTGTATTCTATGATATCACTTATAGGCGTTCTCTAATAACTGACACAAATGAACATATTTCCACAGAGAAAGACACTCACAGACTTAGAAAATAAAACTATGCTCAACTAAAAGGAAAGGTGGGGGAATGGATAAATTAAGATTACTGTTACTATATGTATACAAACACAAATTATATAAATATCTCAAAAATACCGACCATATAGCAAGGGAGGTCTGCGGAACCCTCTGTAACATTTTACATGGGAAGAGGATCTGTACTTGAATAGACATATATAATGTACAAATGAACCAGATTGTGTTCACCTAGGACAAACAATATTCTAAGCTTTACCCCAATTAAAAAAAAAAAAATTAAAACCAAGAAGAAATAATGAGACATAAACTTATAGGGCTTTCTCCGTGCACATTCCAATGTAATTTACAACCTAAGAACACGACTTCCAGAAAGGCTCTGCTGCCCTACTACCCAGATTTGGGAATGGAGAAATGCTGCCTGCTTCAGGTCACTTCCCACAACAGGAGCTTTAAAACCATTGCTAAAGGTCACTAAATATTCACAAAACTTGCAGTTCGGTAAATGACACCTGCTCTCTAAAAAGAGTCTCAGGTGGAAAATCGACCAAAAAATTCAAAAGAGGGCAACCTTCCAAGAAGACAATATCAAGAGTTATATTGTACTCCCAATTGTTTCCTTTTTTCAACAGAAAAGAAAACGGCGGTGAAAAATGATGAGTTTTACGAATTTTCAAAGCCATGCAAACCCAAATTACAAAACCCTACCAGCTCACAGCAGCCAGCAGGGCCATTAGCATAAATGCTGCAAACAATACATACTGAAGCGATTGTGGAGAAATGCGTACCCTCGATTCTAAGGGGGACGTGGTAAGTGCCACTAATGAGAACACAAAGAAGGTGCTTTGAAAAGGGAAAAACGATGCTACCAGTCAGTCAATCACACCCACTGCTGGGGCTATCACCTGAGAAAATGAGAATCAAAAAGTCACAGGCTGGCAATCCTGCACTCCAACAATATTTACCATAGCCAACACTTGGAAGCAATGAAAATGTCCATCAACCGAGGAATGCACAAAGAAGAAGTGGTCCACGTACACAGTGGAAAATTACTCCAATAAAAAATAAAAATTAAATTTAAAAATCCAACACAACTAAGGAGACATCAGCTTGTGTGGGTTTGTCCGGGCACACTCCACTCTAATTTATAACCGAGAAACACCACAGGCCGCAAGGGCTTTTCCCTAGTTACCAGGGTGGGGAACATAGAAAGGCTGCTGCCCTCTGGCAGTTACCTGCAAAAGCAGTTTTAAAGCCTGTGCTAATGGTCATTTCATAGGAATAAGTACTGCAGAAGTGTAAATGAAACCTGCCCTCAAAATGTCTTCAGGGAGGTAATGGCCAAAACATTTCAAAATGTGACACATACTTTAAGAGAACACTTTGAAGAACTGAGGGGAAATCACAGCTTGAAAAATAAAAAGGACATGCCTTAAAGCTCAATTTCAACGGATTATGAGGCACGTGCGAATTCAACCACAAAGAGGTATCAGGTCACACTTTTCAGAATAACCATCAGCAAGAAAACTACAAACAATAAATGCCGAAGGTGTTGTGGAGAAATGCATACCCTCAACTGCAAGTAGGACATAAGTTGGAAAGGGCCACCAACTAGAACAGAATGGGGGTGCCTTAAAAACGTAAACATTGAGCTACCATATGATCCAGCAGGCCCACTCCTCCACCTATAATCTAAGAAGAGAGAATTGGAAAGACACAGGCAGGCAAATCTGCATTGCACAGTATTACAATATCCAAGATATGGAAGTAACCAAAAAGTCCACCAACAGATGGGTGGACAAAGAAGTACTCCTCCATGTACAGATGGAATATTCGCTAGTGAAAAAAATGAAACAATACCATTTGCAGCGCCATAGATGAGTCTAGACGTAATCACGCCACAGGTAGTCAGTGAGAAAGCAAAATACATATATCCTATGATATCACTTTCAGGAGTTACTTAAAAATTGATACCAATGAAGATATTTCCACAGAGAAAGGCAATCACAGTTTCATTAAAAAACTTATGGTTCACCAAATAGAAAGGGATGAGGATTGGATAGATTACCATATTGGGGTTAACAGAGATATACAAACCATGTGAAATATATAACCACCAAAGACGTACGGAAGACCAGGAGAAGACTACTCAACATTGTGTCATAACCTACATGGGAAAAGGATGCGAGGAAGAAAAGATACACGTATATGTGTGAAAGACCCACATCTTGCACACCTAGAGCAAACAAACCAATGTAATCAAATCTGCTGGGATAAAAAATAAAAAGTAAATTACAAATATGAACAAGAAGTAATGAGACATAAACTTAAAGGGCTTTTTCCTGGCCCATTCCATTCTAATTTACAACCTAGAACACCACTTCCATTAAGCCTCTGTTTCCCCAGGTACCAAATTTGGTAAAGAAGAAATGCTGCCACCTTGTGGCCGTGTCCTGCAAGAGCAGCTTTAAACTCACAGCTAATGGTTACTTAACATTCACAAGGACTCAGGGCTGTAAAGGACACCTGCCCTAAAAAATTGTGCTGAAGTAGTGAATGGACAAAAAAATTCAAAACAGGCAGATGTTTCAAGAAGAGACTATGAAGAGTTATGTATTACTCACGCTCTTTTTAAAAAACAGGAAAATGGATACAAGCTCAACCTCAGGGTGTGTTAGACCCATGCAATCTAATCTACGAAAAGTTTCAACTTACACCAGTCGACTGACCATCAGCAAAAAGTATACGAACAATAAATGCTGAAGGGGTTTTAGAGCACTGTGTACCCTCTACCTGCTGGTGAGACGTAAAGGGGTAACAGCCAATAATGAGAAAAGAAAGGAGCTGTGTTTAAAAGTAAAAATGGAGGTACCATTCAATCCAGCAGGCGCACCATTGGATCTCTCACCTGAGAAGACAAGAATCGAGAAGACACAGGCCGCAAAAGCTGCAGTGCAGCCTTATTCACAATAGCCAAGACAGTGAAGCAATCAAAATGTCCAACAACAGGTGAATGGATAAAGAAGAAGTGGTCCATGTACACAATGGAATATTAGCCATGGAAAAAAACGAACCATTGCTCTTTGAGGCACCACAAATGAGTCTGCAGATAATCATGAAAGATGAGGTAAGTTGGAAAGCAAAAGACCTGTATTCTATGATATCACTTATAGGCGTTATCTAATAACTGACACAAATGTACATATTTCCACAGAGAAAGACACTCACAGACTTAGAAAACAAACTATGCTCAACTAAAAGGAAAGGTGGGGGGAATGGATAAATTAAGATTAGTGTTACTATATGTATACAAAGACATATTATCTATATATCTCAAAAAGACCGACCAGATAGCAAGGGAAGTCTGCGGAACCTTCTGTAACATTTTACATGGGAAGAGGATCTGTAGTTGAATAGATATATATAATGTACAAATGAACCAGATTGTGTACACCTAGGACAAACAATATTCTAAGCTTTACACCAATTAAAAAAAAAATTTAAAACCAAGAAGAAATAATGAGACATAAACTTATGGGGCTTTCTCCATGCACATTCCAATGTAATTTACAACCTAGGAACACGACTTCCAGAAAGGCTCTGCTGCCCTACTACCCAGATTTGGGAATGGAGAAATGCTGCCTGCTTCAGGTCACTTCCCAAAACAGGAGCTTTAAAACCATTGCTAAAGGTCACTAAATATTCACAAAACTTGCAGTTCGGTAAATGACACCTGCTCTCTAAAAAAAGTCTCAGGTGGAAAATAGACCAAAAAATTCAAAAGAGGGCAACCTTCCAAGAAGACAATATCAAGAGTTAGATTGTACTCCCAATTGTTTCCTTTTTTTAACTGAAAAGAAAACGGCGGTGAAAAATGATGAGTTTTACGAATTTTCAAAGCCATGCAAACCCAAATTACAAAACCCTATCAGCTCACAGCAGCCAGTAGGGCCATTAGCATAAATGCTGCAAACAATAAATGCTGAAGCGATTGTGGAGAAATGCGTACCCTCGATTCTGAGGGGGACGTGGTAAGTGCCACTAATGAGAACACAAAGAAGGTACTTTGAAAAGGGAAAAACGATGCTACCAGTCAGTCAATCACACCCACTGCTGGGGCTATCACCTGAGAAAATGAGAATCAAAAAGTCACAGGCTGGCAATCCTGCACTCCAACAATATTTACCATAGCCAACACTTGGAAGCAATGAAAATGTCCATCAACCGAGGAATGCACAAAGAAGAAGTGGTCCACGTACACAGTGGAAAATTACTCCAATAAAAAATAAAAATTAAATTTAAAAATCCAACAAAACTAAGGAGACATCAGCTTGTGTGGGTTTGTCCGGGCACACTCCACTCTAATTTATAACCGAGAAACACCACAGGCCGCAAGGGCTTTTCCCTAGTTACCAGGGTGGGGAACATAGAAAGGCTGCTGCCCTCTGGCAGTTACCTGCAAAAGCAGTTTTAAAGCCTGTGCTAATGGTCATTTCATAGGAATAAGTACTGCAGAAGTGTAAATGAAACCTGCCCTCAAAATGTCTTCAGGGAGGTAATGGCCAAAACATTTCAAAATGTGACACATACTTTAAGAGAACACTTTGAAGAACTAAGGGGAAATCACAGCTTGAAAAATAAAAAGGACATGCCTTAAAGCTCAATTTCAACGGATTATGAGGCACGTGCGAATTCAACCACAAAGAGGTATCAGGTCACACTTTTCAGAATAACCATCAGCAAGAAAACTACAAACAATAAATGCCGAAGGTGTTGTGGAGAAATGCATACCCTCAACTGCAAGTAGGACATAAGTTGGAAAGGGCCACCAACTAGAACAGAATGGGGGTGCCTTAAAAACGTAAACATTGAGCTACCATATGATCCAGCAGGCCCACTCCTCCACCTATAATCTAAGAAGAGAGAATTGGAAAGACACAGGCAGGCAAATCTGCATTGCACAGTATTACAATATCCAAGATATGGAAGTAACCAAAAAATCCACCAACAGATGGGTGGACAAAGAAGTACTCCTCCATGTACAGATGGAATATTCGCTAGTGAAAAAAATGAAACAATACCATTTGCAGCGCCATAGATGAGTCTAGACGTAATCACGCCACAGGTAGTCAGTGAGAAAGCAAAATACATATATCCTATGATATCACTTTCAGGAGTTACTTAAAAATTGATACCAATGAAGATATTTCCACAGAGAAAGGCAATCACAGTTTCATTAAAAAACTTATGGTTCACCAAATAGAAAGGGATGAGGATTGGATACATTACCATATTGGGGTTAACAGAGATATACAAACCATGTGAAATATATAACCACCAAAGACGTACGGAAGACCAGGAGAAGACTACTCAACATTGTATCATAACCTACATGGGAAAAGGATGCGAGGAAGAAAACATACACGTATATGTGTGAAAGACCCACATCTTGCACACCTATAGCAAACAAACAAATGTAATCAAATCTGCTGGGATAAAAAATAAAAAGTAAATTACAAATATGAACAAGAAGTAATGAGACATAAACTTAAATGGCTTTTTCTTGGCCCATTCCATTGTAATTTACAACCTAGAACACCACTTCCATTAAGCCTCTGTTTACCCAGTTACCAAATTTGGTAAAGAAGAAATGCTGCCACCTTGTGGCCGTGTCCTGCAAGAGCAGCTTTAAACTCACAGCTAATGGTTACTTAACATTCACAAGGACTCAGGGCTGTAAAGGACACCTGCTCTAAAAAATTGTGCTGAAGTAGTGAATGGACAAAAAAATTCAAAACAGGCAGATGTTTAAAGAAGAGAGTATGAAGAGTTATGTATTACTCACGCTCTTTTAAAAAAAAAGGAAAACGGATACAAGCTCAACCTCAGGGTGTGTTAGACCCATGCAATCTAATCTACGAAAAGTTTCAACTTACACCAGTCGACTGACCATCAGCAAAAAGTATACGAACAATAAATGCTGAAGGGGTTTTAGATAACTGTGTACCCTCTACCTGCTGGTGAGACGTAAAGGGGTAACAGCCAATAATGAGAAAAGAAAGGAGCTGTGTTTAGAAGTAAAAATAAAGGTACCATTCAATCCCCAGGCGCACCATTGGACCTCTCACCTGAGAAGACAAGAATCGAGAAGACACAGGCCGCAAAAGCTGCAGTGCAGCCTTATTCACAATAGCCAAGACAGTGAAGCAATCAAAATGTCCACCAACAGGTGAATGGATAAAGAAGAAGTGGTCCATGTACACAATGGAATATTAGCCATGGAAAACAACGAACCATTGCTCTTTGAGGCACCCCAAATGAGTCTGCAGATAATCATGAAAGATGAGGTAAGTTGGAAAGCAAAAGACCTGTATTCTATGATATCACTTATAGGCGTTATCTAATAACTGACACAAATGTACATATTTCCACAGAGGAAGACACTCACAGACTTAGAAAACAAACTATGCTCAACTAAAAGGAAAGGTGGGGGGAATGGATAAATTAAGATTAGTGTTACTATATGTATACAAAGACATATTATCTATATATCTCAAAAAGACCGACCAGATAGCAAGGGAAGTCTGCGGAACCTTCTGTAACATTTTACATGGGAAGAGGATCTGTAGTTGAATAGATATATATAATGTACAAATGAACCAGATTGTGTACACCTAGGACAAACAATATTCTAAGCTTTACCCCAATTAAAAAAAAATTTAAAACCAAGAAGAAATAATGAGACATAAACTTATGGGGCTTTCTCCATGCACATTCCAATGTAATTTACAACCTAGGAACACGACTTCCAGAAAGGCTCTGCTGCCCTACTACCCAGATTTGGGAATGGAGAAATGCTGCCTGCTTCAGGTCACTTCCCAAAACAGGAGCTTTAAAACCATTGCTAAAGGTCACTAAATATTCACAAAACTTGCAGTTCGGTAAATGACACCTGCTCTCTAAAAAAAGTCTCAGGTGGAAAATAGACCAAAAAATTCAAAAGAGGGCAACCTTCCAAGAAGACAATATCAAGAGTTAGATTGTACTCCCAATTGTTTCCTTTTTTTAACTGAAAAGAAAACGGCGGTGAAAAATGATGAGTTTTACGAATTTTCAAAGCCATGCAAACCCAAATTACAAAACCCTATCAGCTCACAGCAGCCAGTAGGGCCATTAGCATAAATGCTGCAAACAATAAATGCTGAAGCGATTGTGGAGAAATGCGTACCCTCGATTCTGAGGGGGACGTGGTAAGTGCCACTAATGAGAACACAAAGAAGGTACTTTGAAAAGGGAAAAACGATGCTACCAGTCAGTCAATCACACCCACTGCTGGGGCTATCACCTGAGAAAATGAGAATCAAAAAGTCACAGGCTGGCAATCCTGCACTCCAACAATATTTACCATAGCCAACACTTGGAAGCAATGAAAATGTCCATCAACCGAGGAATGCACAAAGAAGAAGTGGTCCACGTACACAGTGGAAAATTACTCCAATAAAAAATAAAAATTAAATTTAAAAATCCAACAAAACTAAGGAGACATCAGCTTGTGTGGGTTTGTCCGGGCACACTCCACTCTAATTTATAACCGAGAAACACCACAGGCCGCAAGGGCTTTTCCCTAGTTACCAGGGTGGGGAACATAGAAAGGCTGCTGCCCTCTGGCAGTTACCTGCAAAAGCAGTTTTAAAGCCTGTGCTAATGGTCATTTCATAGGAATAAGTACTGCAGAAGTGTAAATGAAACCTGCCCTCAAAATGTCTTCAGGGAGGTAATGGCCAAAACATTTCAAAATGTGACACATACTTTAAGAGAACACTTTGAAGAACTAAGGGGAAATCACAGCTTGAAAAATAAAAAGGACATGCCTTAAAGCTCAATTTCAACGGATTATGAGGCACGTGCGAATTCAACCACAAAGAGGTATCAGGGCACACTTTTCAGAATAACCATCAGCAAGAAAACTACAAACAATAAATGCCGAAGGTGTTGTGGAGAAATGCATACCCTCAACTGCAAGTAGGACATAAGTTGGAAAGGGCCACCAACTAGAACAGAATGGGGGTGCCTTAAAAACGTAAACATTGAGCTACCATATGATCCAGCAGGCCCACTCCTCCACCTATAATCTAAGAAGAGAGAATTGGAAAGACACAGGCAGGCAAATCTGCATTGCACAGTATTACAATATCCAAGATATGGAAGTAACCAAAAAATCCACCAACAGATGGGTGGACAAAGAAGTACTCCTCCATGTACAGATGGAATATTCGCTAGTGAAAAAAATGAAACAATACCATTTGCAGCGCCATAGATGAGTCTAGACGTAATCACGCCACAGGTAGTCAGTGAGAAAGCAAAATACATATATCCTATGATATCACTTTCAGGAGTTACTTAAAAATTGATACCAATGAAGATATTTCCACAGAGAAAGGCAATCACAGTTTCATTAAAAAACTTATGGTTCACCAAATAGAAAGGGATGAGGATTGGATACATTACCATATTGGGGTTAACAGAGATATACAAACCATGTGAAATATATAACCACCAAAGACGTACGGAAGACCAGGAGAAGACTACTCAACATTGTATCATAACCTACATGGGAAAAGGATGCGAGGAAGAAAACATACACGTATATGTGTGAAAGACCCACATCTTGCACACCTATAGCAAACAAACAAATGTAATCAAATCTGCTGGGATAAAAAATAAAAAGTAAATTACAAATATGAACAAGAAGTAATGAGACATAAACTTAAATGGCTTTTTCTTGGCCCATTCCATTGTAATTTACAACCTAGAACACCACTTCCATTAAGCCTCTGTTTACCCAGTTACCAAATTTGGTAAAGAAGAAATGCTGCCACCTTGTGGCCGTGTCCTGCAAGAGCAGCTTTAAACTCACAGCTAATGGTTACTTAACATTCACAAGGACTCAGGGCTGTAAAGGACACCTGCTCTAAAAAATTGTGCTGAAGTAGTGAATGGACAAAAAAATTCAAAACAGGCAGATGTTTAAAGAAGAGAGTATGAAGAGTTATGTATTACTCACGCTCTTTTAAAAAAAAAGGAAAACGGATACAAGCTCAACCTCAGGGTGTGTTAGACCCATGCAATCTAATCTACGAAAAGTTTCAACTTACACCAGTCGACTGACCATCAGCAAAAAGTATACGAACAATAAATGCTGAAGGGGTTTTAGATAACTGTGTACCCTCTACCTGCTGGTGAGACGTAAAGGGGTAACAGCCAATAATGAGAAAAGAAAGGAGCTGTGTTTAGAAGTAAAAATAAAGGTACCATTCAATCCCCAGGCGCACCATTGGACCTCTCACCTGAGAAGACAAGAATCGAGAAGACACAGGCCGCAAAAGCTGCAGTGCAGCCTTATTCACAATAGCCAAGACAGTGAAGCAATCAAAATGTCCACCAACAGGTGAATGGATAAAGAAGAAGTGGTCCATGTACACAATGGAATATTAGCCATGGAAAACAACGAACCATTGCTCTTTGAGGCACCCCAAATGAGTCTGCAGATAATCATGAAAGATGAGGTAAGTTGGAAAGCAAAAGACCTGTATTCTATGATATCACTTATAGGCGTTATCTAATAACTGACACAAATGTACATATTTCCACAGAGGAAGACACTCACAGACTTAGAAAACAAACTATGCTCAACTAAAAGGAAAGGTGGGGGGAATGGATAAATTAAGATTAGTGTTACTATATGTATACAAAGACATATTATCTATATATCTCAAAAAGACCGACCAGATAGCAAGGGAAGTCTGAGGAACCTTCTGTAACATTTTACATGGGAAGAGGATCTGTAGTTGAATAGATATATATAATGTACAAATGAACCAGATTGTGTACACCTAGGACAAACAATATTCTAAGCTTTACCCCAATTAAAAAAAAAATTTAAAACCAAGAAGAAATAATGAGACATAAACTTATGGGGCTTTCTCCATGCACATTCCAATGTAATTTACAACCTAGGAACACGACTTCCAGAAAGGCTCTGCTGCCCTACTACCCAGATTTGGGAATGGAGAAATGCTGCCTGCTTCAGGTCACTTCCCAAAACAGGAGCTTTAAAACCATTGCTAAAGGTCACTAAATATTCACAAAACTTGCAGTTCGGTAAATGACACCTGCTCTCTAAAAAAAGTCTCAGGTGGAAAATAGACCAAAAAATTCAAAAGAGGGCAACCTTCCAAGAAGACAATATCAAGAGTTAGATTGTACTCCCAATTGTTTCCTTTTTTTAACTGAAAAGAAAACGGCGGTGAAAAATGATGAGTTTTACGAATTTTCAAAGCCATGCAAACCCAAATTACAAAACCCTATCAGCTCACAGCAGCCAGTAGGGCCATTAGCATAAATGCTGCAAACAATAAATGCTGAAGCGATTGTGGAGAAATGCGTACCCTCGATTCTGAGGGGGACGTGGTAAGTGCCACTAATGAGAACACAAAGAAGGTACTTTGAAAAGGGAAAAACGATGCTACCAGTCAGTCAATCACACCCACTGCTGGGGCTATCACCTGAGAAAATGAGAATCAAAAAGTCACAGGCTGGCAATCCTGCACTCCAACAATATTTACCATAGCCAACACTTGGAAGCAATGAAAATGTCCATCAACCGAGGAATGCACAAAGAAGATGTGGTCCACGTACACAGTGGAAAATTACTCCAATAAAAAATAAAAATTAAATTTAAACATCCAACAAAACTAAGGAGACATCAGCTTGTGTGGGTTTGTCCGGGCACACTCCACTCTAATTTATAACCGAGAAACACCACAGGCCGCAAGGGCTTTTCCCTAGTTACCAGGGTGGGGAACATAGAAAGGCTGCTGCCCTCTGGCAGTTACCTGCAAAAGCAGTTTTAAAGCCTGTGCTAATGGTCATTTCATAGGAATAAGTACTGCAGAAGTGTAAATGAAACCTGCCCTCAAAATGTCTTCAGGGAGGTAATGGCCAAAACATTTCAAAATGTGACACATACTTTAAGAGAACACTTTGAAGAACTAAGGGGAAATCACAGCTTGAAAAATAAAAAGGACATGCCTTAAAGCTCAATTTCAACGGATTATGAGGCACGTGCGAATTCAACCACAAAGAGGTATCAGGTCACACTTTTCAGAATAACCATCAGCAAGAAAACTACAAACAATAAATGCCGAAGGTGTTGTGGAGAAATGCATACCCTCAACTGCAAGTAGGACATAAGTTGGAAAGGGCCACCAACTAGAACAGAATGGGGGTGCCTTAAAAACGTAAACATTGAGCTACCATATGATCCAGCAGGCCCACTCCTCCACCTATAATCTAAGAAGAGAGAATTGGAAAGACACAGGCAGGCAAATCTGCATTGCACAGTATTACAATATCCAAGATATGGAAGTAACCAAAAAGTCCACCAACAGATGGGTGGACAAAGAAGTACTCCTCCATGTACAGATGGAATATTCGCTAGTGAAAAAAATGAAACAATACCATTTGCAGCGCCATAGATGAGTCTAGACGTAATCACGCCACAGGTAGTCAGTGAGAAAGCAAAATACATATATCCTATGATATCACTTTCAGGAGTTACTTAAAAATTGATACCAATGAAGATATTTCCACAGAGAAAGGCAATCACAGTTTCATTAAAAAACTTATGGTTCACCAAATAGAAAGGGATGAGGATTGGATAGATTACCATATTGGGGTTAACAGAGATATACAAACCATGTGAAATATATAACCACCAAAGACGTACGGAAGACCAGGAGAAGACTACTCAACATTGTGTCATAACCTACATGGGAAAAGGATGCGAGGAAGAAAAGATACACGTATATGTGTGAAAGACCCACATCTTGCACACCTAGAGCAAACAAACCAATGTAATCAAATCTGCTGGGATAAAAAATAAAAAGTAAATTACAAATATGGACAAGAAGTAATGAGACATAAACTTAAAGGGCTTTTTCCTGGCCCATTCCATTCTAATTTACAACCTAGAACACCACTTCCATTAAGCCTCTGTTTCCCCAGGTACCAAATTTGGTAAAGAAGAAATGCTGCCACCTTGTGGCCGTGTCCTGCAAGAGCAGCTTTAAACTCACAGCTAATGGTTACTTAACATTCACAAGGACTCAGGGCTGTAAAGGACACCTGCCCTAAAAAATTGTGCTGAAGTAGTGAATGGACAAAAAAATTCAAAACAGGCAGATGTTTCAAGAAGAGACTATGAAGAGTTATGTATTACTCACGCTCTTTTTAAAAAACAGGAAAATGGATACAAGCTCAACCTCAGGGTGTGTTAGACCCATGCAATCTAATCTACGAAAAGTTTCAACTTACACCAGTCGACTGACCATCAGCAAAAAGTATACGAACAATAAATGCTGAAGGGGTTTTAGAGCACTGTGTACCCTCTACCTGCTGGTGAGACGTAAAGGGGTAACAGCCAATAATGAGAAAAGAAAGGAGCTGTGTTTAAAAGTAAAAATGGAGGTACCATTCAATCCAGCAGGCGCACCATTGGATCTCTCACCTGAGAAGACAAGAATCGAGAAGACACAGGCCGCAAAAGCTGCAGTGCAGCCTTATTCACAATAGCCAAGACAGTGAAGCAATCAAAATGTCCAACAACAGGTGAATGGATAAAGAAGAAGTGGTCCATGTACACAATGGAATATTAGCCATGGAAAAAAACGAACCATTGCTCTTTGAGGCACCACAAATGAGTCTGCAGATAATCATGAAAGATGAGGTAAGTTGGAAAGCAAAAGACCTGTATTCTATGATATCACTTATAGGCGTTCTCTAATAACTGACACAAATGAACATATTTCCACAGAGAAAGACACTCACAGACTTAGAAAATAAAACTATGCTCAACTAAAAGGAAAGGTGGGGGAATGGATAAATTAAGATTACTGTTACTATATGTATACAAACACAAATTATATAAATATCTCAAAAATACCGACCATATAGCAAGGGAGGTCTGCGGAACCCTCTGTAACATTTTACATGGGAAGAGGATCTGTACTTGAATAGACATATATAATGTACAAATGAACCAGATTGTGTTCACCTAGGACAAACAATATTCTAAGCTTTACCCCAATTTAAAAAAAAAAATTAAAACCAAGAAGAAATAATGAGACATAAACTTATAGGGCTTTCTCCGTGCACATTCCAATGTAATTTACAACCTAGGAACACGACTTCCAGAAAGGCTCTGCTGCCCTACTACCCAGATTTGGGAATGGAGAAATGCTGCCTGCTCCAGGTCACTTCCCACAACAGGAGCTTAAAAACCATTGCTAAAGGTCACTAAATATTCACAAAACTTGCAGTTCGGTAAATGACACCTGCTCTCTAAAAAGAGTCTCAGGTGGAAAATCGACCAAAAAATTCAAAAGAGGGCAACATTCCAAGAAGACAATATCAAGAGTTATATTGTACTCCCAATTGTTTCCTTTTTTCAACAGAAAAGAAAACGGCGGTGAAAAATGATGAGTTTTACGAATTTTCAAAGCCATGCAAACCCAAATTACAAAACCCTACCAGCTCACAGCAGCCAGCAGGGCCATTAGCATAAATGCTGCAAACAATACATACTGAAGCGATTGTGGAGAAATGCGTACCCTCGATTCTAAGGGGGACGTGGTAAGTGCCACTAATGAGAACACAAAGAAGGTGCTTTGAAAAGGGAAAAACGATGCTACCAGTCAGTCAATCACACCCACTGCTGGGGCTATCACCTGAGAAAATGAGAATCAAAAAGTCACAGGCTGGCAATCCTGCACTCCAACAATATTTACCATAGCCAACACTTGGAAGCAATGAAAATGTCCATCAACCGAGGAATGCACAAACAAGAAGTGGTCCACGTACACAGTGGAAAATTACTCCAATAAAAAATAAAAATTAAATTTAAAAATCCAACAAAACTAAGGAGACATCAGCTTGTGTGGGTTTGTCCGGGCACACTCCACTCTAATTTATAACCGAGAAACACCACAGGCCGCAAGGGCTTTTCCCTAGTTACCAGGGTGGGGAACATAGAAAGGCTGCTGCCCTCTGGCAGTTACCTGCAAAAGCAGTTTTAAAGCCTGTGCTAATGGTCATTTCATAGGAATAAGTACTGCAGAAGTGTAAATGAAACCTGCCCTCAAAATGTCTTCAGGGAGGTAATGGCCAAAACATTTCAAAATGTGACACATACTTTAAGAGAACACTTTGAAGAACTGAGGGGAAATCACAGCTTGAAAAATAAAAAGGACATGCCTTAAAGCTCAATTTCAACGGATTATGAGGCACGTGCGAATTCAACCACAAAGAGGTATCAGGTCACACTTTTCAGAATAACCATCAGCAAGAAAACTACAAACAATAAATGCCGAAGGTGTTGTGGAGAAATGCATACCCTCAACTGCAAGTAGGACATAAGTTGGAAAGGGCCACCAACTAGAACAGAATGGGGGTGCCTTAAAAACGTAAACATTGAGCTACCATATGATCCAGCAGGCCCACTCCTCCACCTATAATCTAAGAAGAGAGAATTGGAAAGACACAGGCAGGCAAATCTGCATTGCACAGTATTACAATATCCAAGATATGGAAGTAACCAAAAAGTCCACCAACAGATGGGTGGACAAAGAAGTACTCCTCCATGTACAGATGGAATATTCGCTAGTGAAAAAAATGAAACAATACCATTTGCAGCGCCATAGATGAGTCTAGACGTAATCACGCCACAGGTAGTCAGTGAGAAAGCAAAATACATATATCCTATGATATCACTTTCAGGAGTTACTTAAAAATTGATACCAATGAAGATATTTCCACAGAGAAAGGCAATCACAGTTTCATTAAAAAACTTATGGTTCACCAAATAGAAAGGGATGAGGATTGGATACATTACCATATTGGGGTTAACAGAGATATACAAACCATGTGAAATATATAACCACGAAAGACGTACGGAAGACCAGGAGAAGACTACGCAACATTGTGTCATAACCTACATGGGAAAAGGATGCGAGGAAGAAAAGATACACGTATATGTGTGAAAGACCCACATCTTGCACACCTAGAGCAAACAAACCAATGTAATCAAATCTGCTGGGATAAAAAATAAAAAGTAAATTACAAATATGAACAAGAAGTAATGAGACATAAACTTAAAGGGCTTTTTCCTGGCCCATTCCATTCTAATTTACAACCTAGAACACCACTTCCATTAAGCCTCTGTTTCCCCAGGTACCAAATTTGGTAAAGAAGAAATGCTGCCACCTTGTGGCCGTGTCCTGCAAGAGCAGCTTTAAACTCACAGCTAATGGTTACTTAACATTCACAAGGACTCAGGGCTGTAAAGGACACCTGCCCTAAAAAATTGTGCTGAAGTAGTGAATGGACAAAAAAATTCAAAACAGGCAGATGTTTCAAGAAGAGACTATGAAGAGTTATGTATTACTCACGCTCTTTTTAAAAAAAAGGAAAATGGATACAAGCTCAACCTCAGGGTGTGTTAGACCCATGCAATCTAATCTACGAAAAGTTTCAACTTACACCAGTCGACTGACCATCAGCAAAAAGTATACGAACAATAAATGCTGAAGGGGTTTTAGAGCACTGTGTACCCTCTACCTGCTGGTGAGACGTAAAGGGGTAACAGCCAATAATGAGAAAAGAAAGGAGCTGTGTTTAAAAGTAAAAATGGAGGTACCATTCAATCCAGCAGGCGCACCATTGGATCTCTCACCTGAGAAGACAAGAATCGAGAAGACACAGGCCGCAAAAGCTGCAGTGCAGCCTTATTCACAATAGCCAAGACAGTGAAGCAATCAAAATGTCCAACAACAGGTGAATGGATAAAGAAGAAGTGGTCCATGTACACAATGGAATATTAGCCATGGAAAACAACGAACCATTGCTCTTTGAGGCACCACAAATGAGTCTGCAGATAATCATGAAAGATGAGGTAAGTTGGAAAGCAAAAGACCTGTATTCTATGATATCACTTATAGGCGTTATCTAATAACTGACACAAATGAACATATTTCCACAGAGAAAGACACTCACAGACTTAGAAAATAAAACTATGCTCAACTAAAAGGAAAGGTGGGGGAATGGATAAATTAAGATTACTGTTACTATATGTATACAAACACAAATTATATAAATATCTCAAAAATACCGACCATATAGCAAGGGAGGTCTGCGGAACCCTCTGTAACATTTTACATGGGAAGAGGATCTGTACTTGAATAGACATATATAATGTACAAATGAACCAGATTGTGTTCACCTAGGACAAACAATATTCTAAGCTTTACCCCAATTAAAAAAAAAATTAAAACCAAGAAGAAATAATGAGACATAAACGTATAGGGCTTTCTCCGTGCACATTCCAATGTAATTTACAACCTAGGAACACGACTTCCAGAAAGGCTCTGCTGCCCTACTACCCAGATTTGGGAATGGAGAAATGCTGCCTGCTTCAGGTCACTTCCCACAACAGGAGCTTTAAAACCATTGCTAAAGGTCACTAAATATTCACAAAACTTGCAGTTCGGTAAATGACACCTGCTCTCTAAAAAGAGTCTCAGGTGGAAAATCGACCAAAAAATTCAAAAGAGGGCAACCTTCCAAGAAGACAATATCAAGAGTTATATTGTACTCGCAATTGTTTCCTTTTTTCAACAGAAAAGAAAACGGCGGTGAAAAACGATGAGTTTTACGAATTTTCAAAGCCATGCAAACCCAAATTACAAAACCCTATCAGCTCACAGCAGCCAGCAGGGCCATTAGCATAAATGCTGCAAACAATAGATACTGAAGCGATTGTGGAGAAATGTGTACCCTTGATTCTAAGGGGGACGTGGTAAGTGCCACTAATGAAAACACAAAGAAGGTGCTTTGAAAAGGGAAAAACCATGCTACCAGTCAGTCAATCACACCCACTGCTGGGTCTATCACCTGAGAAAATGAGAATCAAAAAGTCACAGGCTGGCAATCCTGCACTCCAACAATATTTACCATAGCCAACACTTGGAAGCAATGAAAATGTCCATCAACCGAGGAATGCACAAAGAAGAAGTGGTCCACGTACACAGTGGAAAATTACTCCAATAAAAAATAAAAATTAAATTTAAAAATCCAACAAAACTAAGGAGACATCAGCTTGTGTGGGTTTGTCCGGGCACACTCCACTCTAATTTATAACCGAGAAACACCACAGGCCGCAAGGGCTTTTCCCTAGTTACCAGGGTGGGGAACATAGAAAGGCTGCTGCCCTCTGGCAGTTACCTGCAAAAGCAGTTTTAAAGCCTGTGCTAATGGTCATTTCGTAGGAATAAGTACTGCAGAAGTGTAAATGAAACCTGCCCTCAAAATGTCTTCAGGGAGGTAATGGCCAAAACATTTCAAAATGTGACACATACTTTAAGAGAACACTTTGAAGAACTGAGGGGAAATCACAGCTTGAAAAATAAAATGGACATGCCTTAAAGCTCAATTTCAACGGATTATGAGGCACGTGCGAATTCAACCACAAAGAGGTATCAGGTCACACTTTTCAGAATAACCATCAGCAAGAAAACTACAAACAATAAATGCTGAAGGTGTTGTGGAGAAATGCATACCCTCAACTGCAAGTAGGACATAAGTTGGAAAGGGCCACCAACTAGAACAGAATGGGGGTGCCTTAAAAACGTAAACATTGAGCTACCATATGATCCAGCAGGCCCACTCCTCCACCTATAATCTAAGAAGAGAGAATTGGAAAGACACAGGCAGGCAAATCTGCATTGCACAGTATTACAATATCCAAGATATGGAAGTAACCAAAAAGTCCACCAACAGATGGGTGGACAAAGAAGTACTCCTCCATGTACAGATGGAATATTCGCTAGTGAAAAAAATGAAACAATACCATTTGCAGCGCCATAGATGAGTCTAGACGTAATCACGCCACAGGTAGTCAGTGAGAAAGCAAAATACATATATCCTATGATATCACTTTCAGGAGTTACTTAAAAATTGATACCAATGAAGATATTTCCACAGAGAAAGGCAATCACAGTTTCATTAAAAAACTTACGGTTCACCAAATAGAAAGGGATGAGGATTGGATACATTACCATATTGGGGTTAACAGAGATATACAAACCATGTGAAATATATAACCACCAAAGACGTACGGAAGACCAGGAGAAGACTACTCAACATTGTGTCATAACCTACATGGGAAAAGGATGCGAGGAAGAAAAGATACACGTATATGTGTGAAAGACCCACATCTTGCACACCTAGAGCAAACAAACCAATGTAATCAAATCTGCTGGGATAAAAAATAAAAAGTAAATTACAAATATGAACAAGAAGTAATGAGACATAAACTTAAAGGGCTTTTTCCTGGCCCATTCCATTCTAATTTACAACCTAGAACACCACTTCCATTAAGCCTCTGTTTCCCCAGGTACCAAATTTGGTAAAGAAGAAATGCTGCCACCTTGTGGCCGTGTCCTGCAAGAGCAGCTTTAAACTCACAGCTAATGGTTACTTAACATTCACAAGGACTCAGGGCTGTAAAGGACACCTGCCCTAAAAAATTGTGCTGAAGTAGTGAATGGACAAAAAAATTCAAAACAGGCAGATGTTTCAAGAACAGACTATGAAGAGTTATGTATTACTCACGCTCTTTTTAAAAAAAAGGAAAATGGATACAAGCTCAACCTCAGGGTGTGTTAGACCCATGTAATCTAATCTACGAAAAGTTTCAACTTACACCAGTCGACTGACCATCAGCAAAAAGTATACGAACAATAAATGCTGAAGGGGTTTTAGAGCACTGTGTACCCTCTACCTGCTGGTGAGACGTAAAGGGGTAACAGCCAATAATGAGAAAAGAAAGGAGCTGTGTTTAAAAGTAAAAATGGAGGTACCATTCAATCCAGCAGGCGCACCATTGGATCTCTCACCTGAGAAGACAAGAATCGAGAAGACACAGGCCGCAAAATCTGCAGTGCAGCCTTATTCACAATAGCCAAGACAGTGAAGCAATCAAAATGTCCAACAACAGGTGAATGGATAAAGAAGAAGTGGTCCATGTACACAATGGAATATTAGCCATGGAAAACAACGAACCATTGCTCTTTGAGGCACCACAAATGAGTCTGCAGATGATCATGAAAGATGAGGTAAGTTGGAAAGCAAAAGACCTGTATTCTATGATATCACTTATAGGCGTTATCTAATAACTGACACAAATGAACATATTTCCACAGAGAAAGACACTCACAGACTTAGAAAATAAAACTATGCTCAACTAAAAGGAAAGGTGGGGGAATGGATAAATTAAGATTACTGTTACTATATGTATACAAACACAAATTATATAAATATCTCAAAAATACCGACCATATAGCAAGGGAGGTCTGCGGAACCCTCTGTAACATTTTACATGGGAAGAGGATCTGTACTTGAATAGACATATATAATGTACAAATGAACCAGATTGTGTTCACCTAGGACAAACAATATTCTAAGCTTTACCCCAATTAAAAAAAAAAAAATTAAAACCAAGAAGAAATAATGAGACATAAACTTATAGGGCTTTCTCCGTGCACATTCCAATGTAATTTTCAACCTAGGAACACGACTTCCAGAAAGGCTCTGCTGCCCTACTACCCAGATTTGGGAATGGAGAAATGCTGCCTGCTTCAGGTCACTTCCCACAACAGGAGCTTTAAAACCATTGCTAAAGGTCACTAAATATTCACAAAACTTGCAGTTCGGTAAATGACACCTGCTCTCTAAAAAGAGTCTCAGGTGGAAAATCGACCAAAAAATTCAAAAGAGGGCAACCTTCCAAGAAGACAATATCAAGAGTTATATTGTACTCCCAATTGTTTCCTTTTTTCAACAGAAAAGAAAACGGCGGTGAAAAATGATGAGTTTTACGAATTTTCAAAGCCATGCAAACCCAAATTACAAAACCCTATCAGCTCACAACAGCCAGCAGGGCCATTAGCATAAATGCTGCAAACAATAGATACTGAAGCGATTGTGGAGAAATGTGTACCCTCGATTCTAAGGGGGACGTGGTAAGTGCCACTAATGAAAACACAAAGAAGGTGCTTTGAAAAGGGAAAAACGATGCTACCAGTCAGTCAATCACACCCACTGCTGGGGCTATCACCTGAGAAAATGAGAATCAAAAAGTCACAGGCTGGCAATCCTGCACTCCAACAATATTTACCATAGCCAACACTTGGAAGCAATGAAAATGTCCATCAACCGAGGAATGCACAAAGAAGAAGTGGTCCACGAACACAGTGGAAAATTACTCCAATAAAAAATAAAAATTAAATTTAAAAATCCAACAAAACTAAGGAGACATCAGCTTCTGTGGGTTTGTCCGGGCACACTCCACTCTAATTTATAACCGAGAAACACCACAGGCCGCAAGGGCTTTTCCCTAGTTACCAGGGTGGGGAACATAGAAAGGCTACCGCCCTCTGGCAGTTACCTGCAAAAGCAGTTTTAAAGCCTGTGCTAATGGTCATTTCATAAGAATAAGTACTGCAGAAGTGTAAATGAAACCTGCCCTCAAAATGTCTTCAGGGAGGTAAAGGCCAGAACATTTCAAAATGTGACGCATACTTTAAGAGAACACTTTGAAGAACTAAGGGGTAATCACAGCTTGGAAAATAAAAAGGACATGCCTTCAAGCTCAATTTCAAGGGATTGTGAGGCACATGCGAATTCAACCACAAAGAGGTATCAGCTCACACTTGTCAGAATAACCATCAGCAAGAAAACTACAAACAATAAATGCTGAAGGTGTTGTGGAGAAATGCATACCCTCAACTTCAAGTGGGACATAAGTTGGAAAGGGCCACGAACTAGAACAGAATTGGGGTGCCTTAAAAACGTAAACATTGAGCTACCATATGATCCAGCAGGCCCACTCCTCCACCTATAATCTAAGAAGAGAGAATTGGAAAGACACAGGCAGGCAAATCTGCCTTGCACAGTATTACAATAGCCAAGATATGGAAGTAACCAAAAAGTCCACCAACAGATGGGTGGACAAAGAAGTACTCCTCCATGTACAGATGGAATATTCGCTAGTCAAAAAAATGAAACAATGCCATTTGCAGCGCCATAGATGAGTGTAGACGTAACCACGCCACGTGTAGTCAGTGAGAAAGCAAAATACATACATCCTATGATATCACTTTCAGGAGTTACTTAAAAATTGATACCAATGAAGCTATTTCCACAGAGAAAGGCAATCACAGATTCATTAAAAAACTTACGGTTCACCAAATAGAAAGGGATGAGGATTGGATACATTACCATATTGGGGTTAACAGAGATATACAAACCATGTGAAATATATAACCACCAAAGACGTACGGAAGACCAGGAGAAGACTACTCAACATTGTGTCATAACCTACATGGGAAAATGATGCGAGGAAGAAAAGATACACGTATATGTGTGAAAGACCCACATCTTGCACACCTAGAGCAAACAAACCAATGTAATCAAATCTGCTGGGATAAAAAATAAAAAGTAAATTACAAATATGAACAAGAAGTAATGAGACATAAACTTAAAGGGCTTTTTCCTGGCCCATTCCATTCTAATTTACAACCTAGAACACCACTTCCATTAAGCCTCTGTTTCCCCAGGTACCAAATTTGGTAAAGAAGAAATGCTGCCACCTTGTGGCCGTGTCCTGCAAGAGCAGCTTTAAACTCACAGCTAATGGTTACTTAACATTCACAAGGACTCAGGGCTGTAAAGGACACCTGCCCTAAAAAATTGTGCTGAAGTAGTGAATGGACAAAAAAATTCAAAACAGGCAGATGTTTCAAGAAGAGACTATGAAGAGTTATGTATTACTCACGCTCTTTTTAAAAAAAAGGAAAATGGATACAAGCTCAACCTCAGGGTGTGTTAGACCCATGCAATCTAATCTACGAAAAGTTTCAACTTACACCAGTCGACTGACCATCAGCAAAAAGTATACGAACAATAAATGCTGAAGGGGTTTTAGAGCACTGTGTACCCTCTACCTGCTGGTGAGACGAAAAGGGGTAACAGCCAATAATGAGAAAAGAAAGGAGCTGTGTTTAAAAGTAAAAATGGAGGTACCATTCAATCCAGCAGGCGCACCATTGGATCTCTCACCTGAGAAGACAAGAATCGAGAAGACACAGGCCGCAAAAGCTGCAGTGCAGCCTTATTCACAATAGCCAAGACAGTGAAGCAATCAAAATGTCCAACAACAGGTGAATGGATAAAGAAGAAGTGGTCCATGTACACAATGGAATATTAGCCATGGAAAACAACGAACCATTGCTCTTTGAGGCACCACAAATGAGTCTGCAGATAATCATGAAAGATGAGGTAAGTTGGAAAGCAAAAGACCTGTATTCTATGATATCACTTATAGGCGTTATCTAATAACTGACACAAATGAACATATTTCCACAGAGAAAGACACTCACAGACTTAGAAAATAAAACTATGCTCAACTAAAAGGAAAGGTGGGGGAATGGATAAATTAAGATTACTGTTACTATATGTATACAAACACAAATTATATAAATATCTCAAAAATACCGACCATATAGCAAGGGAGGTCTGCGGAACCCTCTGTAACATTTTACATGGGAAGAGGATCTGTACTTGAATAGACATATATAATGTACAAATGAATCAGATTGTGTTCACCTAGGACAAACAATATTCTAAGCTTTACCCCAATTAAAAAAAAAATTAAAACCAAGAAGAAATAATGAGACATAAACGTATAGGGCTTTCTCCGTGCACATTCCAATGTAATTTACAACCTAGGAACACGACTTCCAGAAAGGCTCTGCTGCCCTACTACCCAGATTTGGGAATGGAGAAATGCTGCCTGCTTCAGGTCACTTCCCACAACAGGAGCTTTAAAACCATTGCTAAAGGTCACTAAATATTCACAAAACTTGCAGTTCGGTAAATGACACCTGCTCTCTAAAAAGAGTCTCAGGTGGAAAATCGACCAAAAAATTCAAAAGAGGGCAACCTTCCAAGAAGACAATATCAAGAGTTATATTGTACTCGCAATTGTTTCCTTTTTTCAACAGAAAAGAAAACGGCGGTGAAAAACGATGAGTTTTACGAATTTTCAAAGCCATGCAAACCCAAATTACAAAACCCTATCAGCTCACAGCAGCCAGCAGGGCCATTAGCATAAATGCTGCAAACAATAGATACTGAAGCGATTGTGGAGAAATGTGTACCCTTGATTCTAAGGGGGACGTGGTAAGTGCCACTAATGAAAACACAAAGAAGGTGCTTTGAAAAGGGAAAAACCATGCTACCAGTCAGTCAATCACACCCACTGCTGGGTCTATCACCTGAGAAAATGAGAATCAAAAAGTCACAGGCTGGCAATCCTGCACTCCAACAATATTTACCATAGCCAACACTTGGAAGCAATGAAAATGTCCATCAACCGAGGAATGCACAAAGAAGAAGTGGTCCACGTACACAGTGGAAAATTACTCCAATAAAAAATAAAAATTAAATTTAAAAATCCAACAAAACTAAGGAGACATCAGCTTGTGTGGGTTTGTCCGGGCACACTCCACTCTAATTTATAACCGAGAAACACCACAGGCCGCAAGGGCTTTTCCCTAGTTACCAGGGTGGGGAACATAGAAAGGCTGCTGCCCTCTGGCAGTTACCTGCAAAAGCAGTTTTAAAGCCTGTGCTAATGGTCATTTCATAGGAATAAGTACTGCAGAAGTGTAAATGAAACCTGCCCTCAAAATGTCTTCAGGGAGGTAATGGCCAAAACATTTCAAAATGTGACACATACTTTAAGAGAACACTTTGAAGAACTGAGGGGAAATCACAGCTTGAAAAATAAAATGGACATGCCTTAAAGCTCAATTTCAACGGATTATGAGGCACGTGCGAATTCAACCACAAAGAGGTATCAGGTCACACTTTTCAGAATAACCATCAGCAAGAAAACTACAAACAATAAATGCTGAAGGTGTTGTGGAGAAATGCATACCCTCAACTGCAAGTAGGACATAAGTTGGAAAGGGCCACCAACTAGAACAGAATGGGGGTGCCTTAAAAACGTAAACATTGAGCTACCATATGATCCAGCAGGCCCACTCCTCCACCTATAATCTAAGAAGAGAGAATTGGAAAGACACAGGCAGGCAAATCTGCATTGCACAGTATTACAATATCCAAGATATGGAAGTAACCAAAAAGTCCACCAACAGATGGGTGGACAAAGAAGTACTCCTCCATGTACAGATGGAATATTCGCTAGTGAAAAAAATGAAACAATACCATTTGCAGCGCCATAGATGAGTCTAGACGTAATCACGCCACAGGTAGTCAGTGAGAAAGCAAAATACATATATCCTATGATATCACTTTCAGGAGTTACTTAAAAATTGATACCAATGAAGATATTTCCACAGAGAAAGGCAATCACAGTTTCATTAAAAAACTTACGGTTCACCAAATAGAAAGGGATGAGGATTGGATACATTACCATATTGGGGTTAACAGAGATATACAAACCATGTGAAATATATAACCACCAAAGACGTACGGAAGACCAGGAGAAGACTACTCAACATTGTGTCATAACCTACATGGGAAAAGGATGCGAGGAAGAAAAGATACACGTATATGTGTGAAAGACCCACATCTTGCACACCTAGAGCAAACAAACCAATGTAATCAAATCTGCTGGGATAAAAAATAAAAAGTAAATTACAAATATGAACAAGAAGTAATGAGACATAAACTTAAAGGGCTTTTTCCTGGCCCATTCCATTCTAATTTACAACCTAGAACACCACTTCCATTAAGCCTCTGTTTCCCCAGGTACCAAATTTGGTAAAGAAGAAATGCTGCCACCTTGTGGCCGTGTCCTGCAAGAGCAGCTTTAAACTCACAGCTAATGGTTACTTAACATTCACAAGGACTCAGGGCTGTAAAGGACACCTGCCCTAAAAAATTGTGCTGAAGTAGTGAATGGACAAAAAAATTCAAAACAGGCAGATGTTTCAAGAAGAGACTATGAAGAGTTATGTATTACTCACGCTCTTTTTAAAAAAAAGGAAAATGGATACAAGCTCAACCTCAGGGTGTGTTAGACCCATGTAATCTAATCTACGAAAAGTTTCAACTTACACCAGTCGACTGACCATCAGCAAAAAGTATACGAACAATAAATGCTGAAGGGGTTTTAGAGCACTGTGTACCCTCTACCTGCTGGTGAGACGTAAAGGGGTAACAGCCAATAATGAGAAAAGAAAGGAGCTGTGTTTAAAAGTAAAAATGGAGGTACCATTCAATCCAGCAGGCGCACCATTGGATCTCTCACCTGAGAAGACAAGAATCGAGAAGACACAGGCCGCAAAATCTGCAGTGCAGCCTTATTCACAATAGCCAAGACAGTGAAGCAATCAAAATGTCCAACAACAGGTGAATGGATAAAGAAGAAGTGGTCCATGTACACAATGGAATATTAGCCATGGAAAACAACGAACCATTGCTCTTTGAGGCACCACAAATGAGTCTGCAGATGATCATGAAAGATGAGGTAAGTTGGAAAGCAAAAGACCTGTATTCTATGATATCACTTATAGGCGTTATCTAATAACTGACACAAATGAACATATTTCCACAGAGAAAGACACTCACAGACTTAGAAAATAAAACTATGCTCAACTAAAAGGAAAGGTGGGGGAATGGATAAATTAAGATTACTGTTACTATATGTATACAAACACAAATTATATAAATATCTCAAAAATACCGACCATATAGCAAGGGAGGTCTGCGGAACCCTCTGTAACATTTTACATGGGAAGAGGATCTGTACTTGAATAGACATATATAATGTACAAATGAACCAGATTGTGTTCACCTAGGACAAACAATATTCTAAGCTTTACCCCAATTAAAAAAAAAAAATTAAAACCAAGAAGAAATAATGAGACATAAACTTATAGGGCTTTCTCCGTGCACATTCCAATGTAATTTTCAACCTAGGAACACGACTTCCAGAAAGGCTCTGCTGCCCTACTACCCAGATTTGGGAATGGAGAAATGCTGCCTGCTTCAGGTCACTTCCCACAACAGGAGCTTTAAAACCATTGCTAAAGGTCACTAAATATTCACAAAACTTGCAGTTCGGTAAATGACACCTGCTCTCTAAAAAGAGTCTCAGGTGGAAAATCGACCAAAAAATTCAAAAGAGGGCAACCTTCCAAGAAGACAATATCAAGAGTTATATTGTACTCCCAATTGTTTCCTTTTTTCAACAGAAAAGAAAACGGCGGTGAAAAATGATGAGTTTTACGAATTTTCAAAGCCATGCAAACCCAAATTACAAAACCCTATCAGCTCACAACAGCCAGCAGGGCCATTAGCATAAATGCTGCAAACAATAGATACTGAAGCGATTGTGGAGAAATGTGTACCCTCGATTCTAAGGGGGACGTGGTAAGTGCCACTAATGAAAACACAAAGAAGGTGCTTTGAAAAGGGAAAAACGATGCTACCAGTCAGTCAATCACACCCACTGCTGGGGCTATCACCTGAGAAAATGAGAATCAAAAAGTCACAGGCTGGCAATCCTGCACTCCAACAATATTTACCATAGCCAACACTTGGAAGCAATGAAAATGTCCATCAACCGAGGAATGCACAAAGAAGAAGTGGTCCACGAACACAGTGGAAAATTACTCCAATAAAAAATAAAAATTAAATTTAAAAATCCAACAAAACTAAGGAGACATCAGCTTGTGTGGGTTTGTCCGGGCACACTCCACTCTAATTTATAACCGAGAAACACCACAGGCCGCAAGGGCTTTTCCCTAGTTACCAGGGTGGGGAACATAGAAAGGCTACCGCCATCTGGCAGTTACCTGCAAAAGCAGTTTTAAAGCCTGTGCTAATGGTCATTTCATAAGAATAAGTACTGCAGAAGTGTAAATGAAACCTGCCCTCAAAATGTCTTCAGGGAGGTAAAGGCCAGAACATTTCAAAATGTGACGCATACTTTAAGAGAACACTTTGAAGAACTAAGGGGTAATCACAGCTTGGAAAATAAAAAGGACATGCCTTCAAGCTCAATTTCAAGGGATTGTGAGGCACATGCGAATTCAACCACAAAGAGGTATCAGCTCACACTTGTCAGAATAACCATCAGCAAGAAAACTACAAACAATAAATGCTGAAGGTGTTGTGGAGAAATGCATACCCTCAACTTCAAGTGGGACATAAGTTGGAAAGGGCCACGAACTAGAACAGAATTGGGGTGCCTTAAAAACGTAAACATTGAGCTACCATATGATCCAGCAGGCCCACTCCTCCACCTATAATCTAAGAAGAGAGAATTGGAAAGACACAGGCAGGCAAATCTGCCTTGCACAGTATTACAATAGCCAAGATATGGAAGTAACCAAAAAGTCCACCAACAGATGGGTGGACAAAGAAGTACTCCTCCATGTACAGATGGAATATTCGCTAGTCAAAAAAATGAAACAATGCCATTTGCAGCGCCATAGATGAGTGTAGACGTAACCACGCCACGTGTAGTCAGTGAGAAAGCAAAATACATACATCCTATGATATCACTTTCAGGAGTTACTTAAAAATTGATACCAATGAAGCTATTTCCACAGAGAAAGGCAATCACAGATTCATTAAAAAACTTACGGTTCACCAAATAGAAAGGGATGAGGATTGGATACATTACCATATTGGGGTTAACAGAGATATACAAACCATGTGAAATATATAACCACCAAAGACGTACGGAAGACCAGGAGAAGACTACTCAACATTGTGTCATAACCTACATGGGAAAATGATGCGAGGAAGAAAAGATACACGTATATGTGTGAAAGACCCACATCTTGCACACCTAGAGCAAACAAACCAATGTAATCAAATCTGCTGGGATAAAAAATAAAAAGTAAATTACAAATATGAACAAGAAGTAATGAGACATAAACTTAAAGGGCTTTTTCCTGGCCCATTCCATTCTAATTTACAACCTAGAACACCACTTCCATTAAGCCTCTGTTTCCCCAGGTACCAAATTTGGTAAAGAAGAAATGCTGCCACCTTGTGGCCGTGTCCTGCAAGAGCAGCTTTAAACTCACAGCTAATGGTTACTTAACATTCACAAGGACTCAGGCCTGTAAAGGACACCTGCCCTAAAAAATTGTGCTGAAGTAGTGAATGGACAAAAAAATTCAAAACAGGCAGATGTTTCAAGAACAGACTATGAAGAGTTATGTATTACTCACGCTCTTTTAAAAAAAAAGGAAAATGGATACAAGCTCAACCTCAGGGTGTGTTAGACCCATGCAATCTAATCTACGAAAAGTTTCAACTTACACCAGTCGACTGACCATCAGCAAAAAGTATACGAACAATAAATGCTGAAGGGGTTTTAGAGCACTGTGTACCCTCTACCTGCTGGTGAGACGTAAAGGGGTAACAGCCAATAATGAGAAAAGAAAGGAGCTGTGTTTAAAAGTAAAAATGGAGGTACCATTCAATCCAGCAGGCGCACCATTGGATCTCTCACCTGAGAAGACAAGAATCGAGAAGACACAGGCCGCAAAAGCTGCAGTGCAGCCTTATTCACAATAGCCAAGACAGTGAAGCAATCAAAATGTCCAACAACAGGTGAATGGATAAAGAAGAAGTGGTCCATGTACACAATGGAATATTAGCCATGGAAAACAACGAACCATTGCTCTTTGAGGCACCACAAATGAGTCTGCAGATAATCATGAAAGATGAGGTAAGTTGGAAAGCAAAAGACCTGTATTCTATGATATCACTTATAGGCGTTATCTAATAACTGACACAAATGAACATATTTCCACAGAGAAAGACACTCACAGACTTAAAAAAATAAAACTATGCTCAACTAAAAGGAAAGGTGGGGGAATGGATAAATTAAGATTACTGTTACTATATGTATACAAACACAAATTATATAAATATCTCAAAAATACCGACCATATAGCAAGGGAGGTCTGCGGAACCCTCTGTAACATTTTACATGGGAAGAGGATCTGTACTTGAATAGACATATATAATGTACAAATGAACCAGATTGTGTTCACCTAGGACAAACAATATTCTAAGCTTTACCCCAATTAAAAAAAAAAATTAAAACCAAGAAGAAATAATGAGACATAAACGTATAGGGCTTTCTCCGTGCACATTCCAATGTAGTTTACAACCTAGGAACACGACTTCCAGAAAGGCTCTGCTGCCCTACTACCCAGATTTGGGAATGGAGAAATGCTGCCTTCTTCAGGTCACTTCCCACAACAGGAGCTTTAAAACCATTGCTAAAGGTCACTAAATATTCACAAAACTTGCAGTTCGGTAAATGACACCTGCTCTCTAAAAAGAGTCTCAGGTGGAAAATCGACCAAAAAATTCAAAAGAGGGCAACCTTCCAAAAAGACAATATCAAGAGTTATATTGTACTCGCAATTGTTTCCTTTTTTCAACAGAAAAGAAAACGGCGGTGAAAAACGATGAGTTTTACGAATTTTCAAAGCCATGCAAACCCAAATTACAAAACCCTATCAGCTCACAGCAGCCAGCAGGGCCATTAGCATAAATGCTGCAAACAATAGATACTGAAGCGATTGTGGAGAAATGTGTACCCTTGATTCTAAGGGGGACGTGGTAAGTGCCACTAATGAAAACACAAAGAAGGTGCTTTGAAAAGGGAAAAACCATGCTACCAGTCAGTCAATCACACCCACTGCTGGGTCTATCACCTGAGAAAATGAGAATCAAAAAGTCACAGGCTGGCAATCCTGCACTCCAACAATATTTACCATAGCCAACACTTGGAAGCAATGAAAATGTCCATCAACCGAGGAATGCACAAAGAAGAAGTGGTCCACGTACACAGTGTAAAATTACTCCAATAAAAAATAAAAATTAAATTTAAAAATCCAACAAAACTAAGGAGACATCAGCTTGTGTGGGTTTGTCCGGGCACACTCCACTCTAATTTATAACCGAGAAACACCACAGGCCGCAAGGGCTTTTCCCTAGTTACCAGGGTGGGGAACATAGAAAGGCTGCTGCCCTCTGGCAGTTACCTGCAAAAGCAGTTTTAAAGCCTGTGCTAATGGTCATTTCATAGGAATAAGTACTGCAGAAGTGTAAATGAAACCTGCCCTCAAAATGTCTTCAGGGAGGTAATGGCCAAAACATTTCAAAATGTGACACATACTTTAAGAGAACACTTTGAAGAACTAAGGGGAAATCACAGCTTGAAAAATAAAAAGGACATGCCTTAAAGCTCAATTTCAACGGATTATGAGGCACGTGCAAATTCAACCACAAAGAGGTATCAGGTCACACTTTTCAGAATAACCATCAGCAAGAAAACTACAAACAATAAATGCTGAAGGTGTTGTGGAGAAATGCATACCCTCAACTGCAAGTAGGACATAAGTTGGAAAGGGCCACCAACTAGAACAGAATGGGGGTGCCTTAAAAACGTAAACATTGAGCTACCATATGATCCAGCAGGCCCACTCCTCCACCTATAATCTAAGAAGAGAGAATTGGAAAGACACAGGCAGGCAAATCAGCATTGCACAGTATTACAATATCCAAGATATGGAAGTAACCAAAAAGTCCACCAACAGATGGGTGGACAAAGAAGTACGCCTCCATGTACAGATGGAATATTCGCTACTGAAAAAAATGAAACAATACCATTTGCAGCGCCATAGATGAGTCTAGACGTAATCACGCCACAGGTAGTCAGTGAGAAAGCAAAATACATATATCCTATGATATCACTTTCAGGAGTTACTTAAAAATTGATACCAATGAAGATATTTCCACAGAGAAAGGCAATCACAGTTTCATTAAAAAACTTATGGTTCACCAAATAGAAAGGGATGAGGATTGGATACATTACCATATTGGGGTTAACAGAGATATACAAACCATGTGAAATATATAACCACCAAAGACGTACGGAAGACCAGGAGAAGACTACTCAACATTGTGTCATAACCTACATGGGAAAAGGATGCGAGGAAGAAAAGATACACGTATATGTGTGAAAGACCCATATCTTGCACACCTAGAGCAAACAAACCAATGTAATCAAATCTGCTGGGATAAAAAATAAAAAGTAAATTACAAATATGAACAAGAAGTAATGAGACATAAACTTAAAGGGCTTTTTCCTGGCCCATTCCATTCTAATTTACAACCTAGAACACCACTTCCATTAAGCCTCTGTTTCCCCAGGTACCAAATTTGGTAAAGAAGAAATGCTGCCA
Source organism: Balaenoptera physalus (assembly GCF_965194825.1). Classification (NCBI taxonomy): domain Eukaryota; kingdom Metazoa; phylum Chordata; class Mammalia; order Artiodactyla; family Balaenopteridae; genus Balaenoptera; species Balaenoptera physalus. Next base: position 716,778 of record NW_028126561.1, read on the forward strand.
CCTTGTGGCCGTGTCCTGCAAGAGCAGCTTTAAACTCACAGCTAATGGTTACTTAACATTCACAAGGACTCAGGGCTGTAAAGGACACCTGCCCTAAAAAATTGTGCTGAAGTAGTGAATGGACAAAAAAATTCAAAACAGGCAGATGTTTCAAGAACAGACTATGAAGAGTTATGTATTACTCACGCTCTTTTTAAAAAAAAGGAAAATGGATACAAGCTCAACCTCAGGGTGTGTTAGACCCATGTAATCTAATCTACGAAAAGTTTCAACTTACACCAGTCGACTGACCATCAGCAAAAAGTATACGAACAATAAATGCTGAAGGGGTTTTAGAGCACTGTGTACCCTCTACCTGCTGGTGAGACGTAAAGGGGTAACAGCCAATAATGAGAAAACAAAGGAGCTGTGTTTAAAAGTAAAAATGGAGGTACCATTCAATCCAGCAGGCGCACCATTGGATCTCTCACCTGAGAAGACAAGAATCGAGAAGACACAGGCCGCAAAAGCTGCAGTGCAGCCTTATTCACAATAGCCAAGACAGTGAAGCAATCAAAATGTCCAACAACAGGTGAATGGATAAAGAAGAAGTGGTCCATGTACACAATGGAATATTAGCCATGGAAAACAACGAACCATTGCTCTTTGAGGCACCACAAATGAGTCTGCAGATGATCATGAAAGATGAGGTAAGTTGGAAAGCAAAAGACCTGTATTCTATGATATCACTTATAGGCGTTCTCTAATAACTGACACATATGAACATATTTCCACAGAGAAAGACACTCACAGACTTAGAAAATAAAACTCTGCTCAACTAAAAGGAAAGGTGGGGGAATGGATAAATTAAGATTACTGTTACTATATGTATACAAACACAAATTATATAAATATCTCAAAAATACCGACCATATAGCAAGGGAGGTCTGCGGAACCCTCTGTAACATTTTACATGGGAAGAGGATCTGTACTTGAATAGACATATATAATGTACAAATGAACCAGATTGTGTTCACCTAGGACAAACAATATTCTAAGCTTTACCCCAATTAAAAAAAAAAATTAAAACCAAGAAGAAATAATGAGACATAAACTTATAGGGCTTTCTCCGTGCACATTCCAATGTAATTTTCAACCTAGGAACACGACTTCCAGAAAGGCTCTGCTGCCCTACTACCCAGATTTGGGAATGGAGAAATGCTGCCTGCTTCAGGTCACTTCCCACAACAGGAGCTTTAAAACCATTGCTAAAGGTCACTAAATATTCACAAAACTTGCAGTTCGGTAAATGACACCTGCTCTCTAAAAAGAGTCTCAGGTGGAAAATCGACCAAAAAATTCAAAAGAGGGCAACCTTCCAAGAAGACAATATCAAGAGTTATATTGTACTCCCAATTGTTTCCTTTTTTCAACAGAAAAGAAAACGGCGGTGAAAAATGATGAGTTTTACGAATTTTCAAAGCCATGCAAACCCAAATTACAAAACCCTATCAGCTCACAACAGCCAGCAGGGCCATTAGCATAAATGCTGCAAACAATAGATACTGAAGCGATTGTGGAGAAATGTGTACCCTCGATTCTAAGGGGGACGTGGTAAGTGCCACTAATGAAAACACAAAGAAGGTGCTTTGAAAAGGGAAAAACGATGCTACCAGTCAGTCAATCACACCCACTGCTGGGGCTATCACCTGAGAAAATGAGAATCAAAAAGTCACAGGCTGGCAATCCTGAACTCCAACAATATTTACCATAGCCAACACTTGGAAGCAATGAAAATGTCCATCAACCGAGGAATGCACAAAGAAGAAGTGGTCCACGAACACAGTGGAAAATTACTCCAATAAAAAATAAAAATTAAATTTAAAAATCCAACAAAACTAAGGAGACATCAGCTCCTGTGGGTTTGTCCGGGCACACTCCACTCTAATTTATAACCGAGAAACACCACAGGCCGCAAGGGCTTTTCCCTAGTTACCAGGGTGGGGAACATAGAAAGGCTGCCGCCCTCTGGTAGTTACCTGCAAAAGCAGTTTTAAAGCCTGTGCTAATGGTCATTTCATAAGAATAAGTACTGCAGAAGTGTAAATGAAACCTGCCCTCAAAATGTCTTCAGGGAGGTAAAGGCCAAAACATTTCAAAATGTGACGCATACTTTAAGAGAACACTTTGAAGAACTAAGGGGTAATCACAGCTTGAAAAATAAAAAGGACATGCCTTCAAGCTCAATTTCAAGGGATTGTGAGGCACATGCGAATTCAACCACAAAGAGGTATCAGCTCACACTTGTCAGAATAACCATCAGCAAGAAAACTACAAACAATAAATGCTGAAGGTGTTGTGGAGAAATGCATACCCTCAACTTCAAGTGGGACATAAGTTGGAAAGGGCCACGAACTAGAACAGAATTGGGGTGCCTTAAAAACGTAAACATTGAGCTACCATATGATCCAGCAGGCCCACTCCTCCACCTATAATCTAAGAAGAGAGAATTGGAAAGACACAGGCAGGCAAATCTGCCTTGCACAGTATTACAATAGCCAAGATATGGAAGTAACCAAAAAGTCCACCAACAGATGGGTGGACAAAGAAGTACTCCTCCATGTACAGATGGAATATTCGCTAGTCAAAAAAATGAAACAATGCCATTTGCAGCGCCATAGATGAGTGTAGACGTAACCACGCCACGTGTAGTCAGTGAGAAAGCAAAATACATACATCCTATGATATCACTTTCAGGAGTTACTTAAAAATTGATACCAATGAAGCTATTTCCACAGAGAAAGGCAATCACAGATTCATTAAAAAACTTACGGTTCACCAAATAGAAAGGGATGAGGATTGGATACATTACCATATTGGGGTTAACAGAGATATACAAACCATGTGAAATATATAACCACCAAAGACGTACGGAAGACCAGGAGAAGACTACTCAACATTGTGTCATAACCTACATGGGAAAAGGATGCGAGGAAGAAAAGATACACGTATATGTGTGAAAGACCCACATCTTGCACACCTAGAGCAAACAAACCAATGTAATCAAATCTGCTGGGATAAAAAATAAAAAGTAAATTACAAATATGAACAAGAAGTAATGAGACATAAACTTAAAGGGCTTTTTCCTGGCCCATTCCATTCTAATTTACAACCTAGAACACCACTTCCATTAAGCCTCTGTTTCCCCAGGTACCAAATTTGGTAAAGAAGAAATGCTGCCACCTTGTGGCCGTGTCCTGCAAGAGCAGCTTTAAACTCACAGCTAATGGTTACTTAACATTCACAAGGACTCAGGGCTGTAAAGGACACCTGCCCTAAAAAATTGTGCTGAAGTAGTGAATGGACAAAAAAATTCAAAACAGGCAGATGTTTCAAGAAGAGACTATGAAGAGTTATGTATTACTCACGCTCTTTTAAAAAAAAAGGAAAATGGATACAAGCTCAACCTCAGGGTGTGTTAGACCCATGCAATCTAATCTACGAAAAGTTTCAACTTACACCAGTCGACTGACCATCAGCAAAAAGTATACGAACAATAAATGCTGAAGGGGTTTTAGAGCACTGTGTACCCTCTACCTGCTGGTGAGACGTAAAGGGGTAACAGCCAATAATGAGAAAAGAAAGGAGCTGTGTTTAAAAGTAAAAATGGAGGTACCATTCAATCCAGCAGGCGCACCATTGGATCTCTCACCTGAGAAGACAAGAATCGAGAAGACACAGGCCGCAAAAGCTGCAGTGCAGCCTTATTCACAATAGCCAGGACAGTGAAGCAATCAAAATGTCCAACAACAGGTGAATGGATAAAGAAGAAGTGGTCCATGTACACAATGGAATATTAGCCATGGAAAACAACGAACCATTGCTCTTTGAGGCACCACAAATGAGTCTGCAGATAATCATGAAAGATGAGGTAAGTTGGAAAGCAAAAGACCTGTATTCTATGATATCACTTATAGGCGTTCTCTAATAACTGACACAAATGAACATATTTCCACAGAGAAAGACACTCACAGACTTAGAAAATAAAACTATGCTCAACTAAAAGGAAAGGTGGGGGAATGGATAAATTAAGATTACTGTTACTATATGTATACAAACACAAATTATATAAATATCTCAAAAATACCGACCATATAGCAAGGGAGGTCTGCGGAACCCTCTGTAACATTTTACATGGGAAGAGGATCTGTACTTGAATAGACATATATAATGTACAAATGAACCAGATTGTGTTCACCTAGGACAAACAATATTCTAAGCTTTACCGCAATTAAAAAAAAAAAATAAAACCAAGAAGAAATAATGAGACATAAACTTATAGGGCTTTCTCCGTGCACATTCCAATGTAATTTACAACCTAGGAACACGACTTCCAGAAAGGCTCTGCTGCCCTACTACCCAGATTTGGGAATGGAGAAATGCTGCCTGCTTCAGGTCACTTCCCACAACAGGAGCTTTAAAACCATTGCTAAAGGTCACTAAATATTCACAAAATTTGCAGTTCGGTAAATGACACCTGCTCTCTAAAAAGAGTCTCAGGTGGAAAATCGACCAAAAAATTCAAAAGAAGGCAACCTTACAAGAAGACAATATCAAGAGTTATATTGTACTCCCAATTGTTTCCTTTTTTCAACAGAAAAGAAAACGGTGGTGAAAAATGATGAGTTTTACGAATTTTCAAAGCCATGCAAACCCAAATTACAAAACCCTATCAGCTCACAGCAGGCAGTAGGGCCATTAGCATAAATGCTGCAAACAATAAATGCTGAAGCGATTGTGGAGAAATGTGTACCCTCGATTCTAAGGGGGACGTGGTAAGTGCCACTAATGAAAACACAACGAAGGTGCTTTGAAAAGGGAAAAACGATGCTACCAGTCAGTCAATCACACCCACTGCTGGGGCTATCACCTGAAAAAATGAGAATCAAATAGTCACAGGCTGGCAATCCTGCACTCCAACAATAATTACCATAGCCAACACTTGGAAGCAATGAAAATGTCCATCAACCGAGGAATGCACAAAGAAGAAGTGGTCCACGTACACAGTGGAAAATTACTCCAGTAAAAAATAAAAATTAAATTTAAAAATCCAACAAAAGTAAGGACACATCAGCTTGTGTGGGTTGGTCCGGGCACACTCCACTCTAATTTATAACTGAGAAACACCACAGGCCGCAAGGGTTTTTCCCTAGTTACCATGGTGGGGAACATAGAAAGCCTGCCGCCCTCTGGCAGTTACCTGCAAAAGCAGCTTTAAAGCCTGTGCTAATGGTCATTTCATAGGAACAAGTACTGCAGAACTATAAATGAAACCTGCCCTCAAAATATCTTCAGGGAGGTAATGGCCAAAACATTTCAAAATGTGACACATACTTTAAGAGAACACTTTGAAGAACTAAGGGGTAATCACAGCTTGAAAAATAAAAAGGACAAGACTTCAAGCTCAATTTCAATGGATTATGAGGCACGTGCGAATTCAGCCACAAAGAGGTATCATATCACACTTGTCAGAATAAGCATCAGCAAGAAAACTACAAACAATAAATGCTGAAGGTGTTGTAGAGAAATGCAAACCCTCAACTTCAAGGGGGACGTAACTTGGAAAGGGCGACGAACTAGAACAGAATGGAAGTGCCTTAAAAAGGTAAACATTGAGCTACCATATGATCCAGCAGGCCCACTCATCCACCTATAATCTAAGAAGAGAGAATTGGAAAGACACAGGCAGGCAAATCTGCATTGCACAGTATTACAATAGCCAAGATATGGAAGTAACCAAAAAGTCCACCAACAGATGGGTGGACAAAGAAGACCTCCTCCATGTACAAGTGGAATATTCGCTAGTGAAAAAAATGAAACAATGCCATTTGCAGCACCATAGATGAGTCTAGACGTAATCACGCCACCTGTAGTAAGTGACAAAAAAAAAGACACATATCCTATTATATCAGTTTTAGGAGTTACTTAAAAATTGATACCAAATAAGATCTTTCCACAGAGAAAGGCAATCACAGATTCATTAAAAAACTTATGGTTCACCAAATAGAAAGGGATGAGGATTGGATACATTACCACATTGGGGTTAGCAGAGATATACAAACCATGTGAAATATATAATCACCAAAGACGTACGGAAGACCAGGAGAAGACTACTCAACATTGTGTCATAACCTATATGGGAAAAGGATGCTAGGATAAATAGATACATGTATATGTGTGAAAGAACCACATCTTGCACACCTAGAACAAACAAACCATTGTAATCAAATTTGCTGGGATAAAAAATAAAAAGTAAATTACAAATATGAACAAGAAGTAATGAGACATAAACTTAAAGGGCTTTTTCCTGGCACGTTCCATTCTAAAATACAACCTAGAACACCACTTCCATTAAGTCTCTGTTTCCCTAGTAACCAAATTTGGCAAAGGAGAAATGCTGCCACCTTGTGGCCGTTTCCTGCAAGAGCAGCTTTAAACTCACAGCTAATGGTTCCTTAACATTCACAAGGACTCAGGGCTGTAAAGGACACCTGCCCTAAAAAATTGTGCTGAAGTAGTGAATGGACAAAAAAATTCAAAACAGGCAGATGTTTCAAGAATAGAGTATGAAGAGTTATGTTTTACTCACGCTCTTTAAAAAAAAAAGGAAAATGGATAAAAGCTCAACCTCAGGGTGTGTTAGACCCATGCAACCTAATGCACGAAAAGTTTCAACTTACACCAGTCGACTGACCATCAGCAAAAAGTATACGAACAATAAATGCTGAAGGGGTTTTAGAGAACTGTGTACCCTCTACCTGCTGGTGAGACGTAAAGGGGTAACAGCCAATAATGAGAAAAGAAAGGAGCTGTGTTTAAAAGTAAAAATGGAGGTACCATTCAATCCAGCAGGCGTACCAATGGACCTCTCACCTGAGAAGACAAGAATGGAGAAGACACAGGCCGCAAAAGCTGCAGTGCAGCCTTATTCACAATAGCCAAGACAGTGAAGCAATCAAAATATCCAACAAGAGGTGAATGGATAAAGAAGAAGTGGTCCATGTTCACAATGGAATATTAAGCATGGGAAACAACGAACCATTGCTCTCTGAGGCACCACAAAGGAGTCTGGAGATAGTCACGAAACATGAGGTAAGTCGGAAAGCAAAAGACCTATATTCTACGATATCACTTATAGGCGTTATCTAATAACTGACACAAATGAACATATTTCCACAGAGAAAGACACTCACAGACTTAGAAAACAAACTATGCTCACCTAAAAGGAAAGGTGGGGGGATTGGATAAATTAAGATTAGTGTTACTATATGTATACAAACACATATTATATACATATCTCAAAAATACCGACCATATAGCAAGGGAGGTCTGCGGAACCCTCTGTAACATTTTACATGGGAAGAGGATCTGTACTTGAATAGACATATATAATGTACAAATGAACCAGATTGTGTTCACCTAGGACAAACAATATTCTAAACTTTACCCCAATTAAAACACTTTTAAAAACCAAGAAGAAATAATGAGACATAAACTTATGGGGGTTTCTCCACGCACTTTCTAACGAAATTTACAACCTAGGAACACGACTTCCACAAAGGCTCTGCTGCCCTACTACCCAGATTTGGGAATGGAGAAATGCTGCCTCCTTGAGGCCACTTCCCACAACAGCAGCTTTAAACCCATTGCTATAGGTCACTAAATATTCACCAAACTTGCAGTTCAGGAAATAAGACCTGCTCTCTAAAAAAACTCTGGGGTGGAAAATCGCCCAAAAAATTCATTAGAGGGCAACCTTGCAAGAAGACAATTTAAAGAGTTATATTGTACTCCCAATTGATTCCTTTTTTTAACAGAAAAGAAAACGGCAGAGAAAAATGATGAGTTTTACGAATTTTCAAAGACATGCAAACCCAAATTACAAAAACCTATGAGCTCACAGCAGCCAGAAGGGCCATTAGCATAAATGCTGCAAACAATAAATGCTGAAGCGATTGTGGAGAAATGCGTACCCTGGATTCTAAGGGGGACGTGGTAAGAGCCACTAATGAAAACACAAAGAAGGTGCTTTGAAAAGGGAAACACGGTGCTACCAGTCAGTGAATCACACCCACTGCTGGGCCTATCACCTGAGAAAATGAGAATCAAAAAGTCACAGGCTGGCAATCCTGCACTCCAACAATATTTACCATAGCCAACACTTGGAAGCAATGAAAATGTCCATCAACCGAGGAATGCACAAAGAAGAAGTGGTCCACGTACACAGTGTAAAATTACTCCAATAAAAAATAAAAATTAAATTTAAAAATCCAACAAAACTAAGGAGACATCAGCTTCTGTGGGTTTGTCCGGGCACACTCCACTCTAATTTATAACCGAGAAACACCACAGGCCGCAAGGGCTTTTCCCTAGTTACCAGGGTGGGGAACATAGAAAGGCTGCCGCCCTCTGGCAGTTACCTGCAAAAGCAGTTTTAAAGCCTGTGCTAATGGTCATTTCATAAGAATAAGTACTGCAGAAGTGTAAATGAAACCTGCCCTCAAAATGTCTTCAGGGAGGTAAAGGCCAAAACATTTCAAAATGTGACGCATACTTTAAGAGAACACTTTGAAGAACTAAGGGGGTAATCACAGCTTGAAAAATAAAAAGGACATGCCTTCAAGCTCAATTTCAACGGATTGTGAGGCACATGCGAATTCAACCACAAAGAGGTGTCAGCTCACACTTGTCAGAATAACCATCAGCAAGAAAACTACAAACTATAAATGCTGAAGGTGTTGTGGAGAAATGCATACCCTCAACTTCAAATGGGACATAAGTTGGAAAGTGCCACGAAGTAGAACAGAATTTGGATGCCTTAAAAACGTAAACATTGAGCTACCATATGATCCAGCAGGCCCACTCCTCCACCTATAATCTAAGAAGAGAGAATTGGAAAGACACAGGCAGGCAAATCTGCATTGCACAGTATTACAATAGCCAAGATATGGAAGTAACCAAAAAGTCCACCAACAGATGGGTGGACAAAGAAGTACTCCTCCATGTACAGATGGAATATTCGCTAGTGAAAAAAATGAAACAATACCATTTGCAGCGCCATAGATGAGTCTAGACGTAATCACGCCACGTGTAGTCAGTGAGAAAGCAAAATACATATATCCTGTGATATCACTTTCAGGAGTTACTTAAAAATTGATACCAATGAAGATATTTCCACAGAGAAAGGCAATCACAGTTTCATTAAAAAACTTATGGTTCACCAAATAGGAAGGGGTGAGGATTGGATACATTACCATATTGGGGTTAACAGAGATATACAAACCATGTGAAATATATAACCACCAAAGACGTACGGAAGACCAGGAGAAGACTACTCAACATTGTGTCATAACCTACATGGGAAAAGGATGCGAGTAAGAAAAGATACACGTATATGTGGGAAAGACCCACATCTTGCACACCTAGAGCAAACAAACTAATGTAATCAAATCTGCTGGGATAAAAAATAAAAAGTAAATTACAAACATGAACAAGAAGTAATGAGACATAAACTTAAAGGGCTTTTTCCTGGCCCATTCCATTCTAATTTACAACCTAGAACACCACTTCCATTAAGCCTCTGTTTACCCAGTTACCAAATTTGGTAAAGAAGAAATGCTGCCACCTTGTGGCCGTGTCCTGCAAGAGCAGCTTTAAACTCACAGCTAATGGTTACTTAACATTCACAAGGACTCAGGGCTGTAAAGGACACCTGCTCTAAAAAATTGTGCTGAAGTAGTGAATGGACAAAAAAATTCAAAACAGGCAGATGTTTAAAGAAGAGAGTATGAAGAGTTATGTATTACTCACGCTCTTTTAAAAAAAAAGGAAAACGGATACAAGCTCAACCTCAGGGTGTGTTAGACCCATGCAATCTAATCTACGAAAAGTTTCAACTTACACCAGTCGACTGACCATCAGCAAAAAGTATACGAACAATAAATGCTGAAGGGGTTTTAGATAACTGTGTACCCTCTACCTGCTGGTGAGACGTAAAGGGGTAACAGCCAATAATGAGAAAAGAAAGGAGCTGTGTTTAGAAGTAAAAATAAAGGTACCATTCAATCCCCAGGCGCACCATTGGACCTCTCACCTGAGAAGACAAGAATCGAGAAAACACAGGCCGCAAAAGCTGCAGTGCAGCCTTATTCACAATAGCCAAGACAGTGAAGCAATCAAAATGTCCAACAACAGGTGAATGGATAAAGAAGAAGTGGTCCATGTACACAATGGAATATTAGCAATGGAAAACAACGAACCATTGCTCTTTGAGGCACCACAAATGAGTCTGCAGATAATCATGAAAGATGAGGTAAGTTGGAAAGCAAAAGACCTGTATTCTATGATATCACTTATAGGCGTTATCTAATAACTGACACAAATGTACATATTTCCACAGAGAAAGACACTCACAGACTTAGAAAACAAACTATGCTCAACTAAAAGGAAAGGTGGGGGGAATGGATAAATTAAGATTAGTGTTACTATATGTATACAAAGACATATTATCTATATATCTCAAAAAGACTGACCAGATAGCAAGGGAAGTCTGCGGAACCTTCTGTAACATTTTACATGGGAAGAGGATCTGTAGTTGAATAGATATATATAATGTACAAATGAACCAGATTGTGTACACCTAGGACAAACAATATTCTAAGCTTTACCCCAATTAAAAAAAAAAAATTAAAACCAAGAAGAAATAATGAGACATAAAGTATGGGGCTTTCTCCATGCACATTCCAATGTAATTTACAACCTAGGAACACGACTTCCAGAAAGGCTCTGCTGCCCTACTACCCAGATTTGGGAATGGAGAAATGCTGCCTGCTTCAGGTCACTTCCCACAACAGGAGCTTTAAAACCATTGCTAAAGGTCACTAAATATTCACAAAACTTGCAGTTCGGTAAATGACACCTGCTCTCTAAAAAAAGTCTCAGGTGGAAAATAGACCAAAAAATTCAAAAGAGGGCAACCTTCCAAGAAGACAATATCAAGAGTTAGATTGTACTCCCAATTGTTTCCTTTTTTTAACAGAAAAGAAAACGGCGGTGAAAAATGATGAGTTTTACTAATTTTCAAAGCCATGCAAACCCAAATTGCAAAACCCTATCAGCTCACAGCAACCAGTAGGGCCAGTAGCATAAATGCTGCAAACAATAAATGCTGAAGCGATTGTGGAGAAATGCGTACCCTCGATTCTGAGGGGGACGTGGTAAGTGCCACTAATGAGAACACAAAGAAGGTACTTTGAAAAGGGAAAAATGGTGCTACCAGTCAGTCAATCACAACCACTGCTGGGCCTATCACCTGAGAAAATGAGAATCAAAAAGTCACAGGCTGGCAATCCTGCACTCCAACAATATTTACCATAGCCAACACTTGGAAGCAATGAAAATGTCCATCAACCGAGGAATGCACAAAGTAGCCGTAGTCCACGTACACAGTGGAAAATTACTCCAATAAATAAAAATTAAAATTAAAAATCCAACAAAAGTAAGGAGACATCAGCTTGTGTGGGTTGGTCTGGGCACACACCACTCTAATTTATAATCCAGAAACACCACAGGCCGCAAGGGCTTTTCCCTAGTTACCAGGGTGGGGAACATAGAAAGGCTGCTGCCCTCTGGCAGTTACCTGCAAAAGCAGTTTTAAAGCCTGTGCTAATGGTCATTTCATAGGAATAAGTACTGCAGAAGTGTAAATGAAACCTGCCCTCACAATGTCTTCAGGGAGGTAATGGCCAAAACATTTCAAAATGTGACACATACTTTAAGAGAACACTTTGAAGAACTAAGGGGAAATCACAGCTTGAAAAATAAAAAGGACATGCCTTAAAGCTCAATTTCAACGGATTATGAGGCACGTGCGAATTCAACCACAAAGAGGTATCAGGTCACACTTTTCAGAATAACCATCAGCAAGAAAACTACAAACAATAAATGCTGAAGGTGTTGTGGAGAAATGCATACCCTCAACTGCAAGTAGGACATAAGTTGGAAAGGGCCACCAACTAGAACAGAATGGGGGTGCCTTAAAAACGTAAACATTGAGCTACCATATGATCCAGCAGGCCCACTCCTCCACCTATAATCTAAGAAGAGAGAATTGGAAAGACACAGGCAGGCAAATCTGCATTGCACAGTATTACAATATCCAAGATATGGAAGTAACCAAAAAGTCCACCAACAGATGGGTGGACAAAGAAGTACTCCTCCATGTACAGATGGAATATTCGCTAGTGAAAAAAATGAAACAATACCATTTGCAGCGCCATAGATGAGTCTAGACGTAATCACGCCACAGGTAGTCAGTGAGAAAGCAAAATACATATATCCTATGATATCACTTTCAGGAGTTACTTAAAAATTGATACCAATGAAGATATTTCCACAGAGAAAGGCAATCACAGTTTCATTAAAAAACTTATGGTTCACCAAATAGAAAGGGATGAGGATTGGATACATTACCATATTGGGGTTAACAGAGATATACAAACCATGTGAAATATATAACCACCAAAGACGTACGGAAGACCAGGAGAAGACTACTCAACATTGTGTCATAACCTACATGGGAAAAGGATGCGAGGAAGAAAAGATACACGTATATGTGTGAAAGACCCACATCTTGCACACCTAGAGCAAACAAACCAATGTAATCAAATCTGCTGGGATAAAAAATAAAAAGTAAATTACAAATATGAACAAGAAGTAATGAGACATAAACTTAAAGGGCTTTTTCCTGGCCCATTCCATTCTAATTTACAACCTAGAACACCACTTCCATTAAGCCTCTGTTTCCCCAGGTACCAAATTTGGTAAAGAAGAAATGCTGCCACCTTGTGGCCGTGTCCTGCAAGAGCAGCTTTAAACTCACAGCTAATGGTTACTTAACATTCACAAGGACTCAGGGCTGTAAAGGACACCTGCCCTAAAAAATTGTGCTGAAGTAGTGAATGGACAAAAAAATTCAAAACAGGCAGATGTTTCAAGAAGAGACTATGAAGAGTTATGTATTACTCACGCTCTTTTAAAAAAAAAGGAAAATGGATACAAGCTCAACCTCAGGGTGTGTTAGACCCATGCAATCTAATCTACGAAAAGTTTCAACTTACACCAGTCGACTGACCATCAGCAAAAAGTATACGAACAATAAATGCTGAAGGGGTTGTAGAGCACTGTGTACCCTCTACCTGCTGGTGAGACGTAAAGGGGTAACAGCCAATAATGAGAAAAGAAAGGAGCTGTGTTTAAAAGTAAAAATGGAGGTACCATTCAATCCAGCAGGCGCACCATTGGATCTCTCACCTGAGAAGACAAGAATCGAGAAGACACAGGCCGCAAAAGCTGCAGTGCAGCCTTATTCACAATAGCCAAGACAGTGAAGCAATCAAAATGTCCAACAACAGGTGAATGGATAAAGAAGAAGTGGTCCATGTACACAATGGAATATTAGCCATGGAAAACAACGAACCATTGCTCTTTGAGGCACCACAAATGAGTCTGCATATAATCATGAAAGATGAGGTAAGTTGGAAAGCAAAAGACCTGTATTCTATGATATCACTTATAGGCGTTCTCTAATAACTGACACAAATGAACATATTTCCACAGAGAAAGACACTCACAGACTTAGAAAATAAAACTATGCTCAACTAAAAGGAAAGGTGGGGGAATGGATAAATTAAGATTACTGTTACTATATGTATACAAACACAAATTATATAAATATCTCAAAAATACCGACCATATAGCAAGGGAGGTCTGCGGAACCCTCTGTAACATTTTACATGGGAAGAGGATCTGTACTTGAATAGACATATATAATGTACAAATGAACCAGATTGTGTTCACCTAGGACAAACAATATTCTAAGCTTTACCCCAATTAAAAAAAAAAATTAAAACCAAGAAGAAATAATGAGACATAAACTTATAGGGCTTTCTCCGTGCACATTCCAATGTAATTTACAACCTAGGAGCACGACTTCCAGAAAGGCTCTGCTGCCCTACTACCCAGATTTGGGAATGGAGAAATGCTGCCTGCTTCAGGTCACTTCCCACAACAGGAGCTTTAAAACCATTGCTAAAGGTCACTAAATATTCACAAAACTTGCAGTTCGGTAAATGACACCTGCTCTCTAAAAAGAGTCTCAGGTGGAAAATCGACCAAAAAATTCAAAAGAGGGCAACCTTCCAAGAAGACAATATCAAGAGTTATATTGTACTCCCAATTGTTTCCTTTTTTCAACAGAAAAGAAAACGGCGGTGAAAAATGAGGAGTTTTACGAATTTTCAAAGCCATGCAAACCCAAATTACAGAACCCTACCAGCTCACAGCAGCCAGCAGGGCCATTAACATAAATGCTGCAAACAATACATACTGAAGCGATTGTGGAGAAATGTGTACCCTCGATTCTAAGGGGGACGTGGTAAGTGCCACTAATGAAAACACAAAGAAGGTGCTTTGAAAAGGGAAAAACGATGCTACCAGTCAGTCAATCACACCCACTGCTGGGGCTATCACCTGAGAAAATGAGAATCAAAAAGTCACAGGCTGGCAATCCTGCACTCCAACAATATTTACCATAGCCAACACTTGGAAGCAATGAAAATGTCCATCAACCGAGGAATGCACAAAGAAGAAGTGGTCCACGTACACAGTGGAAAATTACTCCAATAAAAAATAAAAATTAAATTTAAAAATCCAACAAAACTAAGGAGACATCAGCTTGTGTGGGTTTGTCCGGGCACACTCCACTCTAATTTATAACCGAGAAACACCACAGGCCGCAAGGGCTTTTCCCTAGTTACCAGGGTGGGGAACATAGAAAGGCTGCTGCCCTCTGGCAGTTACCTGCAAAAGCAGTTTTAAAGCCTGTGCTAATGGTCATTTCATAGGAATAAGTACTGCAGAAGTGTAAATGAAACCTGCCCTCAAAATGTCTTCAGGGAGGTAATGGCCAAAACATTTCAAAATGTGACACATACTTTAAGAGAACACTTTGAAGAACTAAGGGGAAATCACAGCTTGAAAAATAAAAAGGACATGCCTTAAAGCTCAATTTCAACGGATTATGAGGCACGTGCGAATTCAACCACAAAGAGGTATCAGGTCACACTTTTCAGAATAACCATCAGCAAGAAAACTACAAACAATAAATGCTGAAGGTGTTGTGGAGAAATGCATACCCTCAACTGCAAGTAGGACATAAGTTGGAAAGGGCCACCAACTAGAACAGAATGGGGGCGCCTTAAAAACGTAAACATTGAGCTACCATATGATCCAGCAGGCCCACTCCTCCACCTATAATCTAAGAAGAGAGAATTGGAAAGACACAGGCAGGCAAATCTGCATTGCACAGTATTACAATATCCAAGATATGGAAGTAACCAAAAAGTCCACCAACAGATGGGTGGACAAAGAAGTACTCCTCCATGTACAGATGGAATATTCGCTAGTGAAAAAAATGAAACAATACCATTTGCAGCGCCATAGATGAGTCTAGACGTAATCACGCCACAGGTAGTCAGTGAGAAAGCAAAATACATATATCCTATGATATCACTTTCAGGAGTTACTTAAAAATTGATACCAATGAAGATATTTCCACAGAGAAAGGCAATCACAGTTTCATTAAAAAACTTATGGTTCACCAAATAGAAAGGGATGAGGATTGGATACATTACCATATTGGGGTTAACAGAGATATACAAACCATGTGAAATATATAACCACCAAAGACGTACGGAAGACCAGGAGAAGACTACTCAACATTGTGTCATAACCTACATGGGAAAAGGATGCGAGGAAGAAAAGATACACGTATATGTGTGAAAGACCCACATCTTGCACACCTAGAGCAAACAAACCAATGTAATCAAATCTGCTGGGATAAAAAATAAAAAGTAAATTACAAATATGAACAAGAAGTAATGAGACATAAACTTAAAGGGCTTTTTCCTGGCCCATTCCATTCTAATTTACAACCTAGAACACCACTTCCATTAAGCCTCTGTTTCCCCAGGTACCAAATTTGGTAAAGAAGAAATGCTGCCACATTGTGGCCGTGTCCTGCAAGAGCAGCTTTAAACTCACAGCTAATGGTTACTTAACATTCACAAGGACTCAGGGCTGTAAAGGACACCTGCCCTAAAAAATTGTGCTGAAGTAGTGAATGGACAAAAAAATTCAAAACAGGCAGATGTTTCAAGAAGAGACTATGAAGAGTTATGTATTACTCACGCTCTTTTATAAAAAAAGGAAAATGGATACAAGCTCAACCTCAGGGTGTGTTAGACCCATGCAATCTAATCTACGAAAAGTTTCAACTTACACCAGTCGACTGACCATCAGCAAAAAGTATACGAACAATAAATGCTGAAGGGGTTTTAGAGCACTGTGTACCCTCTACCTGCTGGTGAGACGTAAAGGGGTAACAGCCAATAATGAGAAAAGAAAGGAGCTGTGTTTAAAAGTAAAAATGGAGGTACCATTCAATCCAGCAGGCGCACCATTGGATCTCTCACCTGAGAAGACAAGAATCGAGAAGACACAGGCCGCAAAAGCTGCAGTGCAGCCTTATTCACAATAGCCAAGACAGTGAAGCAATCAAAATGTCCAACAACAGGTGAATGGATAAAGAAGAAGTGGTCCATGTACACAATGGAATATTAGCCATGGAAAACAACGAACCATTGCTCTTTGAGGCACCACAAATGAGTCTGCAGATAATCATGAAAGATGAGGTAAGTTGGAAAGCAAAAGACCTGTATTCTATGATATCACTTATAGGCGTTCTCTAATAACTGACACAAATGAACATATTTCCACAGAGAAAGACACTCACAGACTTAGAAAATAAAACTATGCTCAACTAAAAGGAAAGGTGGGGGAATGGATAAATTAAGATTACTGTTACTATATGTATACAAACACAAATTATATAAATATCTCAAAAATACCGACCATATAGCAAGGGAGGTCTGCGGAACCCTCTGTAACATTTTACATGGGAAGAGGATCTGTACTTGAATAGACATATATAATGTACAAATGAACCAGATTGTGTTCACCTAGGACAAACAATATTCTAAGCTTTACCCCAATTAAAAAAAAAAATTAAAACCAAGAAGAAATAATGAGACATAAACTTATAGGGCTTTCTCCGTGCACATTCCAACGTAATTTACAACCTAGGAGCACGACTTCCAGAAAGGCTCTGCTGCCCTACTACCCAGATTTGGGAATGGAGAAATGCTGCCTGCTTCAGGTCACTTCCCACAACAGGAGCTTTAAAACCATTGCTAAAGGTCACTAAATATTCACAAAACTTGCAGTTCGGTAAATGACACCTGCTCTCTAAAAAGAGTCTCAGGTGGAAAATCGACCAAAAAATTCAAAAGAGGGCAACCTTCCAAGAAGACAATATCAAGAGTTATATTGTACTCCCAATTGTTTCCTTTTTTCAACAGAAAAGAAAACGGCGGTGAAAAATGAGGAGTTTTACGAATTTTCAAAGCCATGCAAACCCAAATTACAAAACCCTACCAGCTCACAGCAGCCAGCAGGGCCATTAGCATAAATGCTGCAAACAATACATACTGAAGCGATTGTGGAGAAATGTGTACCCTCGATTCTAAGGGGGACGTGGTAAGTGCCACTAATGAAAACACAAAGAAGGTGCTTTGAAAAGGGAAAAACGATGCTACCAGTCAGTCAATCACACCCACTGCTGGGGCTATCACCTGAGAAAATGAGAATCAAAAAGTCACAGGCTGGCAATCCTGCACTCCAACAATATTTACCATAGCCAACACTTGGAAGCAATGAAAATGTCCATCAACCGAGGAATGCACAAAGAAGAAGTGGTCCACGTACACAGTGGAAAATTACTCCAATAAAAAATAAAAATTAAATTTAAAAATACAACAAAACTAAGGAGACATCAGCTTGTGTGGGTTTGTCCGGGCACACTCCACTCTAATTTATAACCGAGAAACACCACAGGCCGCAAGGGCTTTTCCCTAGTTACCAGGGTGGGGAACATAGAAAGGCTGCTGCCCTCTGGCAGTTACCTGCAAAAGCAGTTTTAAAGCCTGTGCTAATGGTCATTTCATAGGAATAAGTACTGCAGAAGTGTAAATGAAACCTGCCCTCAAAATGTCTTCAGGGAGGTAATGGCCAAAACATTTCAAAATGTGACACATACTTTAAGAGAACACTTTGAAGAACTAAGGGGAAATCACAGCTTGAAAAATAAAAAGGACATGCCT
Organism: Balaenoptera physalus; assembly: GCF_965194825.1. NCBI lineage: Eukaryota > Metazoa > Chordata > Mammalia > Artiodactyla > Balaenopteridae > Balaenoptera > Balaenoptera physalus. Next base: position 735,095 of record NW_028126561.1, read on the forward strand.
TAAAGCTCAATTTCAACGGATTATGAGGCACGTGCGAATTCAACCACAAAGAGGTATCAGGTCACACTTTTCAGAATAACCATCAGCAAGAAAACTACAAACAATAAATGCTGAAGGTGTTGTGGAGAAATGCATACCCTCAACTGCAAGTAGGACATAAGTTGGAAAGGGCCACCAACTAGAACAGAATGGGGGCGCCTTAAAAACGTAAACATTGAGCTACCATATGATCCAGCAGGCCCACTCCTCCACCTATAATCTAAGAAGAGAGAATTGGAAAGACACAGGCAGGCAAATCTGCATTGCACAGTATTACAATATCCAAGATATGGAAGTAACCAAAAAGTCCACCAACAGATGGGTGGACAAAGAAGTACTCCTCCATGTACAGATGGAATATTCGCTAGTGAAAAAAATGAAACAATACCATTTGCAGCGCCATAGATGAGTCTAGACGTAATCACGCCACAGGTAGTCAGTGAGAAAGCAAAATACATATATCCTATGATATCACTTTCAGGAGTTACTTAAAAATTGATACCAATGAAGATATTTCCACAGAGAAAGGCAATCACAGTTTCATTAAAAAACTTATGGTTCACCAAATAGAAAGGGATGAGGATTGGATACATTACCATATTGGGGTTAACAGAGATATACAAACCATGTGAAATATATAACCACCAAAGACGTACGGAAGACCAGGAGAAGACTACTCAACATTGTGTCATAACCTACATGGGAAAAGGATGCGAGGAAGAAAAGATACACGTATATGTGTTAAAGACCCACATCTTGCACACCTAGAGCAAACAAACCAATGTAATCAAATCTGCTGGGATAAAAAATAAAAAGTAAATTACAAATATGAACAAGAAGTAATGAGACATAAACTTAAAGGGCTTTTTCCTGGCCCATTCCATTCTAATTTACAACCTAGAACACCACTTCCATTAAGCCTCTGTTTCCCCAGGTACCAAATTTGGTAAAGAAGAAATGCTGCCACCTTGTGGCCGTGTCCTGCAAGAGCAGCTTTAAACTCACAGCTAATGGTTACTTAACTTTCACAAGGACTCAGGGCTGTAAAGGACACCTGCCCTAAAAAATTGTGCTGAAGTAGTGAATGGACAAAAAAATTCAAAACAGGCAGATGTTTCAAGAAGAGACTATGAAGAGTTATGTATTACTCACGCTCTTTTATAAAAAAAGGAAAATGGATACAAGCTCAACCTCAGGGTGTGTTAGACCCATGCAATCTAATCTACGAAAAGTTTCAACTTACACCAGTCGACTGACCATCAGCAAAAAGTATACGAACAATAAATGCTGAAGGGGTTTTAGAGCACTGTGTACCCTCTACCTGCTGGTGAGACGTAAAGGGGTAACAGCCAATAATGAGAAAAGAAAGGAGCTGTGTTTAAAAGTAAAAATGGAGGTACCATTCAATCCAGCAGGCGCACCATTGGATCTCTCACCTGAGAAGACAAGAATCGAGAAGACACAGGCCGCAAAAGCTGCAGTGCAGCCTTATTCACAATAGCCAAGACAGTGAAGCAATCAAAATGTCCAACAACAGGTGAATGGATAAAGAAGAAGTGGTCCATGTACACAATGGAATATTAGCCATGGAAAACAACGAACCATTGCTCTTTGAGGCACCACAAATGAGTCTGCAGATAATCATGAAAGATGAGGTAAGTTGGAAAGCAAAAGACCTGTATTCTATGATATCACTTATAGGCGTTCTCTAATAACTGACACAAATGAACATATTTCCACAGAGAAAGACACTCACAGACTTAGAAAATAAAACTATGCTCAACTAAAAGGAAAGGTGGGGGAATGGATAAATTAAGATTACTGTTACTATATGTATACAAACACAAATTATATAAATATCTCAAAAATACCGACCATATAGCAAGGGAGGTCTGCGGAACCCTCTGTAACATTTTACATGGGAAGAGGATCTGTACTTGAATAGACATATATAATGTACAAATGAACCAGATTGTGTTCACCTAGGACAAACAATATTCTAAGCTTTACCCCAATTAAAAAAAAAAATTAAAACCAAGAAGAAATAATGAGACATAAACTTATAGGGCTTTCTCCGTGCACATTCCAACGTAATTTACAACCTAGGAGCACGACTTCCAGAAAGGCTCTGCTGCCCTACTACCCAGATTTGGGAATGGAGAAATGCTGCCTGCTTCAGGTCACTTCCCACAACAGGAGCTTTAAAACCATTGCTAAAGGTCACTAAATATTCACAAAACTTGCAGTTCGGTAAATGACACCTGCTCTCTAAAAAGAGTCTCAGGTGGAAAATCGACCAAAAAATTCAAAAGAGGGCAACCTTCCAAGAAGACAATATCAAGAGTTATATTGTACTCCCAATTGTTTCCTTTTTTCAACAGAAAAGAAAACGGCGGTGAAAAATGAGGAGTTTTACGAATTTTCAAAGCCATGCAAACCCAAATTACAAAACCCTACCAGCTCACAGCAGCCAGCAGGGCCATTAGCATAAATGCTGCAAACAATACATACTGAAGCGATTGTGGAGAAATGTGTACCCTCGATTCTAAGGGGGACGTGGTAAGTGCCACTAATGAAAACACAAAGAAGGTGCTTTGAAAAGGGAAAAACGATGCTACCAGTCAGTCAATCACACCCACTGCTGGGGCTATCACCTGAGAAAATGAGAATCAAAAAGTCACAGGCTGGCAATCCTGCACTCCAACAATATTTACCATAGCCAACACTTGGAAGCAATGAAAATGTCCATCAACCGAGGAATGCACAAAGAAGAAGTGGTCCACGTACACAGTGGAAAATTACTCCAATAAAAAATAAAAATTAAATTTAAAAATCCAACAAAACTAAGGAGACATCAGCTTGTGTGGGTTTGTCCGGGCACACTCCACTCTAATTTATAACCGAGAAACACCACAGGCCGCAAGGGCTTTTCCCTAGTTACCAGGGTGGGGAACATAGAAAGGCTGCTGCCCTCTGGCAGTTACCTGCAAAAGCAGTTTTAAAGCCTGTGCTAATGGTCATTTCATAGGAATAAGTACTGCAGAAGTGTAAATGAAACCTGCCCTCAAAATGTCTTCAGGGAGGTAATGGCCAAAACATTTCAAAATGTGACACATACTTTAAGAGAACACTTTGAAGAACTAAGGGGAAATCACAGCTTGAAAAATAAAAAGGACATGCCTTAAAGCTCAATTTCAACGGATTATGAGGCACGTGCGAATTCAACCACAAAGAGGTATCAGGTCACACTTTTCAGAATAACCATCAGCAAGAAAACTACAAACAATAAATGCTGAAGGTGTTGTGGAGAAATGCATACCCTCAACTGCAAGTAGGACATAAGTTGGAAAGGGCCACCAACTAGAACAGAATGGGGGCGCCTTAAAAACGTAAACATTGAGCTACCATATGATCCAGCAGGCCCACTCCTCCACCTATAATCTAAGAAGAGAGAATTGGAAAGACACAGGCAGGCAAATCTGCATTGCACAGTATTACAATATCCAAGATATGGAAGTAACCAAAAAGTCCACCAACAGATGGGTGGACAAAGAAGTACTCCTCCATGTACAGATGGAATATTCGCTAGTGAAAAAAATGAAACAATACCATTTGCAGCGCCATAGATGAGTCTAGACGTAATCACGCCACAGGTAGTCAGTGAGAAAGCAAAATACATATATCCTATGATATCACTTTCAGGAGTTACTTAAAAATTGATACCAATGAAGATATTTCCACAGAGAAAGGCAATCACAGTTTCATTAAAAAACTTATGGTTCACCAAATAGAAAGGGATGAGGATTGGATACATTACCATATTGGGGTTAACAGAGATATACAAACCATGTGAAATATATAACCACCAAAGACGTACGGAAGACCAGGAGAAGACTACTCAACATTGTGTCATAACCTACATGGGAAAAGGATGCGAGGAAGAAAAGATACACGTATATGTGTGAAAGACCCACATCTTGCACACCTAGAGCAAACAAACCAATGTAATCAAATCTGCTGGGATAAAAAATAAAAAGTAAATTACAAATATGAACAAGAAGTAATGAGACATAAACTTAAAGGGCTTTTTCCTGGCCCATTCCATTCTAATTTACAACCTAGAACACCACTTCCATTAAGCCTCTGTTTCCCCAGGTACCAAATTTGGTAAAGAAGAAATGCTGCCACCTTGTGGCCGTGTCCTGCAAGAGCAGCTTTAAACTCACAGCTAATGGTTACTTAACATTCACAAGGACTCAGGGCTGTAAAGGACACCTGCCCTAAAAAATTGTGCTGAAGTAGTGAATGGACAAAAAAATTCAAAACAGGCAGATGTTTCAAGAAGAGACTATGAAGAGTTATGTATTACTCACGCTCTTTTATAAAAAAAGGAAAATGGATACAAGCTCAACCTCAGGGTGTGTTAGACCCATGCAATCTAATCTACGAAAAGTTTCAACTTACACCAGTCGACTGACCATCAGCAAAAAGTATACGAACAATAAATGCTGAAGGGGTTTTAGAGCACTGTGTACCCTCTACCTGCTGGTGAGACGTAAAGGGGTAACAGCCAATAATGAGAAAAGAAAGGAGCTGTGTTTAAAAGTAAAAATGGAGGTACCATTCAATCCAGCAGGCGCACCATTGGATCTCTCACCTGAGAAGACAAGAATCGAGAAGACACAGGCCGCAAAAGCTGCAGTGCAGCCTTATTCACAATAGCCAAGACAGTGAAGCAATCAAAATGTCCAACAACAGGTGAATGGATAAAGAAGAAGTGGTCCATGTACACAATGGAATATTAGCCATGGAAAACAACGAACCATTGCTCTTTGAGGCACCACAAATGAGTCTGCAGATAATCATGAAAGATGAGGTAAGTTGGAAAGCAAAAGACCTGTATTCTATGATATCACTTATAGGCGTTCTCTAATAACTGACACAAATGAACATATTTCCACAGAGAAAGACACTCACAGACTTAGAAAATAAAACTATGCTCAACTAAAAGGAAAGGTGGGGGAATGGATAAATTAAGATTACTGTTACTATATGTATACAAACACAAATTATATAAATATCTCAAAAATACCGACCATATAGCAAGGGAGGTCTGCGGAACCCTCTGTACCATTTTACATGGGAAGAGGATCTGTACTTGAATAGACATATATAATGTACAAATGAACCAGATTGTGTTCACCTAGGACAAACAATATTCTAAGCTTTACCCCAATTAAAAAAAAAAATTAAAACCAAGAAGAAATAATGAGACATAAACTTATAGGGCTTTCTCCGTGCACATTCCAACGTAATTTACAATCTAGGAACACGACTTCCAGAAAGGCTCTGCTGCCCTACTACCCAGATTTGGGAATGGAGAAATGCTGCCTGCTTCAGGTCACTTCCCACAACAGGAGCTTTAAAACCATTGCTAAAGGTCACTAAATATTCACAAAACTTGCAGTTCGGTAAATGACACCTGCTCTCTAAAAAGAGTCTCAGGTGGAAAATCGACCAAAAAATTCAAAACAGGGCAACCTTCCAAGAAGACAATATCAAGAGTTATATTGTACTCCCAATTGTTTCCTTTTTTCAACAGAAAAGAAAACGGCGGTGAAAAATGATGAGTTTTACGAATTTTCAAAGCCATGCAAACCCAAATTACAAAACCCTATCAGCTCACAACAGCCAGCAGGGCCATTAGCATAAATGCTGCAAACAATAGATACTGAAGCGATTGTGGAGAAATGTGTACCCTCGATTCTAAGGGGGACGTGGTAAGTGCCACTAATGAAAACACAAAGAAGGTGCTTTGAAAAGGGAAAAACGATGCTACCAGTCAGTCAATCACACCCACTGCTGGGGCTATCACCTGAGAAAATGAGAATCAAAAAGTCACAGGCTGGCAATCCTGCACTCCAACAATATTTACCATAGCCAACACTTGGAAGCAATGAAAATGTCCATCAACCGAGGAATGCACAAAGAAGAAGTGGTCCACGAACACAGTGGAAAATTACTCCAATAAAAAATAAAAATTAAATTTAAAAATCCAACAAAACTAAGGAGACATCAGCTTCTGTGGGTTTGTCCGGGCACACTCCACTCTAATTTATAACCGAGAAACACCACAGGCCGCAAGGGCTTTTCCTTAGTTACCAGGGTGGGGAACATAGAAAGGCTGCCGCCCTCTGGCAGTTACCTGCAAAAGCAGTTTTAAAGCCTGTGCTAATGGTCATTTCATAAGAATAAGTACTGCAGAAGTGTAAATGAAACCTGCCCTCAAAATGTCTTCAGGGAGGTAAAGGCCAAAACATTTCAAAATGTGACACATACTTTAAGAGAACACTTTGAAGAACTAAGGGGTAATCACAGCTTGAAAAATAAAAAGGACATGCCTTCAAGCTCAATTTCAACGGATTGTGAGGCACATGCGAATTCAACCACAAAGAGGTATCAGCTCACACTTGTCAGAATAACCATCAGCAAGAAAACTACAAACAATAAATGCTGAAGGTGTTTTGGAGAAATGCATACCCTCAACTTCAAGTGGGACATAAGTTGGAAAGGGCCACCAACTAGAACAGAATGGGGGTGCCTTAAAAACGTAAACATTGAGCTACCATATGATCCAGCAGGCCCACTCCTCCACCTATAATCTAAGAAGAGAGAATTGGAAAGACACAGGCAGGCAAATCTG